>NC_058085.1:294299936-294943150 GCF_014858855.1 Bufo gargarizans | reverse complement strand
TTCCTGTCCTCTGTAGTGTCTGACAGAAGAAAAAACGTAGCCCGTGATTCATTTTTTTAAGCTTCCACTAAGTGGTACTGTGCAGTGTCCATGTATACAGAATAAGAGCAGATACTGAGAATTACACCCAGTATACAGGACAGGAGAAGTGGTACTGTGCAATGTCCGTGTATACAGAATAAGAGCAGATACTGAGAATTACACCCAGTATACAGGACAGGAGAAGTGGTACTGTGCAATGTCCATGTATACAGAATAAGAGCAGATACTGAGAATTACATCCAGTATACAGGACAGGAGAAGTGGTACTGTGCAATGTTCACACACACAGAATAAGAGCAGATACTGAAAATTACACCCATTATACAGGACAGGAGAAGTGGTACTGTACAGTGTCCATGTATACAGATTAAGAGCAGATACTGAGAATTACAGCCAGTATACAGGACAGGAGAAGTGGTACTGTGCAATGTTCACACACACAGAATAAGAGCAGATACTGAAAATTACACTCAGTATACAGGACAGGAGAAGTGGTACTGTGCAGTGTCCATGTATACAGAATAAGAGCAGATACTGAAAATTACACCCAGTATACAGGACAGGAGAAGTGGTACTGTGCAATGTCCGTATATACAGAATAAGAGCAGATACTGAGAATTACTCCCAGTATACAGGGCAGGAGAAGTGGTACTGTGCAATGTTCACATATACAGGATAAGAGCAGATACTGAGAATTACAGCCAGTATACAGGGCAGGAGAAGTGGTACTGTGCAATGTTCACACACACAGAATAAGAGCAGATACAGAAAATTACACCCAGTATACAGGACAGGAGAAGTGGTACTGTGCAGTGTGCACATATACAGGATAAGAGCAGATACTGAGAATTACAGACAGTATACAGGACAGGAGAAGTGGTACTGTGCAGTGTGCACATATACAGGATAAGAGCAGATACTGAGAATTACAAACAGTATACAGGACAGGAGAAGTGGTACTGTGCAATGTTCACACACACACAGAATCAGAGCAGATACTGAAAATTACACCCAGTATACAGGACAGGAGAAGTGGTACTGTGCAGTGTCACACTCTCTCTCTCTCTCTTTCTCTCTCTAAAATGGTATTCAGGGCAATGCAGGGATGAATATTCATCCCTGCATTGCCCTGAATACCATTTTGTGACATAACTGTATTCAGGACTATGCAGGAGTGCAATGTTTGAGGCTAATTTGTTCACACGCTGCAGTCCTAGCAGAGTGCAGTCCGAGTCCACCTATTCCCTTTGCCTCAAATGGCCCCTGCCCATTTAATAATGTGTCATGATTCATTGTTGACCCCATTTCAGGATTTTAAGGGAGGGCAAATAGGAGTCTGCTTAGTTGAAGCATTTCTATCTACTTATTAGCAAGAAGTTATTTGAAAAGATCTGTGATGGTGACAGATTTGCTTTAAATCCACAACATGTTAAATGTTTTTGAATGTGCTTAGCATATTTTTAGTTTTTTACATTGTTAATAGATTGCTTGAGTTAAATAAAGTAATTAAAAGCTGTAACCCAGAATTTCTGGAAAAACAGCACAAATGGTTGATTTAATTTGGCTATCTGAGCTATTCCCAAACCCCAGTACATTGGCAGCAAACAACACGAATTTAAATGATGCTGATCCTGTCTGCACTTTCTTTATTTAAATAAAACTTCCTGCAGTGAAATACTGTTTTAATCATGCTGGCACATGAACTGTACCAGAGACAGATTGTGAGAACAAATAGAAAAGCATTCAATTCTAAACTAATATTAATGAATATGAATTAATACAAGTTCAGAGTCCCACACACCGCCTCATACTGACTCTCTTTTGTCTTAAGTGTCTGATTTTAAGCTGAATTCAAATAACAAAGAATGTGATTAAATTGTGTATTTTGTAGCAATACAATATACCTGTATTATAAAGTATTGTTTGCCAAAAAACATATTTTCAGGTCTCTTTAGCGTTTTGAAAATAGTATGAAGCCTTATGATAATATTTGTATTTTATCTGAGTTATTAAGCATTTTGCTGGCAAGTCTCAGATATTGGGGCAGATTTATTTAGGCAACTCTTTGGTGTAAAAAGTTACATATTACCAGTATATACAGTAACCTGCAATTTTTTACACCATAATTTGTGACTTCTCACCATGTTTGAAAAGTGACTGTAAAAGGGGAGAGGCATAACAGAAGGGGGCATGGCCTCCCACTGACCACCGGATTTACTATCATTTACACCAGTAGCTGGCATAATTGTACACCTGCACCATCTCCTAGCTGGCAGAGAATTCAAATTTGGTTAAGTAAGAAAGTAAGTAAGAAAAAGATGCATGACAACACAATAATTCTGAAATTGTCACAGTTCTGGTAATGCTGTAAATTTAACAGAATTTGCAGTTGACTCTGTGTCACAACCCCTAGAAGTCATTTACATGCAAAGTTATATTTTTCTAAAACTTTTTAGCTTGTTTTGCAGAAAAGTATCTGACCCAATCCATATTTCACTGACTAACATAGTAAAAGTTTTTTTTGTTGTTAAAAAAAGCATTTATCTGAAGTGGTTGGCTTTCTTTGTAGACAACATCAGCTGGGCTGGCCATATCTGGAAATGTCCTGCTCTATGTAAGGGCAGCATAATAGCTGTGGGTCTGTACTCCTAGTTGTCAAAGCGCCACAATAAAATGTTGACCTATTTCTCTTCTTGGAGCACCTATATTTATATGTAGATCAATGTTGTGCCAATTTAACTACTAGGACTATGAATCAGAAGCTGTAAAGCTATTAAGTGGACAGATCTGCTTTAATGCCATAGGACAAGGCAAATGAACATAATCATTTTTGAATAGGTTCTCCACTTATATGGGATGTCTACATTATTTCCCTTGAGAATAAAGTAATCACAGGGCACCCTGCTGCTAGAACACAAAGTACCTGTGGGAAAATCCAATAATTTTAAAATATTCCTGTAGTGCCACTGCAAGACAAATGAAGCAGTACATGGTGTGCCCACTGAACTCAGTTGCTTGTACATTTCTTGCACAGACATGTTGGATCCTCCAGAGCAGGGTTGCCAACTGATTGTAAATTCACAGACAGTCCTTAAAGGGAACCTGTCACCGGGATTTTGGGTATAGAACTGAGGACATGGGTTGCTAGATGGCCGCTAGCACATCCGCAATATCCAGTCCCCATAGCTCTGTGTCCTTTTATTGTGTAAAAAAAACGATTTGATACATATGCAAATTAACATAAAAGAGTCATATCTTACTTGTGTGACCAGAGAAGAGTCATATTTTCAAGCTCTGACTCATCTCAGGTTAATTTGCATATATATTAAATCGGTTTTTATACACAATAAAAGCACACAGAGCTATGGGGACTGGATATTACAGATGTGCTAGCGGCGATCTAGCAACCCATGTCCTCAGCTCTATACCCAAAATCCAGGTGACAGGTTCCCTTTAAAGAGAACCTTTCATCGGTCCAAACATTGTGAACTGAGGTGCCGCTCCGTTCTCCCTCTATGCCCTCCGGTATGTTCGGGGACTTGGTTATAGTAGGAGGAGACTGCCCTTGTTCTCCTGGGCGTCTCTTTTTCCTAGGCTGTAGCGCTGGCCAATCGCAGTGCAGAGCTCACAGCCTGGGAGAAAAAACCTCCCAGAGCTCTGCGCTGCGATGGGCCAGCACTACAGCCTGGGAGAAGGAAATGCCCAGGAGAACAAGGGCAGTCTCCTACTACTATAACCAAGTCCCCTAAGTCTCCGCCTACTATAACCAAGTGACCGAAGATACCGGAGGGCATAGCAGGAGAACAGAGCGGCGCCCAGGGATAATAGTAAGCGCAGTGAGATCCCTGGGCGCCGCTGTACAGCTTATGACACTTAGTTCGCAATGTTTGGACCGATAAAAGGTCCTCTATAAAAAATAGATTCCATCCATAGTGTCCATCAGAAAAAACCTTGTCCATGATTTTTGTTGTTGTATGCACTGTACATGAACAAACAGCTTTGACCTCCACCCATATTATCTTCTATGAATTATCAGAATTAGTTGCACATTTGCACGACTGATGAAGAGCATCTAATAGAATATACAAGCAATTGTATTTTTCGCACAGTAATTCTTATAACATGATTTAAAGACCTTTGCATTCACACAATTTTACTAGACCAGAAAAGGACAAAAAAATCACCAGTAAGAGAGGGCAGTGATTAAACTCTCATGGGTGGGACACCCTCATTAAACATTTACAGTCGTGGCCAAAAGTTTTGAGAATTACATAAATATTGGAAAAGTTGCTGCTTAAGTTTTTATAATAGCAATTTGCATATACTCCAGAATGTTATGAAGAGTGATCAGATGAATTGCATAGTCCTTCTTTGCCATGAAAATTAACTTAATCCCCCCAAAAAACCTTCCACTGCATTTCATTGCTGTCATTAAAGGACCTGCTGAGATAATTTCAGTAATCGTCTTGTTAATTCAGGTGAGAATGTTGACGAGCACAAGGCTGGAGATCATTATGTGAGGCTGATTGGGTTAAAATGGCAGACTTGACCTGTTAAAAGGAGGGTGATGCTTGAAATCATTGTTCTTCCATTGTTAACCATGGTGACCTGAAAAGAAACGTGTGCAGCCATCATTGCGTTGCATAAAAATGGCTTCACAGGCAAGGATATTGTGGCTACTAAGATTGCACCTCAATCAACAATTTATAGGATCATCAAGAACTTCAAGGAAAGAGGTTCAATTCTTGTTAAGAAGGCTTCAGGGCATCCAAGAAAGTCCAGTAAGCGCCAGGATCGTCCCCTAAAAAGGATTCAGCTGCGGGATCGGAGTGCCACCGGTGCAGAGCTTGCTCAGGAATGGCAGCAGGCAGGTGTGAGCGCATCTGCATGCACAGTGAGGCAAAGACTTTTGGAAGATGGCCTGGTGTCAAGAAGGGCAGCAAAGAAGCCACTTCTCTCAAAAAAAAAACATCGGGGCATCAGAAAAAAGGCTTGTCCGGAGAAGAAAAGGTGAGCGCTACCATCAATCCTGTGTCATGCCAACAGTAAAGCATCCTGAGACCATTCATGTGTGGGGTTGCTTCTCATCCAAGGGAGTGGGCTCACTCACAATTTTGCCCAAAAACACAGCCATGAATAAAGAATGGTACCAAAACACCCTCCGTCAGCAACTTCTTCCAACAATCCAACAACAGTTTGGTGAAGAACAATGCATTTTCCAGCACGATGGAGCACCGTGCCTTAAGGTAAAAGGGATAACTAAGTGGCTCGGGGACCAAAACGTTGACATTTTGGGTCCATGGCCTGGAAACTCCCCAGATCTTAATCCCATTGAGAACTTGTGATCAATCCTCAAGAGGCGGGTGGACAAACAAAAACCCACTAATTCTGACAAACTCCAAGAAGTTGATTGAGAGCATGCCCAGTCGAATTGCAGAGGTCCTGAAAAAAAGGCCCAACACTATAAATACTAACTCTTTGCATAAATGTCATGTAATTGTCGATAAAAGCCTTTGAAACAACTGAAACAAAGATCTAAAAGCAGTTTAGCAGCAAACTTTGTGAAAACAAATATTTGTGTCATTCTCAAATATTCTGTGGAGGCTCCAATCCCTGTTTTGGTTCACAATCACTGATGGAAATCACTGACTAAAACTCTGATGTGTGAATGAGACATAACCCTGGTATCTTAATTAATCTTGGGAATTGAGGTCTTTTGAGTTAGGTTGAATTTATTTTGGAGTGTGGCTTATATAAATGGGTTAGGTATACATGATTTTTGGTTCAGTTGTCCAGCAAAAAGTAAAAGAGGAGGTTGCCCTAAAAGGAAGCGCCCTCACGGTTACCTAAGAATTTCCACCAAAAATGTATATTTGAAAACTAGTTTTCTTACTGGAACAATACTTTTATTTTTTCTATTAAAATATCAGTACACAGTAAACAATAGCAACGCTCAGAACTTGGCAGGACGCCTTGATCCTTCTCAGACTCCAGTTCAGTAGTGATTCTGCTTTGAGCTATAGACCCTAGTAGTATAACAGACTATTTGTAAAGAATGTGCTGCCTAACAACCTAACTGAAATAACAGTGGGGCAGATTTACTATTGAAAATAGGCTTTGTATCACATTTCCCAACAGTTTTACACAAAGTATTTTATGCCCCGTTCCATAAGGGAGTCTGACTTTACAAGAAAGAGGAGTAGCTTCACTGGGAAGGAGGCATGACCTCAATGCAATTCGGTGCGGCAATAGGTATAGGTATGAAATTAGTCTGGACAGTTTTTTTTTGTGCATTGACACATTTTTTTCATGCAAGGACATGTTTTTAGCACATTGTATTTTTGCCACACAGACAAAGCTCTGGCACAAGGACAGATTTTTGGCGCATGGATGGAATTCCAATGTAACTCTGGCACAGGATTTACAATACTCCAAATTTATCAAGGTCCATGTGCCAAAATAGTACATTTGACTAATATTTAAGGGGTTGTGCCATAAACTACTTTTTCCACTAAAGTGCATTTTCATTAATTACCCTAGCTTTTCTTTTTGGACAGTTTATTAATTTTTTCTTCAAATTTACCTCATTTGCAGTTTTCTCTTACCCCCATGCTTGAATCATACTTAATGGTTTGTCATGTGTCTGCTATCCCATCATACCTTAGAGCAGTGAGATGTGTCCTGACATCAGCATATCATATGACACTTAACCATGCCTCTTGTTCTTACCAGCAACGCTGCCTACATCCTACATTACAAGGCTGCCATGCAGGTCATAACCTACAGTAACTGAATACCAAAACAGATTTGTCACAGGGTGCAATAGTAGGCAGTTTTGATAAATGGTGATATTGGTAAAAGTGATATTAAAGTGAGACCTTTTGAATAGGATACATTTATATTAGTGGAACAACCCCTTTAAGACTGTGATTTACTTTCCTAGTGTAAAGTGTGACATTATTAGTAAATCTGCCCCATTTCCATATTGAAGGGACAGTGAGACATCTCACTGTCCATCTCAAAGCTGGGTTTGCACCATGTTGATGTTAAAGAGAGAGAGAAAAGCATGTAAGCGGCATTCACCTGATACCATTCTTCATCTCAGTCTGCACTATTAATTAGATTTTTCTTAAAATACAGTGCCTTGAAAAAGTATTCACCCCCTTGACTTTTTTCATATTTTGTTACATTACAGCCTTAAGTTCAATGTTTTGTTAATCAGAATTTTATGTGATGGATCAGAACACAATAGTCTAAGTTGGTGAAGTGAAATGAGAAAAAGATATAAATAAAACTATTGTTTAGAAATAGAAAATTGGCATGTGCGTATGTATTCACCCCCTTTGTTAGAAAGCCCAAAAAAGCTCTGGTGCAATCAATTACCTTCAGAAGTCACATAATTTGTGAAATGATGTCCACCTGTGTGCAATCTAAGTGTCACAAGATCTGTCATTACATATATAGACATTTTTTTAAAGGCTGCAACACCTAAGCAATCACTAACCAAACACTGACATGAAGACCAAGGAACTCTCCAAACGAGTAAGGGACAATGTTGTTGAGAAGTACAAGTCAGGGTTAGGTTATAAAAGAAAATATCCAAATCTTAGATGATCCCCAGGAGCATCATCAAATCTATCATTACAAAATGTAAAGAACATGGCACATCAGCTAACCTGCAAAGAGACGGCCGCACACCAAAACTCACGGACCGGGCAAGAAGGGCATTCATCTGAGAGGCAGCGCAGAGACCTAAGCTAGCCCTGGAGGAGCTGCAGAGTTCCATAGCAGAGACTGGAGTATCTGTACATAGGACAACAATCAGCCGTATGCTCCATAGAGTTGGGCTTTATGGCAGAGTTGCCAGAAGAAAGCCATTACTTTCAGTTAAAAACAAAAAGGCACGTTGTGAGTTTGCGAAAAGGCATGTGGGAGACTCCCAAAATGTATGGAGGAAGGTACTCTGGTCTGATGAGACTAAAATTTAACTTTTCGGCCATCAAAGAAAACGCTATGTCTGGTGCAAACCCAACACATCACTTCACCCAAAGAACACTATCCCCACAGTGAAACATAGTGGTGGCAGCATCCTGCTGTAGGGATTTTTTTCAGCAGCCGGGACTGTGAAACTGGTCAGAGTTGAGGGAAAGGTGAATGGTGCTGAAAGCAGGGATATTCTTGAGCAAAACCTGTACCACTCTGTGCGTGATTTGAGGCTAGGACAGAGGTTCACCTTTCAGCAGGACTATAAACACACTGCTAAAGCAACACTTGAGTAGTTTAAGGGGAATAAACTTGTAAGGTAAACCAGCTCACCTGCTGTATAGATTACAGTCCCTGGGTGCACAGGAATCCATGGTGAGACCTCTTGAGACAGGAGAAAAAAGGAAAAAGCAATCCAAAGCAATTTTGAGCCGTCGATTCCTTTATTGCGGTGATTATTATTCGTACAGTAGTGCAACCTCCATTAGTGTAATTCGCAGTCTACGCTTTTCGAACTCTCCGGTTCTTATTCATGACTCCATGTAAGACTCCGATCCGTGGAAGTATATATAGGCACCTGGAGGAAAGGTTCCTCCCCTAAATGGGGGGAGACAAGTCAGGTGCCCAAGTATTCAAGCTGGATCAGAAGTCCACATGGTGACTGAAGCCTCTTAACATGTGATAAACTACACCCATGATTTTAATAGTGAAAGTGTATCAAACACAAAAAAATGCATATATGCTTGTATGCATATTAACAATGAAATCTATAATATCGGTGAACTGATTTAAGCCGTGTGCCAATTCAGTAGTCCGAGAGACTGTGTCATGTGTACAAAGCCTAATGTGAGGCAACCAAAAAAAGGGAAAAACAACGAAGAATAGTGACATCAACGTAATTCTATAGCACTTGAAAACAAGAGAGTTAGAGTTAGTAGAAGTGCATCAATTCCTTCTTATAATTTAAGCCTCTGGGATATCTGTTTTTTAATTGAAAAAAATACAGTATGCCTCTCTTTGCAGTAGTATTCTTTTGATACCGCCACCTCTTGGGGGAGAGGTCACTTTTTCTATCCCAAAAGCACTAAAGGTACGTGCACTTCTATTATGTCTCTCTACAAAATGTTTGGCAGCTCCTGAAATATTGACACAACATGCATTACTTATATAGTTTAAATGTTCTGTTTTTAAATTTGCGTGTGGTGCTACCCACATATGAAAGATCACATTGAGTGCATCTAATGATATAAATAACATTTGAGCTATTGCAATTTATATAAGATTTTATCGTAAAGTCTGAACTGTGTTCTGAGTCACTAAAGGTTTTTGTGGGTGTGGTATACCTGCATGTCTTGCACGGATGGCCCCCACAACGTGCAAAGCCTGTATATCTTAACCAAGTGTGAACACTAGCCTTAGAACTGGAAGAAACAGAAGCTAAAGTGGAAGAACGTCTCGGTATTACCCTTCAACCCTCACTAAGGAGACTGCACAGGGCATCGTCCTCATAAAGGATGGAAATACTGCCCTGAACAATCTTCCTAATAGCTTCAAATTGCCTGCTATATGTTAGCGTTAACATGGGCACCTAAGTTGTCTCCCCCCATTTAGGGGAGGAACCTTTCCTCCAGGTGCCTATATATACTTTAACGGATCAGAGTCTTATATGGAGTCATGAATAAGAACCGGAGAGTTCGAAGCGCGTAGACTGTGAATTACACTAATGGAGGTTGCACTACTGTACAAATAACTTATCACCACAATAAAGGAACCGACGGCTCAAAATTGCTTTGGAGTGCAGCATTGCTTTTTCCTTTTTTCTCCTGGTTTAAGGGGAAACCTGTAAATGTGTTGGAATGACCTAGTCAAAGCCCAGATCTCAATCCAATAGAAAATCTGTGGTTAAACTTAAAGATTGCTGTTCACAAGCGCAAACCATCCAACTTGAAGGAGCTGGAGAAGTTCCGCAAGGAGGAATGGGCAAAAACTTATCCAAAGCAACTTGGAGCTGTGATTGCCGCAAAAGGTGGCTCTATAAAGTATTGACTTTAGGGGGGTCAATAGTTCTGCACATTGACTTTTTCAGTTATTTTGTCCTATTTGTTGTTTGTTTCACAAAAAAAATAAAAATCTTCAAAGTTGTGGGCATGTTCTGTAAATTAAATGATGCAAATCCTCAAACAATCCATGTTAATTCCAGGTTGTGAGTCACCAAAATACGAAAAAAGTCAAGGGGGGGTGAATACTTTTGCAAGGCACTGTAGATTATAATAATTATAATAATAATAATTGATATAGTTATATATTACATTTTTTGTTTTTATTATGACAATCTCCCTTCTTAACAGAATTGTTTTTTTATTTTTTTATCATTAATTAATAATTACCAACATTTTTATTCTATAAGAAACATCCAATCTACTTTTCCAGCTGAACAAATTATGTTAAATCCCATATTAGTATTTGCTGGAGGAACCGTAATCCAGAATTAATTTTATAATGCTTTAAATAACAGTAATTTTCCACTATGTACATATAATGAACAGTGCTGGCATTTTACACAAAGCTAATTTCTGATAATACTGTGCCAGGGGAAACGAAAATCTTTACAGTATATGAGTAACTTTATGCAAAGTCATTTCTTCCTACAGCAATCACATCTGTAGATTTCATTCATTATGCAGTCATCAATCAGCTCATTTTCCTGTTCTGATCTTCCAAAATAATTCTTCTTGCTCTTACATTATTTATTATGTGGTTTGGTCATAAAGCAGAATAGTTATCTGCAGCAATGCAAACAGCAAAAATACTGAAACACAAAATACTGGATATGAATCGTATGCTTCAGTTATATTTAAGTTAAATATATTTTGGATTTGTGACAATATTACTCTTTAGTAAATGTAATAATCAATTATTACATAATTATAATCCATTAATCTATTAAAAAGATGAAATTGATGACAGCTAATTAAAACATGCAAAGCAGACATGGTCTAAAATTTACATAAATGGAGGGCACACAACTTTCATGGGACTTCATTTTATTTAATTGGTTTCATATTTAACCTTCACGTTTCAATGATTCTTTTTCTTAGATTCGGTCTGGAAAAGCAGTTACTTCTAAAGACAGATGCACATGCTTTTAAAAACTGAAACTCCAATTGGGAGCCATAAAAAAAATAAAAGTAGCTAATCATAGGGTTTACCAGGCCCAGGAGTCAGAGACTATATGTAGTTACTAAGATTAGCCAAAGTGGACGGTTTTAACAGTCCATTTTTCATGCTGAATACTTTCCCTTTTGACTCCACTAGTTGGTCTAAACTGTCTGAGATATGTTGATAGAAGTCACCTGGTGAGGGATTGTGTCTATACCTTATTTTCTGTTCTTGTTGCCCGCATATATAGTTAATTTAGCTAAATTAACAATGCAAGAATGTTTTGATGTAACAATTTGAAAGCATGCATAGGGCAACCACATTTTATGGAGCATGACTAATTTATGAGACAGGCAAGCCTCGTGCCTGAGATGGCCATATAGGTCACTGTCTAGGGTACCACATGGTTGACAGTTTCCTTTACATTTGTTCCTAACTCTAATTAGAAAGTTGTGGCTGATAATGTTGTATGACTAGAGATAAGTCAATTTCTTAAAATTTGACCTGGCCTCGGACACCCGATTGAGGTGGGAACAGGGCACTTTATAAATGGAATGTATTATTTGTTTTTATGTTTTTATTATAATTTTTGCTATTTTTCTTACCGGCAGAGGGAACATTTATTGTCTGAAAAGATCTTCGTAGTGGGACCCCGAATAACTAGTATTGTGGGTGAGAGAGACTGGCATTCTCTCGCCAAAACTGAATTTTATTAACAGACATTCCATAACAAATTATGTCCAACATTAGCATATTAAAAGTGGTCAGAAGTAGCTGTTATTGATTTTTCACACAATTTCATCAAATTTATGTGTGAGTTTAGGAAGTTGTTAGTTATAAGTTGTATTATTTTTCACAATAATAAAATCTAGGCTAATAATAAAATACCCAATAATAAAAGACATGCTAATATAAATGTTTGCATAAAAATGTTTCACGTAGTTTAATATAACAGATTGATGGTGGGTTGATGGAGGAGAAATGTATGGATTACAGAAGTCATGTGAAATGCTTCAAAACAAAGAGATTGTCTTAGATTGTAAAACCTTCAGGTAATGTGATGGATGTCTTAAATGTCTGACCCTTGTAGCACATGTGGTAAATATGAGGGTTTTAGTATTAAAATTCTAGTTGCTATTTCAGATGTTTCATGTGGGAAAGCAGCTGACTGGAGAAACTAAGTTCACACATTGTCTAAGTCTCTCTCTTTATATTATGTAATCTTTCATAAATAATTTAGATAGGACCAGTAGACTGAATAGTCTAAATGCAGGTCAGATTGGTGATATTGAAGTGGGCACCTTTTAGACATCACACAATATTTACATAGATTTTTTTTGCAAATTATTAATAAAACATGAAAAGATAATTATTTTACAATTTTTTAAGCCAATGTGTAAGATGTAATTAAGTAAATACTTAAAAGGGTTTACCATGATTTTACATTGGTGGCTTATATTTAAGATACGCTTTTAATGTGAGTTGAGGATAAGCAGAACATATGAGCAGTGGTTCTCTTCCCCACCACTGTGCAAATCACATAGCAACACACACCCTTGCATCTGTGTCTGTGGAGTGGTATAGTTTATGTGTTACTGTCGCTTTATTCACTCTCAGTGGTCAGATCTCTACCAATCAGTAGTGTTGAGTGCGAATATTCGAATAGCGAATTTTTTTCTCGAATATCGCAACTTCGAGATTTCGCGAATATCTAGAATATAGTTCTATATATTCGCAAAATCGAATATTCGTTTTTGTTTTTTAATTGTTCTATTTTTTTCTTTCCCACTTCCCTAAAGTTGTTTTTACCTGTCCTTTGGATTCCTGGCTTCCTAGCTGCTCCAGTCAGTGCCCGTTGCCACTTCTGCCGACTTCCGTGCTCATGGAACGTCCCCATCACCATGGGAACGTCTCCATATACTAGAATGTACTGTCGGATTTGAGAATTACATTGAAATCGCAATTCGATTAATTCAAGTTATAATAATCGAATTGCGATTTCAACCTAACACTGCTATATTCCATATTCGGTAATTCTAGCCTAATATGGAATATAGCAGTGCTAAGTTGAAATAGCAATCCGATTAATTCAAGTTATAATAATCAAATTGCGATTTCAACTTTTTACGTATATTCTTAATATTGCCCTAACTTCATCTTTTAGAATATTCGTAATATTCTAAAAGACGAAGTTAGAGCAATATAACGAATATTCTAAAAGACGAAGTTAGAGCAATATTACGAATATTCTAAAAGACGAAGTTAGAGCAATATTACGAATATTCGTAAAATACACATATAGATTGTAATTTAGCTAATATACTGCTATAGTAATTTTTTTAATAGTGTACATATTTTACAAAACTTAAGTTCAGAAGAGGCAAAAAAAATTTGAGAAAAAAAAGGATTATAGCACTATATTAGCTAAATTACAATCTATATGTGTATTTTACGAAATTTTCGTAATATTGCTCTAATTTCGTCTTTTAGAATATTCGTTATATTCTAAAAGACGAAGTTAGAGCAATATTACGAAATTTCGTAGAATACACATATTAGCCTAGCCATAGTCAATTAGTCATAGGAACGTTGCCTTATACCAGTGGTGGCGAACCTATGGCACGGGTGCCAGAGGTGGCACTCAGAGCCCTCTCTGTGGGCACCCACTCCCTGGTATGGTGTACCAGTATGCCTTAGACTTTTCCTGCCATTCATCAGCGCAGGGCTCACTATGAACAGCACAGGCAGCGCACTGAATGTAGGCAGGCTATTACAGCTACATGAAAAAAGTACATGGAAGATATACTATATTGGCATTCAGGTTAAAGTGCGTGTTGGCACTTTGAGATAAATAAGTGTGTTTTGGGTTGCAGTTTGGGCACTCGGTCTGTAAAAGGTTCGCCATAACTGCCTTATACTATCAAAAGAAAAATCGCAATACGCAATTAATTAAATTGCATATTATTCACGATAATTGGAATAATTACGAATATTCGATTTCGACGAATATAACACTAATATTCAATCGAATATTTATACGTATTTGATTGCTTCTTATGAGGTCTTATAGTAGAACAATCAACAGTATTGTATCTCCATAGGAGAATGAATATCGAGCAGTGTGACCTGTTACACAGCAAACTCAGCATTTGCTAAAATGATTCCTGCCAAAGGAAGAATTGGTCCAAAGGTTGCATACTTGTGAAATTTTAGTCCATTCTAACAAATTGCGGTACAAGACTGATTCAAGGGCATGCTACAGATTTGCAAATCTTGTGTAGTTGCAGTGACTTTCCACCACTCATATACTGTACATGGACATACAGTAGACACTCCAGTTCTCAAACAGTATACAAGTAGGTCATCACAGATAAATTACCAAAATATTAAAACAGTGATAAAAACAGAAGCCTTTAAAATCTTTTGATTTTAGCGGGTATTTGGCTGTTTGTTAATGAGTAATAAAATTTCGGAATTGTTTGTTGCTTTGGTTTTCAAACAAACTAAGAAGCAACATACCTTGGCCTCTATCCAGAAATTTAAGTAAAATAGCAGCTTTTCAGTGTTTTTCTTTAGACTGATGTTGTAGCTATAAAAGTACATATTGTAGAGTAGAGGATAAAGGGCATAGTCAAGGATCAAAAGAACTCAGCAGAGACACAATAAATCACAGAATCAAGTTTCTTTCATACTGTGTGTTTTTTCTGCCTTATAAGACAAAATGTTCTTTTTGTTTCTCTTAGATACCACTGCTGCTCTAAGAGAAAATTAAGATGTTTGTAGATTATCAGAACCATTTTTTCAATGTGTTTTCTACAGTAAAAGGCAATTAATGCAACCGATGTAGTACATTATGTTCCTGAGTGAAAGCAGGCATTACCATACTTTCTGTTTAATCTGACTGAAAATGTATTTTCTAAAAATATTTATTTGCATTAAATTACAGGTTTAGCTATAATGAATTTTCTAAAAGTTATCATTTTGAGAGAATCTTGGAAATATATTTCTGATTCAAAACATATCAGGGCAAGAGCTACATAGAATTTCATGCTCTTAGGAGACGCTCTCAATGTGATTGTGCCTATAATTCGATGTATTTTTGGTGCAAAATATCGCATCAAAATGGTATACCTAATGTTGAAGCAAATGTGGCAAAAAAAATAATCACCACCCCTTGCTCAACAGAAAGAAAAAAAGTGGTGCTTAGGAAAAAAGGGGAAGATACAAGGGATAATGGCTAAGTGTTGTTTTGTCAGATGGAGGCAGTATTGGAACAATAGCTAAGGGGGGAATCTTAATTAATATAATAGCTAAACAAACTATATGTGTATTGATCAGAGTAAATTACAATCTGTTAAATGAATTGTCTTCTTCTGCAGCAAATAATAGAGATTGCTAAACCAGCACAAGCACCTTTCCCAGTACCACTTGAAGAAGGGATACCCTGTGAAATATATTCCAAATTCCTATCACCACCAGTTCCTAAAGAAGACACAGAACCAGTTGAGGTATGCTTTATTTGTGTTACTTGTGTTACCTATGAGAGGTCTATCGTATATCTGTAAAGCAAAGTGTTTTGAACTTGGGAGGGTGTTTTCCAATAACATTATGTTCTAATACAAAGTTTACAAGATCTCTGTACATATGCTTTTGGGATATCAGATGAATAGTGGACTTGGGTTGCCCATTCTTCATATATACTGAACCAATGAAAGTGCAATTTTAGAGGAGTCTACCCATCATATCAAGTGATGGCATACCAATACCATATCCCATTATGTATTAATCATGGGGGCCTGACTGCTGGGTTCTACATTGACCCTTAGAATGAAGACTTAGTGATGGAGCTGCTTCACCATGTTTCCCTGCATACATGCCCCTTTTACTTCAATGCTGATGTGTGTCAGTTTGCTGCACATTGGTACCTAGGATGATGCCATTAAATTGTGTGATGTCAATTCATATTCATATACTTCCAAAAATATTTTATGTATCAATAGTACAAGAAGAATAAACAGAAAGAAGAAACTTTGTAATATATCTTATTACAGGAAAATGCCTTTTTTTTCCACTTATAAAATGCTTCTTCTCCATCCTGCCTCCTGCACTGATAATTTACTCTCAATTCACTGGTAAAATCTGTCATTAGAGAGGCACAGGTACGGTGGGACTGAGGACAAGTGAGTGTTTTTTTGTTTTGTTTTTTAAAGGGCCACAATCTAGGAACATTAGGGTTGTCAGCTCCTAGGCCGGACAACCCCATAAAATGTTAATTTATGTGTGAGTCTTTCATTCACTGAGACTTAATGTAATCACTTAGGATTTCATATGTTTAAAATAAATGAAAGAAAAGAATAAGTGAATCAAATCTTCTATAATATACAGCTTAAATCCTAATTATTCTCTGAGTTGCAGCACAGCGCTACAGCAGATAGAATTTTACAGTGTGTCAAATGGTGTAATTATTCAGGCAACCTTTATTACCCCCAATTTAGATGTCTTTTCTTTATATTTCATGAATGGACTTTTATGTGATAAAGGTTAACACCGACAGAATAAGACAGAAATACAAAGGAAATTACTGACATGTCAGTTATGAGTGTAAAAATAATCATAATACATCTGCAGGCATTTGGCTTATTTAATACAAATGTGTATATTATGTATACAAATGCAGTCAAGTAAAAAAAAAATTTTTTATGGAAGATAAAGTGAAGTGAATAGTTGCTATCGGCTGAGGAATGTTTATTTAAAGGGACATTCTTTACATGTTAGAAAGTTCCCTTGACAATGAGCTGATCATAAAGTGATCCCCCACGGATTTAGTTGTAATCTGTGAGGAAACCTTGAAGTAGGTGTTCAATATTCCTGCACTGCCACCACAGGGGAAATTTATGCAATACCATTCGCATCAATGGGCTGTGTGTGTAATGCTATTAATTTCATTCTTCAGTCTCCTGTCTACCTCATAGGTATAATAAGTTGTGCTGCACAAGGTGTCATCTTGCCCACACATCAAAAACCATAACTAAATGCATGTGGTTCAATTAAAGAGACTATTTTAGAAGCAATTTCTACAACACTTTCCGCAGAAAACCATGAGGGTAGATAGGAAGAGATTTCAAGTCAGATTTCTGTTCATAAAAATATTTGTTACAGAGATCCGCTCACTCCTACTCCCCCAAGGCAGGTGCACCAAACACGTTTGAGACACCCCTCAAAAATAGATTGAAAATATAGAATGAAAAGTGTGAATGGGCACTCGTATACGGAAAATATGGGACAAAATTTATTTATTGGGTTATCAAATAAAATAGATATTAATATACTAAAAAACAACCATAAAAACAGCTATAAGATAAAAGGTCAGATATATACCAGAGAAGCAATGCTGTTTGGGCGAAGGTCACAAATACGAAAAACCTCACTGTGTTGATCCCCAATATAATTAAGAAAGGGGGGGGAGGATGTATTGAATAAGTCGCCTTCGCCAACTCAGCAGTATGTTACTAGTCGATATTCTCGAATATATATCACCAATGCACACGCTAAAAACGTATTAAACAATATATTAGACTATATAGTTTAGTCCCATGTTCATTGAGAAAAAACAAATGAGTATTTGGTAGCCGCTTGTTTGATATAATGTGATAAATATCAGATAAGGTGCTTCACGTAGGTGGCTTCTCACATTCAGCTAATAGTTCTTATTAAGTATATCCAGTCTCTGCAATATTAGCAGAACAGTATTAAGGTTCAGTCCACTCTGTTAAATGGCTGGAGATAGCTGTAATGTATAGCTGGGTGCTTTGGATTTCCAGTATTTTCAATTTCCCCACTATTTTTACCCACTATGTGGGCTTACCTTTGCCTGGCTCTCACGTTTGTTGAGAGTGGTGAGTCGGCTCCTGCTCCACGTTAGATGCCAGCGTCCGGGCTATGGAGTCGCGTTCCATGTGCGTTCCACGCTTACTTCCGGAGTCTGACTCAATGTGAGAGTGACGAACTCCAGGCGCAGGTTAGTGACGTATTTTAAGGTCCTTTAGAAATAAAGAAATCATTTTGCTTCTTCTTTAAAGTGCACTTTTGTTCATGAGAGATGGGGTATTTAAATGTTCACCATGGTGAACATTGGGACTAAACTATATCGTCTAATAATAATATTGTTTAATACGTTTTTAGCGTCTGCATTGGTGATATACCGTATTTTTCGCCCTATAAGATGCACCGGCCCATAAGACGCACCTAGGTTTTTAAGGAGGAAAAAAATAAAAAATAAATTTTGAACCAAAAGGTGTGCCTAATGGTGTTATGTGGGATCTGGGGATGGCACTGTTATGGGGGGTCGATGGATGGCATTGTTATGGGGGTCTGTGGATGGCACGGTTATGGGGATCTGTGGATGGCACTGTTATGGGGATCTGTGGATGGCACTGTTATGGGGGGTCGGTGGATGGCATTGTTATGGGGGTCTGTGGATGGCACGGTTATGGGGATCTGTGGATGGCACTGTTATGGGGATCTGTGGATGGCACTGTTATGGGGGGTCTGTGGATGGCATTGTTATGGGGGTCTGTGGATGGCATTGTTATGGGGGTCTGTGGATGGCACGGTTATGGGGATCTGTGGATGGCACGGTTATGGGGATCTGTGGATGGCACGGTTATGGGGATCTGTGGATGGCACTGTTATTGGGGACTGTGGATGGCACTGTTATGGGGGACTGTGGATGGCACTGTTATGGGGGCACTGTGGATGGCACTGTTATGGGGGATCTGTTGATGACACATAAATAGATTTTTACGCTATGTGTCATCCACAGACCCCCATAACAGTGCCAACAACAAATCCCCATAACAGTGCTATCCATAGAATGACCCCCAATAGGGAGGAGGGGCTGGCATCTAGCTCTGTAATTACAGCGGGCCCGGTGCAGTCACTGTATTCTGCTACACCGGGCCCGCTCACTGTAGGAATCCTAACAGCAGACAAGGTACCGTAACAGTAGTCTTTTATGCAGCCTGTACTTACGATACTAACTATGCGGCAGGCAGCGGGCAGGAGGCTGAGCTGGTGGGCGGGCGCTGAAAACGTAACTCACTATGTCACGCGCCGGCTCTCCCTTCTTCATTCATAAAGTGGGCGGAGCCGGCGCGTGACATAGTGAGTTACGTTTTCAGCGCCCGCCCACCAGCTCAGCCTCCTGCCTGCTGGCTGCCGGAGAGTTAGTATCGTAAGTACAGGCTGCATAAAAAACTACTGTTTGCATTGCCTGCAGTTAGGATTCCTACAGTGAGCGGGCCCGGTGTAGCAGAATACAGTGACTGCACCGGGCCCGCTGTAGTTACAGAGCTGGATGCCGGCCCCTCCTCCCTCATCCATGCCTACTAATAGACCCGCCACCGCGCTGCGCAGCATGCGGTCGGCGGTATACAAACTGAAGTATTCGCCACATAAGACGCACTGCCTTCCCCCCCCCCCAATTTTGGGGGGGGAAAAGTGCGTCTTATAGGGCGAAAAATACGGTATATTCGAGAATATCGACTAGTAACATACTGCTGAGTTGGCGAAGGCGACTTATTCAATACATCCCCCCCCCCCCTTTCTTAATTATATTGGGGATCAACAGAGTGAGGTTTTTCGGATTTGTGACCTTCGCCCAAACAGCATTGCTTCTCTGGTATATATCTGACCTTTTATCTTATAGCTGTTTTTATGGTTGTTTTTTTGTATATTAATATCTATTTTATTTGATAACCCAATAAATAAATTTTGTCCCATATTTTCCGTATATGAGTGCCCATTCACACTTTTCATTCTAGATTTCTGTTCATGTTTTTCAGCAAAAGCCATGCCAAGTGGATTCAGCAGGAAGGAGAAACGTGTCCCCTTACATTATATTTCCAATTTCTTTTGAATCCACTTCTAGCTTTAGCTGAAAAACCTTAATGTCGTTATCCCACCAAAAATATTCTACAGCTTTTAAAAAAGCACCTGGATCTGAATACCTTTGTGATTGCATGTAATTAAAAATGTATTATGGCTATAGAGTTATTTAATGAAATATATCTGTATAGTGCCACCTGCTGTTTGCTCTTTTTCTAATTTCTCTTTCCCGTTCATTGAGACGGAAGCACATGCTCAGTTCTATCCTTCAACGGACACCAGCTGCAGCAGAAAGGACACAGCCATGAGAAAGGACACATCCTCTAGGCTGACATTTTAAAATAAATGTAGCAGAACAATTAGAACTAGAAAAGCTACAATTTCTGGGGGAATTGTGTGAAGTGTTCTTGCCTCCACCAGTAGTCTACAACTGGAGTGGGCGGAGTAACTGGGTGGAGTGGCCTGAGTAACTGTTGTGTGGTTGGAGTGGCTGGAGTAACTGTGGAAAGGTTGGACTGGGCAGAGTAACTTTATGGAGTAGGCAGAGTAACTGTGTGGAGTGTTTGGAGTGAGTAAAGATAGTAAACATTACACTAACCAATTGATTGATCAAATTTAAAAAGTGCACATGTCAAGCTTGAGTGAGAAATGTATTTCAACTTTTATTTATTTATATAGCACATTTAATTGCAATGTTGTTGCCCAAAGTGCTTCACAGTTACATTAAAACATACATTTATAAAAACATTAGCAGCCGATTTATGTAGATGGGCTTGAAAATGATGAGTGGTGGCAGTTTAGAAATCATGTCCTGATATTTCAGCTCACACTCTAGCTTTTGTCACTCTGCTGGCTGCTCACACAACTGGGTTCATATGGCAACTCACTCTACAGCAAGGGCAGAGAAGAGCGGTTAAAAACAAACTGCTCCAACTTGCTCACTTCACTGGCGGTTGTCATCTTCAAACAGTTTAAAAATTGTAAATCCTACAGCGAAGAGCTTTATATTGTAGGACCCAGACCTACATTTTGATGCATAGTATGTCTCTGAAATATTAAAAACGAAGGCACAGTCGCAGTTTAGAAATTGCCCTTCAAATTTGAGGTGGCTAGAGTGGCGTTTCAATGAATGTCCATAGGCGGCGTGAGTTGCAAACAAATGGTCATATTGTGAAAACTATCAGGGATATGACATTTTTAGTGGCAGCAGGGATAGCTGAATGTTTTGATATAAGATTTGTGTAGGTGGGCTTGAAAATGAGGGAGTGGTGGTAGTTTACAAATCATGTCCTGATTTTTCAGCTCCGCTATTCATTCCTATGGGACCAATTTCGCCACAAAAACGCAGATATTTCGTGAACCATTCGGCGAAACGTTCCACAAAGTAATAGCACACCAATCGGGAACGATCTGCACGTTTCAGTATATTACTGTCTATGTAGTGTAAAAACTGTGGGAGGAGTTAGGGTGGTAAATTTGGCTATAATAAAAATATGTATGTGAGATAACAGTAAGTGGTCTTGCCATGCAAGAACATTTAACAATGAATAGGGAGATCTCTGGATTCATGTGAGGTACAGGGCTGGTTCTAGCTTTATTAGATAAGGTTGTCATGTACTAGATTATGTAACATTTTAATTTTTTACATTATCCATGGCATAACCCCTTTAAAGAAAATCTGCCTCAAAACCTCCTCAAAAAACAAAATGGGAACCTATCCTAACTATACATGTAACTGTAGAAAACTGCTAGGTGACACTGCAACTTTTGTAGGGCTACAAATTCATTTTAACTTTTAATTGATCTACAGTTCCAACAATACACTAGGTTTAATGCAATCTTGATGACTGTGACTGTCATTTAATAGTTAAAAACAATTAGTGGTGTTACAAAAAATTACAGTGTAGCTCAGGCTTTAAAAGGGTTTTCCAAGATTTAAACACTGATGATCTATCCTCTGGATAAGTCATCAGTATCTGATTGGTGGAGGTCCGACACCCGAGACCCCCACGATAAGCTGTTTGAGAAGGCATTGGCTCTCCTGTGAGAGCTACAGCCCTCTCCATGGTCACCCAACATAGCGCCATACATTGTATAGCGGATGTGCTTGGTATTGCAGTTAAGCCTTATTCTATTCTTTGAACATGTTGTCACTTGGCCTAGTGAAATCATAGAGAAGGCTGTGGCGCTCGCCTTCTCCAAAAAGCTGATCAGCGGGGGTCCTGGGTGTCGGACCCCCACCAATCAGATACTGATGACCTAACCAGATGATAGTTCATCAGTATTGAAGTCTCAGAAAACCCCTATAATCGCAAGTTTAATCATTTATCACAAAACTATATCTTAATCTGCGCCGCGTCTTCTTTTCTATATCATGCAGTCTGCAAATTACACCTGGCAGTGTATGGCTGCCATGTCAGCCGCATGCCATGAGGAGCACATGGATTAGCTTGAAAAAGGGTCATGATAATATTGACCCGAAACATTGCTAAAGCCACACTGCACCTCATATGGCTGAATAAAGAAATGCATATTTGAAAACCCAAAGTTGGTGTGTCATCTAAAACTGTTTGTTTTTATGATATATTGTCCCTGTGGGTGGAGAGGAACCTTAAAGAGGGACGAGCAGCCATCAGAAGCATCTTTTGCATCAGTGCTGTGGCTAGGAATTGTTTCTATAGTACCCTAAGGATAGGCCATCAATATGGAAGTCCTGGAAATCCCCTTTACACAGATCCAAGGTTCAGGATATAAATATCATGGAGGAATGTTCATCCAAACACTTGTTCCCAATAATTGCTCCATGTAAAGGAGGGTGAGCCAAACTCTCATTTATGGAGTGATCACATTTTTTGCAGAACATAAAATCGTACTTCTACACTGCCCTGTGTAAATGAAGATGTGCAGTCAAAAAATATGTACAACTGTATAGGGATGAATGATTATTCATCCCCATATGTCCATGATAATTGCTGCATGTAAATGCAGCTAATTAGCTGGTAGTGATTAGTTGCCCATTTGTTAGCAAATTTAATAGGGCCTTAAAGTGTTTGGCTGGTCAATTTTAGGTTGGATCTAGATATCAACCCAGTACCTGTAGTGAAAGATTAGGGAAAGATTTTACTTATGGGGAAGAGATCCCCAATCATTATATTGATCTTTGTGACATATAAAAGGAACTTAAAGAGGTTTTATTTTTACTGATGACCAATCTTCTGGATAGGTCATCATTATCTGATCGGTGAATCAGCTGTTTGAGAATGCTCTGGTGCTCGCAGTATTGCCACAGCCTTCTCACAACTATTCCTAGGACATGTGACGTTGCTTTCATCGGTCTCGTTATCAAATGGACAGTGCTGTGTTTGGTGAGCAGAGAGAAGGCCACAGCTCTATTGCAAGCATCAGTGCCTTCTCAAACAGCTGATTAGTAAGGGTCCTTGGTGTCGGACCCCCACTGATGACCTTTCCAGAGGATAGTGAAAACAATGCAGTAACGAGCAGCACCCACGGGCCTAAATGACCTTTACAAAATGCAACAGCCAAACCACAACCACAGATCCTCAGCAGTCCATAGAATAATGATCAAATAACAGATGATGGCAGCATCTCCATTCCTCTTTATTCTTCGCACTTGCAAACAGAGCAAAAAAATGCAACGGTTCGGCTACAAGGTAGCCTTTGTTAAGCATAATAACCAGTGTTAGATCACAAACCTATATAGTGCATGTAACACCTCCCAATACTACAAAGAGGCTAATCAAGCAAATTGCCCCATAATTAAAAACCTCCAATACCATAGTGGTCTTAATTAGATATGTATTACTTACAATTGTGTTCAATTAAAAGGATGTGTATTACCACATGGAGGGTGGGAGCCAATGGAGCATATCCACCAAGTGCCTCGGTTCAACATTGACATGCATCTAGTATTACTGCCCCTGCTCAAAACATCATCACAAGGCACCGCACATATCACACAGCGTGCTTCAGCGCGTCACTCATTACCTAATAGATCACTTGGTGGTCAACTGACTTCTACGCCATCTCACCGCATCTATCAGATCGGATAAGCGTCTCCATCACCATGGAGACCAACTCTGTAATAAACACTGGGTACAATCTATCCATGTATTTGAGACTATAACCAATCCAAATGGCGCCACCAGTATTCAGGGCACCCCATAATGTTGGGGACTCCAGATACCGTGCGATCACACAATAAGAAGGTATATTGTTATCTGATTTCTAAAAATAATACTTCTGCGGGCAAAAAAAAATAATACATTAAATACCGGTGCCCAATAATGTGTCGATAGCTGAAACAGGGCACTAGGATTGCCCCTATCTGCTCCGCCCTCCATCTATAAAAGATAGTGAGAAAATAGTGACATGTTAAGATAAAAACATTAATACTTAAAAACGTGATCAAAAAATGCTCTATACTGTTGAGGACATATAAGGAATAGGTTCATCCACTCACCTATCAGACCTAATCTAGGCCACACACATTGAAATCAATATTGAGTACATGCGGTTGTAATGCCCGCAAGGTGAAGATCCATTTCAATTCTTTCCTCCTAAGGATTTTCTCTCTATCACCACCGCTTCTCAACATGCCAACTGAATCAATAACACGGAATCTCAACTGATTGACAGAGTGACCACACTGCACAAAATGTTTGGCCACCAGTTTGTCCTACATAATCTTCCTGATTGTACTCTTATGTTTGTTTATTCTTTCCCTAATTTCCATAGTCATCTCGCCCACATATATAATGTGATATAATGAAGACCTTGAATGGAATCATTGATACAGCCCTAGACAATGGACTCATTGATAAGGATCTGAGTGATTATTTGAGAATACAGCACCCCATCACCCCAATACTGTATATTCTCCCCAAAATTCATAAGAAGCTTGCAGACCCTCCTGGCAGACCGATTGTGTCTGGCAGGAGGTCTTTCTTTAGCATGATTTCCATTTTTCTTGATAGATTGCTCCGTGTCCATGCTGTAGGTGCCCCTTCCTATATCAGGGATACTAGTCATTTCCTGAAAGACATAAATTTACCTGCCCAGTTTTCCTTTGTTAGTTTTGATATAGTATCGTTATACACATCTATTGATCATGAGTATGGTTTGAGGTCGTTGATGTGGTGCTTACCAGCACGGGACTCTCTGCAGATGCGGTTCAGTTTGTTCTCGAGCTTCTAGAATTGGTCCTCAGGAGGAATTATTTCCTCTTTGGGGACACTTTTTACCAACAGCAGCAAGGTGTGGCAATGGGGTCAAATGTGGCCCCAACAGATGCCAACATCTTCATGGCAGGGGTGGAGGATAGGCTAGTAAATCAGTCCGCATACATGGCACTAGTGCCGCTACATCAATGACATTTTCATGATTTGGAGTGGGAATATGGAGGATTTGACAGTTTTCACCAGCATTTGAATAGAGGTGTCCCCGGGTTGTAATTTACAATAACAACTTCTCAAAATGAAGTACAGTTACTTGATGTCAAGGTATATGTGGAAAATGAAGATATTAAAATTGATTTGTACCAAAAACCTACAGATAGGAATAACCTTCTGAGGTATGACAGCAATCACCCCCGACGTATGAGGGAGTCACTTCCATGGAGCCAACTCCTGAGGGTCAGGCGGGTGGTATCGGATGATGTGAAATTTCAAGATAGGGTGAATGAGATGTGTAATAAGGCTATCCCCATAGATTGTTGCATAATACCAGTAGGAGAGTCTTTGCGATTGATAGAGAGACCACATTGCACAGGACCCCGGTTGTGAAGGAAACCAATAGAATTTCATTTGTATCCACATATGGCAGACATAGTGGAAAGATTGTTTATATTCTTAGGAATGAGTGGCACATCCTCCATAAAGGATTACCATCTATAAGGGAATTTGAGAGTCCTCCACTTATGGCATATAAAAAGAATGCCAATTTGCAAGATAGATTGGTGAAAAATGAAATAGGGAGTACACAAAAAGATAAACAGAGATATCTAGCTCCCTGAAAAATTGGCAATTTTCCCTGCTTGGGACATGATAAAGGGAAATACATTTGTACATCCCTATACAGGACAAACATACAACATCAGAGGGTTCTACACATGTAGATCTAGGAATGTTATATGCATGACACAATGCCCTTGCAGTTTAATATATGTGGGTGAGACGACTATGGAAATTAGGGAAAGAAGAAACAAACATAAGAGTACAATCAGGAAGAAGATGTTGGACAAACCGATGGCCAAACATTTTGTGCAGTGTGGTCACTCTGTCAATCAGTTGAGATTCCGAGTTATTGATTCAGTTGGCATGTTGAGAAGAGTTGGTGATAGAGAGAAAATCCTGAGGAGGAAGGAATTGAAATGGATCTTCACCTTGCAGGCATTACAACCGCATGGACTCAATATTGAGTTCAATGTGTGTGGCCCAGATTAGGTCAGAGTGAATGACTCTATACCTTATATGTCCTCAACAGTATAGAGCATTTGTTGATCATGTTTTTAAGTATTATGTTTTTATCTTTACATGTCACTATTTTCTCACTATCTTTTATAGATGGAGGGCGGAGCAGATTGGGGCAATCCTAGCGCCCGGTTTCAACTATCGACACATTATTGGGCACCGGTATTTAATGTTTTTTTTTTTGTTTTTTTTTGCCCGCAGAAGTATTATTTTTAGAAATCGGATAGCAATATACCTTCTTATTGTGTGATCACACGGTATCTGGAGTCCTCAACATTATGGGTTGCCCCGAATACTGGTGGCACCACTTGGATTGGTTATAGTCACAATGACATGGATAGATTGTACCCTCTATTTATTACAGAGTTGATCTCCATGGTGATGGAGACACTTATCCTATCTGATGCACGCCAATGTTGAACCGAGGCACTTGGTGGATATGCTCCATTGGCTCCCACCCTCCATGAGGTAATACAGGTCCTTTTAATTGAACACAATTGTAAGTAATACATATCTGATTAAGACCACTATGGTACTGGAGGTTTTAAATTTTGGGGCATTGTGCAATTTGCTTGATTGGCCTCTTCGTAGTATTGGGAGGTGTTACATGCACTATATATGTTTGTGATCCTAGCACTGGTTATTATGCTTGACAAAGGCTTCCTTGTAGCCGAAAGTTGCAGTTTTTGCTCTGTTTGTACACATTTCTGTTAGGGTCCATTCACACGTCCTGTTTTTTTTCATCCTGAAAAACGGTCCGTTTTTTGCGGATCCGTTGTTCCTGAAAATGTTTCCGTATGTCATCCGTATGTCATCCGTTTTTTGCGGATCCGCAAAAAACGGAAACATGTATACATTTCAATAATCAAATAAAGTTGTTTGGATTTCTTTGAAAAAAAATTGAAAAAAAAAATAAAAAAAATTTGTTATGTGTTTCCAGGAACGGAATCCGCAAAAAACGGATGACATACGGAATGACATCCGAATGTCATCCGTTTTTTGCGGATCCATTGACTTTGTATTGTACCAGGATCCGATTTTTCAGGACAAGAATAGGACATGTTTTATATTTAAACGGACATGCGGAACGGAACAACGGAAACGGACAGCACACATTGTGCTGTCCGATTTTTTCCAGGACCCATTGAAAATGAATGGGTCCAGATCTGGTCCTGATCTGTTCCTGAAAAAACGGAACAGATCAGGAAAGAAAAAACGGACGTGTGAATGGACCCTAAGTGCGAAGAATAAAGAGGAATTTCTGGAGATGCTGCCATCATCTGTTATTTGATCACTTTCCAGAGGATCAGTGAAAATATGTCGGAAAACCCTTTTAAGAATCACCAGACATATCACCTGATATCCGCAGATGATGCGATTTTATAGTTATTATATACATATAATCATGTTAGTACTTTCAGTTCAAATTTGTCTAACTTGAAATTGCTTTTAAAGAATGTAGTAATTATTGGAGAAATATTCATTTTTTGGGCTAAAAATCATAATTTTAGAATATTCAGTTGTATTTAGAAGATTCTTTTCTTCCAAGCTGTTCTTATTTCAATGTAGCGTCGGGGGTGGTGAGTGGATGGAATCTATTATTCTAATTGTTTCCTGAAATAGAAATATAACTGTAAAAAAATGCAGTATGACATTAAATGTAACTGTTATTTCCAATAACCCTGCTTTTACGTGGCTGTCTTCTCTCTCAGGTTATTTTAGATGCTATATCCTTCTATAATATAAATAACTATTCCTGAACTTCACTTTACGATATTTAAATTCTACATAAAACAGATGGCAGAATCTAAACATAACTATTAAAAATTCACATAAAATATCACATGTCATTCCTGGTTGCCTTGGCCTTTGCAGGCTTGCAGTTACTCATGGAAAAGCAAATCTTACATTATGCAGAATGGGTCACTTGGTGTAACTGTTCTTTTATTAATTACATTAAGACTAAGAAATAAGTTAGGAGCCATAAATGTCTAAAAAAATGTCAAATTTTCCACCATCCCTGGTGGTCCCCATTGCTCTTTGCTTATTTACCTGCACAATGATGTGCAGTACATACACATGACCATTGAACCCAGTCACTGGCTTGAGTGGTATTGTACAGTGCATGCTAGTATTAATGCTAAGACCAGTGATTGGTGCAGTGGAGGCATAGAAGTTTTTTGACATGATACATTAAGGTAGAATGGTGGGGAAAAAAAGCATTAAGCATTACTCACCTTACAGATTTTTGACCAGGTTTCTGCTGGCTTCTGCATCCTTGTATGGGCTCAATACATAAAAAATTGCAGGAGATGCCTGTTCAGGTAGTCGCTGACATCTTCCGGTATTTCCTTGTTGGTGAGCCGGGACCAGATATCGGAGACCATCGGGGACATAATAAGCATCAGAATGGCAGCGGCAGCAGGTGAGGCGGTAGGTAAATGCTTCTTCTAGGCTGAGCTGCAATACCACACAGAACCTGTTGACAGGTGTGGTGCTGTTTGTGGGAGACAGCAGCCATGCTTTTCTAAGGGTGAGCAACCCCTTTAACTTCTGTTACCTTCTTGTCCTGTAAGTTGAGATATGGGAAGATGTTTGGCATGAAGAGGTTGTAGACACCAGTGAAATTCTGGAACTCAGGGATCCGACCACTAAACTCCGAATGTTTATAATGTGCACCACACCCTTGCAGTAGCCATAACATTATATCAGTTCTGCAGTTCCTGTGCAGGCTATTGGTGATATATAGGGACATTTTGTAATTTTTTTTCAAACTTTTTGCAAACAAGAGGTCAATTGGGATTCCAGACTCGCTGTATTTCGGGGATGGCGGGTGCCGGGTTATAGGATTTAAATTTATTTTTTGGGGGAAAATGCCCCTGCGTCTTATGGGGTGAATGCTGAAGTTTTACATCGCAGGCTGCGATGTATATGCGAGCGGGGAGGGACTGGGTGGATATGCTGCGGGCCGGCAATTGCGGCGGGGCAGTGCAGTCACTGTAGTCCGGCCCTGCCTCTCCAGTGCTGCACTGTACAAATATAAAATGTGATTAAACATGCCCCCCCACTTTTACTATTACCATACACCCTAACCGCTTCTGTAGAATGCAGGCAGGCGGCAGCGTAACTCCCTGATGTCACATGCCTGCGCCGCCTACTTTATGAATGAAGCAGGCAAGTGACGCCAGTGAGTGACGCTCCGGCCGTCCTGCCTGCCTGCCTGCCTGCATTGTACAGAAGCTGTTAGGATGGACGGTAATATCAGGCATGAGGGGGCATGTTTAATCACTTAATTGAATGAGACATTTTATATTTGTACAGACGTGGACAAAATTGTTGGTACCCTTTGGTCAATGAAAGAAAAAGTCACAATGGTCACAGAAATAACTTTAATCTGACAAAAGTAATAATAAATTAAAATTCTATAAATGTTAACCAATGAAAGTCAGACATTGTTTTTCAACCATGCTTCAACAGAATTATGTAAAAAAATAAACTCATGAAACAGGCATGGACAAAAATGATGGTACCCCTAGAAAACACAGAACATAATGTGACCAAAGGGACATGTTAATTCAAGGTGTGTCCACTAATTAGCATCACAGGTGTCTACAACCTTGTAATCAGCCATTGGGCCTATATATATGGCTCCAGGTAATCACTGTGTTGTTTGGTGATATGGTGTGTACCACACTCGACATGGACCAGAGGAAGCAAAGGAAAGAGCTGTCTCAAGAGATCAGAAAGAAAATTATAGACAAGCATGTTAAAGGTAAAGGCTATAAGACCATCTCCAAGCAACTAGATGTTCCTGTGAGTACAGTTGCACATATTATTCATAAGTTTAAGATCCATGGGACTGTAGCCAACCTCCCTGGACGTGGCCGCAGGAGGAAAATTGATGACAAATCTAAGAGACGGATAATCCGAATGGTAACAAAAGAGCCTAGAAAGACTTCTAAAGAGATTCAAGGTGAACTTCATGCTCAAGGAACATCAGTGTCAGATCGCACCATCCGTCGTTGTTTGAGCCAAAGTGGACTACATGGGAGACGACCAAGGAGGACACCATTGTTGAAAACGAATCATAAAAAAGCAAGACTGGAATATGCCAAACTACATGTTGACAAGCCACAAAGCTTCTGGGAGAATGTCCTGTGGACAGATGAGACAAAAATCGAAGTTTTTGCCAAGGCACATCAGCTGTATGTTCACAGACGAAAAAATGAAGCATATCAAGAAAAGAACACTGTCCCTACTGTGAAACATGGAGGAGGCTCTGTTATGTTCTGGGGCTGCTTTGCTGCGTCTGGCACAGGGTGTCTTGAATCTGTGCAGGGTACAATGAAATCTCAAGACTATCAAGGAATTCTAGAGAGAAATGTACTAGCCAGTGTCAGAAAGCTTGGTCTCAGTCGCAGGTCATGGGTCTTGCAACAGGACAATGACCCAAAACACACCGCTAAAAACACCCAAGAATGGCTAAGAGGAAAAAATTGGACTATTCTAAAGTGGCCTTCTATGAGCCCTGACCTCAATCCTATTGAGCATCTTTGGAAGGAGCTGAAACATGCAGTCTGGAAAAGGCACCCTTCAAACCGGACACAACTGGAGCAGTTTGCTCATGAGGAGTGGGCCAAAATACCTGCTGAGAGGTGCAGATGTCTCATTGACAGTTACAGGAAGCGTTTGATTGCAGTGATTGCCTCAAAAGGTTGCGCAACAAAATATTAAGTTAGGGGTACCATCATTTTTGTCCATGCCTGTTTCATGAGTTTATTTTTTTACATAATTCTGTTGAAGCATGGTTGAAAAACAATGTCTGACTTTCATTGGTTAACATTTATAGAATTTTAATTTATTATTACTTTTGTCAGATTAAAGTTATTTCTGTGACCATTGTGACTTTTTCTTTCATTGACCAAAGGGTACCAACAATTTTGTCCACGTCTGTATACTGCAGCACTGGAACGGCGGGGGGGGGGGAGGGGGGGGGTCTGTGGATGACAGTTTTAAGGGGAACATCTGTGGATGGCACAGTTAAGTGGTGGGGGGTCTGTGAATGGCACTGTTATGGGCTGGGGGGGTCTGTGGATGGCACTGTTATGGGCTGGGGGGTCTGTGGATGGCACTGTTATGGGGTGGGGGGGGTCTGTGGATGACACATATATAACAGTGCCACCCACAGATCCCCCTGTAACAGTGCCACCCACAGATCCCCCTGCAACAGTGCCACCCACAGATCCCCCCTGCAACAGTGCCAGCCACAGATACCCCCTGCAACAGTGCCACCCACAGATCCCCCCTGCAACAGTGCCACCCACAGATCCCCCCTGCAACAGTGCCACCCACAGATCCCCCCTGTAACAGTGTCAGCCACAGATCCCCCCTGTAACAGTGTCAGCCACAGATCCCCCCTGTAACAGTGTCAACCACAGATACCCCCCCATAACAGTGTCCGTCACAGACCCCCCATAACAGTGTCCGTCACAGATCCCCCCATAACAGTGCGTCATCCACAGATCTCCCCATAACAGTGCGTCATCCACAGATCCCCCCATAACAGTGCGTCATCCACAGATCCCCTTATAACAGTGCGTCATCCACAGATCCCCCATAACAGTGCGTCATCCACAGATCCCCCCATAACAGTGTCCTTCACAGATCCCCAGTAATAGAGCCATCCACAGACCACCATTAGTTCCAAACCCACCAAAAGCACACCTTTTGGTTAAAGACCGTCTTATGGGCCGGTGCGTCTTATAGGGCAAAAAATACGGTAATAACATTTCTTTGCAATTTCTTTTATATTATTATAAAAAAAGTTTTAGTCATAAGCAGATCAAGCAAACATGTAAGAGATGGAGTTTATCCTTCGATTTCAGGTTTTATTAACTTTAAAAATAAGTAGAAAAGTAGCACTATAAACATTTAAGATAGGCATTATAGAACATTTAAGTTCCTCTTTGCAAAAATAAATGTCCATGTTTCATGGAGTAGTACTTGTATTAATCTTCATACAATTCAAAGCAGATGCAGGTTATATAGTCTAAAAGTACAAGTACTTGCATCAATTTGGTCTGGAAAATAAATTACTTCTGGCTCTGTTTATAAGATTGTAAAATGCAGACTAGCCTTGGAAAATGCATTTTAAAGTACATCTCAAGGGAACACCTAATATCCAAATGCTTGGGACTATGTAAAGTTCTATAAAGAAAAAGCAGTCGTAGCCAACGCAGAGGTCTCCATGATCTATCATTTTAGGTACAGAAATTTTCAATATTTTAAACATTTTTACCATTGCTTGTAAGCAATCCTGATTAGTCAAGATCTTTTGACCATTGTTCATAGGAGCTTTTAACCCCTTAAGCACTCAGTTCGTTTTTTTTTACCTTGAGAGTGCAACATTTATTTTTTCTTCTCTCATTGCATTACTGGAGCCATAACTTTTTTTTTTTTTACATTGCTATATGAAGTCTTGTTTATTCATTTTGAGCTCTTTTTCTGTGTAATTCTGCACCACCTAAATGTTAAGAGTGTGTTTATATATTTTTTTTATTGTAATGCACAATTTCCTTTTTCTGTATTTGCCCAAACGGCTTAGATTATGTTTTAACCCCTTCCGGACCTACACTAAACAATAGATGGTGCCTGCTTGCAAGCACAGAGGCGCCATAACTGCCGGGTTTCTGCTGTTTTCAACCCATCAGATGCCATAGTCAAAGGTGACCATGCATCTGGGAGCGATATAACCAGCAGCTGCACGCTTCCCAGCACGGACTTCCTTCCCGTGGCTGAGAACAGGGAAGGTGGATTAGTAATAGGCCTGAGCCTGTACAAAGCTCCCAGGCCGATTACTAGTATATTCCAATGCTGGCCTGTAGGTGGCAGCACAGCATTAGAATATACTGAATCCTGTTTTCTGTAATGGAAAGAAATGCATTACAGAATACACATTGCAATCTACTGATTGCATGTTATAGTCACCTATGATGACTTTAAAAAGTAAAAAAAAAAGTTAGAAAATATATAAAAATTTAAATCACTCCCCTTTCCCTAGAATAAAAAACAAAACAAAAAAACAACATCATAGGCATCACACATCCAAAAACACCCATACTATTAAATTATAAAAATATATTTCCCACACGGTGAACAGTGTAATGGAAAAAATAACCAATTCACCATTTTTTCATCACCTCCCAAAAAAGAAGATCCATAATGGTATCAGTAAAAACTAACACTCCCAAAAAAATTAGCCCTCATGCAGTTCCATTAACTATAAAAAAAAAGTTATGGGGGTCAGAATATGGAGATGATAATAAAAATATTTTTTTCAGTATTAAAACAAGAAAAACTATATAAATATGGTATCATTGTAATCATACTGACTGAGAAAATGAACAACACAGGTCAGTTTTACAGCATAGTGAACGTCCTAAAAGCAAAACCCATATGCAATAGTAAATGGTGCCATGAGAAAGTACAACTTGTCCCACAAAAACAATTCGCCATACGATTATGTGAATGAAAAAATAAAAAGTTATGGCTGTGGGAAGGCAGGAAGTAAAAAACAAAAATGCAAAAACTGAAATTCACAAGGTCCTGAAGTTGTTAAAGTGTGACTGTCATTCTACTTTTATTTTCATAATGTGTAGGGAGAAGTGATACTAAGCATTTCTGTAATATACTTTAATTATTGAAATCGTACATTTCTATTTGAAAAATTGCTCTAGAGTGGCCCATTTTGAGCCTTAGCAACGCTCCTCTGTCTTCTGTTTACATAACACTGTTACTTACTAGGTAAACAGAAGACAGAGGAGCGTTGTTAAGGCTCAATATGGCCCACTTTAGAGCTATTTTTCTAATAGAAATGTACGATTTCAGTAATTAAAGTATATTATTGAAATGCTTAGTATCACTTCCCCCTACACATTACGGATTTAAAAAAAAAAAATGACAGTTACACTTTAAAATAATTGTATGGTGTTACGATGAAAGGACTACATAATATAATGTATATATTTTTATATTTTGTTACTGTTGTTTGGTTTTCTTTATTTTAATCATTGTGTATTCCTTAATTATAAGGAAACGTTAATTTTTTTTACTTCTTTTTATTATAATGCATAATACCTATATATTTCAATGCATTACTGCCTGTCCATTTCAAACGTTCAGGCAGCTGTCAGAGAGTACCTTAGTTTCACTTGGGAGCAGGTTTAGATGTGCCCTCACCAAGATTAATGTACTATAATGCTCAGTATAATATAAAAAACATATAAAAAGGAGTATAAGATACACAGTGGTTTTATGTTACACAAAAATGTATTGTACCGTCATTGCAGGAAGTGGATTTATCTCATGAATAGCTTGTTAACTTGTCTGAACATTGACTTTGATATATAAGCAAGCTTACTACAGTTATTGTAAGGAAGTGTGCAGACTGGACTGTGACATTTTGTGAAGCTGAAGCGTAGATTAGTTTATGTTTGTTCTAGATATAGAAATGTAAGGGGTGTAGTTATGTTTTCTTTAGAACAGACGGCCGTGCTTGCCAAAAAGTATTTCTGACTTTAGTCAGAACAACATGAGCATCTTGTTGCAAACAGAACCCCCCCCCCCCCACACACACACATATACACTCACATACACACACACATATACACTCACATACACACAAACATAGATACATACACACACATATACATACATACACACACAATCATACATACATATATACACACACACATATACACTCACATACACACATATATACACACACTCACATATACACACACACAAACATACATACACACACACAATTATGAATATGTAGACAGAGCACAGAGACAATGGATCCTGAGATATTTCTATGTTTGGAAATATTTAGGATTTCCAAATAATAGCAGCCAATATAGCACCAATATAATGATGTTAACCGTAGAAGCCATATATATAATAGGTGCAGCCACAGTACCAACATAATAATAGCAGTTAAAGAGAAAATATAGTAGTGTCAGCTACAGCAGTTGCAAAAAACATTTTTAAATATCTTATTGAGGAATCTAGAGTTAAAGAGAATCAGTCACCAGGAAATTCACAGTAAACCAGGCACAATGTCTTGTAGGACTAGCTCAACTGAATGTAATGATACCTTTCATTTAGTGGTCTGTTTCTTCATTCTGGAGGAAAATTACTTTTAATCCATATGCAAATGAGCAATTCAGTGCACTGAGGGTGGGCACAAGACACTCTTGCTTCTTTTACTTCCTCTGCCTGGCCCCTCTCCTTCCTGACTGACAGAGCCATGTTCCTGCATTGTTATCTCACCTGGCTCCATAAATCATGAAGGAGAGGGACTATCTTGGGCTCTCCCACAGTACACTTAATAGTTTTTTTGAATATTAATTAAAAGTACATTTTCTCTAGAATGAAGCAATTGATCATTAAGTAAAGGTATCTTTACATTCAGTTGAGCTAGCCCTACGAGGCATTGTGCCTGGTCTAACTGTGGATTTCCTGGTAACAGATTCTCTTTGATACTTGAGATTCAGGTTCAGCACCTTTAATAAACCAGAGCAGAGAGTGGCTGCAGATAGCATCTCCAACTCTGGAGGAATCGGCATATCCATATTTTACACTGCTGCCCTTTTATTAGTGAATACAGTCTCATTTCCCCTATGGTAGTGCTGAATTATGACTGAAGACTTAGTGCTGGGCTTCCATACAGACTACAGCTGTTCACTAGGCATCCCAGCAACCAAACATCCTGTGATTAAGTTTATCACCAGGAGAACCTTCTAACTAAAAGAGAATGTCCAAAGCTGTGAAATCACTGTGAATCCATCTTGTATTTTGATGCCATGTTTATAATTATTGTGTATTGACATCACTGTGATCTTTTGCCCCACAGATGTGACATCACTTTGTTTAGAATCCTTACTCTGTGACATCACTAGTTATTTCCCTTAGTGGCATCACTAAGGGAAATAACTAGTGATAAGCGATGTTATAAAAAAATAATAATTGGCTTGATTTCATAATGAGTTATTTTGCAACGAAGCACATTCCTTTGTATGTAGCAGGCACAATGACATGGAGCGGCAATCGCACCCCCCCCCCCCCCAAATGATTGAACCCCTCAGATGCTGCGTTCATTGCTGATCATGGCATCTGATGCTATAATTGAGGTCTTTCAGTGGTTAATCAGGTTAAAAAAACATACTCACTTTATCCATTTGCTCGCTTGATTCAAGAAACCACATGTCATCACTGATGACGTCACCGCGCCGGACCAGTGCACTGGCGTCTCCAGTCTGGATGGCCGTGACGACCTCTCTGCGAGCAAATGGATGAGGTGTGTATGTTTTTTCTTTTACCACCATTTCAAGAAAAATAGTTACCACGAAGTGCGAGGATATTCAGCTTCACGGCAAATCAATTTTTTCCTGAAACTTTGCATCAAAGTCAGTTAATTTGGCTTTAATTCGCTCAACACTAGAAATAACCATTTCCAGTGATTTTATATGCTATAAATTTACCGTTTTTTCCTGTACTGTGACATCACTATCTTTGTGCAGATGTATTGTTTTTTCAATCTCTGTATTGTGACATCACAGTGTTTATTATTCCCATATTGTAACATTAATGTGTTTATTTCCCAGTGATGAGCTATCACTGTGTGCATTTTCCAGGTTCTGTGACATAATTGTCTGAATTATTCTTGTGAAGTGAAATCAATTGTGCGTTTTCAGGTTGCAGTTAGACCTGGGAACTGGTGCCTGAGGTGCCCCTGTGGTCCTATCACATAAGAAGATATCAGTACAATAAATTGAATTTAAAGTTGGGAAAGTGGACTGCTACACATTTTGCATCAAGCCCTAGAAACTGTTACAGTTCCTACTAAAGTACCCTATTATAGCACTGTCTCTAAAAAGTAAGTCACACTGCTGGTCACTAGAAGCCATCTATATGAAGATATGCATCTGATTTGCTGTAGGTTCCCATATATCTGTTATTTGAGACATGGCTGCAGTGTAGTCATATAGTGAGGATCATGTTGCAGACCTCTGTCTTTCAATCTCTGCTGTAACCTGTGTTTAGACCTTCAAAGTGCAGCACAGAGAAATACAAGTGATGTCTCATGAATTGGAAGGTAACAACCACACTAAATTAGTACTACTGTATGCTATACTACAGCTGTAAGATATGCACAGGTAACATTTTCATAAAAAGATTATGAAGACGATATAATGGAAAGCGTTAACCCAGAAACCTATTACTTTGTTAGCACCTTATTTCTCATTTATTAGTGCTCAACATCTTCTCCTTTGCTAACACTCTCCAGTTGTGGGAAAAAACTGCCAAGATTAGTGTTCTGTACTAAAGGTGCCAAGAACCATTGCCTTCTGAATGCACTTTAAATGTTGCAGATTTTTTATTTATTTTTTATAAATTGTATCAGTAGGCAAAAAATGTCTGTCATTATTGGATAAATTGTTCAGAAAAAATAAATAAAAATTAGGTTGGCAACCCTGCCTTCCTTACCTTTTCTCGCAGCTTGACATATTCTCCTGGGATGAGTGGTGCAAGATGACCAACTTTGAAACAACAACAACAAACAAAAAAAAATACATGATTTTTCAATACTCTGTCAAGACTTGTTTACACACTATGTCTGTCTCTATGTGGCCACCCAGTGGTTATAATCTAAATGTCAGCCTGTTGATGGTTTTGCTAGCATGTCACCATAAATGAAGTCCTTAAAGGTTGTCCGGGTTCCAAAAACGTGGCTGCTTTAACCAAGAAGCAACAGCACCCCTGTCCACAGGTTGTGTGCGTTATTGCAGCTCTACAATGTTGATTCCAGTAGAGCTGAGCTGCAATACTAGACACAATCCATGGGCAGGGGTGGTGGTGTTTTTGGAAGAAGTTAACCATGTTTTTCTAATCCTGGACATACCCTTTAAGAAAAATCAAGGGAAGGGAAGGGTGGGCACCTTTGAATATGCAAACAACGCATTTGAAAATAAAAAAAATCTATTATTTATAAATGTTTTTTTATGCAATCATAGTTGTTAACAATAATATGAAACAAATTATCCACCAAATACAAGATGTGTGAATCATTTTAATACCATAAGGTAAAAGGAGTCAGAGCTCTGTCTATCTCATGCCAAGGGCCAAATTCCCTGCAGTGTAATGCAGAGGCAGGAAACAGCAAAATGTGCGCAACACCCTTGCTTTCTGAAGTTAAGCATTTGACATGGGCAGTCATAAATCTATGTCCTGCTGCGCCCCTTTATTACTTATCCCTACAATGCATAATACTTGCTCTGTGCAATCACTCGGCTCCTGTCATACAGTGAAAGTCTGATCCTGTATGATAGGTGTCATTCCTTCTCTATAGTACTACAGGAACGAGCAGATTGTAACCTGGCAGCGTTGTGTTGTTATTTTTTAATCCATAAATTACAGCCCCCTTCTTTTAATGGTACTCTAGAGTTGTGTGCAAAATGTAAAAATTAAGACATCTAATGGAGTCCGATAAGGCTAGTTTCATGCCTGCGTAAGGTTCATGCCTGCGTAAAGCCTCATGCACACGACCGCAAAAACGGGGTCCGTAGGTCCGTAGGTCCGTGATCCGTGACCGTTTTTTCGTCCGTGGGTCTTCCTTGATTTTTGGAGGATCCACGGACATGAAAAAAAAGTCGTTTTGGTGTCCGCCTGGCCGTGCGGAGCCAAATGGATCCGTCCTGAATTACAATGCAAGTCAATGGAGACGGATCCGTTTGACGTTGACACAATATGGTGCCATTTCAAACGGATCCGTCCCCCATTGACTTTCAATGTAAAGTCTGGAGTCCCTTTTATACCATCGGATCGGAGTTTTCTCCAATCCGATGGTATATTTTAACTTGAAGCATCCCCATCACCATGGGAACGCCTCTATGTTAGAATATACTGTCGGATATGAGTTAGATCGTGAAAACTCATTTCCGACAGTATATTCTAACACAGAGGCGTTCCCATGGTGATGGGGACGCTTCTAGTTAGAATATACTACAAACTGTGTACATGACTGCCCCTACTGCCTGGCAGCACTTGATCTCTTACAGGGGGCCGTGATCAGCACAATTAACCCCTCATATCCCCCTGTAAGAGATCAGGGCTGCCAGACACCAGGGGGCAGACCCCCCCCTCCCCAGTTTGAATATAATTGGTGGCCAGTGTGCGGCCCCCCCCCTCCCTCTATTGTAATAATTCGTTGGTGGCACAGTGTGCGGCCCCCCGCCCCCCCTCCCTCCCTCTATTGTAATAATTCGTTGGTGGCACAGTATGCGCCCCCCATCGCCCCCCCCCCCTTCCTCCCTCTATTGTAATAGTACAATAGTAAAAGATTCATACTTACCTGGGAGCTGCGATGTCTGTGTCCGGCCGGGAGCTCCTCCTACTGGTAAGTGACAGTTCATTTAGCAATGCACCGCACAGACCTGTCACTTACCAGTAGGTGGAGCTCCCGGCCGGACACGAACATCGCAGCAGCCAGCAGGTAAGTATGAATCTTCTACTATTGTACTATTGCTAAGTAACCATGGCAACCAGGACTGCAGTAGCGTCCTGGTTGCCATGGTTACCGATCGGAGCTCCGGCGATTAAACTGGGACTCCAATCAGAACTCCGCTGCCACCAATGATCGGGGGGGGGGGGAGATGGGAGGCCGCACACTGGCCACCAATGTTGTTAATGCTATAGAGGGGGGCCGGGGGGGGCGCACACTGTGCCACCAACAAATTATTACAATAGAGGGAGGAAGGGGGGACGGGGGGGCGCACACTGTGCCACCAACAAATTATTACAATAGAGGGAGGAAGGGGGGGCGGGGGGGCGCACACTGTGCCACCAACAAATTATTACAATAGAGGGAGGGAGGGGGGGGCCGCACTGGCCACCAATGATATTCAAACTGGGGAGTGGGGGGGTCTGCCCCCTGCTGCCTGGCAGCCCTGATCTCTTACAGGGGGATATGATAGTACAATTAACCCCTTCAGGTGCCGCACCTGAAGGGGTTAATTGTACGGATCACAGCTCCCTGTAAGAGATCGGGTGCTGCCAGGCAGCAAGGGGCTGTCTTGTACACAGTTTGTAGTGTATTCTAACTAGAAGTGTCCCCATCACCATGGGAACGCCTCTGTGTTAGAATATACTGTCGGATATGAGTTTTCATGAAGTGAAAACTTAGATCTGAAAAAGCTTTTATGCAGACGGCTCTTCGGATCCGTCTGTATGAAAGTAACCTAAGGCCACGGATCACGGACACGGATGCCAATCTTGTGTGCATCCGTGTTTTTTCACAGACCCATTGACTTGAATGGGTCCGTGAACCGTTTTCCGTTAAAAAAATAGGACAGGTCTTATTTTTTTAACGGACAGGATACACGAATCACGGTCTCGGCTGCAAAACGGTTCATTTTCCAATTTTTCCACGGACCCATTGAAAGTCAATGGGTCCGGGGAAAAAAACTGAAAAAACGGCACAACGGCCACGGATGCACACAACGGTCGTGTGCATGAGGCCTTAAATACATCCGGAAGGCTGTTCCTACAGAGGAGTTCACGGTGTCTGGCCTAGCCTGAAACTGCTGTGCACCCCCAGAGCCCATTGACTATAGTTTGATCCAGCAGGATTTTGGTGCTTGCACGCACCATTTTTCAGCTGACGCTCTCATGCCGGGCTGGGCTCTTAAGGTGCCGGAACAGCTGCTGGATAGATTTACCCCAACTGTGGAACAAGGCTAAGTGGTCCAAGGTAAGGATGGATTTACTATATACTGACTCCATTACATAGGACTCATATTCACCTTGCACCCTCCAGTTTAGAATGACCTGCAGGACCAGACTTAGATGGGGGAGACAGAGCATGGGAAGAGGGTTAGTATAGAGAACAAGCTAAATAAAAAGTCTGAAAGCAAGAAATTGATGTTTAAAATGACACCAGTAATTAAAAAATTTGTGAGTATTACCCAGATTTTGAATGTTGATTTAAATAAATAATTTTCTGTAACCAATATTACATAATAGGCTATGTGCCTTATTACTAATGTAATCCCTATTATGTCCACTAATATGATAACTGTTATCACTTGAAGGCAGGCTTGTAGTGCTTGTAAAACAGGAAGGCATGTGAAGTGTAACCTCAACGTAAAGGCTAGATGGATATGTCAGACCTAGAAAGACAAAGTACAGCGGAGGGCAGCTTTTCCCTAAATCCTTTTTCATTCTCTCTGCAGGTCGAGATAAATGAACAGTTAAGGGTTCAGGAAGAGGCCTTCACTTCAAAAATAGAAAACCTGCAAAAGCCATGACATTCTCAGCAAGCTGGTTGGAACTTCAAAAATCACAGTATCACAAAATGGAAAAAAATAAGTTAATTGTTTTCTATGCAACCTACCCTCAAGCACGTGAAGTTGTTTTCAACAGCATTATTATTATTTTTTTGTGAGATCTGTATGTATACTGTATGTTAAGTCATAAAATCATAAAATAGATACCGATATATGTCTAGCAAATAGGTTTAGCTTGTGGCCTGACCTTAATGGATGATAAATAAATGCATAGGTTAATACCAGTCTCAATTTTTGTTACAGCATTTTCCAGCATTAAAGAATTAAAAATTTTGTTCTGATTAGATTCTTAAATGTTCTTTTATGTATATGTCTAAACAAATCAACACTAAATTTTGAACCTATATAGATAAAAATTTAAATTGCTTCATTATTCCCCTTTTGCCTTTGGCGTAAAAAAGAGTTGCAAATCTACCAGATTTGTGACTTTTTATTGCATTTGCGATTTTTCTCTAGTTGTAATCTGCATTTTACGCCTACGAACATGGGGGTATAGTGAGGGCGAAGTGAGAGCATTGGAAGGGGGGGGGACCATCGGCCCCCTGCAAATTCTTCATTATTTATGCCAGAAACTGACTTAAATAATGACTGATATCTACGGTAGGTAATTTATGATGAGGCGTGCGTAGCACATGCCAGCTTTGATAAATCAAGGTCAGTTTCCAGCTACTAAACAACTGTTTCTATTTCACACATACGCATTTTATACTTGTAAAGTATGTATATAATTTCCACCAAAAGAATAAACTAGCTCCCAGATAAATAGTTGCTGTGTATAACAAAATCAGATTCACCACACCAAGGCAAAAATACATATCGTAAATCTGAATAAATATTTTATTAATTACATATCAGACAACATTTAAAAATCAGTAGCAGCAGCAGCATACATATACAGGAAAAAAAGAACCACAGGTAATGTGTCATATGCCAAAAACAAGACCCATTGATGAGTAGTACTAATATATAGAGTTGAGCGGACACCTGGATGTTCGGGTTCGAGAAGTTCGGCCGAACTTCCCAAAAATGTTCGGGTTCGGAGATCCGAACTTCGTCCCGAACCCGAACCCCATTGAAGTCAATGGGGACCCGAACTTTTCGGCACTAAAAAGGCTGTAAAACAGCCCAGGAAAGGGCTAGAGGGCTGCAAAAGGCAGCAACATGTAGGTAAATCCCCTGCAAACAAATGTGGATAGGGAAATGAATTAAAATAAAAAATAAATAAATAAAAATTAACCAAAATCAATTGGAGAGAGGTCCCATAGCAGAGAATCTGGCTTCACGTCACCCACCACTGGAACAGTCCATTCTCAGATATTTAGGCCCCGGCACCCAAGCAGAGGAGAGAGGTCCCGTAACAGAGAATCTGTCTTCATGTCAGCAGAGAATCAGTCTGCATGTCATAGCAGAGAATCAGGCTTCACGTCAGCCACCACTGCAACAGTCCATTTTCATAAATTTAGGCCAAGCACCCAGGCAGAGGAGAGAGGTCCCGTAACAGACAATCTGGCTTCATGTCAGCAGAGAATCAGTCTTCATGTCATAGCAGAGAATCAGGCTTCACGTCACCCACCACTGTAACAGTCCATTTTCATAAATTTAGGCCCAGCACCCAGGCAGAGGAGAGAGGTCCCGTAACAGAGGATCTGGCTTCATGTCAGCAGAGAATTAGTCTGCATGTCATAGCAGAGAATCAGGCTTCACGTCACCCAACATTGGAACAGTCCATTGGCATATATTTAGGCCCCGGCACCCAGACACAGGAGAGGTTCATTCAACTTTGGGTAGCCTCGCAATATAATGGTAAAATGAAAATAAAAATAGGATTGAATGAGGAAGTGCCCTGGAGTCCAATAATATATGGTTAAGGGGAGGTAGTTAATGTCTAATCTGGACAAGGGACGGACAGGTCCTGTGGGATCCATGCCTGGTTCATTTTTATGAACGTCAGCTTGTCCACATTGGCTGTAGACAGGCGGCTGCGTTTGTCTGTAATGACGCCCCCTGCCGTGCTGAATACACGTTCAGACAAAACGCTGGCCGCCGGGCAGGCCAGCACCTCCAAGGCATAAAAGGCTAGCTCTGGCCACGTGGACAATTTAGAGACCCAGAAGTTGAATGGGGCCGAACCATCAGTCAGTACGTGGAGGGGTGTGCACACGTACTGTTCCACCATGTTAGTGAAATGTTGCCTCCTGCTAACACGTTGCGTATCAGGTGGTGGTGCAGTTAGCTGTGGCGTGTTGACAAAAGTTTTCCACATCTCTGCCATGCTAACCCTGCCCTCAGAGGAGCTGGCCATGACACAGCTGCCTTGGCGACCTCTTGCTCCTCCTCTGCCTTGGCCTTGGGCTTCCACTTGTTCCCCTGTGACATTTGGGAATGCTCTCAGTAGCGCGTCTACCAACGTGCGCTTGTACTCGCGCATCTTCCTATCACGCTCCAGTGCAGGAAGTAAGGTGGGCACATTGTCTTTGTAGCGTGGATCCAGCAGGGTGGCAACCCAGTAGTCCGCACAGGTTAAAATGTGGGCAACTCTGCTGTCGTTGCGCAGGCACTGCAGCATGTAGTCGCTCATGTGTGCCAGGCTGCCCAGGGGTAAGGACAAGCTGTCCTCTGTGGGAGGCGTATCGTCATCGTCCTGCCTTTCCCCCCAGCCACGCACCAGTGATGGACCCGAGCTGCGTTGGGTGCCACCCTGCTGTGACCATGCTTCATCCTCATCCTCATCCTCGTCCTCCAGTAGTGGGCCCTGGCTGGCCACATTTGTACCTGGCCTCTGCTGTTGCCAAAAACCTCCCTCTGAGTCACTTCGAAGAGACTGGCCTGAAAGTGCTAAAAATGACCCCTCTTCCTCCTCCTCCTCCTCCTCCTCCTGGGCCACCTCCTCTTCCATCATCGCCCTAAGTGTTTTCTCAAGGAGACATAGAAGTGGTATTGTAACGCTGATAACGGCGTCATCGCCACTGGCCATGTTGGTGGAGTACTCGAAACAGCGCAACAGGGCACACAGGTCTCGCATGGAGGCCCAGTCATTGGTGGTGAAGTGGTGCTGTTCTGTAGTGCGACTGACCCGTGCGTGCTGCAGCTGAAACTCCCTTATGGCCTGCTGCTGCTCGCACAGTCTGTCCAGCATGTGCAAGGTGGAGTTCCACCTGGTGGGCACGTCGCATATGAGGCGGTGAGCGGGAAGGCCGAAGTTACGCTGTAGCGCAGACAGGCGAGCAGCAGCAGGATGTGAACGCCGGAAGCGCGAACAAACGGCCCGCACTTTATGCAGCAGCTCTGGCATGTCGGGGTAGTTGTGAATGAACTTCTGCACCACCAAATTCAGCACATGCGCCAAGCAAGGGATGTGCGTCAAACTGGCTAGTCCCAGAGCTGCAACGAGATTTCGCCCATTATCACACACCACCAGGCCGGGCTTGAGGCTCACTGGCAGCAACCACTCGTCGGTCTGTTGTTCTATACCCCGCCACAACTCCTGTGCGGTGTGGGGCCTGTCCCCCAAACATATGAGATTCAGAATGGCCTGCTGACGTTTACCCCGGGCTGTGCTGAAGTTGGTGGTGAAGGTGTGTGGCTGACTGGATGAGCAGGTGGAAGAAGAGGAGGAGGAAGCCGAGAAGGAGGAGGTGGCAACAGGAGGCAAAGAATGTTGCCCTGCGATCCTTGGCGGCGGAAGGACGTGCGCCAAACAGCTCTCCGCCTGGGGCCCAGCTGCCACTACATTTACCCAGTGTGCAGTTAGGGAGATATAGCGTCCCTGGCCGTGCTTACTGGTCCACGTATCTGTGGTTAGGTGGACCTTGCTACAGATGGCGTTGCGCAGTGCACACTTGATTTTATCGGATACTTGGTTGTGCAGGGAAGGCACGGCTCTCTTGGAGAAGTAGTGGCGGCTGGGAACAACATACTGTGGGACAGCAAGCCACATGAGCTGTTTGAAGCTGTCTGTGTCCACCAGCCTAAATGACAGCATTTCATAGGCCAGTAGTTTAGAAATGCTGGCATTCAGGGCCAGGGATCGAGGGTGGCTAGGTGGGAATTTACGCTTTCTCTCAAATGTTTGTGAGATGGAGAGCTGAACGCTGCCGTGTGACATGGTTGAGACGCTTGGTGACGGAGGTGGTGGTGGTGTTGGTGGTACATCCCCTGTTTGCTGGGCGGCAGGTGCCAACGTTCCTCCAGAGGCGGAGGAAGAGGCCGAGGCGGCAGCAGCAGAAGAGGTAGCAGGGGGAGCCTGAGTGACTTCCTTGTTTTTAAGGTGTTTACTAGGTGTTCAGAACGTTAATGCCTCGCTTCAGGCTCTGATGGCACAGCGTGCAAACCACTCGGGTCTTGTCGTCAGCACATTGTTTGAAGAAGTGCCATGCCAGGGAACTCCTTGAAGCTGCCTTTGGGGTGCTCGGTCCCAGATGGCAGCAGTCAGTAGCAGGCGGAGTCTCTTGGCGGTGGGTGTTCTGCTTTTGCCCACTGCTCCCTCTTTTGCTACGCTGTTGGCTCGGTCTCACCACTGCCTCTTCCTCCGAACTGTGAAAGTCAGTGGCACGACCTTCATTCCATGTGGGGTCTAGGACCTCATCGTCCCCTGCATAGTCTTCCACCCAGTCTTGATCCCTGACCTCCTGTTCAGTCTGCACACTGCAGAAAGATGCAGCCGTTGGCACCTGTGTTTCATCATCATCAGAGACATGCTGAGGTGGTATTCCCATGTCCTCATCATCAGGAAACATAAGTGGTTGTGCGTCAGTGCAGTCTATGTCTTCCACCGCTGGGGAAGGGCTAATTGGATGCCCTTGGGAAACCCTGCCAGCAGAGTCTTCAAACAGCATAAGAGACTGCTGCATAACTTGAGGCTCAGACAGTTTCCCTGATATGCATGGGGGTGATGTGACAGACTGATGGGGTTGGTTTTCAGGCGCCATCTGTGCGCTTTCTGCAGAAGACTGGGTGGGAGATAATGTGAACGTGCTGGATCCACTGTCGGCCACCCAATTGACTAATGCCTGTACCTGCTCAGGCCTTACCATCCTTAGAACGGCATTGGGCCCCACCATATATCGCTGTAAATTCTGGCGGCTACTGGGACCTGAGGTAGTTGGTACACTAGGACGTGTGGATGTGGCAGAATGGCCACGTCCTCTCCCAGCACCAGAGGGTCCACTAACACCACCACGACCATGTCCACGTCCGCGTCCCTTACTAGATGTTTTCCTCATTGTTATCGTTCACCACAACAACAAAAATATTATTTGGCCCAATGTATTGTATTCAAATTCAGCTGAATATAAATTTGAGGCCTAGTATTTAGGCGCTGGGTGACCGGTATGGATTTACTGATAGAATTAGACTTGGAAATGCACAGTAGCGTGTGTGTGAAGTTATTCTGAATGACCCTATGTGCACCTTGAATATTATATACCCTTTTAGGGATAGATTTCAAATAGCTCTGATATAGCAGAAACCACTAAATTATGAAATTGCTAAATTGGGAATTGTATTTCAACCCAGAACAAAAAATGTGCTTTGACGGACACTAAATAACTTGCCCAGCCACAACAGTACAGCGGTAACGACAGATTTAGCGGGATATAAATTTGAGGCCTAGTATTTAGGCGCTGGGTGACCGGTATGGATTTACTGACAGAATTAGACTTGGAAATGCACAGTAGCGTGTGTGTGAAGTTATTCTGAATGACCCTATGTGCACCTTGAATATTATATACCCTTTTAGGGATAGATTTCAAATAGCTCTGATATAGCAGAAACCACTAAATTATGAAATTGCTAAATTGGGAATTGTATTTCAACCCAGAACAAAAAATGTGCTTTGACGGACACTAAATAACTTGCCCAGCCACAACAGTACAGCGGTAACGACAGATTTAGCGGGATATAAATTTGAGGCCTAGTATTTAGGCGCTGGGTGACCGGTATGGATTTACTGACAGAATTAGACTGGGATATGGCCAAAAAATAACCACACTATTGCTGGTTAAATGCACTTGGTGTGACAGCTTGACCAACCACACTACTGAGGGTTAAATGCACTTGGTGACAGGCGCAGCTTGCCCCTGATGTAGTATATGGCCAAAAAATGAACAGACTATTGCTGGTTAAATGCACTTGGTGTGACAGCTTGACCAACCACACTACTGAGGGTTAAATGCACTTGGTGATGGTCGCAGCTTGCCCCTGATGTAGTATATGGCTAAAAAATGAACAGACTATTGCTGGTTAAATGCACTTGGTGTGACAGCTTGACCAACCACACTACTGAGGGTTAAATGCACTTGGTGACGGGCGCAGCTTGCCCCTGATGTAGTATATGGCCAAAAAATGAACAGACTATTGCTGGTTAAATGCACTTGGTGTGACAGCTTCACCCTGATGTAGGCTTTAGCCAAAAAACAACCACACCATTGAGGGTTAAATGCACTTGGTCGCAGCTTGTGCTGGCGCACCACAAGACACAAAATGGCCGCCGATCACCCCAGAAAAAAAGTGACTGACAAACGGTCTGGGCAGCCTAAAAACAGTGAGCAATTGAATTTCAGCAGCTCAATGATGCACAGCTGCAGATCGATCGATTAATCAAGTCCTTTGGAGGAGTTAATCTGCCTAATCTCGCCCTACTGTCGCAGCCGCAACCTCTCCCTACGCTAATCAGAGCAGAGTGACGGGCGGCGCTATGTGACTCCAGCTTAAATAGAGGCTGGGTCACATGGTGCTCTGGCCAATCACAGCCATGCCAATAGTAGGCATGGCTGTGACGGCCTCTTGGGGCAAGTAGTATGACGCTTGTTGATTGGCTGCTTTGCAGCCTTTCAAAAAGCGCCAAGAAAGCGACGAACACCGAATCCGAACCCGGACTTTTACGAAAATGTCCGGGTTCGGGTCCGTGTCACGGACACCCCAAAATTCGGTACGAACCCGAACTATACAGTTCGAGTTCGCTCATCCCTACTAATATATGATATTCATCACCATCATTAAAAGGGGTTGGAAAAGTATATAAAATTGCCAAGTGCAACCCTTTCATGCAAATAAACCCAAATACATTTAAAAGGAAAAAGTCCCATTCCTACATTAAATATAGCCAAGCGAAGTGCCTAGTGCAATACATCATATATATAGAATTCATCAAGGAGTACATAATGAACTAAGTAATACCGACCAGTGTGGTTCTGACCCCTACGCACGTTTCACACTGGTCGGTATTACTTAGTTCATTATGTACTCCTTGGTGAATTCTATATATGATGTATTGCACTAGGCATTTCGCTTGGATATATTTAATTTAGAAATGTGACTTTTCCTTGTAAATGTATTTGGGTTACTACTCATCAATGGGTCTTGTTTTTGGCATATGACACATTAACTGTGGTTCTTTTTTTTCCTGTATATGTATGCCGCTACTACTGCTTTTTAAATGTTGTCTGATATGTAATTGATAAAATATTTATTCAGATTTACTATATGCTGTGTATTTTTGCCTTGGTGTGGTGAATGTGTGTGTATATATATATATATATAACCTATGGCATTATGCCTCTTTTAGTGACCTATATATTTTTAGCCTGCAATAATTGGAGAATACTCTCAATTTTACTTTACAATGTTAAGTGTTAAATTACCATAGTGAATAAAACATTTAATTGCATTGCCGAATAACGATTTCTAGCTTTCAAGGTACAAAACTGGTCAAATAATGAAGCGTATGTAGAAAATGATCATAGCTTTCTACCTAATGCAAGTATCAGTCATAATTGTAAGTAGTCTACACTCAGGGACTAAACGCGTAGAGGAGAAATTGTTCTGCTTCACAAAAAGTCTATATTTGCTCAAACACAATGCTGTTATAGTTTAAATGAGCACATGAAGCATACTTTTTCAAGTACATTTGAAAATTCTCGCAGATTTTATTATTCATTTAAATGCCAAGATTTAACAATTTTGGAGTCAGATGAAAAAAAAAAAAAAAAGATCCTCTTTTCTGAATTTCACTTATGCATTAGGATGGGCCACTAATTTATAATGATCTGTACGAGTTCTCACTTTCAGCACCTTCCTAATACGCACTTTATATAACCTGTTAAGGGAATGGGTGATGGGAAGTGTCGAATTCTCAGAGCATATTTCTGGATCAAAAAAAGTGCTTGTCACTTGTCACACCCACACAATTAATGGCCTGAGAAACTAATGCAATATTAGATTGTTTTTAACAACCAGTAGCCATCAGTTTAGAATATGAAGAATATCAATAGAACTAAAGTAACAGAATCTTAGGTAAAGAAAGTGAGCAATCAATCTGAGATGACAGCTGTCCCCTAAGTGGCAAGAAATATCTCAAATGTCTCTGTGGACTTTGTCTCTGATGGACTGAGGGGAAAGTGCACCTTTCTGATTAGTTAAGTAACTGCAAGCTAAACAAGAACACTACATACACTTGGTACATGGCTAATCAGAGAGGACTATCCTTACACTCAATCATGTACAAAGTACTGGAAGTTAATTTTTCCTATTTGTAAGCAATCATGGAGAAGTCCCAATCCTGCAGTCTATCAGTGACAGGGTGGTTCTGGTGGACATAAGGATATATCACTTCACTGCCATTATGTTGTAAATTATGTGAGTGTAAAAATGTTAGTGAAATCATGTAATTCTAAATGGGAGTAAGTCTCCGAAGTAACACTACCAATCATTATTAAAACCTACTTCAGATAAAAAAAATGCTTCAATTTTTTTTCACAGGATAGGTGAGAAATATTGAAATGACAATGGGTCCACCGACATAGACAGCGCCCCGTCTGTCCCATGAAAGTGAATGGAGCTATGGACCGATGTGCATACTACTGCTACATTCAGAGTGGGAGCCCCCACTCTTGAGATCACTGGGGGTCCCAGTACAGTCAGACCTCCTGCTATACCATATTTATCTCCTATACTGTTAATAGGTGATAAATACTTTACATGGCATAACCTTTTCAACTGAAAACTGAAATTTTTTTGTAATATCTAAAAACATGTATTTTATGATTGTGGCCCTTTTTTATTTTTTTGTACATTATTATGTGGACAGCTATTTGGCCTGAACTGGTCATCAGCTCAATAGTTCAGAGATATGCTTTACAGCAGCCACATGTAACTGAGATCTGGAGATGGACTAATAGGGGAGTGTTCTAGGCATGCCTTGTGACCTATCCAGAGGACATTGTGCAGGGAGGGGGAGGAAGTGAACAGTGTCCATGACCTATTGTCAGGGAAATTATACATCTTGATCCTATAGTAATGGGATAACTGCTAAGTGATCTCTGCTGAACAGGAAGTATCAGTCTATAGTGGACAGAAAACCGCAAGATTTCTAGAATATTTTTATATAGCACGTGTCCAGTCACTGTTCACATCAATATATGGCATGAGACTGATGAGAAGAGTGACAGTCACGTGCCATATACATACAGTAACTGCACATCTCCATTGCTGCCTTTTCAACAGACAGCAAAAGGATCTCAACCAAACTTGGTATATTTTTTTTCTTCATGATTAGAGTTGAGCGAACACCTGGATGTTCGGGTTCGAGAAGTTCGGCCGAACATCCCGGAAATGTTCGGGTTCGGGATCCGAACCCGATCCGAACTTCGTCCCGAACCCGAACCCCATTGAAGTCAATGGGGACCCGAACTTTTCGGCACTAAAAAGGCTGTAAAACAGCCCAGGAAAGAGCTAGAGGGCTGCAAAAGGCAGCAACATGTAGGTAAATCCCCTGCAAACAAATGTGGATAGGGAAATGAATTAAAATAAAAATTAAATAAATAAAAATTAACCAAAATCAATTGGAGAGAGGTTCCATAGCAGAGAATCTGGCTTCCCGTCACCCACCACTGGAACAGTCCATTCTCAGATATTTAGGCCCCGGCACCCAGGCAGAGGAGAGAGGTCCCGTAACAGAGAATCTGTCTTCATGTCAGCAGAGAATTAGTCTGCATGTCATAGCAGAGAATGAGGCTTCACGTCAGCCACCACTGCAACAGTCCATTGGCATATATTTAGGCCCAGCACACACACAGGCAGAGGAGAGAGGTCCCGTAACAGAGAATCTGGCTTCATGTCAGCAGAGAATCAGTCTGCATGTCATAGCAGAGAATCAGGCTTCACGTCAGCCACCACTGCAACAGTCCATTGTCATAAATTTAGGCCCAGCACCCAGGCAGAGGAGAGAGGTCCCGTAACAGAGAATCTGGCTTCATGTCAGCAGAGAATCAGTCTTCATATCATAGCAGAGAATCAGGCTTCACGTCACCCACCACTGTAAGAGTCAATTTTCATAAATTTAGGCCCAGAACCCAGGCAGAGGAGAAAGGTCCCGTAACAGACAATCTGGCTTCATGTCAGCAGAGAATCAGTCTTCATATCATAGCAGAGAATCAGGCTTCACGTCACCCACCACTGTAAGAGTCAATTTTCATAAATTTAGGCCCAGAACCCAGGCAGAGGAGAAAGGTCCCGTAACAGACAATCTGGCTTCATGTCAGCAGAGAATCAGTCTTCATATCATAGCAGAGAATCAGGCTTCACGTCACCCACCACTGTAAGAGTCAATTTTCATAAATTTAGGCCCAGAACCCAGGCAGAGGAGAAAGGTCCCGTAACAGACAATCTGGCTTCATGTCAGCAGAGAATCAGTCTTCATATCATAGCAGAGAATCAGGCTTCACGTCACCCACCACTGTAAGAGTCAATTTTCATAAATTTAGGCCCAGAACCCAGGCAGAGGAGAAAGGTCCCGTAACAGACAATCTGGCTTCATGTCAGCAGAGAATCAGTCTTCATATCATAGCAGAGAATCAGGCTTCACGTCACCCACCACTGTAAGAGTCAATTTTCATAAATTTAGGCCCAGAACCCAGGCAGAGGAGAAAGGTCCCGTAACAGACAATCTGGCTTCATGTCAGCAGAGAATCAGTCTTCATATCATAGCAGAGAATCAGGCTTCACGTCACCCACCACTGTAAGAGTCAATTTTCATAAATTTAGGCCCAGAACCCAGGCAGAGGAGAAAGGTCCCGTAACAGACAATCTGGCTTCATGTCAGCAGAGAATCAGTCTTCATATCATAGCAGAGAATCAGGCTTCACGTCACCCACCACTGTAAGAGTCAATTTTCATAAATTTAGGCCCAGAACCCAGGTAGAGGAGAAAGGTCCCGTAACAGACAATCTGGCTTCATGACAGCAGAGAATCAGTCTGCATGTCATAGCAGAGAATCAGGCTTCACGTCAGCCACCACTGCAACAGTCCATTGTCATAAATTTAGGCCCAGCACCCAGGCAGAGGAGAGAGGTCCCGTAACAGAGGATCTGGCTTCATGTCAGCAGAGAATCAGTCTGCATGTCATAGCAGAGAATGAGGCTTCACGTCAGCCACCACTGCAACAGTCCATTGGCATATATTTAGGCCCAGCACACACACAGGCAGAGGAGAGAGGTCCCGTAACAGACAATCTGGCTTCATGTCAGCAGAGAATTAGTCTGCATGTCATAGCAGAGAATGAGGCTTCACGTCACCCACCACTGCAACAGTCCATTGGCATATATTCAGGCCCAGCACCCAGGCAGAGGAGAGAGGTCCCGTAACAGAGGATCTGGCTTCATGTCAGCAGAGAATCAGTCTGCATGTCATAGCAGAGAATGAGGCTTCACGTCAGCCACCACTGCAACAGTCCATTGTCATAAATTTAGGCCCAGCACCCAGGCAGAGGAGAGAGGTCCCGTAAAAGAGGATCTGGCTTCATGTCAGCAGAGAATCAGTCTGCATGTCATAGCAGAGAATCAGGCTTCACGTCAGCCACCACTGCAACAGTCCATTGTCATAAATTTAGGCCCAGCACCCAGGCAGAGGAGAGAGGTCCCGTAACAGAGGATCTGGCTTCATGTCAGCAGAGAATCAGTCTGCATGTCATAGCAGAGAATCAGGCTTCACGTCAGCCACCACTGCAACAGTCCATTGTCATAAATTTAGGCCCAGCACCCAGGCAGAGGAGAGAGGTCCCGTAACAGACAATCTGGCTTCATGTCAGCAGAGAATTAGTCTGCATGTCATAGCAGAGAATCAGGCTTCATGTCAGCCACCACTGCAACAGTCCATTGGCATATATTTAGGCCTAGCACACAGGCAGAGGAGAGGTTCATTCAACTTTGGGTAGCATCGCAATATAATGGTAAAATGAAAATAAAAATAGGATTGAATGAGGAAGTGCCCTGGAGTCCAATAATATATGGTTATGGGGAGGTAGTTAATGTCTAATCTGGACAAGGGACGGACAGGTCCTGTGGGATCCATGCCTGGTTCATTTTTATGAACGTCAGCTTGTCCACATTGGCTGTAGACAGGCGGCTGCGTTTGTCTGTAATGACGCCCCCTGCCGTGCTGAATACACGTTCAGACAAAACGCTGGCTGCCGGGCAGGCCAGCACCTCCAAGGCATAAAAGGCTAGCTCTGGCCACGTGGACAATTTAGAGACCCAGAAGTTGAATGGGGCCGAACCATCAGTCAGTACGTGGAGGGGTGTGCACACGTACTGTTCCACCATGTTAGTGAAATGTTGCCTCCTGCTAACACGTTGCGTATCAGGTGGTGGTGCAGTTAGCTGTGGCGTGTTGACAAAAGTTTTCCACATCTCTGCCATGCTAACCCTGCCCTCAGAGGAGCTGGCCGTGACACAGCTGCCTTGGCGACCTCTTGCTCCTCCTCTGCCTTGGCCTTGGGCTTCCACTTGTTCCCCTGTGACATTTGGGAATGCTCTCAGTAGCGCGTCTACCAACGTGCGCTTGTACTCGCGCATCTTCCTATCACGCTCCAGTGCAGGAAGTAAGGTGGGCACATTGTCTTTGTAGCGTGGATCCAGCAGGGTGGCAACCCAGTAGTCCGCACAGGTTAAAATGTGGGCAACTCTGCTGTCGTTGCGCAGGCACTGCAGCATGTAGTCGCTCATGTGTGCCAGGCTGCCCAGGGGTAAGGACAAGCTGTCCTCTGTGGGAGGCGTATCGTCATCGTCCTGCCTTTCCCCCCAGCCACGCACCAGTGATGGACCCGAGCTGCGTTGGGTGCCACCCCGCTGTGACCATGCTTCATCCTCATCCTCCTCCACCTCCTCCTCATCCTCGTCCTCCTCGTCCTCCAGTAGTGGGCCCTGGCTGGCCACATTTGTACCTGGCCTCTGCTGTTGCAAAAAACCTCCCTCTGAGTCACTTCGAAGAGACTGGCCTGAAAGTGCTAAAAATGACCCCTCTTCCTCATCCTCCTCCTCCTCCTCCTGGGCCACCTCCTGTTCCATCATCGCCCTAAGTGTTTTCTCAAGGAGACATAGAAGTGGTATTGTAACGCTGATAACGGTGTCATCGCCACTGGCCATGTTGGTGGAGTACTCGAAACAGCGCAACAGGGCACACAGGTCTCGCATGGAGGCCCAGTCATTGGTGGTGAAGTGGTGCTGTTCTGTAGTGCGACTGACCCGTGCGTGCTGCAGCTGAAACTCCACTATGGCCTGCTGCTGCTCGCACAGTCTGTCCAGCATGTGCAAGGTGGAGTTCCAACTGGTGGGCACGTCGCATATGAGGCGGTGAGCGGGAAGGCCGAAGTTACGCTGTAGCGCAGACAGGCGAGCAGCGGCAGGATGTGAACGCCGGAAGCGCGAACAGACGGCCCGCACTTTATGCAGCAGCTCTGACATGTCGGGGTAGTTGTGAATGAACTTCTGCACCACCAAATTCAGCACATGCGCCAAGCAAGGGATGTGCGTCAAATTGGCTAGTCCCAGAGCTGCAACGAGATTTCGCACATTATCACACACCACCAGGCCGGGCTTGAGGCTCACCGGCAGCAACCACTCGTCGGTCTGTTGTTCAATACCCCGCCACAACTCCTGTGCGGTGTGGGGCCTGTCCCCCAAACATATGAGTTTCAGAATGGCCTGCTGACGTTTACCCCGGGCTGTGCTGAAGTTGGTGGTGAAGGTGTGTGGCTGACTGGATGAGCAGGTGGAAGAAGAGGAGGAGGAAGCCGAGAAGGAGGAGGTGGCAACAGGAGGCAAAGAATGTTGCCCTGCGATCCTTGGCGGCGGCAGGACGTGCGCCAAACAGCTCTCCGCCTGGGGCCCAGCTGCCACTACATTTACCCAGTGTGCAGTTAGGGAGATATAGCGTCCCTGGCCGTGCTTACTGGTCCACGTATCTGTGGTTAGGTGGACCTTGCTACAGATGGCGTTGCGCAGTGCACACTTGATTTTATCGGATACTTGGTTGTGCAGGGAAGGCACGGCTCTCTTGGAGAAGTAGTGCCGGCTGGGAACAACATACTGTGGGACAGCAAGCGACATGAGCTGTTTGAAGCTGTCTGTGTCCACCAGCCTAAATGACAGCATTTCATAGGCCAGTAGTTTAGAAATGCTGGCATTCAGGGCCAGGGATCGAGGGTGGCTAGGTGGGAATTTACGCTTTCTATCAAATGTTTGTGAGATGGAGAGCTGAACGCTGGCGTGTGACATGGTTGAGACGCTTGGTGACGGAGGTGGTGGTGGTGGTGTTGGTGGTACATCCCCTGTTTGCTGGGCGGCAGGTGCCAACGTTCCTCCAGAGGCGGAGGAAGAGGCCGAGGCGGCAGCAGCAGAATAGGCCGAGGCGGCAGCAGCAGAAGAGGTAGCAGGGGGAGCCTGAGTGACTTCCTTGGTTTTAAGGTGTTTACTCCACTGCAGTTCATGCTTTGCATGCAGGTGCCTGGTCATGCAGGTTGTGCTCAGGTTCAGAACGTTAATGCCTCGCTTCAGGCTCTGATGGCACAGCGTGCAAACCACTCGGGTCTTGTCGTCAGCACATTGTTTGAAGAAGTGCCATGCCAGGGAACTCCTTGAAGCTGCCTTTGGGGTGCTCGGTCCCAGATGGCGGCGGTCAGTAGCAGGCGGAGTCTCTTGGCGGCGGGTGTTCTGCTTTTGCCCACTGCTCCCTCTTTTGCTACGCTGTTGGCTCGGTCTCACCACTGCCTCTTCCTCCGAACTGTGAAAGTCAGTGGCACGACCTTCATTCCATGTGGGGTCTAGGACCTCATCGTCCCCTGCATCGTCTTCCACCCAGTCTTGATCCCTGACCTCCTGTTCAGTCTGCACACTGCAGAAAGACGCAGCAGTTGGCACCTGTGTTTCGTCATCATCAGAGACATGCTGAGGTGGTATTCCCATGTCCTCATCATCAGGAAACATAAGTGGTTGTGCGTCAGTGCATTCTATGTCTTTCACCGCTGGGGAAGGGCTAGGTGGATGCCCTTGGGAAACCCTGCCAGCGGAGTCTTCAAACAGCATAAGAGACTGCTGCATAACTTGAGGCTGAGACAGTTTCCCTGGTATGCATGGGGGTGATGTGACAGACTGATGGGGTTGGTTTTCAGGCGCCATCTGTGCGCTTTCTGCAGAAGACTGGGTGGGAGATAATGTGAACGTGCTGGATCCACTGTCGGCCACCCAATTGACTAATGCCTGTACCTGCTCAGGCCTTACCATCCTTAGAACGGCATTGGGCCCCACCATATATCGCTGTAAATTCTGGCGGCTACTGGGACCTGAGGTAGTTGGTACACTAGGACGTGTGGATGTGGCAGAACGGCCACGTCCTCTCCCAGCACCAGAGGGTCCACTAACACCACCACGACCATGTCCACGTCCGCGTCCCTTACTAGATGTTTTTCTCATTGTTATGGTTCACCACAACAACAAATATATTATTTGGCCCAATGTATTGTATTCAAATTCAGCGGGATATAAATTTGAGGCCTAGTATTTAGGCGCTGGGTGACCGGTATGGATTTAGTGACAGAATTAGACTTGGAAATGCACAGAAGCGTGTGTGTGAAGTTATTCTGAATGACCCAATGTGCACCTTGAATATTATATACCCTTTTTGGGATAGATTTCAAATAGCTCTGATATAGCAGGAACCACTAAATTATGAAATTGCTAAATTGGGAATTGTACTTCAACCCAGAACAAAAAATGTGCTTTGACGGGCACTAAATAACTTTCCCAGCTACAACAGGACAGCGGTAACGAGAGATTTAGAGGGATTTAAATTTGAGGCCTAGTATTTAGGCGCTGGGTGACAGGTATGGGTTTAGTGACAGAATTAGACTTGGAAATACACAGTAGCGGGTGTGTGTGAAGTTATTCTGAATGACCCAATGTGCACCTTCAATATTATATACCCTTTTTGGGATAGATTTCAAATAGCTCTGATATAGCAGGAACCACTAAATTATGAAATTGCTAAATTGGGAATTGTACTTCAACCCAGAACAAAAAATGTGCTTTGACGGACACTAAATATCTTGCCCAGCAACAACAGTACAGCGGTAACGAGAGATTTAGCGGGATATAAATTTGAGGCCTAGTATTTAGGCGCTGGGTCACCGGTATGGATTTAGTGACAGAATTAGACTTGGAAATGCACAGAAGCGTGTGTGTGAAGTTATTCTGAATGACCCTATGTGCACCTTCAATATTATATACCCTTTTAGGGATAGATTTCAAATAGCTCTGATATAGCAGAAACCACTAAATTATGAAATTGCTAAATTGGGAATTGTACTTCAACCCAGAACAAAAAATGTGCTTTGACGGACACTAAATATCTTGCCCAGCAACAACAGTACAGCGGTGGGTAACGAGAGATTTAGAGGGATTTAAATTTGAGGCCTAGTATTTAGGCGCTGGGTCACCGGTATGGATTTAGTGACAGAATTAGACTTGGAAATGCACAGAAGCGTGTGTGTGAAGTTATTCTGAATGACCCTATGTGCACCTTCAATATTATATACCCTTTTAGGGATAGATTTCAAATAGCTCTGATATAGCAGAAACCACTAAATTATGAAATTGCTAAATTGGGAATTGTACTTCAACCCAGAACAAAAAATGTGCTTTGACGGACACTAAATATCTTGCCCAGCAACAACAGTACAGCGGTGGGTAACGAGAGATTTAGAGGGATTTAAATTTGAGGCCTAGTATTTAGGCGCTGGGTTACCGGTATGGATTTAGTGACAGAATTAGACTTGGAAATGCACAGAAGCGTGTGTGTGAAGTTATTCTGAATGACCCTATGTGCACCTTCAATATTATATACCCTTTTAGGGATAGATTTCAAATAGCTCTGATATAGCAGAAACCACTAAATTATGAAATTGCTAAATTGGGAATTGTACTTCAACCCAGAACAAAAAATGTGCTTTGACGGACACTAAATATCTTGCCCAGCAACAACAGTACAGCGGTGGGTAACGAGAGATTTAGAGGGATTTAAATTTGAGGCCTAGTATTTAGGCGCTGGGTCACCGGTATGGATTTAGTGACAGAATTAGACTTGGAAATGCACAGAAGCGTGTGTGTGAAGTTATTCTGAATGACCCAATGTGCACCTTCAATATTATATACCCTTTTAGGGATAGATTTCAAATAGCTCTGATATAGCAGAAACCACTAAATTATGAAATTGCTAAATTGGGAATTGTACTTCAACCCAGAACAAAAAATGTGCTTTGACGGACACTAAATATCTTGCCCAGCAACAACAGTACAGCGGTAACGAGAGATTTAGAGGGATTTAAATTTGAGGCCTAGTATTTAGGCGCTGGGTGACAGGTATGGGTTTAGTGACAGAATTAGACTTGGAAATACACAGTAGCGGGTGTGTGTGAAGTTATTCTGAATGACCCTATGTGCACCTTCAATATTATATACCCTTTTAGGGATAGATTTCAAATAGCTCTGATATAGCAGAAACCACTAAATTATGAAATTGCTAAATTGGGAATTGTACTTCAACCCAGAACAAAAAATGTGCTTTGACGGACACTAAATATCTTGCCCAGCAACAACAGTACAGCGGTGGGTAACGAGAGATTTAGAGGGATTTAAATTTGAGGCCTAGTATTTAGGCGCTGGGTCACCGGTATGGATTTAGTGACAGAATTAGACTTGGAAATGCACAGAAGCGTGTGTGTGAAGTTATTCTGAATGACCCAATGTGCACCTTCAATATTATATACCCTTTTAGGGATAGATTTCAAATAGCTCTGATATAGCAGAAACCACTAAATTATGAAATTGCTAAATTGGGAATTGTACTTCAACCCAGAACAAAAAATGTGCTTTGACGGACACTAAATATCTTGCCCAGCAACAACAGTACAGCGGTAACGAGAGATTTAGAGGGATTTAAATTTGAGGCCTAGTATTTAGGCGCTGGGTGACAGGTATGGGTTTAGTGACAGAATTAGACTTGGAAATACACAGTAGCGGGTGTGTGTGAAGTTATTCTGAATGACCCAATGTGCACCTTCAATATTATATACCCTTTTTGGGATAGATTTCAAATAGCTCTGATATAGCAGGAACCACTAAATTATGAAATTGCTAAATTGGGAATTGTACTTCAACCCAGAACAAAAAATGTGCTTTGACGGACACTAAATATCTTGCCCAGCAACAACAGTACAGCGGTAACGAGAGATTTAGCGGGATATAAATTTGAGGCCTAGTATTTAGGCGCTGGGTCACCGGTATGGATTTAGTGACAGAATTAGACTTGGAAATGCACAGAAGCGTGTGTGTGAAGTTATTCTGAATGACCCTATGTGCACCTTCAATATTATATACCCTTTTAGGGATAGATTTCAAATAGCTCTGATATAGCAGAAACCACTAAATTATGAAATTGCTAAATTGGGAATTGTACTTCAACCCAGAACAAAAAATGTGCTTTGACGGACACTAAATATCTTGCCCAGCAACAACAGTACAGCGGTAACGAGAGATTTAGAGGGATTTAAATTTGAGGCCTAGTATTTAGGCGCTGGGTGACAGGTATGGGTTTAGTGACAGAATTAGACTTGGAAATACACAGTAGCGGGTGTGTGTGAAGTTATTCTGAATGACCCAATGTGCACCTTCAATATTATATACCCTTTTAGGGATAGATTCCAAATAGCTCTGATATAGCAGGAACCACTAAATTATGAAATTGCTAAATTGGGAATTGTACTTCAACCCAGAACAAAAAATGTGCTTTGACGGACACTAAATATCTTGCCCAGCAACAACAGTACAGCGGTAACGAGAGATTTAGAGGGATTTAAATTTGAGGCCTAGTATTTAGGCGCTGGGTGACAGGTATGGGTTTAGTGACAGAATTAGACTTGGAAATACACAGTAGCGGGTGTGTGTGAAGTTATTCTGAATGACCCAATGTGCACCTTCAATATTATATACCCTTTTAGGGATAGATTCCAAATAGCTCTGATATAGCAGGAACCACTAAATTATGAAATTGCTAAATTGGGAATTGTACTTCAACCCAGAACAAAAAATGTGCTTTGACGGACACTAAATATCTTGCCCAGCAACAACAGTACAGCGGTAACGAGAGATTTAGAGGGATTTAAATTTGAGGCCTAGTATTTAGGCGCTGGGTGACAGGTATGGGTTTAGTGACAGAATTAGACTTGGAAATACACAGTAGCGGGTGTGTGTGAAGTTATTCTGAATGACCCAATGTGCACCTTCAATATTATATACCCTTTTTGGGATAGATTTCAAATAGCTCTGATATAGCAGGAACCACTAAATTATGAAATTGCTAAATTGGGAATTGTATTTCAACCCAGAACAAGAAATGTGCTTGAACGGACACTAAATAACTCGCCCAGCTACAGCACTAGGGACAGATTTAGCTGGATATAAATTTGAGGCCTAGTATTTAGGCGCTGGGTGACCGGTATGGATTTAGTGACAGAATTAGACTGGGATATGGCCAAAAAATAAACAGACTATTGCTGGTTAAATGCACTTGGTGTGACAGCTTCACCCTGATGTAGGCTTTAGCCAAAAAACAACCACACCATTGAGGGTTAAATGCACTTGGTGACAGGCGCAGCTTGCCCCTGATTTTGTATATGGCCAAAAAATGAACAGACTATTGCTGGTTAAATGCACTTGGTGTGACAGCTTCACCCTGATGTAGGCTTTAGCCAAAAAACAACCACACCATTGAGGGTTAAATGCACTTGGTGACAGGCGCAGCTTGCCCCTGATTTTGTATATGGCCAAAAAATGAACAGACTATTGCTGGTTAAATGCACTTGGTGTGACAGCTTCACCCTGATGTAGGCTTTAGCCAAAAAACAACCACACCATTGAGGGTTAAATGCACTTGGTGACAGGCGCAGCTTGCCCCAGATTTTGTATATGGCCAAAAAATGAACAGACTATTGCTGGTTAAATGCACTTGGTGTGACAGCTTCACCCTGATGTAGGCTTTAGCCAAAAAACAACCACACCATTGAGGGTTAAATGCACTTGGTCGCAGCTTGTGCTGGCGCACCACAAGACACAAAATGGCCGCCGATCACCCCAGAAAAATGAGACTGACAAACGGTCTGTGCAGCCTAAAAACAGTGAGCAATTGAGGATCAGCAGCTCAATGATCCACAGCTGCAGATCGATCAGTTAATCAAGTCCTTTGGAGGAGTTAATCTGCCTAATCTCGCCCTACTGTCGCAGCCGCAACCTCTCCCTACGCTAATCAGAGCAGAGTGACGGGCGGCGCTATGTGACTCCAGCTTAAATAGAGGCTGGGTCACATGGTGCTCTGGCCAATCACAGCCATGCCAATAGTAGGCATGGCTGTGATGGCCTCTTGGGGCAAGTAGTATGACGCTTGTTGATTGGCTGCTTTGCAGCCTTTCAAAAAGCGCCAAGAAAGCGTCACAAAAGCGCCAAGAAAGCGACGAACACCGAACCCGAACCCGGACTTTTACGAAAATGTCCGGGTTCGGGTCCGTGTCACGGACACCCCAAAATTCGGTACGAACCCGAACTATACAGTTCGAGTTCGCTCATCCCTATTCATGATCCAACTCAGCAGCTGTCAAGTCCAACCGACTGGGTTCTGGAAGTAATGTGTTCATGATGCAGCCTGCATTAAAATGTATACACTGATGTAACCGTAACTGCTAGAGCACTGCTTCTCACTCTACCTCTCATCTCCCCTGCATTTGAGCCTGCCTCTCATCTCCCTACATGTGTTGTCTACAATACAAGCTGTTGTTTGCCCATAGCAACTAATCACAGAACAGCTTTCATTTTACTACATCGCTTCCTACAATACTGTAGACCTATGTTTACCAACCTGTAGCTCTCCAGCCGTTTGAATATTTGTCTAGACACAGGTCAGTATCAGAAATGGAATTCTAAGGAATTAGGGAACATGGTCGATATTAAATAAGGCTGACACCCAGCGAGAGATCCTCTTTAAACTAATGTTTTTTTTGTTTTGTTTTTTGCTTATACAGTGTGCACTGTTTTCAGTTTCCAGAGTTTTCGGCATCTTTAATGATAACATTTTTGTATCAGCACATTTTACAGAATATGTCATTGTGTGATGACTTTCCAAGCAGCACTGTATCATTAGGTGATATTCAAAGACAAGTAATATTGAACCTAACCCTGGGTGTCTTATGTCCTCTCTATGAACAGTTCACTTCAAAACTGAGGTATTTTCAGTTCACATAGTTCACTGCTAATTTGCACATTGGCAGCCAAGTCAGACATGCTGTTAAGGCAAAGATTGGTAATTAAAATAAGGAATGTGTGTAAGTCGGGAAAAAATATATTTCTTAAATATATGTTGCATACAAAAAATAGTAGTAAAACAAACTTGTCTGTACTAGAATATAACACTGGCAATTATAGTTTTTAGTATAACCTAAAAGCTAATTACTGACTGCCATCCTATAAAGAAGTGTTCTTTATTTATTTATGCTCAACGGTCCATTCACACATCCACTATTCCGCATTTTGCGGAACGGAATTGCGGACCTATTCATTTCTATGAATTTTGATTGTTATATCTTTTTTGTGGGGTGTATTAATAGGAAAAAGAATACGTCTTAATTGTCGTTCTGCTGTGAAGTTAAATTGTACTACAGCCATTTCTGGGGTGTATTAATAGAATAGATACGTGCGTCCTATTAGCCATTCTGCGGTAAAAAAATTGGGGGGGGGGGATGTATTAATAAAAAAAAAGAATACGTCTTAATTTTCGTTCTGCTTTGTAAAGTTAAATTGTACTACAGCCATTTATGGGGTGTATTAATAGGAAAGATACGTACACACTATTAGCTTTTTTGTAGTGACTTTTGATTGTTATATTTTTTTGGGGGGTGTATTAATAGAAAACAGAGTATGTCTTAATACTCTGCTCTGCTACCCATTCTGCGGTGAAGTTACATTGTACTACAGGCATTTACGGGCTGTATTAATAGGAAAGATACGTACGTCCTATTAGCTGCTCTGCAGTGAATTTTAATTGTTATATTTTTTTGGGGGGTGTATTAATATGAAAAAGAACACGTCTTAATTGCTGTTCTGTGGTGAAGTTACATTGTACTACAGCCCTTTATGGGGTGTATTATTAGGAAAGATACGTACGTCCTATTAGCCGTTCTGCAGTGATTTTTGATTGCTATATATTTTTGTGGATGGGTGTATTAATAGGAAATAGAATACATCTTAATTGCTGTTCTGCAGTGAAGTTACCTTGTACTACAGCCTTTTTTGGGGTATAATATTTTAATTTTAATTTAATTCTTTTATTATGCAGTATGTCAGACAGACAAGTGACAGGCTCTTCAAAGGAAATGGGCAGTGGCCAAAATGTTTCTGTTGCAGGCAGAAGTAGCAACAGAAAAAGGGGGGGGGGGCAGTAGCGAGAGGCCTGACCATCTAACCCAGCGGTGCTTGAATGGTTGACTTAGTCTTTGACTTCGTCGGAAGTGACATCAGACACCACCAGCCAAGAGGTGGCAGCAGGAGTCGCAACGAGAGGCCTGAGCTCCCAGGGTTGGCCCGGGAAAATGCCCCCAACTGTCCTCAACCTGCCTCTGTCATTTTCTGTTCCCTCAGAGCGAGAAGTATTATAGGCTCGGATCCACTTCTCAGCAAGAATGAGCTACTAGAGGACAATCAGCAGCTACTGCCCAGCCAAGATATGGAGGAGACATCTGCCGCTTCCTCTGGTACGGGGGCAAGTAGTGATGATGAGAGATGCATGGGAGCAGGTGTTGCTAGCAGTCAGGCTCCTGTGAGACATCAATGACGTGCAGACAGTAGTGAATGATGATGATGTAGCCGATCGCACTTGGGAGCCACACGAAGAAAGGGCTTCACCATCATCCGGAGAAGAGGGTGTCAACTTGCGCGTGAGGCAGTGACTGAACCAGCAAAGTGGTAGTGTGGCTGTGAGTCAGCAGGATGACAGCAGTGGGAGGTCGGGAGCCAAACATGCCACAGGTGCCTACCTGCAGTGAATTTTTTTTTTGGGGGGTGTATTAATATGAAAAACAATACTTCTTAATTGCCGTTCTGCGGTGAAGTTACATATGTACAATAACCATTTAAGGGCTCTATTAATAGGAAAAATACGTACGTCCTATTACCTGCTCTGCAGTGAATTTTGATTGTTAGATTTTTTTTGGGGGGGTGTATTAATAGGAAAAAGAATACGTCTTAATTGCCGTTCTGCGAGGAAGTTACATTGTACTACAGCCATTTACTGGGTGTATTAATAGGAAACATACGTATGTCCTATTATCCTTTCTGTGGTGAATTTTGATTGTTATACTTCTTTTTGGGAGGTGTATTAATAGGAAAAAGCATACATTTTAATTGCCATTCTGCGGTGAAGTTACATTGTACTACAGCCACTTACGGGGTGTATTATTAGGAAAGATATGTACGTCCTATTAGCCGTTCTACAGGGAATTCTGATTGTTGTATTTTTTTTGGGGGGGGGTATATTAATAGGAAAAATAATACGTCTTAATTGCCGTTCTGCTGTGAAGTTACATTGTACTACAACCATTTACGGGGTGTATAAATAGGAAAGATATGTACGTTCCATTAGCCGTTCTTTGGTGAATTTTGATTTGTTATATTTTTTTTGGGGGGTGTATTAATAGGGAAAAACATACGTCTTAATTGCCGTTCTGCGGTGAAGTTACATTTCATTATAGCCATTTATGGAGTGTATTAATAGGAAAGATGTGTATGTCCTATTAACTGTTCTGCAGTGAATTTTGATTGTTATATATTTTTAGGATGGGTGTATTAATAGGAAATAGAATACGTCTTAATTGCTGTTCTGCTGTGAAGTTACCTTGTACTACAGCCTTTTTGGGGGTGTAATATTTAAATTTAATTCTTTTATTATACAGTATGTCAGACTAACAAGTGACAGGCCCTTCAAAGGGAATGGGCAGTGGCCAAAATGTTTCTGTTGCAGGCAGAAGTAGCAACAGAAAAGGGGGGTGGGAGGGTGGCAGCAGGTGTCACAACGAGAGACCTGAGCTCCCAGTGTCATCTAACAGTCATGTCTTGACCAGCAACCCAACGGTGCTTGAATGGTTGACTAAGTCTTTGACTTTGTCTGAAGTGACATCAGACACCCCCAGCCAAGAGTCGGGGGTTCCTCCGACGCAAAGCTTAGTTGGCATGGCCCGGGAGCAGGCCCTATGCCCCCAACTGTCCTCAACCTACAGCCCAGTCAAGATATGGAGGAGACAACGTAATTCCACTGATTCCTCCAGTACAGGGGGCAAGTAGTGATGATGAGAGATGCATGGGAGCAGGTGTTGCTAGCGGTCAGGCTCCTGCCCCTGAGACCGCTGAGGGGGACATCAGTGACATGCAGACAGTAGTGGATGATGTAGCCAATCGCACTTGGGAGCCGCGTGAAGAAAGGACTTCACCATCATTAGGACTAGAGGGTGGCAACTTGCGCGTGAGGCAGTGGCTAAGCCAGCAAGGTGGTAGCGTGGCCGTGAGTCAGCAGGATGGCAGCAGTGGGAGGTTGGGAGCCAAACGTGCCCGGGGTAGACCACCCGCTTTGCAGGAGCCTACCTGCCCGGAAAGTAGCAGTGCAGGGGTTAATGGAGGCATTGGTAGCAGGCAGTCAGTATTGAGTGTTGGAGGGGAAAAACTCAACAGTGTGAAAATTTTTTGTTAAGCCGCGGGAGAAGGTGAACATGGCCATTTGACGAATTTGTCGGCAGAAGGTTATGTGTCCTGCATCACCATATGCAATGACACCATAAAGTGGTCTAGGAGAACCATGGCTCCATGTGGTGGTCCAGCTTGCTGCATCACCCAGTGGCACGCACCCGATTTCATGCAGTCAAGGCTCCACCACCTCAGCCGAAGGGAGCTGTATGTCCTTCCCATCATCTACTGGTCCTGATGCTCCTGTTCCTTATTCTCCTATTCCTACTCGGTCATTTTGAGGAGGCCACTTTATTTGTCAGTTGCCAGGACTACGGGATGAACAACGTAAACCTGGCTGGCCAGGGAACAGGAGACATGGCGACTAAATCTCATAGCCACATGAGCCCTGTGGTGGCTAAACTAGAGGAGGAGGACATTCGAGCACAAGCAATGAATAGAGAAATAGGTGTTTTTTCTACACAGGTGACAGAAGAGGAGGAACAGGAGCAGCCGGAGGAGCTACAGGGCGATGAGGAAGAGGAGGCAGATGACCCAGACACCTTGGTAGTATGCAGTGGAGATGGAGGCAGGGAGTCCTTCCAAGTCACTTGCGCAAATGGCCCGATGCATGCTCAGTTTCTTGCGTAGTGAGAGTTTTGGGGGTGTAATATTTTAATTTTAATTTAATTCTTTTATTATGCAGTATGTCAGACAGACAAGTGACAGGCTCTTCAAAGGGAATGGGCAGTGGCCAAAATGTTTCTGTTGCAGGCAGAAGTAGCAACAGAAAAGGGGGGGGGGGGCAGTAGCGAGAGGCCTGAGCCTCCAGGGTCATCTAACCCAGCGGTGCTTGAATGGTTGACTTAGTCTTTGACTTCGTCGGAAGTGACATCAGACACCACCAGCCAAGAGGTGGCAGCAGGAGTCGCAACGAGAGGCCTGAGCTCCCAGGGTTGGCCCGGGAGCATGCCCCCAACTGTCCTCAACCTGCCTCTGTCATTTTCTGTTCCCTCAGAGCGAGAAGTATTATAGGCTCGGATCCACTTCTCAGCAAGAATGAGCTACTAGAGGACAATCAGCAGCTACTGCCCAGCCAAGATATGGAGGAGACATCTGCCGCTTCCTCTGGTACGGGGGGCAAGTAGTGATAATGAGAGATGCATGGGAGCAGGTGTTGCTAGCAGTCAGGCTCCCGTGAGACATCAATGACGTGCAGACAGTAGTGAATGATGATGATGTAGCCGATCGCACTTGGGAGCCACATGAAGAAAGGGCTTCACCATCATCCGGAGAAGAGGGTGTCAGCTTGCGCGTGAGGCAGTGACTGAACCAGCAAAGTGGTAGTGTGGCTGTGAGTCAGCAGGATGACAGCAGTGGGAGGTCGGGAGCCAAACATGCCACAGGTGCCTACCTGCAGTGAATTTTTTTTTTGGGGGGTGTATTAATATGAAAAACAATACTTCTTAATTGCCGTTCTGCGGTATGCAGTGGAGATGGAGGCAGGGAGTCCTTCCAAGTCACTTGCGCAAATGGCCCGATGCATGCTCAGTTTCTTGCGTAGTGACAGCCGAATTCGGCAGACAGATGACAACTGGCTCTCCACCATGTTAGATCCTGGCTACTGGTCCAAAAATGGGGGCCTATTTTTTTCCACCCGCTGAGAGAGAGGACAAACTGAACTGCTATCAAGACATCCTATGTAGTCAGTTGGCCGCTGCCTATGTTCGCCATCGCACATCCGCACACAGGTCTGACCATGGGGGCCCCTGTGTTCACTTTCCACTGCCATGGCTGGTGGCGGGGGGGGGGGGCAGGAGCAGTACCAGCTCCATCAGCAGCAACATAAGTCTAGAGTCGCTGATCAGCAGTTTTCTTCACCCGCCTACTGAAGAAACTAATCACCAGCAGCAGGTAGACAGTGCAGCTGTGGCCATAATTACCCCAAGGAGAACTCACCTGTCCATCCAAAATGTGGAGAAACTTACCATTGTGAAGATGAATAAGGCGTGGATCTGCCAGGATTTTCACAGACCCTGATACATCAGACTAGATCATACATGGTGCCACACCTAAACCTTGTCAAAAGAGACATGTTTCTTCTGACTACCTGCTTAAGCTACTATACTGATGCCGTCACCCGCCTGATGCCAGGTGCTCCTACTGCCACCCACCATCTTCAGCTGCTACTACCGTAGTATTACCCCCCACCTTACCACTATATCATTGGGCCACTCTGTGGTCTCCTCATGCTTCTGCCAGCTCACCACTATGTCACTGGGCCACTTTGTGGTCTCCTCATGCTGCTGCCACCTCAACCCCTATGTAGTCTCCCCATGCTGCTGCCACCTCCCCACTATGTCACTGGGCCACTCTGTGGTCTCCTCATGCTGCTGGCAGCTCACCACTCTGTCACTGGGCCACTCTGCGGTCTCCACTTGCTGCTGCCTCCTAAACACTTTGTGGTCTCCTTATGCTGCTACCAGCTCTCCACTATGTCACTGGGCCACTCCTCATTCTTCTTCCACCTCACCACTCTGTGGTCTACTCTTGATGCTGCCACCTTAACACTCTGTCATTGGGCCACTTTATGGTCTTCTCATGCTGCTGCCTCCTCACCACTCTGTGGTCTCCACATGCTGCTGCCTCCTCACCACTCTGTGGTCTACTCATGCTGCTGGCACCTCACCACTCTGTCACTGGGCCACTTTGTGGCCTCCTCATGCTGCTGCCACCTCAACAATCTGTAGTCTCCTCATGTTGCTGCCTGCTCACCACTATGTCACTGGGCCACTCTGAGGTTTCCTCATGCTGCTGCTAGCTCACCACCATCTCAATGGGTCACTCTGTGGTCTCCTCATGGTGGGCCAGCTCACCGCTCTGTCACTAGGACACTCTATGATCTCCTCATGCTACTGCCACCTCCCCACTTTGTCATTGGGCCACTCTGTTGTCTCCTCATGCTGCTGCCACCTCAACACTCTGTCACTGGGCCACTCTGTGGTCTCCTCATGCTGCTTCAGTCATCACTCTGTGGTCTCCTCATGTTGCTGCCCCCTCCCCACTCTGTCATTGGGCCACTTTGTGGTTTCCTCATGCTGCTGCCACCTCAACACACTGTGGTCTACTTATGCTGCTTTCACCTCACCACTGTTAGGTATCCTCATGCTGCTGCCACCTCACCACTTTGTATTCTCCTCATGCTGATACCAGCTCATTACTATTTTACTGCAAAACTCTGTGCTCTCCTCATGCTGCTGCCAACTGCCGACTGTCATTGGGCCACTTTATGGTCTCCTCATGCTGCTGCCACCTCAACACTCTGTCACTGGGCCACTCTGTGATCTCCTCATGCTGTTTCCACCTTACCACTCTGTGGTCTCTTCATGCTGCTGCCAACTCCCCATTCTGTCATTGGGCCACTGTTAGTCTCCTCATGTAGATGCCAGCTTTTTTTTTTTTTTTGCTTCAGTAATACTGATGGATTACTGACCAAATGCTGACTGATTGAAGGTGGATGCTAAACAGACAGGATCCGTTTTTGGGAGTTATTGTTCTGAGGGATACGAGGAAGGGAAAAATAATCAGTGATGTCAACACAAACGTACTGCTGACACCCTCTTCACTCTTTCAGGGGGGCTCTACTCAGTGGCATTCTGCCAATGTAGACAGACCATGCCATTGCTATGGGGCCCGCAGCACAGGGGGGCCTAGGGAGCATGGAAGGCCCCGTACCTATGTCTATGTCATCTCTACACAAGAGTCTAGAGACACTTTACTCATGGCCTGCCCACTTGTTTTCTTCCGTCCTCCGGCAAGAACTGGCTGCCCCCCACTGCACCTTGGTTGATGCGCACGTGACCCCTCCCTCCTTGTCTGACCTCTATCTGATCCAGGCTGCCTCCTGCGTCTGCTGCATTTTTACACTGGCCAATCAGCTTTTAGCTTTACAAAGATCCTGCTGCTGATCAGCCAGTGTATCGCTAGCAGGCAGCAGGAGCAGGCGCCGCTCAAGCACACACAGAGGTGCACACCCTCCATGGCAGTTCTCTTTTGCACTGCCCACCATCTTTCTCAACTTAAAGTTATCAACCAGTGAGTGCAGCCCCCCCCCCAGCAGACTTCATAAAAAGTTAATATATGGTTAGTTGGATATGGGTATTATTCTTGATGGGGGAAGTGCTGTGTGTTTGGAGAGACCTGGAAACTGCTGACATCACTGCCCCCACGTGACCGCAGCCAAGCACTATTCTGCCATCATAACCCAAAGGAACATTCATCTACCCGGTAACTGACTTGTACTCTGTGTAATCCTGTTTTTATCATATTACTTGTATTTGTAACCTTAGACCACTGTATATATTCCTTGTGTATATTGTGTTATCTAGTGTGCAGTTAAGGCAATTAAATATAGAATTTAATTTTGTGCTGTCTTGTATCTCGATCACAAATCCCCCGTCCATGTTTCGGCCTAGTTATAAGCTACCGCGGGTTGGTTTCTCACCCTATATAATCCCGTTAGCGGAACGGGCTTATATGAAAAGAGAAGCTGGTGGCAGATTTCCCGGGCTGAGGAAGTGGGGCAGTGACCAGGCTCCCTCAGCCTGTTGCCTCTCTGTGCCTGTGTTGACAGGAGGAGTCGATGTAAACTGTTCCAAACTGACCTTACATGCTCCTTCGGGAGGGCGTTACATCACATCTTGGTAACCAGTGACCATATCGTGAGCTCGATGTAATTGACATCCCACGTCACCTGGGGTACTGTATTCGTCACATATTTCCCCCCTTCCCCCTTCTCCTCCCTTCTCCCAGAAGGACTCAGGGAAGCACACTGTTCTCCTTAGTCCTCTATGAGCCTACATGGCTGGCAGATGAAAACATCCAGCGACATGGGGGCAGTCAATAGCAGGTCACGATGGGAACTAACCTCCCTAGCATAGCGGGGAACTCTAGGGACGCTCATTTCCGAAGCGGCCTGCAATTCTCTGCACCCCCCCATTGGGCCTATGCCTGGGCATTTTGAGGGCATAATAGGGGTTAGATAGCCCCTTTAACCCTCAGGATACCAGAGATTTTTTCGCTTTTGCATTATCTTTTTTCTTTCCTACCTTCCTTGAACCATAACTTTTTATTTTTTCGTTCACATAGTTGGACTCATGTATACATTTCTTTATTGGCAAATGGGGGTGTAGCTGGGGAGGAGCCAGAAGAGATGGGATGGGCCAGGGGTAGGTAGTGGGTAGGGTTAGGGGGCCCAATTCAGAGTCTTGCTATGGAGCCCAGTGATTTCTATGTATGCCCCTGGCTCTACTTGTATAAGCATTTAATAGAACAGGTTCTTTAGAAATCTATGTGGAATCAGCTGATGATGGTGTAAAAGGAGTGCTCTCTTTCACGCTACAGTAAGATCTTGGGCCTCTGCACGGTTCTTTATACCTGGCGCTAACATTGACCTGTAAGGATGAGTTCACACTTGAGTTATTTGGTCAATTTTGGACCCATAATGTGTGCAGTGATTCTAAGAGCGACGTCTGTCATCTGCGTGTCATACTGACTCACAGTATTGTTTTACTACCACAGCAGACTCCCTAAGCGTGTTTTTGCAAGGCAGAGTGTTCTTCACCACTATACAGGATCTGTGCAGCCAGGAAATAGCTGTTTTTCCTTTTTGGAAAATTCGGCGAACCAACCGAATCAAATTTTTGAGAAATTTGCTCATCTATACTGGCAATAACAGCTGATCGTTGGGGTTGTCAGCAACTGCTCTCTGCTAACTCCTGGCTCTAAGGTGAAACCGAGAGAACACTGAAGCCGTCAGATACACAATTTTTCAACAACATTTCATAACTACAAATTCACCTCACTATGCAGCTCAAAAAACCATAGGGCATATCCTCAGTGTCGACTTTATATCTGACACTCAAGTCAAAATTGTAATTGAAATATATATAGCTTGATGTATCATCAGAAAACATTCTTCACATCAGGTTTTTATTTTAAACAAATTTCTTAGACATTTTTGGTGTTTTTCATGTTTCCATGTCAATATCTATATTTCAAAATAATTATGAAATCTTTCAGTTTTCATACTGACACTTTCTGTTCTGTAGCAGTGTAAAAACACATTAATACTACATGCTTTCCTCAACACCTTAGGATACAGTGTTGATCATAATGATGATCATAGCAATCAATCAGCTGGAATCTACTTTTATTGTGCACTAATTCTCATAAATGTCCTTCATTACTATATTTCTTGCTCCCAAAACTTAATTTTATTAAAATTGAGCAATAGAAAGTTCCTTCTCCCTGTGCTGAAGCCAATTGCATGACAAAACTAGTCACCCCAGGAATGAAGCTTAGAGAACGGTTTTAAATTTTTTGCATTGTCCTGTTGCTAAACAATGGTCCAAACATGAAAACTGAATTCTTAAAGGGAATTCATCACTATTAGGTATAATACTGCATGTATAGTACTGCTGAAGATGGCTCCAAATCTAAAGATAAGCAAACCAGTTGAGATTAGTTTCAAGTCCGGTTCTCCAAATTTCTTTAAAAGTTCGGTTCGGACCCAAATCGATTCGGGCTGAACCAAAGTTGCTCCAATTGCCCAAAAGTTGGTATATAACTCTCTCTAGCCTCCTAGGACTCATATTATTTTTTTTAGAAAACTTGTTATCTCTTTTGGTTAATTTATTTGGATTACCCCCCCCCCCCCCAAGCTCTGGCACTCAATGACAACAATAGTAACTGATGTCTGAGTGACACTAAAATGCATAGCTATGAGTAAACTCACATTTGAGTGCATTAATATACAGTGCATTTAAAAATACACCGTGCCAGCACATGTCTCACGCTTTTTCATATTCCAAAGCTTCCAAAAGTTGTTCCTGACCAGGGACAGATGATATTTAAACATACACGGATAAAAAAGTAAAAAAAAAGTGGCTTGAGGGAACGTGGTGATTGGAAAATGGCATTAGTGGCATGATTCAGGCCACAGCAGCAGCCATACAGAATGTCATGGTATGTACAGTCGTGGCCAAAAGTTTTGAGAATGACATAAATATTGGAAATTGGAAAAGTTGCTGCTTAAGTTTTTATAATAGCAATTTGCATATACTTCAGAATGTTATGAAGAGTGATCAGATTAATTGCATAGTTCTTCTTTGCCATGAAAATTAACTTAATCCCCAAAAAAACTTTCCACTGCATTTCATTGCTGTCATTAAAGGATCTGCTGAGATCACTTCAGTAATCGTCTTGTTAACTCAGGTGAGAATGTTGACGAGCACAAGGCTGGAGATCATTATATCAGGCTGATTGGGTTAAAATGGCAGACTTGACCTGTTAAAAGGAGAGTGATGCTTGAAATCATTGTTCTTCCATTGTTAACCATGGTGACCTGCAAAGAAACGCGCGCAGCCATCATTGCGTTGCATAAAAATGGCTTCACAGGCAAGGATATTGTGGCTAGTAAGATTACACCTCAATCAACAATTTATAGGATCATCAAGAACTTCAAGGAAAGAGGTTCAATTCTTGTTTAGAAGGCTTCAGGGTGTCAAAGAAAGTCCAGCAAGCTCCAGGATCGTCTCCTAAAGAGGATTCATCTGCGGGATCGGAGTGCCAGCAATGCAGAGCTTGCTCAGAAATGGCAGCAGGCAGGTGTGAGCGCATCTGCACGCACAGTGAGGCGAAGACTTTTGGAAGATGGCCTAGTGTCAAGAAGGGCAGCAAAGAAGCCACTTCTCTCCAAAAAAACATCAGGGACAGATTGATCTTCTGCAGAAAATATGGTGAATGGACTCCTGAGGACTGGGGCAAAGTCATATTCTCCCATGAAGCCTCTTTCCGATTGTTTGGGGCATCAGGAAAAAGGCATGTCCAGAGAAGAAAAGGTGAGCGCTACCATCAGTCCTGTGTCATGCCAACAGAAAAGCATCCTGAGACCATTCATGTGTGGGGTTGCTTCTCATCCAAGGGAGTGAGCTCACTCACAATTTTGGCCAAAAACACAGCCATGAATAAAGAATGGTACCAAAACACCCTCCAACAGCAACTTCTTCCAACAATCCAACAACAGTTTGGTGAAGAACAATACATTTTCAGGCAAAAGTGATAACTAAGTGGCTCGGGGACCAAAACGTTGACATTTTGGGTCCATGGTCTGGAAACTCCCCAGATCTTAATCCCATTGAGAACTTGTGGTCAATCCTCAAGAGGCAGGTGGACAAACAAAAACCCACTAATTCTGACAAACTCCAAGAAGTAATTATGAAAGAATGGGTTTCTATAAGTCAGGAATTGGCCCAGAAGTTGATTGAGCGCATGCCCAGTCGAATTGCAGAGGTCCTGAAAAAGAAGGGCCAACACAGCAAATACTGACTCTTTGCATAAATGTAATGTAATTGTCGATAAAAGCCTTGAAGTGCGTGTAATTATATTTCACTACATCACAGAAACAACTGAAACAAAGATCTAAAAGCAGTTTAGCAGCAAACTTTATGGAAACTAATATTTGTGTCATTCTCAAAACTTTTGGCCACGACTGTAGGCAGACAGAACAGGGTAAGAAAGAAGATAGAGAGCATGTGCCAGTTTGGGCTACTGTTTCAGTCTGCCTGCCCAGAAATCCAGGGGTCAGGGAACTTGGTATGCAAGAGAGATTGGTTATAGTTTAGGTAGGCCTGAACCTGGGCATTGAGGCAGGTGCTGTTGGCTTGCTGACTGGAGCTAGCCGTGGCATGTGGGAAAACTGCTCCATCATGTTGAGAAGACTGAAATGGCTGCTGCTGCTACTACTGCTGTGGCTTCTGCTGCTCATGGTGTCAGGAGAGGGCTGACTCTATGGGGAGCGGAGGGGGATCTCCCTTTCAGACACACTGGCGGCAGACGTCTGCGCGTGGTAACCTGTGGCAAGCTGCATGCACAGTGTTTCCTTTTAGCAATGTAATTTGTCCTCCCTTTCTAGCAGAGGAAAACATTCCCCCATTTTGCCTTAGTTGCATGGCTATACAGTAATCATCAGACTGCTTGATGTCAACGATACATTTGTCACTGCCTAAGCAAGACAAGATACAGGTGGCTATTCTGCTGGCCAGTATGCTTGAGGAGCCGCTTCTTTCTGGCTACGCCCCCCACTGAGATGATTGGGTGTCTTGGCCGGTGCCATCGCCCAGTTGCTCCTCCTCTTCCTGCAGTGGCAGCTCCTCATCCTCATCTTCATCCTCCTCCTCCTCCTCCATGGAAGATTCCCTTTCTGTGTCCCCAACAGCTTTAGGGCGGACAGCAAAATGTGTCAGCTGCTCTTCCTCCGCAGTGGTCTCCTGCTGCATGAGTGCCAGCATCTGTTCTAAGAAATATATGAGAGGGATGACATCGCTCATGCTGCAATTTTCCCTGCTGACATACTTTGTGGCCTCTTCAAAGTGCTTCAGCACCGACAGGCGTCTTGAATGAGCTGTCACTGCCTGACTTCGAAGCAACACATGTTGCATGCTGCTCCGACTGTCTGGTGCATGACAAAACAATTCATGGCTTTCCACTGCTCGTAGAGATGTTCAAGAATGTGCGTTGTGAAATAAACAGTGTAGCAGCCGTTCTGTTGCTACAGGTCCAGGAGAGTGTTCCTTGCCAAATAAGAGTTGCTGAAGTGCTTGGACAGTCTCCTGGATCTTGCCAGCACCTTTGCGCATGCCAGTGTATTTGAAAGTGCTGCACCACTAGGTTGATTACATGCATCATGCAGGGTTCCTGTGCATATAATTCATTGAAAGGGATTCCATTGTCGCTGACCACCTTGCCCAGTTGGAGTTGGCGAGGTGAGAGCCATCGGGATTTTTGCTGTGTGATGTACTTGAGCAACTGCTTGCCGGTTTGGCTACTCTTTCCCAGGCTCATCAGCTCCAACACGGCATAGCAACGCTTGATCAGACACATGTGATAGAAAGGAGGGGTAGTGCGAGTGACCCTGTGCCCAGCTGCTCTTGGGGACAGGAACGTGTCCATGGAGGAGGAGGCTGATACTTGGACAGGTGGGAATTAAGCTTGCGCACCAAGAGATGAGTGGGCATGTAGAGTTGTTTCCTAGCCATGCCGTCTGTTATCGATGGCTGACAATGGAGCCGAGGAGGAGGAGTCTGAGAAAGAGAAGCAAAAAGGGATGATGACCACACTGCTCATGGATGCGATCTGACTGCTGCAAGCTGGTAGGAGGAAACTCATGCTGCAGTGTCTGGCTGCCAACTCTGTTTGCCCATGGGATGGGGAGATGCCACTTCATGTGGTTTAATAGAGCTATGGTGCCAAGTTTGTGTTTGCCTACCGACATTTTATTTTGCTCTTGCACAAGGCAATTCTTTTGTCTTCTGGAAGCATGGAGAAAAACTGTCAAACTCTTGCAGTGGTAGAGGCAGCTGAGCTGGGCTTAACTCTGGCACATTTTGGATCTAACCAACCCACTGTGTCAGCAGTATCACCAGATCCTGAAGCATACATGGTCCTGGCTGTTCTTTTGTATTTTTGCAAAAAAATAAATAAAAAAGAATGCGGACCTCTGTATCAGCTGTGAAGCAGATGCAGAAGACACTGAATCTAATCTTGCAAATCCAATTTACAAGTTACACAACTAACTGTTTTTGTATGCTATTGACCTGCTGATGGAAGCACATAGCTTCCGAAACACATTGTCGAGAAGCAAAATAAATTGGATTTCCAAGATTACATACACTGTCTTCTGCATCTGCTTTAGCACCAATACAGAAGTCCCTATTCTTCTCTATTTCTGCAAAAAAGTTGTACCGGACCCCGCTAGTGGAACTCCAGATGAGGACCCGGCAGATAATCAGTAGGGAGAAAAACTGGTGGCCTGTACAGGCTGACCCAAGATTATCATAAGCTGCTGTGAGCATCCTGTTGTACCTTATACACATCTAATTGTTTACTTACGTTATCACATTAGAGGCGCTGTCTCTGTCTTTTTTTTCTTTGCCATACCTGGCTGTTCTTTGGGAGGTATGTGGCCTCTGATCTTTATTGCTGCCACCATCACCCTCCTCCTCTGATGTTGCCTCCTCCTCAGCACCCTGATCTAGCTCTCAGGTTCTGTCCAGCACACAATGACTGTGGGACAATGACTGTCCCTGATTGATTTTTCCCTTTTGCTTTTTCCCTAAGATAGTTTTCCTGGCAGACACTGTAAGACCCAACTACCCTTTTTCACAGCCCAGCACAGAATTACGTTCTTTTTATTCTGCTAGGGCACCACCCTGCCTGCTACAGCATTGATTGGCTCACCCAGGCTGTCTGTCAGCCTGGGAGCCAATCAGGAAAAACCCTCTGCCCCACTTCCTCTAAGGATGATGTGAAAACCCTTTTTCTTCCTCCCTAGTGCTTTTTTCCCACCAACGTGCACTAAAATGGCGCTATGCAAAGTTTGGACCGAACTCAGATCAGTCCGTAGTGGTTCGCTCATCAAAATCAATAATTTGTATATCTCTACTTCCCTCTTCTCCCAATGTGCCTAGAATTCATTGAGAGAACTTCCCTGCAGTCCTCTCCATTATGTGCGTGTGCTCAATGTGCCCTGGTTTGCTGACACATAACGGAGCAATGGGGGGTTAGTGTCGGCATACAAATTACTTATCTGGAATTGTCAACAGCAGTACTATTCATATATTACTGTACTAAATAGAACTTGCCAATATGAAATGAGCCCCCTCTTCTCAGGAGGAAGAAAACTATGTTCCTCTCCAATTTTAAGTTTAATTTTAAAGGGCTTCTGTCACCCCCCAAAAGTCATTTTTCATTTTTGGGCTAATTAAAATCCTTATAATGCGATTATTCAATATATAGTGCTCTTACATTTTTCTGTGGTTTAGTTTCTTTGAAAACGGCACTTTTATAATATGTTAATTACCTGGCTACCAGCAAGTAGGGCGGTTACTTGCTGGTAGCCGCCCCATCCACCTTTCAAAAAAACGCCCCCTCCTCCTGTTGATTTACAGGACCAGCGAGCGCTCTCCTCCTTCGGCTGGCCCTGTCTGCGTTCCAAATCTTGCGCCTGCGCCGTACCGGTCTTCAGTCGGCGCAGGCGCACTGAGAGGAGGACCTCACTTGGCCGCTCCTTCCTCAGTGCGTCTGCGCCAATGATGTCACATTTACACTCGGCGCAGGCGCACTGAGGAAGGAGTGAGCGTCCTCCTCTCAGTGTGCCTGCGCCGACTGAAGACCGGTACGGAGCAGGCGTGAGATTTGGAACGCAGACAGGGCCAGCCGAAGGAGGTGAGCGATTGCTGGCCCTGTCAATCAACAGGAGGTGGGGGCGTTTTTTTGAAAGGAGGATGGGGCGGCTACCAGCAAGTAACCGTCCTATTTGCTGGTAGCCAGGTAATTAAGATATTATAATAGTGCCGTTTTTAAAGAAACTAAACCACAGAAAAATGTAAGAGCACTATATATTGAATAATCGCATTATAAGGATTTTAATTAGCCCAAAAATGAAAAATGACTTTTGGGGGGTGACAGAAGCCCTTTAACCACCTCCGGACCGCCTAACGCGCCGATGCGTCCGGAAGGTGGTTGCTTTTCTCCTCCTGGACGCATCGGCGCGTCATCTCGCGAGACGCGAGATTTCCTGTGAACGCGCGCACACAGGCGCGCGCGCTCACAGGAACGGAAGGTAAGCGAGTGGATCTCCAGCCTGCCAGCGGCGATCGCTCGCTGGCAGGCTGGAGATCCGAATTTTTTAACCCCTAACAGGTATATTAGACGCTGTTTTCATAACAGCGTCTAATATACCTCCTACCTGGTCCTCTGGTGGTCCCTTTTGTTAGGATCGACCACCAGAGGACTCAGGTAGGTCAGTACAGTCCCACCAAACACCACACTACACTACACTACACCCCCCCCCCTCCCCCGTCACTTATTAACCCCTTATAAACCCCTGATCACCCCATATAAACTCCCTGATCACCCCCCTGTCATTGATCACCGCCCTGTCATTGATCACCCCCCTGTCAGGCTCCGTTCAGACGTCCGCATGATTTTTACGGATCCGATCCATGTATCCATGGATCCGTAAAAATCATGCGGACGTCTGAATGGAGCCTTACAGGGGGGTGATCAATGACAGGCGGGTGATCACCCATATACACTCCCTGATCACCCCCTGTCATTGATCACCCCCCTGTCAGGCTCCATTCAGACGTCCGCATGATTTTTACGGATCCGATCCATGTATCCATGGATCCGTAAAAATCATGCGGACGTCTGAATGGAGCCTTACAGGGGGGGTGATCAGTGACAGGGGGGTGATCACCCTGATTACCCTGATCACCCCCTGTCATTGATAACCCCCCTGTAAGGCTCCATTCAGACGTCCGCATGCGTTCTGTGGATCCGATCCATGTATCCATGGATCCGTAAAAAATCATGCGGATGTCTGAATGGAGCCTTACAGGGGGGGTGATCAGTGACAGGGGGGTGATCACCCTGATCACCCCCTGTCATTGATAACCCCCCTGTAAGGCTCCATTCAGACGTCCGCATGCGTTCTGTGGATCCGATCCATGTATCCATGGATCCGTAAAAAATCATGCGGATGTCTGAATGGAGCCTTACAGGGGGGTGATCAGTGACAGGGGGGTGATCACCCTGATTACCCTGATCACCCCCTGTCATTGATAACCCCCCTGTAAGGCTCCATTCAGACGTCCGCATGCGTTCTGTGGATCCGATCCATGTATCCATGGATCCGTAAAAAATCATGCGGATGTCTGAATGGAGCCTTACAGGGGGGGTGATCAGTGACAGGGGGGTGATCACCCTGATTACCCTGATCACCCCCTGTCATTGATAACCCCCCTGTAAGGCTCCATTCAGACGTCCGCATGCGTTCTGTGGATCCGATCCATGGATCCGTAAAAAATCATGCGGATGTCTGAATGGAGCCTTACAGGGGGGGTGATCAGTGACAGGGGGGTGATCACCCTGATTACCCTGATCACCCCCTGTCATTGATAACCCCCCTGTAAGGCTCCATTCAGACGTCCGCATGCGTTCTGTGGATCCGATCCATGGATCCATGGATCCGTAAAAAATCATGCGGATGTCTGAATGGAGCCTTACAGGGGGGGTGATCAGTGACAGGGGGGTGATCACCCTGATTACCCTGATCACCCCCGGTCATTGATAACCCCCCTGTAAGGCTCCATTCAGACGTCCGCATGCGTTCTGTGGATCCGATCCATGTATCCATGGATCCGTAAAAAATCATGCGGATGTCTGAATGGAGCCTTACAGGGGGGGTGATCAATGACAGGGGGGTGATCAGGGAGTCTATATGGGTGATCACCCCCCTGTCATTGATCACCCCCCTGTCATTGATCACTCCCCCCTGTAAGGCTCCATTCAGACATCCGCATGATTTTTTACGGATCCATGGATACATGGATCGGATCCACAGAACGCATGCGGACGTCTGAATGGAGCCTTACAGGGGGGTTATCAATGACAGGGGGTGATCAGGGTGATCACCCCCCTGTCACTGATCACCCCCCCTGTAAGGCTCCATTCAGACGTCCGCATGCGTTCTGTGGATCCGATCCATGTATCCATGGATCCGTAAAAAATCATGCGGATGTCTGAATGGAGCCTTACAGGGGGGGTGATCAATGACAGGGGGGTGATCAGGGAGTCTATATGGGTGATCACCCCCCTGTCATTGATCACCCCCCTGTCATTGATCACTCCCCCCCTGGTAAGGCTCCATTCAGCCATTTTTTTGGGCACAAGTTAGCGGACATTTTTTGTTTGTTTTTGTTTTTTCTTACTAAGTCTCATATTCCACTAACTTGTGCCAAAAAATAAAATCTCACATGGACGCACCATACCCCTCACGGAATCCAAATGCGTAAACATTTTTAGACATTTATATTCCAGACTTCTTCTCACGCTTTAGGGCCCCTAAAAAGCCAGGGCAGTATAAATACCCCACATGTGACCCCATTTCGGAAAGAAGACACCCCAAGGTATTCCGTGAGGGGCATATTGAGTCCATGAAAGATTGAAATTTTTGTCCTAAGTTAGCGGAAAGTGAGACTTTGTGAGAAAAAAAACAAAAAAAAATCAATATCCGCTAACTTATGCAAAAAAAAAAAAAATTCTAGGAACTCGCCATGCCCCTCATTGAATACCTTGGGGTGTCTTCTTTCCAAAGTGGGGTCACATGTGGGGTATTTATACTGCCCTGGCTTTTTAGGGGCCCGAAAGTGTGAGAAGAAGTCTGGGATCCAAATGTCTAAAAATGCCCTCCTAAAAGGAATTTGGGCCCCTTTGCGCATCTAGGCTGCAAAAAAGTGTCACACATGTGGTATCGCCGTACTCAGGAGAAGTTGGGGAATGTGTTTTGGGGTGTCATTTTACATATACCCATGCTGGGTGAGAAAAATATCTTGGTCAAATGCCAACTTTGTATAAAAAAATGGGAAAAGTTGTCTTTTGCCAAGATATTTCTCTCACCCAGCATGGGTATATGTAAAATGACTCCCCAAAACACATTGCCCAACTTCTCCTGAGTACGGCGATACCAGATGTGTCACACTTTTTTGCAGCCAAGGTGGGCAAAGGGGCACCTTTCGGATTTCGCAGGCCATTTTTTACACATTTTGATTTCAAGGTACTTCTTACACATTTGGGCCCCTAAATTGCCAGGGCAGTATAACTACGCCACAAGTGACCCCATTTTGGAAAGAAGACACCCCAAGGTATTCCGTGGGGGGCACGGCGAGTTCCTAGAATTTTTTATTTTTTGTCACAATTTAGCGGAAAATGATGATTTTTCTTTTTTTTTTCTTTTTTCCTTACAAAGTCTCATATTCCACTAACTTGCGACAAAAAATAAAAAATTCTAGGAACTCGCCATGCCCCTCACGGAATACCTTGGGGTGTCTTCTTTCCAAAATGGGGTCACTTGTGGGGTAGTTATACTGCCCTGGCAATTTAGGGGCCCAAATGTGTGAGAAGAACTTTGCAATCAAAATGTGTAAAAAATGCCCTGCAAAATCCGAAAGGTGCACTTTGGAATATGTGCCCCTTTGCCCACCTTGGCAGCAAAAAAGTGTGACACATCTGGTATCGCCGTACTCAGGAGAAGTTGGGCAATGTGTTTTGGGGTGTCATTTTACATATACCCATGCTGGGTGAGAAAAATATCTTGGTCAAATGCCAACTTTGTATAAAAAAATGGGAAAAGTTGTCTTTTGCCAAGATATTTCTCTCACCCAGCATGGTTATATGTAAAATGACACCCCAAAACACATTCCCCAACTTCTCCTGAGTACGGCGATACCACATGTGTGACACTTTTTTGATGCCAAGGTGGGCAAAGGGGCACATATTCCAAAGTGCACCTTTCGGATTTCACCGGTCATTTTTTACAGATTTTGATTGCAAAGTACTTCTCACACATATGGGCCCCTAAATTGCCAGGGCAGTATAACTACGCCACAAGTGACCCCATTTTGGAAAGAAGACACCCCAAGGTATTCCGTGAGGGGCATGGCGAGTTCCTAGAATTTTTTTTTTTTGTCGCAAGTTAGTGGAATATGAGACTTTGTAAGGAAAAAAGAGAAAAAAAAAAAAAATCATCATTTTCCGCTAACTTGTGACAAAAAATAAAAAATTCTAGGAACTCGCAGTGCCCCTCACGGAATACCTTAGGGTGTCTTCTGTCCAAAATGGGGTCACTTGTGGCGTAGTTATACTGCCCTGGCAATTTAGGGGCCCAAATGTGTGAGAAGTACCTTGCAATCAAAATGTGTAAAAAATGCCCTGCAAAATCCGAAAGGTGCACTTTGGAATATGTGCCCCTTTGCCCACCTTGGCAGCAAAAAAGTGTGACACATCTGGTATCGCCGTACTCAGGAGAAGTTGGGGAATGTGTTTTGGGGTGTCATTTTACATATACCCATGCTGGGTGAGAAAAATATCTTGGTCAAATGCCAACTTTGTATAAAAAAATGGGAAAAGTTGTCTTTTGCCAAGATATTTCTCTCACCCAGCATGGTTATATGTAAAATGACACCCCAAAACACATTCCCCAACTTCTCCTGAGTACGGCGATACCACATGTGTGACACTTTTTTGCTGCCAAGGTGGGCAAAGGGGCACATATTCCAAAGTGCACCTTTCGGATTTCACCGGTCATTTCTTACACATTTTGATTGCAAAGTTCTTCTCACACATTTGGGCCCCTAAATTGCCAGGGCAGTATAACTACCCCACAAGTGACCCCATTTTGGAAAGAAGACACCCCAAGGTATTCTGTGAGGGGCATGGTGAGTTCCTAGAATTTTTTATTTTTTGTCGCAAGTTAGTGGAATATGAGACTTTGTAAGAAAAAAATAAAAAAATAAAAATCATCATCATTTTCCGCTAACTTGTGACAAAAAATAAAAAGTTCTATGAACTCACTATGCCCATCAGCGAATACCTTAGGGTGTCTACTTTCCGAAATGGGGTCATTTGTGGGGTTTTTCTACTGTTTGGGCATTGTAGAACCTCAGGAAACATGACAGGTGCTCAGAAAATCAGAGCCGTTTCAAAAAGCGGAAATTCACATTTTTGTACCATAGTTTGTAAATGCTATAACTTTTACCCAAACCATTTTTTTTTTGCCCAAACATTTTTTTTTTATCAAAGACATGTAGAACTATAAATTTAGCGAAAAATTTATATATGGATGTCGTTTTTTTTTGCAAAATTTCACAGCTGAAAGTGAAAAATGTCATTTTTTTGCAAAAAAATCGTTACATTTTGATTAATAACAAAAAAAGTAAAAATGTCAGCAGCAATAAAATACCACCAAATGAAAGCTCCATTAGTGAGAAGAAAAGGAGGTAAAATTCATTTGGGTGGTAAGTTGCATGACCGAGCGATAAACGGTGAAAGGAGTGTAGTGCCGAAGTGTAAAAAGTGGCCTGGTCATGAAGGGGGTTTCACCTAGCGGGGCTGAAGTGGTTAAAATGAAACTTAAAATTGGAGAGGAACATAGTTTTCTTCCTCCTGAGAAGCACAGGATCCGGTCTATACAGGAATTATAATATTAGCAAACAAGTGAATGCAAATCAGTACATATGAAAATAGCATGTTTGGTGGTTAGGGATGGGTGGTATCAACCTAATTTTTATCATCGCTGTGGGGAGGGGGGGGGGGGTCACACCATATTTGGGAGTTTCTTTTTCAGCCAGAAAACATTATTAATATGATTTACTTCATGTTTAATGTCCGCATTTGATTCATATTTGCAGCCAAAGTACAATTATAATGAGAAAGAATAATAGATTCACAAAAGAATAACTTAAATTTGATGGAACACTCATTCAGATTAACTAAGTGATCATCTTGAATACAGATGAGAGGTTTAGAAAAATTATCAATTATTTCCTCTTATCTCAATCAGTTTTATTGATTACAGTGCAATATGTTTATCGCAGAGAAACAGCCTGCTACAAGTGACAATGGCAAAGGCTCTTCAAATTACTAAAACAACTGATGCAAAACCACTTTGCAGCTTTGTGTTTAGATTGAAACTAGAATGAAACTTCAGCTTGGCAATCATCCCATGTAAAAAGTGCTTTCAAACTGTGAAAATCGAATTGCATATATACAGATGCAGTGTGATGCCTTAACTACAGGCATACAGTTAAACACTTGCCAAGCTACAGCGTGTTTTCTCAAAATGTTTGCAAAAAAATACCCTTACAAGCACAATACATGAATTTGTATTAGGTTTTGACACTGTATAAAACATCTCCCTTTACTTCATCAGTTTAAATGTGTGACATTCATTCACAGTACATTTTATTTTATTTTTAACATAAAGCTATGGGGCCCATGACCGAAGCAGGTCTAGACTGGAGGTGGCATGGCCAGGTTGAGTAGATAGGTTGAATTAGTCCATTTGATAATGTGCTTCACAGCACTATTCATATTCACATTATCAAATATTGAACAGTCAGCTAATTTGTAACGAAATACTTAAAATATCAGAAGAGTGAGTGCTGGCTTTTTACTTTTTCTTAAAAAAAAAAAAAGAGGATATTACTTAAAACAAAGCTCTTTATGATTCATTGTGGAAATTACAGTGACTGGGGGAGGTCTGGTAGCTGGAACTCTCGCTAAGAGAAAAAGTCATTAACGTAAATTACCTAAGCTTTTCAGTTGGAAGTCCCCTTAATTCCTATAAATCTCATTGAAGAGTAACCATGTATGGTATATCTTTACTGAGAGTCTGGACCAGCACATTCTCAGGATCCATGGGTTCCTAGCTGTGGAGTTTCTACCAATCTGAATTTTATATTGTAGCATAACTGAATGTTAAAAACTCACCGAAAAAAGTGGCCTAAACAGGTGGAAATTCTCCAAACCCAGACACTGTAGCGTGTCTATAACCGGGGGAGCAATTCCTCTGCATGCGGTCCGCAGATAACGACAATCCCCAGCAAATAATGCTTACAATGGAGGATGACGGGGCGGACCTCATGCACCACAAGGACATCTTACACAAAATTATACATTGTGCAGATGAAAAAATATGTATACATTCACAAATCACTGCAAAAAATGCACCAAAATGATACGCAACTGACAATACTAGCTAATTCCTCAAGCCGATGTTAAAAGCTGAGAACTTTGCCAATATCTTCCAGTCAGGAACCTATCGGAGCCCCTCATGCACCACGTCACGGTGTCTCAGCAAGCATGGGGTCCTACCACTTAACTGCCTGTGGTGTGTGAACAGGGTCTGAACCAACTCACAGCCAGACTCTAACATGCCTCCATAGTGGTATCACCAATGCACTGTGAGGTAGAATAAAGCTGTGAGCCACACCCACAACAGACCATGTGACCAACACAATGAAGTGGAACATTCCATACACATAAAGACAAAAACTCACTGAAAAAAATGGCCTAAGGGGGTGGTAATGCTCCAAACCCAGGCACTGTAGCGTTTTTGTCTTTATGTGTATAGAATATGCCACTTCATTTTGTTGGTAACATTCTTTTGCTTCTGTGTCACATGGTCTGTTGTGGGTGCGGCTCACAGCCCCAGGTGCCAAATTGCAGGGGGCGCCAGGCAGCACGAATTTCAATAAGGGCCATGGGAGCCTATGGCTCCCGTCCCCTACGTTATGCCTCATAGGCTTCAGGCCACTAGGCTTAAAGCCTATAAGGCAGTAGAGCGACGCAGGACTCAGTCACAATAACCTCACTGTGACCTCTTGCGTCGGATCTCACAAGATGACGCAGTGCAGGAAGGCACAGTGAGGTGTTCGTGACCTGCTGCACTGGGATACCACAAGCTGTGATGGAGAGAGCTAAGTATTTTTTTTCTTTTTATGTACCCTACCCTAATTGCAGAGGTACTGGGGGAACTATGGGGGGTGGGGGAGGAGCAGAGAGAGGGGGACCGAGGACATACTAATAAGAGTAGAGTGGCCATTATATTAATAACAAAGAGGGGGCCAATACATTAATAATATTGAGTGGGCCAATACATTAATAATAAAAAGGGGTTCATTACATTAATAATAAAGAGGGGTTCATTACATTAATAATAAAGAGGGGGCCATTATATTAAAAATAAAGAGGGGGCCAGTATAATAATAAAGAGGGGCCATTAAATTAATAACAAATAGAGGGCCATTATAGTAATAATAAAGAGGGGGCCATTATATTAATAAAAAAAGAGGGGGCCATTATAGTAATAACTAGCTGAAAGACCCGGCTTCGCTCGGATATATTTAATCTATTTCATTTAATGTTTGTGTGTGTCGTTAAAAGATATCAACACTATCCACTATAACCCTTCACAGCCCCCCACCCCTTAACACTGAGCCCCCCACAGTGCCCCGTCCCTTAAAATTGGACCTCCACAGCAGCCCACCCCCTTAACTATGACCTTTACAGCAGCCTTCCCCTTTAATGGTGACTTTCCCTGCACACCACCCCTTAACAGTGACCTCCACAGGGGCCCGCTCCCTTAACCATTCCAGCTCCCCTAGCTTAAACCCCCTTAATGACAGACCACTTTTTACAATTCTGCACTACACTACTTTCACGGTTTATTGCTCGGTCATACAACTTACCACCCAAATGAATTTTACCTCCTTTTATTCTCACTAATAGAGCTTTCATTTGGTGGTATTTCATTGCTGCTGACATTTAAACTTTTTTTTATAGTAATCAAAATTGACCAAAATGTTTGCAAAAAAATGACATTTTTCACTTTCTGTTGTAAAATTTTTCAAATAAAACTCCATTTCTATATAAATTTTTCTCTAAATGTATTGTTCTACATGTCTTTGATAAAAAAAATATTGCAATAAGTGTATATTTATTGGTTTGGGTAAAAGTTATAGCGTTTACAAACTATGGTGCAAAAAAATTAATTTACGCGCTTTGACTTTCTGAGCACCTGTCAAGTTTTCTGAGGTTCTACAATGCCCAGACAGTAGAAACACCCCACAAATGACCCCATTTCGGAAAGTAGACACCCTAAGGTATTCGCTGATGGGCATAGTGAGTTCATGGAAGTTTTTATTTTTTTGTCACAAGTTAGCGGAAATTGAATTTTATATATTTTTTTCTTACAAAGTCTCATATTCCACTAACTTGTGACAAAAAATAAAATTTTACATGAACTCGCCATGCCCCTCGCAAAATACCTTGGGGTGTCTTCTTTTCAAAATGGGGTCACTTTTGGGGTATTTATACTGCCCTGGCATTTTAGGGGACCTAAAGTGTGCGAAGTAGTTTGAAATCCAAATGCGTAAAACATTCCCTGTGAAATCCTAAAAGTACTCATTGGAATTTGGGCCCCTTTGCGCACCTAGGCTGCAAAAAAGTGTCACACATGGGGTATTGCCATACTCAGAAGAAGTAGGGCAATGTGTTTTGGGGTGTATTTTTACATATACCCATGCTGGGTGAGATAAATATCTCTGTAAAAGACAACTTTTCCCATTTTTTAATACAAATTTGTCATTTTACAGAGATATTTCTCTCACCTAGCATGGGTATATTTAAAAATACGCTGACGCGTAAATAAGGAATAACCCGGCCACCCGCAGGACGCATCCCTGCGTTAGGTGGTCGGGAGAAGGTTAACAGTAGCCTTTACTGGATTAGGGGAGTTTCCTTTTGAACAGCTCACTTAAAGACAGCAGCAATGTACTGTCTGAGTGTGAGCTGCAGGAAGAAAGTCACCCTCCCTCCCCTGCAGCTGACAGAAGTTGATTTTTACCTTCATTTTTTTAATCCCTGTCAGAGGAGTGGAAGGGGCTTGGCCTAACCAGTTCGAGTTGTGCTTTAGCGGGACCTAGAAGGTGATTTTTAACTTCATTTTTTCAATCTCAGTCGGCTAAGGAGTGGTAGGGGGCGTGGCCTAACCTGATCAGGGGTGTGTCCTTTTGAACAGCTCACTCTAAGACAGCAGCACTGTGCTGTCTAAGTGTAAGCTGCAAGGAGAAAGTCACCGTCCCTTCCACCCCTGCAGCTGACAGAAGTTGATTTTTACCTTCATTTTTTCAATCCCCGTAGGCTCATGAGTGGGAGGGGGCATGGCCTAACCAGATCAGAGGCTGGCTTAGTGGGTCCTGGGGGCTGAGTTTTAAGTCTTTTGAGGGTAGACACATTGTGGCAGGGGGCATGTCTGGGCTCCTTCCTGCAAGAATGATGCCCCTCTGGGCACCTTACTGGCTCATTTGCATACCAAATTAACTGGATTTTCAGAGGATAAAAACATCTATTGCTGGAACAAAGGCACATCTTGACATAAAGTACTAAGTGCTATTAGGCCATGGCTTTACTTCAATAGCGATTATCCTTGTGACAGATTTCTTTTAAAGCTCTCCTGAAGAAAAATGGCTGGGTTGTTACGGAAACCTAGAGTAAAACTGTGTATGTGAAGAATGGACGACTTGCGAGCTTCTATTGGCTGATAAGGGTCATGTGACCAAGCTTCTATTGGCTAATGCATTTTTGGGGAATATGTCAGTAGTGATGGACAAACATGGGACGGTTCGCAAACACGATCAATGTTCGCGAACCGCAAGTTCGCGGTGGGCCCCATTCATTTTAATGGCAGACGAACCTGAAAAACCTCCAGCTCATATTTGCAGCCACCAAATACTTAGTAGAAGTGCACAAATAGTCCCACAACATGGACAGAGACAAAAAATATGTGTCTTAATCAGGGGACATTAAATGTGCCCTGTTGTGCTACCTAAATGCACTATATAGAAAGTATATTATTGCTATATACCACCCCTGCTTCAATCACTTTTTTGGGGGGGGGGCAACTGGTATATCACATTAGTAGAAATGATTTGTTCCAATAACCCTTGTCCCTCTATATACCTGCAGTATCGCAGCAGAACCGCACACAACTGCTGCACAATACAAATGCATTATAATATACTATGTTAGAAAGTATATTATAACATTGTACAAGGAAGGCAATCCATTAGAACAGGCATCCTCAAACTGTAGCCCTCCAGATGTTGTAAAACTACAATTCCCACCATGCCCTGCTGATAGCTGTAGGTTGTCTGGGCATGCTGGGAATTGTAGTTTTACAACATCTGGATGGCCGCAGTATGACAATGCCTGCATTGGAATATACATAAAGATAAAACGTAACCTTTAATAATGTTACTATTAAAAGTTATCCCTCAAAATGAAAATAAATCAAATTATTAAAGTTAAGCAAAAAGCATAGATGTGGTAGGCAATGACAAGTGCACGGCGGCACTAAATCAGGTGCTCAGCGGCACCAAATCAGAAACCATATGTCCTACCACAATCCGGGGGGTTCCAGCGCACATCGATGAATCCAAGAGGGAAAGCAAAAAACATCCATCCCTGGGCTAGATGATGATGTGGTATTGAAGGACAAAGAACTGTCCCTGATATTGCCCTACAGGGGGGTGCTATTCTGGCCCTGATAGCCTAACCACAGAGCACCCGCCCTGATAAGAGTGACCCCATCCGGATCCTTAGCCTATATAAAATGGCCCTAGTAAGCCCCTAGCCCCTAAGCCCCTGACTTCCAGGTAATCACTATATAGATCTATCTTTTTGACTATGTTTTTGACTCATTTTTAAAGTATATTATAAGTATATCTCACCCCTGTGTGTATCACACCTATCGATAGCACACCTATACCAGTCCTTAAAAGGACTTTTGTGGCCCTATTAGCTAGCGTTTGGTGTCCCTAACAGCCTGTCCCTGCTCCACACAGCAACCTCTCCCTACACTGGCGAAAGACTTAATGTAAAATGGCGGCCAGATCAGGTTTATTTATAAGGTAGGAGGTATGTCCATGTGCTGAAATGTCTCAATTGGCTGTCCTGTACCACCTGATGGATGTGTCATGGGTCAAAGTTCTTCACTATGTAAAAGAATATGGCGGGCGCGAATATATGTTCGTATGTTCGGCGAACCGCGAACGAGCAAAGTTTGGTGTGAAACGATCGCCGGGCGAACCGCAAGGCCATCTCTATAGCTCAGGAATGGTATGTCCTAGAGAGCTGAGACCTGGTCTAAAACCTTCCCGTACACCTGATGTACCAGTGTGCCAAATTTCGTGATTGTAAATGTGACAGTGCGGATTCCTTTAGCGGACATACACACACACATACACTCAGCTTTATATATTAGATAATACAGAAGGGGGTCATTAATATTAATAATAAAACTAATACAGAGGGGGCCATTATAATATACAGGAGGAATAATATTATGGGGAATGAGGGACTATCTGTATGGCTCTAGCACAGTATTGGGGGGCAGCAGAATCACAGTGTTGAGACACCAGGAAGGAGAGGATGATAGTAAAGTGAGGAACCAAAATTTTTTTCATTCATACTCTGCCAGAGACGAGAAGCGGCTGAAAGAAGGTATCATGGCGGTCTTATCTCTGAATAAAGATGTTGAGGAAAGTCTACATCACAGGAGACATCACTGAATGTAACAGGTATAGTGCTGTATTCTATGGCATTCTACTGCATGTAATAATGTCCATCCACATATCTGTTTCACAGTAGGGTTGGGGAAGGAGATTGAGAATTTGGCCCACCCTGCCGCCTCCTGGCCCCAGACTTCAAGTCACACTGTGTGTGTTCACTGATTGAGATATGTTTAGATTACGTTCATCTCTAAATACTGATCACTGAACTACTGAACGTTTGTATTGTTGTATACTTAAAATGTTAGACTTTATTAATATACCTTAAAATATAGAACGAGAGTGATGTCCTAAAGGGACTAGTATTCACAATAGGGGTTATCCCTTGTATAGCAAAAAATGCCAGAAAAGGCACTAGCTCCGGCCAGTCATTGTGGAGCATCCACCAGAGTTCTGATGTGATGCTACCACAAATAAATCAGCAGAAACCAAGCACTAAGGGAGGGGTGGGGGAGGGGAATTGTAACCAGGAGAGACATGGGCCAGGGTGCTGTCTGCAGTAAAATTCAGAGCCTTATTGTATGCTTATCCTGCACAGCTACTCCAAGGTCCCCAGCTACTCCTAATTCAGCCCCAAATAATTTTACCCTCTCAGAGATAAATCAGTGCCCGGGACGGCACATCGCCTTGAACCTAGCAGCTAGCGTTTGTGTATGTCTATAGTATGCCCATTATTTGCTTGACGCGTTTCTTATAATGTATATCATCAGGAGCTGGGGCTTAGACACACAACATATAGCAGACAAACACATAGAGCTTCCCCTCTCAGTTATGGAGGCGGCAGCATCGGCGCTAGGATGGCCTTGACGCGGGCGCCGGGAGCAGCTGTTTAAGTCACCTAGGCCACTCCCATCAAGGGCGGAGCTCATCCCTTAGACGGCCAATCAAGGGGCTAGAGGTGCGGTTGCATCGCAAACCACCGCCCCATGCTGACCTTCCCACTTCAGGGGCGAATCATCCTGGGTGTCAAAACACCAGAAATAATAAAAGGAATATATTGGTGATTCTTTTAGAAGCAGGACGGCATTAGACTGCAGCAAAATATGCTGGACGCGGAGTTAGATGGAGCAAACAGTGCTATTCCCTTTGCATCTGATCACATTACATAGCACTGAGTCCTATGCGCCCTCACCAAGAATGGGGAGGGCTGTCAGAAGCTTATATGACTACAAAAAATGATGATGAGAAGTGAGAGGGATAAGTATGGATCCTGAAGTCAATAAGCCCTCCACATATTACTGCTAATGGCTTAAAGGAGGATCCCAGGATGGGAGCCCTCCGCATATTACCATTAATGGCTTAAAGGGGGATCCCAAGAGGGATAAGTATGGATCCTGAAGTCAGTAAGCCCTCCACATATTACTGCTAATGGCTTAAAGGGGGATCCCACGATGGAAACCCAAGATGGAAGCCCTCCACATATTACTGCTAATGGCTTAAAGGGGGGATCCCAAAAGGTAAGTATGGATCCTGACGTCAGTAGGCCCACCACATATTACTGCTAAATGGCTTAAAGGGGGAACCCAAGATGGGAGCCCTCCACATATTACTGACAATGGCTTAAAGGGGGATCCCCAGATGGGACATTCACCAGACAATTGATTACATAAGGTACACTTAGGACCATATCAAATGAAGCAGGCAAAAGAAATAAAATCATTGAGCCCCTTCGGACGCACTGTCTGTAAACGAAAGGTCCATTGTGCTTCCTTCCGCAATATTCTTTTGTCATGTTCACCACCTCTCACAGATCTCCTTACTATTTCAATTCCCTGGAAATGAATAGAATCCAGGTCATTTTCATGAGTAGAAGCAATGTGACGTGCAATGGGAGTATCCGCACCCTTTCGAATGTCATTTAGGTGCTCCCCGATCCGTCTCCGGAATTCTCGGATCGTCTTTCCAACATACTGCATCCCGCAATTGCAGGTTGCCAGGTACACAATGCCTCGGGTCTTACAGTTGATAAATGACCTGATTGATAAATGACTTTTGCGTGACAGTACTGGTAAAGCTGTTCCCAGTCTGAATGGCGCCACATGCCACGCAACTGCTGCAGTGAAAAGTGCCCATTGGTCTAGTCCCTAGCCAGGTAGGTGCCACAGGGGATTGGTATAAGCCTTGCACCAACCTATCGCACAGATTTCTCCCCCTGCGATATGTAATGCTCGGCTCATCACCCACCTAAATGACCCACATCTGGGTCCGATTGTAGAATTCCCCAGAATTGGGCAAGAATAGCTCGGACTGATTCATGGGCATCATCAAAGGTTGCGATAATATGCATTTTCTCATCCTCCATTGTTTTCACCCGTGGAACCAATAAAGTGTTACGGTCAGCCGCTAATGAATGCTGATGTGCCTTAGCGAGCACATGTTGGGGGTACCCTCTCCTACAGAATCTCTGTTGCAGATCTTTGGCTGCCACCAAATAGTCCTTCACCCTGGAACAGTTGCGCCGTAGCCGCAGATATTGTCCCTTAGGGATGCCCTTTTTAAGGGGCCCCGGGTAACAACTGTCCCATTGGAGCAGACTATTGGTGGCGGTCTTCTTCCGGAATAGAAGCCATAAATTGACGTGTCGTGTACCATTATCATCCATGAAAACAACCTCCCTCTCCCACCAGCCCAGGTAGAGGTTGGCGAATGTTGGGGCACAGGGACTCCCCATCGCCACCCCCCTGAGCTGGTGGTAGATCTGGCGGTCAAAGAGAAAAACGTTGTTTTCAAGGATGAACTGAAGTAGCTGTAAGATGAACTCATTATGCGGCCACAGATGTGTTTCTCGCTGTTTGAGGAAATCACCCACAGCCCTACACCCCTTATCATGGGGTATAGAGCTGTAGAGTGCCTCCACATCCAAACTGGCCAGCAAAATGTGCCCATCAGTTTGAATGCCCTCCAGTTTGTGGATCACCTCCATTGAGTCACGTATGTAGGATGGAAGAGAGACTACAAACGGACGCAAAATCATGTCCACATAGGTGCTGATACCATGCGTCAAACTATCTGTGTGTGTTTTGAATTCTGGGGACTCACAACCATCTACTACATTATCTTTACTCAGAGAGTTATTTCTGTTATCTGTGGTGCAATCAAAAGCCCTCATAGGGACCCTCGGGATGTTATAATCAATATACTTTACGCTCTACAGACCCCAAAAAATCCCTTTAGGGGTCTCTACCTAATATTAAAATATATATATTTATTTAATCATTCTTAAAACGTAAGTGTAATGAAGAAAAAAATTTATTAAAAAATATCAGTGTACAGCAAGGTTTAGTATCTACTTAACTAGTAGCTGCTAATAATTACTAGCGGCAACTAAGGGATTTTTTTCCCCTTATTCAGCAACTATTATAGACATCTGTTCAGGTGTTCTATTTATAATCTGGAGGCAGACAAGCTAATATGTATGGTTAATGTATCACTTGTGTTAGTGCGGATAGATCTACTACATTAGTATACTGTGCCTAGATTGGATTTGGCAGGGATATGGGTATTTAGCTATATTCAATCAGCCCGGCAATCTATTAGTGCGTGGCCGACTTGACGAACCCCACACACATATCAGCTGTTCTCAGAGTTTAGCACGCGTTATAATCAGTAATATTTAGGTTGATACTGCAATGTACACCATTTGACAATCCTTTTGTGTGTGCTTGCAACCTTAATGTATCACACTGTTATAATAAGTGGACGGGTCAGGCCTTTATAGATTCGGGCTCAGCGGCCAGCTTTATTGACCAGGGGTATGCTACTAGACAGGGCATTCCAATTTTTGTTTTACCTAAAGGAAAAGGAATGTGTTCTCATTGTCGTCCCCGGAGGCTCTTCCTCCCCGTAGACCTTATAATTGCGCCATAGTTCTGGAGAAGGGGGGCAAGGTTTCTAAGGGGCGTATTTACAATCTTTCTAAACCTGAACATGAGGCCATAAAAGATTAAATTAAGGAGAGTCTCATTAAGGGGCACATTAGACCCTCGGTTTCTCCTAAGAAGAAGGATGGTGGTCTTAGACCCTGTATAGATTACCGGAAATTAAATAAGATCACTATCTGGAATACTTACTCACTCCCATTGATTCTGGATTTATTTAACCAGGTATTAGGGGTGGCCTGGTTTTCTAAGATTGATTTAAGAGGAGCATACATTTTAATCCGAATCAACGAGGGGGACGAGTGGAAGACAGCGTTCAATACCCCAGCTAGTCACTATGAATATCTCGTTATGCCTTTTGGACTCAGCAAGGCCCCGGCTGTGTTCCAAAATTTTATGAACGAGATTCTTAGAGAGTTCTTGGGAAAATTTGTCATTGTATATCTCGACATTTTTATATTTTCCCCTGATTTTGAGAGTCATGTGTTTCATGTTAGGTGTTGAGAGAGAACCAATTATCTGCTAAACAGGAAAAATGTGTCTTTGGGGTGTGTGAGAGATGAACTTTGTTTCTCTATGTGTACGTGGTGTGAACATTCTGTAGTACACATTTTTGTGAAGTACACATTTTTGTCCACAAGATGGCAGCAAACTAGATGTTTGAACCATCTGTGCATTCTTTGTTTAAAAGATAAATAGGGGAGGGGGAAAATGGGGATTACATTACAGTTTTCAAATGTACCTATGAACTCAGTTGAAGTTGCTGAAACCACTCCTATCAGGTTAAGGAGCCAATAGTCTCTTCTTAAGGAAAACCCCTTTTGTGATGTCATGTCTGCTATATATGTGAATGTATTTTTAAATAAACAGGGGTCTTGTCGAGGGGATAAGGTAGTGCTTTCCCATGAAACCACCTAGTGTGTCTTGTCTCATTATGAAAGCTGTATGGCATGCACATACTAATACTTCTAATTGATTTGGCACCACACAAACAAGAAGGAGAAGCGCATGAATTGCGCTGACAGGTGCAGGAGATTATATTTCTCTGACATGTTCTGACTCCCCACGCCATAAAGATGGATCCTAGCAAGGTTTTAGCGATTTAAGGGATGGGTAAGACCATCATCCTTAAAGGCCTTACATTTCCTTGGATTCGCTAACTACTACCGTGAGTTCATAAAGAATTTCTCGGTCAATCGCTAGACCACTGATCGACTTCTCTATAAAAGGGGCGGATCTGGAAAATTGGTCTACTGAGGCCTTAGATTCATTTGAAACCCTAAAGGAGGCTTTCAGTAGCGCTCCTGTTCTAACCCAGCCAGATCAGGAAAAACCTTTTATCGAGGAGGTGGGGGCAGGAGCAGTTCTCTCGCACTAACCTGAGACCTTGTGCCTTTTTTTCCAGAACGTTTTCCCCCCTCTGAGAGAAATTATGCCATAGCGAATCGTGAGTTACTGGCCATTAAGTGGGCATTTGCAGAATGGAGACATTTTCTTGAGGGGGCAAAACATTGTGTTACTGTTGTTACCGATCATAAGAACCTAATGTTTCTCGAGTCGGCTAAAAGGTTAAATCGGGCTAGAGGGGCATTGTTTTTCACACGCTTTAATTTTTCCATCACTTTCATACTAGGAAGTAGAAACATGAAGGCTGACGCACTCTCTCTGAGTTTCTGTGCGTACCAGCCTGCAGAGACTCCACCTGAAACCATTTTACCAGCTAAGGTCTTCGTAGCAGCCTTGTCTCAGGACATCATGACTCTCATCAAGGATGAACAATACCTAGCTCAGTCATCCACTCCTACAGATAAGTTGTTTGTTCCCATACAGTTTTGTCTCCACGTGCTGGGTGATTGTCATGACTCTTGATTTTTGTGGACATCCGGGCATTGAGGGCACTAAATAGCTGGTTTCCAGGTCATTCTTGTGGCCTATTTTAACTAGAGACGTCAAGTCTTGTGTGTTGTCCTGCAAGGTTTGTGCGAGGTCTAAGACCCCTAGGACTCACCTGGCTGGGGACCTACGAACCTTACCCATTCCTAGTAGATCCTGGTCATTTACATGGCATTCCAGAAAATATAGTATCTGTATGCAGTTTGTGTCCAAGTTTTGGAGGGCCTTCTGTCTGAGATGCCAGATTTCTCTGTCCTTTTCATCTGCTTATCACCCTGAAAGTAATGGACAGACTGAGCGCCTCAATCAGTCAGTACAATTTCTTAGGGAATATGTTGCAGATGATCAACAGTTGTGGGTGAAATCCCTTCCGTTAGCAGAGTTTGCTCTGAATAACCATGTTAATTCCTCTGCTGTTTTTTTTTGTTATTATGGCTTTCATCCTCATTTTCTTTCTTTCTTTCTCATCTCTTCAAAACTGTGCACAGTATGGGCTTGGGTTCAATCGAACCTATAAAAAGCTCAAAATACTCAGAGTCAAGGCCAATAGGAGATGTTCCACAGGAGTGAATATTCAGGTGGGGGATAAGATGTGGTTGTCCTCTAAAAATCTTTCACTCAAAGTTGCTTCAAAAAAGTTTGCTCCTCGCCTTATAGGGCCGTACGAAATTGTAGAGGTGATTAATCCTGTATCATTTAGGTTAGAATTGCCCGACTCGTTCCACATTCACAATGTAAGTCCCTACAAAAAAAAAAATACATCGACCCTGATGTACCGTCACATGCCGTGCCTCTGCCTTTTCTGGTTAAGGATTCTGTGGAGTATGTGGTATCTAAAATTGTGGATGTCAGGAGAGCGCATAATTCCTTGCAGTATCTGGTGCATTGGTCCCTTAACAAGTGGAAGGCACATACAGTACAGACCAAAAGTTTGGACACACCTTCTCATTCACATGTGGAATTATATACATAACAAAAAAGCGTGAAACAACTGAAAATATGTCATATTCTAGGTTCTTCAAAGTAGCCACCTTTTACTTTGATTGCTGCTTTGCACACTCTTGGCATTCTCTTGATGAGCTTCAAGAGGTAGTCACCTGAAATGGTTTTCACTTCACAGGTGTGCCCTGTCAGGTTTAATAAGTGGGATGTCTTGCCTTATAAATGGGGTTGGGGCCATCAGTTGCGTTGTGAAGAAGTCAGGAGGATACACAGCTGATAGTCCTACTGAATAGACTGTTAGATGCCTTTTTCTTGCCATAATACAAATTCTAAGTAAAGAAAAACGAGTGGCCATCATTACTTTAGAAAATGAAGGTCAGTCAGTCCGAAAAATTGGGAAAACTTTGAAAGTGTCCCCAAGTGCAGTCATAAAAACCATCAAGCACTACAAAGAAACTGGCTCACATGCGGACCGCCCCAGGAAAGAAAGACCAAGAGTCACCTCTGCTGCGGAGGATAGGTTCATCCGAGTCACCAGCCTCAGAAATCGCAGGTTAACAGCAGCTCAGATTAGAGACCAGGTCAATGCCACACAGAGTTCTAGCAGCAGACACATCTCTAGAACAACTGTTAAGAGGAGACTGTGTGAATCAGGCCTTCATGGTAGAATATCTGCTAGGAAACCACTGCTAAGGACAGGCAACAAGCAGAAGAGACTTGTTTGGGCTAAAGAACACAAGGAATGGACATTAGACCAGTGGAAATCTGTTCCCATCGTGAAGCATGGGGGAGGAGGTGTGATGGTGTGGGGGTGCTTTGCTGGTGACACTGTTGGGAATTTATTCAAAATTGAAGGCATACTGAACCAGCATGGCTACCACAGCATCTTGCAGCGGCATGCTATTCCATCCGGTTTGCGTTTAGTTGGACCATCATTTATTTTTCAACAGGACAATGACCCCAAACACACCTCCAGGCTGTGTAAGGGCTATTTGACCATGAAGGAGAGTGATGGGGTGCTGCGCCAGATGACCTGGCCTCCACAGTCACCGGACCTGAACCCAATCGAGATGGTTTGGTGTGAGCTGGACCGCAGAGTGAAGGCAAAAGGGCCAACAAGTGCTAAGCATCTCTGGGAACTCCTTCAAGACTGTTGGAAGACCATTTCAGGTGACTACCTCTTGAAGCTCCTCAAGAGAATGCCAAGAGTGTGCAAAGCAGCAATCAAAGCAAAAGGTGGCTACTTTGAAGAACCTAGAATATTACATATTTTCAGTTGTTTCACACTTTTTTGTTATGTATATAATTCCACATGTGTTAATTCATAGTTTTGATGCCTTCAGTGTGACTCTACAATTTTCATAATCATGAAAATAAAGAAAACTCTTTGAATGAGAAGGTGTGTCCAAACTTTTGGTCTGTACTGTATGCAAACTGTTGTAATTCCTACACCGTTCACCTGATTTGGATGTAAATACCCTCAAATTATAGCTGACAGTCTGCTTTTAAAGCACATCTAGTTTGTTTCATTTCAAATCCATTGTGGTGGTGTAATAGAACCAAAATCCTTAGAATTGTGTCGATGTCCCAATATATATGGACCTGACTGTACAATGGCAATACAATACGATCTTATAATGGTAACATTAAATCTAATATTTCCCCTTTGAAGATAAAATACTCTTTGATGTTTTGCTTTACTTGTATTAAAATAAATTGGGATTACGGTATATGCTTGCATCTTTATCCTGCAGCGCGTGTTGGAGCGGGGCTATGACGGCACCTGGGTCCACGCTGAGAAGCAGGCCATTGTGAGGGAGTTCCATTCCGAGCTCAAGAGGAAGTTTAAGGGCAATCGCCCTAGGATGGCCATTTAAAAAAAATGGTCGGATTTGAAGAGGAGGAATTCGGAGCGGTTTAGAGAGATCCGTAACAGAAAATGCCCAGGTACAATGCTTACATTACTTTTGCATCTCTCACCAACACTCTGTAATGTATATTTACAGTTATGAAAATGCTTCCAGTGCAAATTAATGTACATAAGTATTTCATCTCTTTACAAATGATTGCTTACTAACTGGTGTGACCTGTTACATCATACATCTCTACGTCGCCATGAGTGTGTATATATATATATATATATATATATATATATATATATACACACACACATACATACATAGCAAGATACAGATGTATGATGTAACTGGCTGATCTTGTGTGTTTTACACACACAGAAATAAATGTGTGTGTGTGTATATATATATATATATATATATATTATACATTCTGTATTCCAGTAAAAGGTCCTGTACATCATTACATTAGATACATCCCCCACTGAACACCTGATGACATACATGTACATCAGATCTGGGCATGACTTAAAGCCCAGTGACGTAAATGTACTGCATAGTGGAGGAGCTGAGTCTGCCCGATCAGGGGCAGGGGTCTGACAGTCACTGATAGCAGGACCCCTTCTGTATGTGATTTCATGGATGCCGGCACATTAACCCCTGCATGATGCTGCTGTGACGGGGACCTGATGGCAGTGAAGGTAGCCCGATGCCTTCCTTAGGCATCGTGGATACCTTCCAGGAGGGCCTGTGAGATCCAGCCCCCTGTATTATACTGGTAATACACTTTCAGCCAATGCATTACAATACAGAAGTATTGTAATGCATTGTAAAGGGAATCAGACCCCCAAAAGTTAAAGTCCCAGAGGGGGACAAAAAATAAACTGAAAAAAAAGTTAAAAAAAATATAGGTTTAAAAAAAAAAAAAAATTTAAGAAAAAAAATGTGTCCTTTTTCCAAAATAAAATAAAAAAAATTGAAAAAAGAAAAGTAGACATATTATGTATCGCCTTGTCCGTATTGACCAGCTCTATAAAAATATCACATGACCTAACACCTCAGGTGAACATTGTTAAAAAAAAAAACTGTGCTAAATAAACAATTTTTTGGGCACCATCACTAAAAGTACAACACAAAGCAATCAAAATGGCGTATGACCCCCAAAATAGTACCAATATAACCATCACCTCATCCCACAAAAAATTAGCCCCTACCTAAGACAATCGCCCAAAAAAATAAAACAAATATGGCTCTCAGAATATGGAGACATTAAAACATGATTTATTTTGGTTAAAAAATGCTATTATTGTGTAATGTAGGGGATTAGCTCTTTTCCAGAGGTTGCAAACACACGCTTCTTCACAGACACCAGGATTTAGGGGCCAAACTGTGCTTTATTGTGGCACACGGCATAAAGAAAAACATACAAAGCCAAAATAAAATACCTTGCCCGTCTGGGCCCTATCTAAACACATAGGGCCAGATATATCATTAGGCAAAGTCACTTTTGTGGAGTGGAAAAGTCGCAAAAAAGTCCCAAAGGCTAAAACTGCGCACAAATTTGCGACTTTTTTCTGCTCTGCACTATGCTCACCAGTTTTCTGAAAGTGGGCGTGTTTTCGTATGTAAATGAATCTCTAGACAGATTCACTATTGGGACTTTTTAAAAAAAGTCGCAAAAAAGTCGCAACTTCACTCCAGTGAGGACCATGCTTATCTTATGAGACTTTTTAATAGAATATGCGACTTTTTCATAAAAACGTGCGACTTTTGTAAAGCTGCTTACTGACGGATAAACTGCTACCGTCAAACCACATTTATTACAGTCTTAAAGGGGCGATCATAAATCTGACTTGGCTAAAACTGACTTTAGCCATATGTGAAAGTGGAGTGAGCTGTCAGAGTCGTGATAAATCTGGCCCATAGGTTTCCCTGACTCACCTAAAGCGTAACACAGTTCACACCCGTGATGAGATGCGGCTTTCCCAGCCCAACCTTCAGCAGCCTCCAGGCTGCTCTCACACCAGTGTCTCTTGGGGGATAGTGGTCTCTCAGCCTGTCCGCCCTCAGACCACACAGAGCCACTCCAGCCTTCTGTGTTCAAGTCCCCCAAAGTCCAGGCTATTGCATAGCCTCGTGGCCCCTCAGCCTGGCTTATCTGAGACCACACTGACAGAGCCTCACCAGGTCTCTGTCTGCACACTCTCCAGAGTGAGACACACCCAAGATCCAGTAGCAGGATTAAATAGGATCCCTGGACATGAGCATGCCCTAAGTCCCGGACTGGAACCTGGGGAAAACACTTCAATGTTCACATTGCTACAGTAATAATAAAATAAAAAAAGTATACATATTAGGTATCGCCACGTCCATAATAACCAGCAGTATAGAAATATTACATGCCCTAACACCTCAGATGAACACCGTAGAAAAAAAGAAATTAAAAACTTTAAAAAAAGCCATTTTTTTGACACCTTACATCACATAAAGCGTGAGCAAAGTTTTTGTAAATTTTTTATTTTTTTTAAAATAGAAATTAAATTTTGTGACAGAATTTTTCCATTGTCATGAATTACAATATGTAACGCGAAAACAATCTCATAATGGCCTGGATAAGTAAAAGCGTTTTCAAGTTACTACCACATAAAGTAACACTTATCAGATTTGCTCAAAATGGTCTGGTCATTAAGGGGTGAATTTGCATTTGTTATGAGTTCTGAGTCGCTTGTCTAAATTCTGAACATTGTGTGATTACAGGGGTTCCAGTTCCATCTGTACGGCACATGCCTTCTACACAGGATATGGTGGTTGTTGTGGTCTCAGCATTGGAGGAGGAGAGGGAGAGCATGCTGGACCCTCCCAGCATGAAGATGCTCCACCACCACCTGATTTTGGCGAAATTGTGGAGATCGAAGAGTCTGGTCCCTCTCAGCAGCCCCCCCAGCTCCTGATGAGGAAAAAGAGAAGGAGGTTGTCACCAGCCCAAACCAGGAGGGTAAATATGTGCACACAGCAATATAATTCTGCATCCATAACATGTGCAGAAACAAAGGTCGAAAAATGAGGTACAACACATACTACAGTAATAGAAAACAACACTAGACACTAGCTGAAACCATTAATTAACCAACTAAATAACATTATACTCTACATAACTATCACAAACTAACCAACTAAATACAATTATACTGTACTAAACTAGCACTAACTAACCAACTATATAATCATCATAAATATCAATAACGAATTGTAATGTAAATAGTGCATTAACAAATACTCCACACATTGCACTAATTGCCTCTTAATTGAAAGTAATTTTTATATTTTTTCAATCCTAACAGTGCTCGGTAAATAAATAAAAAAATATGCAGCTGCAGCGGGACAACCAAAGGGCAATGCTGGAGATCAGAGCCCAGCAAAATATAATACAGGAGCAGCAAAGAAGGTTACATCAATATCAGTGGCATCTGGATAAGGAGGTGCATCAGCTGGAGGAGCTGCACCGTAAGGGGATCCAGGAGTTGCTGGACCTCCATAATCAACTAAAAAAGTTGCCTTAAAGGCATATTTGTTCCTCAACATTGTTAATAAATATTTCTTTACATTCTAACGTGTGCTTTTGCTTTTAGGTATTGTTATGTTTTTGATTAATTTTATATGAATTCATATTATCTCCTAATTTATCACAATTCCAGATTAAAAAAAATATGTCAAAAAGCTATTTTGTCATTAAAATATCCGGTGTACCGATTAAAAACAAGAACTAACCAGCATGGATCCAATATAGCGTCCCGTTTGGTTAACAGCACATGTTGGCGCCTTGCTTCCGCATTACATAAAGAAAAATGTGATGCAATAATGTGATCGCATGGAAGGAGGAACAGACACAGGCTGCTAGTGTCCATAGATAGGGCATTCACATGATAACAGATCACGTGATGAATGCAAGCTGAGCCACAAATGCTTCCTGTCTATGTGGTCACATAATAGCAAACCTTGGAAATTATAAGAATAACTCCCAAAATGGTGACATGGCTTCAAAAATATTATATATGCCGTTTATATTGAAAAATGAAAAGCTTTGATTCTATAAAAATCTCATGTGCACAGTATCATTTCATAGTTGTCAAGAAGTAACATCAAATAAAAATGTATATATAGATTTATACATGTCGCAATAACGCTCCATTCCCAAAACACGATTACCACACTGATAAGTATAACGCCAGTCACATCCAACCATGTGGAGAGGTCAACATGGAAGTCAGGCATTCTGTTCAGGATGACAGATAACACTATGTTCGAACCTAAATCCTGATTAAAACAAACAATAAAATAATTAGGGTTCTCAATCAGTCCTGTACAATGTTAATTGCACAAGACCTTTAGACAAGGGAAGCCCACATGCGGTCCCCACCTTGTTTTAGTAAGAACCACACAAGGGCTGCCCAAAACCAAGTAAAGCAAAATTATAACAGATAAGATAAAAAAGAACAAAAAGAACCTTTTTTTGTGAACAAAGCGCAACACCGCATGATTGTTTTTAATTCAAAAGAATATATGTAAATATTGACTGTAACGGATCTCCTGGCACCCCGACTGAGTACCTCCGTTTACGGATGCGCCTAGCGTTTTCCTGAGGCTTCCAAGCACTTTGGCAGACACCACAATCACCGAACCAGCATATAAATCCTCTCCCAGCAATGAATGCTGTAGGCAGTTGAATAGGAACCATACGAATAGGTTTTCACTCCTAGCAGTCAAACTGGGACAGCATGCAATAAATCCTCCCCCAAGAATGAGACGACACTTCACCTTGAGGTTTAAAACAGGAACTCCCTTTATTTTAACACAAGCATTGATTTATACACATCTTCCAACAAGGTACCACCCACAGGCTCTGCAAAAACACCCAATCATATGTATCTACAGTATTTAAACCTTCCCAGCAATTGTACACAAAATCCCCTTCCCTCTGTCTGTAACGCAATAAACAAAACACAATGAGCATTGTCTGAGATGTAATTAACCAACACAATAAGCATTGTCTCAGACGCAATCCACAAAATACAATTACCAAACGTAATGGACTAACTTGAACCCTGGCATACACATATACAATTCAACCGAACACATAATAACATGCATAGTATTTAAGACAGCCTGAATGCAATCTGCTACACAGTCTTAAAGGGGCATTGCTCCTAAAAGTCAGACATGTCCACGGATGGCCATTAAAGGGCCAGTAGCAGCAATATAAAATACCACATGCCCAAATATTGCATTCAAACGTACCAAATCACCAGGGGCCATAGTCAGCAGGTAGGAGGCGGCCAGCCAGGCCTCTCCAATGCCCAGTGGCGAGGCGGGTTCCGCCACATTTCTCCCCTTTCCATTGAGACTATCCAGACTCCAGACCTCCAGGCGGTCTGGGGCTCTGATAGTCAGCCGGCCTTTCTCCAAGGGTGTAGTTGTCCCTATGGCCCCCTGCCACTTGTGCCCAGTTGTAGATCCATGACTTGGGGGGAAGGTAACCAGGGTGCCCTCTCCCCTGGTTGAACAAAGCTGTTGCTGGGGGGAAGGGGTAACAGGCTCCTCTCTCTGCGACACCCTCCCTTGTTGTAGGGGAAAACAGACTGCCTCTCCTTCCAATACATTGTCCTGTTGTTGTGGACCAGGACAGACTGTCCATATCTCCAGTGGTGCAGGTACAGAGACTACGGTCCCATCTGCACTGTTGTGGGGCTTGCTGTCTCCCCTTGGTGTGCTAGGCAAACCGCTGGGGCTACTTGGGGAACAGCGGCCAGCGGTGTTCTGCACTGATGCCAGCAATTCTGCTGGGGCGAGGGGGGTACAAGCCAGCCCTGTAACAAGAGGGTCGGTGGAGCAGAGGCTAGCGGCTCTCTGCCCTGATGCCAGCTCTTCTGCTGGAGGGACTGGAGTACAGTCCTGCTGGGTAGTAAGGGGACAAGTAGGGCAGAGGCCAGCGGCGCTCTGCCCAGATGCCAGCTCTTCTGCTGGGAGGGGGCCAGAGGGGGCTAACGACTCCTCTACTGACCCTAGTACCTGGTTTGGAGTTGGCTGTGGAGGGGAGGGGTTGCTTACCTCCTCCTCCTGGTACTGCTGCTGGAGTTGGAGATCTGGGCCGGCTGCCCAGTATCTCTGTAGGGCCGGTAGAGAGATCTCGGTCCCATCTCCACCTGCCATCTGTGGGTCTTCCCAGGACCAGTCGATAAGGTCCCTCATTTCTGGGGCTGGTTGGGGAATAGGAGGTACCGAATGCAGGTCTCCTGATGACGGACTTAGTTGTTGGGGAGGGGGAACGAAACTCACCGCTCCCAATGGTGTACAGTCCATAAGCCCCATCAGGTTAGAGACAGGCGGTGTCACTGGATCATATAAGTCCGCATAATTCTGTTTCATCTCCCACTGCTCTGGTGGTACTTGCAGGGTATAGGGTGACTGACTGGAGCTGAACAGGTGCTGGTAATCCTGCTCCAGTTCCCATTCCTGGACAGCCAGTTCAATCAGGTCTGGCCTTAGGTCTTCGGCCATAGGGAGATCCAGCACGGCCTCTCTGTAGTCAAAAATGTCCCAAAGCCGTGACTCTGCCGCACTCCCAAATTCCAGTTCTGCAAAGGCCACCCATAATAAGCCAGGGCCATTATAATCCTTGCCCTCGGGTTTGTCAAATTTGGCCATTCCGGGAACCCGCTGAACCGCGTACCAACGTAGCGCTTGGTATGCATCATCGAGACCCAGTTCCCTCCATGCCAGTGAATTAAGTTGCCTCACCAATTCCTCCTGGGCCTGTTCTCCCAGCATAGGTATCCGTAGGGCCACTCTGGCTTGTAACCGCTGCTCCTTGCTGGGAAGACGCTCACCTCGCCAACGCTGGACACCTTCTAGGGTTTCTTCCCACATCTCTTGTCGGGCGCTCTCTCTGCAGTCCAACCTGGTTGCCTCTCCTATTGGCTTGACCAGTGGTGCCAAGAGGTTCTGTAACCTCCGGTTACATTCCTTTTCTACCTCGAGCGTCGTCCAGGGACTCGCTGGTTCTATGCCGCTCCATAATAATTCCTGTGTCTCCAGGGTGTTGTTCCTCTCACACCAGGACGCCATCCCACTGCTTGCCACCAATGTAACGGATCTCCTGGCACCCCGACTGAGTACCTCCGTTTACGGATGCGCCTAGCGTTTTCCTGAGGCTTCCAAGCACTTTGGCAGACACCACAATCACCGAACCAGCATATAAATCCTCTCCCAGCAATGAATGCTGTAGGCAGTTGAATAGGAACCATACGAATAGGTTTTCACTCCTAGCAGTCAAACTGGGACAGCATGCAATAAATCCTCCCCCAAGAATGAGACGACACTTCACCTTGAGGTTTAAAACAGGAACTCCCTTTATTTTAACACAAGCATTGATTTATACACATCTTCCAACAAGGTACCACCCACAGGCTCTGCAAAAACAGCCAATCATATGTATCTACAGTATTTAAACCTTCCCAGCAATTGTACACAAAATCCCCTTCCCTCTGTCTGTAACGCAATAAACAAAACACAATGAGCATTGTATGAGATGTAATTAACCAACACAATAAGCATTGTCTCAGACGCAATCCACAAAATACAATTACCAAACGTAATGGACTAACTTGAACCCTGGCATACACATATACAATTCAACCAAACACATAATAACATGCATAGTATTTAAGACAGCCTGAATGCAATCTGCTACACAGTCTTAAAGGGGCATTGCTCCTAAAAGTCAGACATGTCCACGGATGGCCATTAAAGGGCCAGTAGCAGCAATATAAAATACCACATGCCCAAATATTGCATTCAAACGTACCAAATCACCAGGGGCCATAGTCAGCAGGTAGGAGGCGGCCAGCCAGGCCTCTCCAATCCCCAGTGGCGAGGCGGGTTCCGCCACATTGACAATATATGATAAAGAGAGCACATGCACAAAAAATGAAGCATGCACACCAGTTTAAGAGAATTTTAATACTTGATAGTTGATAAAGTCAAAGGGCAAATAAGAGGTCCATGATGGTAGTCCTCAGCAGGATCAGGACAGACAGCAGCAGCAGGTAATTGTTAAGGGTATGGTATAAGGCCTACACCTAGCTAGACCAAATTCAGCAGGAGCAGAAAATACTGCAGCGGGTGAATGATAACGCTGTAGTATAGGGCATACACATAGAGGGCCTGTTAGAGGTTTTTCTTCAGACAGGTTTATGCTAGTTATATGATGAGGCATCAGACCTCCAACCCGTTAATATTTCCCTGCACAACGAATATCCGATTTGCTTCTGGCCAGGAGGTAAAGGTCAGCCCAGACTTAACTTGGGTTGTCAATACCTGAAATCTTTATTTCACAGCACATACTTATAGGGCTTTTTGGGGGTGGGAGCATAATGTTTCAAAAGATACAACATCTGCTATATACATACATGAAATACATGAAAAGGGTTATTCTACATATTGACCAGGTTGATCTAAATGCTAATATGTTGAATGACTTGTCATAGGTTGCTGTCATTGTATGTGAGGTGTGATTTTAAATAGCCTTTTGTTAAAGGAGGCTGCTATTGTGTCCAGCAACTGGCAAAGGGTGTGAGATGTGCCAATTCGGGGTACTGTATTCCACAAGAGATGAGGCTTGTATATCGATGTCTAAATAGTAAAATTATGAAAAATCCCTTTCAACCCAACCATTGATCCCAACTTTAATATATATATATATATATATATATATATATATATGTACAGTACAGACCAAAAGTTTGGACACACCTTCTCATTCAAAGAGTTTTCTTTATTTTCATGACTATGAAAATTGTAGATTCACACTGAAGGCATCAAAACTATGAATTAACACATGTGGAATTATATACATAACAAAAAAGTATGAAACAACTGAAAATATGTCATATTCTAGGTTCTTCAAAGTAGCCACCTTTTGCTTTGATTACTGCTTTGCACACTCTTGGCATTCTCTTGATGAGCTTCAAGAGGTAGTCACCTGAAATGGTCTTCCAACAGTCTTGAAGGAGTTCCCAGAGATGCTTAGCACTTGTTGGCTCTTTTGCCTTCACTCTGCGGTCCAGCTCACCCCAAACCATCTCAATTGGGTTCAGGTCCGGTCATCTGGCGCAGCACCCCATCACTCTCCTTCATGGTCAAATAGCCCTTACACAGCCTGGAGGTGTGTTTGGGGTCATTGTCCTGTTAAAAAATAAATGATGGTCCAACTAAACGTAAACAGGATGGAATAGCATGCTGCTGCAAGATGCTGTGGTAGCCATGCTGGTTCAGTATGCCTCCAATTTTGAATAAATCCCCAACAGTGTCACCAGCAAAGCACCCCCACACCATCACACCTCCTCCTCCATGCTTCACGGTGGGAACCAGGCATGTAGAGTCCATCCGTTCATCTTTTCTGCGTCGCACAAAGACAAGGTGGTTAGAACCAAAGATCTCAAATTTGGACTTATCAGACCAAAGCACAGATTTCCACTGGTCTAATGTCCATTCCTTGTGTTCTATAGCCCAAACAAGTCTCTTCTGCTTGTTGCCTGTCCTTAGCAGTGGTTTCCTAGCAGATATTCTACCATGAAGGCCTGATTCACACAGTCTCCTCTTAACAGTTGTTCTAGAGATGTGTCTGCTGCTAGAACTCTGTGTGGCATTGACCTGGTCTCTAATCTGAGCTGCTATTAACCTGTGATTTCTGAGGCTGGTGACTCTAATGAACTTATCCTCTGCAGCAGAGGTGACTCTTGGTCTTCCTTTCCTGGGGCGGTCCACATGTGAGCCAGTTTCTTTGTAGCGCTTGATGGTTTTTGTGACTGCACTTGGGGACACTTTCAAAGTTTTCCCAATTTTTCGGACTGACTGACCTTCATTTCTTAAAGTAATGATGGCCACTCACTTTTCTTTACTTAGCTGCTTTTTTCTTTCCATAATACAAATTCTAACAGTCTATTCAGTAGGACTATCAGCTGTGTATCAACCTGACTTCTCCACAACGCAACTGATGGTCCCAACCCAGTTTATAAGGCAAGACATCCCACTTATTAAACCTGACAGGGCACACCTGTGAAGTGAAAACCATTTCAGGTGACTACCTCTTGAAGCTCATCAAGAGAATGCCAAGAGTGTGCAAAGCAGCAATCAAAGCAAAAGGTGGCTACTTTGAAGAACCTAGAATATGGCATATTTTCAGTTGTTTCACACTTTTTAATGTGTTAATTCATAGTTTTGATGCCTTCAGTGTGAATCTACAATTTTCATAGTCATGAAAATAAAGAAAACTCTTTGAATGAGAAGGTGTGTCCAAACTTTTGGTCTGTACTGTATATATATATATATATATATATATATATGTGTGTGTGACACATGAAAACACTAAAGACTCTGAAGGAGGAGATAAAAAAAAAACTTCTGTGTAATTTGGCGCACAGTAGGAAAAAATCTCCTGCATATTGGAAAAGAGAGAAGAAAGAAAAGTAAGAAAGAACACAAAACATACAAAACATCAGGCATGCAAGCTCTACACATAGATATTTTGTTCGGGTTAGACCTTTCACTGGGCTAACCCCGCCCTCCATGGCACATGGCTGCCCAGTAATATTACAGATAGGCAGGTACAATCCACCTCATGCCTTGACCAATAGAAATACTTTTTAGAACTGGAAGGTACACATTTGCACATTTCCCGAGAGTGCCGGTGAGTGGAGCTCAAACATGCTCACCATCCAATACCACACCTAGAACATGCGCAAATGCCCCCAAATGAATTAGCCTTTTTTTTTTTAAACAAATGTGGCCCTAATCAGACAACATCCATTTAATCTGGTACAAATATGTTACTGACCCAAAGTGAACCTTTGTTAGACATGGTTCCGAAAGGGGGGATCAGTCCCTGAGGAAGGTCTTTTAAAACAGGGTCGACCAAGAAAGGTGATATAGCATTCACATGGACACCAGTCCCACCAACCAATCCTTCATGTTGGGGCGCCCATGGTTCAGTAAGACCGGCATCAGTGTGCTATACCCCACCGTTGCTGATGAGGAGCCGCTGGTAGCTTTTACTAAGAACATTGCTCTCAGAGCCAGCAGCCATTAGATCCCCCTCAAACCAATGGTGGCGGCTTTCACATGGGGAGTAGGGATCAGAGTGCTGATCTATAGAATTTCCCTTGCAACTTCGTGACCCGACCATGCTCCTTTATAACCGTAATCCGGTCAGACCCTACACAGGGAGGCATATACAAAATAAACCTTCATAACATTTCTAAGCTAAAAAGAACGTCCACTATAGCCATCCTATGTTAATAAAATTTTCCACGACAGTTCCATCCTCTTTATAATATGTACCCTGTGTTCTTTGAAACAGCAGGAACATCTTAGCAGGATATATAGGATAAAGAGAAAAACAACAACATGAGGATATATATTCCTATTTCCTTCAAACAGTTACCTATGGAAAACAGGAAATCTCCATAACCACCCAAAGCCGTGAAATGATTCCATCCCTCATAAGCAAAAGTCCTAGCTCTCATTCCTCATTAGCAGTAGCCCTAGTTGTGCCCTGAATTTCAGTGACCTTATCCATATGGGCCTGGACCTGGATCACTGGTATCTGCGATCCAAGTACAGCAGTCCTCCCCTTTAAACTCACAGAAACCCCCCCTTAAAAGGTAAAATATAATTCAGCGCCATATTTTCCTGTAAGACGAGGGTTGGGTTGATGCACCTGTTGGCAAAGGAAACAAGAGCGAAATATCATCATAATCAATGTTTAATTTTTCAATCAGTTTAGCCACATATTCCTCTTGTATCTGCTGCTGCAAGTCTCTAGGCATCAGAATTAATGGACTCATTGTCCATGGGGTTGGGAAGGGTCTCCCCATCCAAATACTACTCCTCCCTTTTACTATAGACCGTTAGCGTCTTTGGTCAACCCTTGAATCTCCCAATAAGCCATGTCTGCTGATGTTGTAAATTTTTGGAGCTGGAACAACATTATGTTATTTTCAGGCGTGAGCGGTACTGGTGGGGAATTTATAAAAACTTCAGTTGTACAATTTTGTGTGACACGGGAAGCTGCTTTTGTATGTGCTACTGGCTTGAACTCTCTATGCTGCCATATTACCCCAAAATCATGACACACCGAAAATGCGAATCTAGAGTCTGTGTAAACATTTACTCGCTTGCCAGCCATAATTTCGCAAGCTCTAGCAAGTGCCATTAACTCTGCAGCTTGTGCTGATGAGACAGCGGCTGGCATGGCCTCAAGAACTTTATCGGGCAACTGTACAACTGCATAACCAGCATGAAATGTGTGATCATCTGGTCGGGTGCAGGAGCCATCTACAAAAACATCTGCATCAGGAAAAGGAACACTTTCTAGGGTGGGGCGGGGGCTGGTAGCTATGTGAATTCGTTCTGCACATTCATGTTGTTCTGAAATCTCATCTTGTGGGCCCTTTAGCCCTAGGAGAGAGTTCAAAAATAGCATTGGTGCAGTTGTTGGTGCACAATAATGGACTTGGAGCCCTGGTGTGGTGGTAAGGATAACATTATATCCTGCCAACCTTTGGGCAGTCATGTGTTGTGTGGACAGATTTTTTAAAAGATGTAGGACAGAGTGTGATGTGTACAGTGTAGTATCTTGTCCCAGTGTGATCGAGCTTGTCAATTCTACAGCCATTGCACATGCTGCCAAGGTCCTGAGACATGGTGGCATAACCTGCACAGTGACTGGGAGTAGTTTGGATATATATGCAACAGGCCTCAATAACCCTCCATGGTCCTGAGCTAACACAGCAGCGTTCATGTGCATACAGGTGAAATGGTACATTGTATTCTGGAATGCCCAATGCAGGGGCTGAAATAAGATACATTTTGAACATCTCAAAAGCATCTATCATTCAAGACAGTGGATGGTAATGGTTTAATTACCATCTGATTCCCCATTATTACCAAAGGGAATTCTTCAGCTGCTATGGGAGGGGTATCTCCTAGTTCAAAAACCCTTACTCCTTGCTGCCCTTGCATATATTGTTCTACTGGGCTGTGCAGACTTTACAATAGGTTGATTAGCATGCTCAGAGAAAACCTGTTCCTCAGGTAAAGCCAGGAACCTGTGGTAGAGTCAAGTGTGCTCATATCTCATCATCTGATTCTGTTGTTAATTTTGTTACTAAAGGGTACAATGGCACATATGGGGGTGGGATTTAAAACACTTTGAATTATCTAGGAATAAAATGGAGTACAAAAATGCATTTTTATTTATAAAAAAAAAACAAATTAGGAAAAATGTGGAAAAATTAGCAAATTTCCAAGTTTCAATTTCTCTACTTCTATAATACATATTAGTACCTACAAAAATAGTTATTACTTTACATTTCCCATATGTCTATGTCATGTTAGGATCATTTTGGCAAATCTTCTTTTTTCAGATATTTTTCAAAAAAACACTTTTTAAGGCCAAGTTCAGGTCTGAAGTCACTTTGTGAGGCTTACATAATAGAAACCACCCAAAAATGACCCCCTCTTAGAAACTACACCCTTCAAGGTATTAAAAACGGATTTTACAAACTTTTTTAACCCTTTAGGTGTTCCACAAGAATTAATGGAAAATAGAGATACAATTTCAAAATTTCACTTTTTTGGCAAATTCTTAATTTTTTTTCAGTTACAAAGCAAGTGTTAACAGCCAAGCAAAACTCAATATTTATGGCTCCAATTCTGTAGTTTACAGAAACACCCCATATGTGGTCGTAAAATGCTGTACGGACACACGGCAGGGCACAGAAGGAAAGAAATGCCATACGGTTTTTGGACAGGCAGATTTTGCTGGACTGTTTTTTTTAACACCATGTCCCATTTAAAGCCCCCCCTGATGTACCCCTAATTAGAGTACAAAATACAAAAAAGTTATCCCATTTTAGAAACTACACCCCTCAAGGTATTCAAAACTGATTTTACAAACTTTGTTAAGCCTTGAGGTGTTCTACAAGAATTCATGTAAAATAGAAATAAAATTAAAATAATTTCACTTTTTTGGCAGATTTTAATTGTTTTTTTTTCAGTTACCAAGCAAGGGTTAACAGCCAAACAAAATTCTATATTTATGGCCCTGATTCTGAAGTTTACAGAAACATCCTATATGTGGTTGTAAACCGCGTTACGGGCACACAGCAGGGTGCAGAAGGAAAGGAATGGCATACGGTTTTTGGAAGGCAGATTTTGCTGGACTGTTTTTTTGACACCATGTCCCATTTGAAGCGCCCCTGATGCATTTTTGGTTGCTCTATATTAAACTTTTTGTGAGGCAAGGTAACAAGAAATAGCTATTTTGGCACCGTTTTTATTTTTTGTTATTTACAACATTCATTTGATAGGTTAGATCATGTGATATTTTTAAAGAGCAGGTTGTCACGGACGTGACAATACCAAATATGACAACTTTTTTTAGTTGTTTGTTTCATTTTTACATAACAAAGCATTATACTTTTTTTTTAATGATTCTTTAGTGTCGCCACATTCTGAAAGCCATAGTTTTATTTATTTTTTGGGCGACTGTATAGGGGCTCATTTTTTTCGGGTTGAGATGACGAGTTGATTGGCACTATTTTGGGGTGCATATGGCTTTCTGATCGCTTGCTATTACACTTTTTGTGAGGTAAGGTTTTTATTATAAAAGTTTTTGCAGTAATCACCTGGGGGGTTACGTCAAGTAATATTTTTATAGAGCAGGTTGTTATGGACGCAGCGATACCTAATATGTATACTTTTTTTATTTATGTAAGTTTTACACAATGATTTCACTTTTGAAACAAAAAAAAAGTCAGCTCATCTCGCAAAAATCAAGATAATAGCCCAAAAACTGAAAAAACTATGGCTTTCAGACTATGGAGATACTAAGGATACTTTCACACTTGCGGCAGGCTGTTCACCCCATCGGATCCGTCCCTCCGCTGTTTTTCCGTGCCGCCGGACCGCCGCCCCGTCCCCATTGACTATAATGGGGACGGGGCGGTGCTACAGTGCAGTACGGCAGTGCACGGCGAAAGGCTGCCGGACTAAAAGTCCTGCATGTCTGACTTTTTAATCCGGCGGCCTCTGACCGCGAACTGCCGTACTGCGCCGGAGCGCCGCCTTGTCCCCATTATAGTCAATGGGGATGGCGCGGCAGTCCGGTGGCACGGAAAAACAGTGTAAGGGTGGATCCAACAGGGTGAACAGCCTGCCGGATCCGTCCTGCCGCAAGTGTGAAAGTACCCTTAGTGTCTCCATAGTCTGAGAGCCATAGTTTTTTCAGTTTTTGGGCGATTATCTTGGGTAGGGTATGATTTTAGCGAGATGAGCTGACGGTTTGATTGGCACTATTTTGAGGTGTGTATGACTTTTTGATCGCTTGCTATTACACTTTTTGTGATGTAAAGTGACAAAAAATACTTTTTTTAACACAAAAAAATGATGTTTTATTGTCTCCATATTCTGAGCCATAGTTTATCTTTATTTTTGGGGGGATTGTCTTAGATAGGGGCAAATTTTTAGCGGAATGAGGTGATGGTTATATTGGTACTATTTTGGTGGGCATATGCCTTTTTTTATCGCTTGCTGTTGTACTTTTAGTGATGTAAGGTGACACAAAAATGGTTTATTTAGCACAGTTTTATTTTTTATGGTGTTCATCTGAGGGGTTAGGTCATGTGATATGTTTATAGAGCTGGTCGATACGGATGCGGCGATACCTAATATATCTACTTTTTTCCCCCCTATTTTTTACCAATTTTTTTTTAACTTTATTTGGGGGAAATTACTTTTTTTTAACTTGAAACTTTAAAAAAAAATTCAACTTTTTTTAACTTTATTTATTGTCCCACTTTGGGACTTTTGGGGGGTCTGATCCCCTTTACAATACATTCCGATACTTCTGTATTGGAATGCATTGGCTGTATGAGTAATACAGTGTGTATTACTCATACAGCTTCCTGCCTGTAAGATCCAGGGGGCTGAATCTCACAGGCTCTTCACCAGAAGGCAGCGCCAATGCCTAAGAAAGGCATCTCGCTATCTTCCATGCCATTGGGTCGCCATTACAGCATGACGGGGACCTAATGGCACCGCCGACAGTCCGCCGGAGCGACCCGTAAACGCCGCAAACTGCAGGTCTGAATTGACCTGTGGTTTGCGGCGATCGCCAATACGGAGGGGGGGGGGGTTGACAGGACCCGCCGTGCATTGTCTCAGGGTGCCTGCTGATTGTACGTCATGTGTCCTTAAGTATCGGGACATCATGACATACCGGTATGTCATGTGTCCCCAAGAGGTTAAATACATATTTTTCATATTATTTCCATCATCTAATGGCACAAAATAAAGGTCTAAGGTGTCCTGAAAAATAAAAATGTAAATAAATATAGGCTGGCTCAGACATTAGTCAGTTATTTGCAGTTAGATAGACCCATTGCTACAATTGAAAAACTTGCCTGATAAGGAAGGGGGATAAACACTCAGGTAATGAAGTGGTTAACATGGGCATCTTATCGACACCACATTAATATTGCAGGAACTGATAAGCAGTTGTTGGTAGCCTTTCCTGTCAAATTGAGCTATTTACCAGAGGTCTTGGGAGGGGAACTAATGTTTCAACTCCAATATTAAAATAGACAACTACATGTATTTCAAAGTATTTAGGTCCAGACTAAGAATGAACTGGTTGGAAAACTACTTTCAAACAACAGACACAAGATAAAATATATATAGTGCCAGTAGAATGATACAAAAGGAATCATAGATGTTTCAATAGTTATTATAGTGAACAATTATGGACACATTAAGAGATTATTGCGCCTTTATGCTGCTTTTAATGTTAATACGTGAAAACAATATGCTGCTTGTTTATGGGAGAACTTCAAAGACTTGGCTGAATATCAGAAACAATTGGGGCAGAGTTGCTTTATTGGTTGTTCAGTTGGCTTTATACCAGCTTTTTTGTAAGATCTATTTTAGATGAAAATATATTATTATTAATTGAAATCATAGAAATGATAAATTTTCAAAATCCTGAAATGTCCTCAGGCAATGGAATGTCTACACTGTTTTAAAAGCATCAAAAAAGGAAAATAAAAAAAATATTTTTATCCTGAAAGAACTTACTTCGAGCCACAGATGACTTACATTTATTATATATATGATTTGTAGCTCTCAGCTACCAAGCACAAAAAATTGTTAAAAGTATGAACTTTTTTTGGGGTGTTGTTACTTACATATTACCAATAAGTATGATGCAGCCGAACTCTCCATTATTCAAGCATATAGCTAGGACACTAATTAGCTAATCAGTTTCTACATGCATTAACAGTTCTATGACAATAAAAAAAAATCTCTCTGAGTCAACCTTTTATTTTAAATCAATATTAGATTTTTGCTTAAAGAGTATACTGTATATAGGTGAGGGTGACAAAATTGCCCAAAAATGCTATCAATTAGGCCGGCAATTGTTTAAACATACAATTCAGAGAAATGTAATTTGCTTGCACCGGAGCTAGCACCGGACGGTGATGACTGCTTAATCCTAAGCTCCGCTGTGACGATTCCCTTTAGGGTCCATTCACACATCCATGTGTGTTTTGCAGATCCGCGGATCCGCAAAACACGGACAGCGGCAATGTGCATTCCGCATTTTGCAGACTGCACATTGCCGGCACTAAGAGAATATGCCTATTCTTGTCCGCTATTGCGGACAAGAATAGGACATGTTCTATTTTTTTCAGGATCGGAATTGCGGACCCCGAAGCGCGGGTCCGCAATTCCGGATCGGGGCCGCACATCGTGCGGCCCCATAGAAATGGATGGGTCCGCAATTCCGTTCCGCAAAATGTGGAATGGAATTGCGGATGTGTGAATGGAGCCATAGCACGAGCCTACAGTAGCTTTCGGCTGGAAGGATGGTAAAGATCGGGAACTCTAGACCTGGGGAACATCCATCCTCCACAAATCGCAGATTGCAAGTGGAGATATGGACAAATTAATTTAAAAAGTTGCCTCCACGTTCATGGTGCGGGACTCACAGATGGCGCCGACACATCCCCATAAGGCTAACAAGCGCACACCGGAAAGGTCGGACGAGGAGAGCAACACAGAGGAGCCCCAAGGCTAAGGCGCCTTGCCCATTAATAGACACTACCTGAAACAAGCCCTCTGCAAAGCCATGGAACCTGTCCTCAGTGAGATCACAGCGCTTCGCCAAGAGATGAGGCAAGTTGGGGACCGTGTGGAAGTTTTAGAGACCCATCAGGCCTCAATCCTAGATCACCAGGCGGCTACCACACAATATTTTCAAAGGTGCAGTACTTACATTAATGAACTGCATAGTGCTCTGCAAAACCAAGAAAATAGGGGATGCCACAATAACTTGCGTCTCAAAGGGATTCCAGAGTCTGTGCCACCAGGGGATATCCCTTCAGCAGTTCAACCTATCTGCTGTTCTCTATGGGGCCCAGAATCGGCCTTTGATATAGTCATTGAGAGAGCCCATAGGGCTCAAATGCCAATAGGTAAAAGTCCAGGCGCAGACGGCCTAACGGCCTCATATTATAGAGCCTTCCAGAAACAACTCCTGCTTCGCCTCCTGGATGTCTGTAATCTCTCTCTGAGAGGTGGGCCACTCTCCCTAGACATGACGACTGCTCATATCACCCTAATCCCCAAAGAAGCAAAGTACTCAAGACAGTGTTCCAATTAAAGACCCATCTCACTTCTTAATTTAGACCTTAAAATTTTAGCTAAAATTTTTGCTAATCGTCTCGCCAATTTTCTTTCCCTGATTGTACATGGGGATCAGGTGGGCTTTGTTCGCAACAGAGAGGGTAGAGAGAACACGTCTAGAGTGATAAATGTATTGTGCTATGCTACTATTTCTTCCAAACAGCTGCTTTTCCTGAGTACCGACGCTGCACTTTGGCCATCCTTATGTTTATGTCGTCTTTGCAATGTACTCACAGGCAACAGCTCTTGTTATGTCCACCCCCTTTCGCATATGTAATGGAACCCGTCATGGGTGTCCCCTCTCACCTTTACTATTTTTTTTGGCTCTGAAGCCCCTCTTAGCCTCCTTGAGAGGGGATTCGGAAATTAGAGGGGTGAGGCTGGGGGTACAAGAACATAAAATAGCTGCTTTCGCAGATGATGTCATGATAATGACCACTAACCCCTTAGTCTCCCTTCCTCTTATACACCTATTTAATTATAGCATGATTTCCAACTTTAAAATTAATGCAAAAAAATCCCTAATACTGTGCACTGGGATTCCCTTACCCACAAAACAATTCTTAATGACTGATTCGCCATTTGACTAGACGTTCCCCTACGTGACGTACCTGGGGGTGAAGATCAGTCCTAATATCTCTAACTCTTCTCCCTCAACTATATCCCTTTACTCCAATCTATGTTTAAGACTATAGATAACCGTAATCTCAATTTTCCGACACTATCCTGGTTTGGACGTAAGAACCTACTCCCATCGCTGATCCTTCCTCGCCTCACTTACTTTCAACAAGTCCTCCCAATTCCTGTACCTAAGTCCTACTATGACTCAATTACGAAATAATTCTGAGTATCTATTTGCAATCTGAAAAAATCAAGGCTTTCTCTCTCTCTCCTCTCTAAGCCGGTGCAAACAAGAGGGATTGGTCTCCCTGACCCAGAATTATATGGTAAAGCAATACTCCTTTCTAGAGCTGTGGAATGGCAACAAAATAATCCTAACAAACCGTGGGTCCCCTTGGAACAACACTTATTGGGTAGATCTCTACACTCTCCCCTCATACCCAATTCTACGGCTACTCTAGACGCGTGGAAATAGCTATGTTTTACACTTTGCTCTGTCCCTTTCACCTCTCCTCTCCTCTTTGTCAGTGATGTAATAGGCACGGCCTCCTCCATTAGTATAGACTCTACCCCATGGGAGCTGCGGAGCTCATCTATTCCTGTAACTTCTTTTCTAGGACCCTCGGGTGACATTATAGGTGCTAACAAGATGAAAGAGATCCTGAACCCTCAACCTAGTGGTCTACCCCTAATTCCTTACCTCCGATTATTTCTGCTCCGTAACACACCAAGAGGAGAGCTCTGTTGCCCTCTAGTATGGTTTGAGTCACTGATTGTAGATTTAAAACCACCTAAAAAGGTAGTGTCGCTACTATATAATAGATTGAGATCTACTCCTCTACCTATAAAGCCAGCATTCTTCCGAAACTGGGAGAAAGATATAGGCAGAGAATTTCCCCCTTTCATACTCCCCAAACTCTTTCTGTCTAATCATAAGTAATCTAGGTGCGTGCAGATTAAGGAGAACAGTTACAAACTCCTAGCTAGGTGGTACATTATATGAGACAAGTCTTGCTCCTTTTCTGAGGTGGTCTCGGACAGATGTTGGAGGTGCCACGGAGACAGAGGAATGCATCTTTCGTATCAGCAACCAAATTTGCCACACATACATACAGCCCTCACCCAGCAAAGCTTTACTTACTTGCTTTGACGAGGAGGAACCCCTACATCTTCAAACAGCTGCTTATAGCAGCCCGGCTAATCATTCCAAAATTCTGGTTGCAAACCTCCCTCCCATCTATAGATCAATGGAAACAGAAAATAGATCAGTGTAACGGGGTTCCGAAGGTGCACTCGGTCCCCTATTAGCCGCAGACCTGCTGCTTAGCTGCGGGAGCGAGGATCTGTGTTTGACCTCATTCCCAGGGCGGCTTTACTAGCTGGATGGCTCCCTGCTCCTAAGTCTGCCTTTAGTGCCGAGCTGATCACTCAGTGCTCGACTGGTTGCTCTGTCGGTCATGTGATGCTGGCCATGTCACATGACCCTCACTCCTCACTATAAATACAGGCAGCCTGCTGGCCACAGGTTGCCTGTTAATTTAGGTTCCACCTGTGATTTGTCTTTCCTGGCGTACTTACCTCCTGCTGAATTCCTGACCATCCTCTGCCTGCACCTTGTGTACTTTGCTGCTCTCCTGGTATTCTGACCCCGGCCTCCTCCTAACGATCCTCTGATGACTCCTTTGGTACTTCAAGTCTCTCCTGGTATTTATGACCCCGGCTTCTCCTGACTATTCTCTGCTTGCTCCATTTGTACTTTGTAGCTTTCCTGGTATTGACTCGGTCCGTTCACGTTCTGTTGTTTGTCTGTCTGTCATCCCTGCACTTAGTCCAAGCTAGGGATTGCCGTCCAGTTGTCCCCTGTCATTAGGACTTGCGAGGCAAGTAGGTAGGGCCAGGGGTGAGGGTGGAGTGCAGTGGTCACTTCCCTTTCCTCCCTTCCCTCCCATCTATAGATCAATGGAAACAGAAAACAGATCAGCTACATTGCTTTGAAGAAATGTCCACATGGGAGGCTTGAACTCACATACAATTCTTGAAACAGTGGCGCTTGTGATCAGTTCACAGATTTCCTGCTTCCTCCAGCTAACTTATCTGTCCAGAGCTCACACCCAGAATCTTTTTCTAATGGTTAATTCTCCCTAATCAGCATCTCTCCTCACCATTATTTCTATTGAGCTAATTGGTAGTCCCTCTGACTCTTAGTGGTCCTTTCCTCTTCATCTTCTATGCTAATACTGCTAAGGAATTGTTCTCCTGCTTTACATGTTATGTAAATGCTTAATTTTGAAATCTACACTGTCATTAGTCTATGTGTTCTACCATTTATGTCCTACAATGTATCTTAATTTAGGTTCTTATCTGCCTGATTATATACCTTGTGCCATGTTACAATGTTTACTCGTTAGTGTGTTGAATATTTGGAAAATAAAAAACTTTGAAAGAAAAAAACCGAGCACCCGAGTATAATGGAAGTCAATGGGAGAACCCGAGCATTAAACCAGGCACCCCATGCTCTGAAGAGGGGAGGGTGCCTGGTTCATAGGAAAAGGTCAGAAAAGGTCAGAGATTTATGGCAACACCACGGAAATGGTTTTGAAACAGCAAGGGGAGGATGTCTGAATACATCTTGGACTCCCAGGTCGCTGCTGGGAACCATATTGTCAAGTAGTACACCACTTTTACAGACTGACAATAATATGCACTAAACCTGGAAAAAATAATTTGAATTTTTTTTATTAAGAAACATTCTTTCCTGTATATCTACTTGTATATAAAGTGCAAGTGCTGCCAAAAATTACAATGAAGAGGTACTCCGATACAACCTGTATATCACATAATGGATGGCCTCATTCACATTGTGGTACAATAGTTCCGGTAGTTGGACTCCTACACTCATAAAGCCTATGAACTAAGTGAAAGGGCTGCCAAAAATTACAAGGAACCGGCACTCCAAAACACGCTTTGTTACACATAAAGGAGGGCATCATACACACCCTTGAAAAATGATGATTAATGGCCTGCTGGTGACCCTCAAAAACATTTGGAGCAAGGTCCCCGTGACGGCGGCAATCCTTTCTGATGTCTGCCCTATCAACTTCGTTGTTCTTTTCTGTGCCTACCATTGTGATCACAGGTAATGGGGTATAAGGGTTCGATGCCGGAGAGGGAGCCTGAGAAACGGCTACTTCATCCAAGGGAGGTCAATGGCGGAAATCTGATTGGCTATTGTTACCTTGCCCCTTTTTTTTCCTAATTATGAACCACCCAGAGAGGGTGAGACAAGTTATTAAAGAACAAGCGTCCAAAGAAGGCAGCAGGCGTGCGGCAATTATCCACTTCCGACTCAGGGAGGTAGTGACGATTAATAACAAGAAGCCCTATCATTGGAATGAGTACACTTTCCGTTAACGAGGATTTATTAGAGGGCAAGTCTGGTGCCAGCAGCCAACTTGCTTCCGGCCTCCACAACGTTCACCCAGTGTGCCGTCATGGTGAGGATTGTGTTGATCAGACTCTTGGCTACTGAGACTGGACTTGTAGGTGAGGGCCTGCTGCCGCTTTGTTGACTCTAGGTAACTTGTAGGCGGTTGCACGTCCCCATGATGGCGACAATTCATTTGGATGTCTGCCCTATCAACTTTGGAGCAATTTTCAACAAGGACCTTCCGGTATAGCAGTTTTTGCTTGTCCTCTCCACCAGAGGAATGAGAGATGAGAAGTTCTCTTTCCAGCGGGGGTCGATAAGGGTGAACAACCAGTAATCCGTGTTGTCTAAAATGTGTATAATGCGTGGGTCGTGGGAAAGGCAGCCTAACATGAAGTCAGCCATGTATGCCAGAGTACCAACAGGCAAGACTTCGCTGTAGTCATCAGAAGGTGAGCTGACCCTGTAAAAGATTGTAGGTGAGGGCCTGCAGGTGAGCTGACCCTGTAAAACATTATATGCGAGGGCCTGCAAGTGAGCTGACCCTGTAAAACATTATATGCGAGGGCCTGCAGGTGAGCTGACCATGTAAAACATTAGATGCGAGGGCCTGCAGGTGAGCTGAGCCTGTAAAAAATTATATGCGAGGGCCTGAAGGTGAGCTGACCATGTAAGACATTAGCTGCAAGGGCCTGCAGGTGAGCTGACCCTGTAAAAAATTATATGTGAGGGCCTGAAGTAGAGCTGACCATGTAAAACATTAGATGCGAGGGCCTGCAGGTGAGCTCACACTGTAAAAAATTATATGCGAGTGCCTGCAGGTAAGCTGACCCTCTAAAAGATTATATGCAAGGGCATTATATGCGAAAAACAAGCATGTTGATATGATTGAAGAGGAGGAGAATGAGAAAAGGAAGATTTAACCATATACCTTTTTTGTGGTGGAAGGGGTGCATAGGAATACAGTGTATTCAGTACATTAACAACACATTTAAAGTACCTTTGTTCATCCGCTTTCCTCTGGTGGAGTCGAGAAGTCAGGGGCAATCCAGGCCTTGTTCATTTTTATAAGAGTCAACCTGTCAGCATTTTCAGTTGACAGGCTGATACACTTATCTGTTATAATGCTACCAGCAGCACTAAATACCCGCTCATTCAAAACGATGGCGGCAGGGCAGGCCAGCACCTCCTAGGCGTAGAGCACCAGTTCGTGCCATGTGTCCAGCTTGGACACCCGGTAGTTGTAAGGCACTGAGGGATCATTGAGGATGCTGACACAGTCTGCTATGTACTCCTTCACCATCTTCCAAAACTTTTCCCTCCTTTTGACACTAGGCCGCGCATCAGGGTAAAGATGCTGGCGGGGTGTCATGAAACTGTCCCAGGCCTTGGAGAGTGTTGCTCTTTCTCTGTTGGAACTGCTATTTGTTCCCCTTGTCTCCCCTTCTTGGTTGCCCAAGAATGTACGGACTCTGCCGTCAGCGTTGTCAGATGGAAATTTTTGGAGCAGTTTTTCAACAAGTACCTTCTGGTATTGCACCGTTTTGCTCGTCCTCTCCACCTGAGAAATGAGATATAAGAAGTTCTCTTTGTAGCGGGGGTCGAGAAGGATGAACAACCAATAATCCGCGTTGTCTAAAATGCGTATAACGCGTGGGTCGCTGGAAAAGCAGCCTAACATGAAGTCAGCTATGTGTGCCAGAGTACCAACAGGCAAGACTTTGCTGTCGTCATCAGGAGGATGAATGTCCATCTCCTCATCCTCTTCCTCCTCTTCTGCCCACCCACACGGAACAGATGGAATTAAACTTTCATGGGTACTACCCTCTGTAGCGGAGGCAACCGTCTCCTGCTCCTCCTCCTGTTTATCATCCAATTCGCGCTGAGAAGACGGATGGAGGGTGGTCTGGCTTTCACCCTGTGTATTGTCTTCTTCCCCCATTTTCACCTCTTCCACATGCAAAGTGTTGTCCTTTATTGTGAGCAGCGAGCGTTTGAGTAGACACAGAAGTGGGATGGTTACGCTGATAATAGCATTATCGCCGCTCACCATCTGTGTTGATTCTTCAAAGTTTCTTAAAACCTCACAGAGGTCAGACATTCATGCCCACTCCTCGCTTCTAATTAGCGAAAGCTGACTGGAAATGCGACGACCATGTAGCAGCTGGTATTCCACTACTGCCCCCTGCTGCTCACAAAGCCTGGCCAACATGTGGAACGTAGAGTTCCAGCTCATGCTCACATGGCACAACACCCAGTGAGCTGGCAATTTGAAGCGCTGCTGCAGCATTGACAGACCGGTTGAAGCTGTCGATAACTTCTGGAAATGTGCACACACGATGCACACCTTCACCAGTAGCTCAGGCAAATTGGGGTAGGTTTTGTGAAACCGCTGAACCACTAAGTTTAAGACGTTAGCTAGGCATGGGATGTGTGTGAGCTTGCCGAGCTCCAAAGCCGACACAAAGTTACGGCCATTATCACAACCATGCCTGGTTGTAGGTTAAGTGGGGTCTCTTTTCCCCTGCAACAGCTCTGCGGCGGTGTGCTGTTTGTCCGCTAAGCATATCACCAATTTAAACCAAGATAGCATAAGTATTTTCAAAGTGATAGTGACATACTGTATATTACTGTGGATAAGTGGATGGTAGTAGTCCTTAAATAGTCCTTAAAAGGATTTTTGATAAAATTTAGATCTGGCCTTTAACCACTTCAGCCCCGCTAGCTGAAACCCCCTTCATGACCAGAGCACTTTTTACACTTCGGCACTACACTACTTTCACCGTTTATCGCTCGGTCATGCAACTTACCACCCAAATGAATTTTACCTCCTTTTCTTCTCACTAATAGAGCTTTCATTTGGTGGTATTTTATTGCTGCTGACATTTTTACTTTTTTTGTTATTAATCGAAATGTAAAGATTTTTTTTCCAAAAAATGACATTTTTCACTTTCAGCTGTAAAATTTTGCAAAAAAAAACGACATCCATATATAAATTTTTCGCTAAATTTATTGTTCTACATGTCTTTGATAAAAAAAAAATGTTTGGGCAAAAAAAAATGGTTTGGGTAAAAGTTATAGTGTTTACAAACTATGGTACAAAAATGTGAATTTCCGCTTTTTGAAGCAGCTCTGACTTTCTGAGCACCTGTCATGATTCCTGAGGTTCTACAATGCCCAGACAGTAGAAAAACCCCACAAATGACCCCATTTCGGAAAGTAGACACCCTAAGGTATTCGCTGATGGGCATAGTGAGTTCATAGAACTTTTTATTTTTTGTCACAAGTTAGCGGAAAATGATGATGATTTTTTATTTTTATTTTTTTCTTACAAAGTCTCATATTCCACTAACTTGCGACAAAAAATAAAAAATTCTAGGAACTCGCCGTGCCCCTCACGGAATACCTTGGGGTGTCTTCTTTCCAAAATGGGGTCACTTGTGGCGTAGTTATACTGCCCTGGCAATTTAGGGGCCCAAATGTGTGAGAAGAACTTTGCAATCAAAATGTATAAAAAATGACCGGTGAAATCCGAAAGGTGCACTTTGGAATATGTGCCCCTTTGCCCACCTTGGCTGCAAAAAAGTGTCACACATCTGGTATCGCCGTACTCAGGAGAAGTTGGGGAATGTGTTTTGGGGTGTCATTTTACATATACCCATGCTGGGTGAGAGAAATATCTTGGCAAAAGACAACTTTTCCCATTTTTTTATACAAAGTTGGCATTTGACCAAGATATTTTTCTCACCCAGCATGGGTATATGTAAAATGACACCCCAAAACACATTCCCCAACTTCTCCTGAGTACGGTGATACCAGATGTGTGACACTTTTTTGCAGCCAAGGTGGGCAAAGGGGCACATTTTCCAAAGTGCACCTTTCGGATTTCGCAGGCCATTTTTTACACATTTTGATTGCAAAGTACTTCTTACACATTTGGGCCCCTAAATTGCCAGGGCAGTATAACTACGCCACAAGTGACCCCATTTTGGAAAGAAGACACCCCAAGGTATTCCGTGAGGGGCCCGGCGAGTTCCTAGAATTTTTTATTTTTTGTCGCAAGTTAGTGGAATATGAGACTTTGTAAGGAAAAAAGAAAAAAAAAGAAAAATCATCATTTTCCGCTAACTTGTGACAAAAAATAAAAAATTCTAGGAACTCGCCATGCCCCTCACGGAATACCTTGGGGGGTCTTCTTTCCAAAATGGGGTCACTTGTGGCGTAGTTATACTGCCCTGGCAATTTAGGGGCCCAAATGTGTAAGAAGTACCTTGCAATCAAAATCTGTAAAAAATGGCCTGCGAAATCCGAAAGGTGCACTTTGGAATGTGTGCCTCTTTGCCCACCTTGGCAGCAAAAAAGTGTGACACATCTGGTATCGCCGTACTCAGGAGAAGTTGGGGAATGTGTTTTGGGGTGTCATTTCACATATAACCATGCTGGGTGAGAGAAATATCTCGGCAAAAGACAACTTTTCCCATTTTTTTATACAAAGTTGGCATTTGACCAAGATATTTTTCTCACCCAGCATGGGTATATGTAAAATGACACCACAAAACACATTGCTCAACTTCTCCTGAGTACGGCGATACCACATGTGTGACACTTTTTTGCAGCCTAGATGCGCAAAGGTGCCCAAATTCCTTTTAGGAGGGCATTTTTAGACATTTGGATCCCAGACTTCTTCTCACACTTTCGGGCCCCTAAAAAGCCAGGGCAGTATAAATACCCCACATGTGACCCCATTTTGGAAAGAAGACACCCCAAGGTATTCCGTGAGGGGCATGGCGAGTTCATAGAATTTTTTATTTTTTTTTGCATAAGTTAGAGGAAATTGATATTTTTTTTGTTTTTTTCTCACAAAGTCTCACTTTCCGCTAACTTAGGACAAAAATTTCAATCTTTCATGGACTCAATATGCCCCTCACGGAATACCTTGGGGTGTCTTCTTTCCCAAATGGGGTCACATGTGGGGTATTTATACTGCCCTGGCTTTTTAGGGGCCCTAAAGTGTGAGAAGAAGTCTGGAATATAAATGTCTAAAAATGTTTACGCATTTGGATTCCGTGAGGGGTATGGTGAGTTCATGTGAGATTTTATTTTTTGACACAAGTTAGTGGAATATGAGACTTAGTAAGAAAAAACATAAACAAAAACAAACAAAAAATTTCCGCTAACTTGGGCCAAAAAAATGTCTGAATGGAGCCTTACAGGGGGGGATGATCAATGACAGGGGGGTGATCAATGACAGGGGGGTGATCAATGACAGGGGGGTGATCACCCATATAGACTCCCTGATCACCCCCCTGTCATTGATCACCCCCCTGTAAGGCTCCATTCAGACGTCCGTATGATTTTTACGGACCCATGGATACATGGATCGGATCCGCAAAACACATGCGGACGTCTGAATGGAGCCTTACAGGGGGGTTATCAATGACAGGGGGTGATCAGGGTGATCACCCCCCTGTCACTGATCACCACCCCCTGTAAGGCTCCATTCAGACGTCCGTATGATTTTTACGGATCCATGGATACATGGATCGGATCCGCAAAACACATGCGGACGTCTGAATGGAGCCTTACAGGGGGGTTATCAATGACAGGGGGTGATCAGGATGATCACCCCCCTGTCACTGATCACCCCCCCCCTGTAAGGCTCTATTCAGACGTCCGTATGATTTTTACGGATCCATAGATACATGGATCGGATCCGCAAAACACATGCGGACGTCTGAATGGAGCCTTACAGGGGAGTGATCAATGACAGGGGGTGATCAGGATGATCACCCCCCTGTAAGGCTCCATTCAGACGTCCGTATGATTTTTACGGATCCATGGATACATGGATCGGATCCGCAAAACACATGCGGACGTCTGAATGGAGCCTTACAGGGGGATGATCAATGACAGGGGGGTGATCAATGACAGGGGGGTGATCAGGGAGTGTATATGGGTGATCACCCGCCTGTCATTGATCACCCCCCTGTAAGGCTCCATTCAGACGTCCGCATGTGTTTTGCGGATCCGATCCATGTATCCATGGATCCGTAAAAATCATGCGGACGTCTGAATGGAGCCTTACAGGGGGGTGATCAATGACAGGGGGTGATCAGGGAGTGTATATGGGTGATCACCCACCTGTCATTGATCACCCCCCTGTAAGGCTCCATTCAGACGTCCGCATGTGTTTTGCGGATCCGATCCATGTATCCGTGGATCCGTAAAAATCATACAGACGTCTGAACGGAGCCTGGCAGGGGGGTGATCAATGACAGGGGGGTGATCAGGGAGTTTATATGGGGTGATCATGGGTGATCAGGGGTTCATAAAGGGTTAATAAGTGACGGGGGGGGGGGTGTAGTGTAGTGTAGTGTTTGGTGCGACTTTACTGAGCTACCTGAGTCCTCTGGTGGTCGATCCTAACAAAAGGGACCACCAGAGGACCAGGTAGCAGGTATATTAGACGCTGTTATCAAAACAGCGTCTAATATACCTGTTAGGGGTTAAAAAAATCAGATCTCCAGCCTGCCAGCGAACGATCGCCGCTGGCAGGCTGGAGATCCACTCGCTTACCTTCCGTTCCTGTGAGCGCGCGCGCCTGTGTGCGCGCGTTCACAGGAAATCCCGGCCCTCGCGAGATGACGCGTATATGCGTCGTCGTGCGCAGGGCTGCCGCCTCCGGACCGCACATCTGCGTTAGGCGGTCCGGAGGCGGTTAAACTGATCATTCAAGAACTATCCATTTTAGGTGGATTTACTGGTATTTAGGGTTAGAGATAGCGAAATTCCGGAATTCTATTCATTTACCTGTCCGATTCTGTCTGAATAAATCTGACCTGAATCGAAGGCGTCCCAACTGACTTTAAAAGTCATATATGAGACTCTGGGGTCTCCTAGGATTGTATCCAGAGCCTTTCAAGCTCTTTAAACCAAGATAGAATAAGTATTTTCAAAGTGATAGTGACATATATTACTGTGGATAAGTGGATGGTAGCAGGTGGCAGCAAACAGCCTGCTTAAAAACACACCACACGCGTGGATTTTTTATGCTTTTAAAATAAAAAAATGGCCTAACAATTGTCCCTTTTTGAAGGCAGATGCCTGCAGGGTGTTCACAAGCACAATGGTTTTGGAAGAAGCAATTGCTTGTTTTGTGGTCTACAAATTATCCCTTTTTGGAAGTATCAACAGGTTTGGTGTTATTTCAAAGAAAATATATTTCATCCTGAAAAGTAAAGAAACAATGGCTTTTACAAAAGTCATAAAAAAATTATCCCTTTTTTGAGAGCCGTTTCAGGTTTGTTATAGTAAGCACGGTATTGTTCCTAGTAGTAGCAGTACTGTGTGGAATATAATGGACAAGACAGGAGATGTGTGCCTGTGTAAGGGTAGTATTAGTGGCAGTAGTACAGTATGGAACGTGATAAAGAAGGCAGGAGATGTGTGGCTCTATAGGGCTAATAGCTGCAGTAATAGCAGCATAGTATGGACCATGATCGACAAGGCAGAAGATGCGCAGCTGTGTATGGGTAGTAGTAGTGACAGAATGCATTATAATATATGGTTGGTAACCATGATGCACACCAATAGTTCAGGTACAGTAGTCTGGGATCAACCGGATCTTGTTTAAAAACATTCTTTTTTTTTAAAGGTCTATTAGTATACTGCAATATATGGTCTGTAACTGTGATACACCCAAAACATGTCAGGTGGCACTCCATCAGCACTAGGATTAATATTGTAAAAGATTTCTTGTGATTGTGAATTATGTGGTGATGATTAGATAACATTAGTTTATATTAGTAATACATTGAGTTGTGTAGCTTTAAATGGTGCCTTCAACTTTAAATATCATGGTTGCAAGAGTCCTTGAGGAAGTCTGTGATTGTGAGCTATGTCATGGAGATTGGGTGGACTTACATTAATAATAAATAGTTACGCAATATGACACACTGACTTCTTTCTCGTAACCCATTCCAGACACAGCCAGTTTTCACCTCCCCGACTGACCTCATTTTTGCAAATCTGAAAATTTTTCCATAGATATGCCATTTCATTGCCCAATATGTTGTGCACAGCTTGCTCAGTTGCTCCTCTGTGAAAAGTCAGCTTTCTAATGATACCGTGTTTCCTAATTGTAGGAGCACCCTACACGTTGCCCTAAACAGTTTTTTGGATATACAACAGATTCACAAATTGAAAGTGCATCATGTTTTTGGAAAATACACCCTGCAAGGGATTTTTCCGTTGGTATAGTGAGCACTTCGACCCCACAGGTGTTTTCCAGAAATTAATGTGTAGCGGATGATGCAAAGTAGATATGTAAGCTGTATATTTCTGAGTTTAATAAGGTGGTAAAATTACAAATTATTAATCCATGGGTTTTTCAGAGCAGGTTTTGCAGTGATAAATGGTGTTTTTTCCTATACCCCACTGGAAAACACTCTGCATCTTTTTGGAGTCCTTCTCTTCCTTGCTGTTTGAGGGATTTCATCAGGAAATGTTGCCCTGGAACAATTCGGGCACCATCAGTTGTAGGCCTAAGGCCCTGCCCTTCCTGGTTTTGAAAAATTAGGGCCTCGATCACCTCTTGAATCTGAAAGAATGTTCCAGTTTGGCATTAGGATCAAAATAACATATAAGCATTGTACAGTGCTATCTGTACAATATGCATGGTCAACCTTTTGCATCACACCTTTGTTTTCTGCATGGCACTGTATGGCTTAAGAACTTGATCTGAAAAATCAACTCATCCCATGTTGAATTGTCTAGGATGCAAGTCTGGCTTGGGGGTAGTGGTACCTCATACAGGAGCAGGGTAGCTATTGTTACCATGAACTGTGGTCAACACAAGGACATGCCTCTTGTCCCTCTACTTAACCACCAGCATTAAGCTAAACGTCGTTTCGGCGCATTGCCTGATCCGACGTTTAGCTTTTTCTGAATGGTTACCATGGCTGCCGGGACGCTAAAGTCCTGGCAGCCATGGTAAAGTGTAGTGGGGAGCAGTATATTTACCGTCCGTGCGGCTCCCGGGGCGCTCCAGAGTGACGTCAGGGCGCCCCACACGCATGGATGACGTGATCACATGGCACGTCATTCATGCGCATGGGGCGCTCTGACGTCATTCTGGAGCGCCCCGGGAGCCGCACAGACTGTAAGTATGCTGCTCCCCCACTCCCCACTACTACTATGGCAACCAGGACTTTAATAGCGTCCTGGCTGCCATAGTAACACTGAACGCATTTTGAAGACGGATCCATCTTCAAATGCTTTCAGTTCACTTGCATTTTTCCGGATCCGGCGTGTAATTCCGGCAAGTGGAGTACACGCCGGATCCGGACAACGCAAGTGTGAAAGAGCCCTTAGAAGTTTAGAAGCAAATCTTGAAATTTTTCTGAAATTTTACAAAACCCACTTTTTAAGGACCAGTTCAGGTCTAAAGTCACTTCGTGAGGCTTACATAATAGAAACCACAATTACCCCATTTTACAAACTACTCCTTTCAAGGTATTCAAAACAGATTTGACAAACTTTGTTAACCCTTTAGGTGTCCCACAAGAATTAATGGAAAACAGAGATAACATTTCAAAATTTCACTTTCTTTGCAAATTTCCATTTTATTATTTTTTTTCCAGTTACAAAGCAAGGTTTAACAGCCAAACAAAACTCAATATTTATAGCCCTGATTCTGAAATTTACTGAAACACCCCATATGTGGTCGTAAACTGCTGTACGGGCACAAGGCAGGGCACAGAAGGAAAGGAACACCATATGGTTTCTGGAAGGCAGATTTTGCTGGATTAGTTTTTAGACACCATGTCCCATTTGAAGCACCTGATGCACCCCTAGAGTAGAAACTCCAAAAAGTGACCCCATTTTGGAAACTATGGGATAAGATGGCAGTTTTGTTGGTACTATTTTAGGGTACATATGATTTTTGGTTGCTCTATAATTGCTCTATATTACACTTTTTGTGAGGCAAAGTAAAAGTAAAAAAAATATAACTCTTGTGGAACACTTAAAGGGTTAACAATGTTTTTAAAATCAGTTTTGAATACCTTGAGGGGTGTAGTTTCTTAAATGGGGTCACTTTTTGGAGTTTCTACTCTAGGGGTGCATTGGGGGGGGGGGGGGGGCGGGGGGCTTTAAATGGCACATGGTGTAAAAAAACCAGTCCAGCAAAAACTGCTTTCCAAAAACCATATGGCGTTCCTTTCCTTCTGCGCCCTGCTGTGTGACCATACAGCAGTTTACGACCACATATCGGGCATTTCTGTAATCAGGGCAATAAATATTTAGTTTTATTTGGCTGTTAACCCTTGCTTTGTTATGGGAAAAAATTGATTAAATTTGAAAATTTGCCCAAAAATAGTAGTTTTGGCACGATTTTTATTTTTTATTATTAACAACGTTCATCTGACAGGTTAGATAATGTGCTATTTTTATAGAGCAGGTTCTTACGGATGCGGCAATACCTAATATGTAAACCTCTTTTTTATTTATTTAGGTTTTACACAATAATATCATTTTTGAAACAAAAAGAAATTGCAGGATGAGGTGACGGTTTTATTGGTACTATTTTGGCGTACATATGACTTTTTTGATCACTTTTATTACCTTTTTTGGGAAGTAAGGTGGGCAAATTTCTATTTCATCATAGTTTTTATTTTTTATGGCATTCACCGTTTTATAGATCAGGTTGTTACAAATGTGGAGATATCAAACATGTGTAGGGAACTTTAAAAAAAAAAAATTTAATCAGTGATACATGTGTTTTTTTATTTCACTTTTTTTTTTTTACCCAGACACACTTGGTTCTTGAATATCCAGTGGGTCGGATGTCTGTATAATACAATACAGTACACTATATAGTATACTGTACTGTATTTTCACTTTACTTAGTCTGATCAGACTTCTGCCTTCAGCAGAAGTCTGATCAGCACCATGGACAGCCGGAAGCCTGTGAAGGCATCCGGTTGCCATAGTAACCATCACTCGCTACCCTTCCCTCTGTGAGACCCGTCAAGAATCAGGGGCTGAAAAGGCACAGCAGCCCCCGATGGGAGAGAGCTCCCTTCCTGTTAACCCCCTTCCATTCAGCGGTCCCTACGGACTACGGCATGGAAGGGTTAAATGGCTGACATCTGTGTGATGTCAGCCGAAGCGCTAACCGCTCGGCCATCCTTAAAATGAGAGGGAGGGTGGGCGGATGATACTACAAGGCCTTTATCTTTGAGAATTAGACACAAAAAGAGCTAGGTACATACTAATGCGTACAGTCACCTACCCCTCTCTGAATCACACAAATAAACCCCTTATAATCTATAAAATATAATGCTCATCTGAAGTTCAGATTGGAAAAATATTATAAAAAAAAAGATTATAGCACTATATTAGCTAAATTGCTCTACATTCGTTTTTTTTGGAATATTCGCTATATTGCTATATATTCTTGTTTTAGAATATTACAAATATTCTAAAAAACTAATATATAGCACTATGATCGAATATATTTGTTTTTTAGAATATTCGTCTTTTTCTTTTTAAGTTACTTAAGCAGGGAGGAATCATGACTTCAGATGGAAAAAAACCCTAATATTCTAAAAAACGTATAGCACAAAATTTTATAGTGCTATATATTAGTTTTTGACCCACACCTGTATTGATCGCGTAATATTCGCATATTACGCGATCATTACCTTGCCGATTTTTCGAGTAAAAATTTTTGAATATAACGAATATTCAAATTCACGAATATTCAACAAATTTTCTACAAAATATTTGCGAAATATTGCAAATTCAAATATGACCGCTGCCGCTCATCACTAGTATTGAGCAGCTTACCTACTGATCGTGCTAAATTTGCACTAGCACTTTACCATCCCGTTAACAGTCATGCACCACCAGTCACTTTTGTTTTAACTTTGATTTTAAATTGTTGTGTATTGTCAATCATGTGAATGGATACTTGATATACTAATAAAATGTTTTATTTTGTTACACATACGGTGTCGATAAATTTCTATACATGTTGACTTTATTTTTGTAGGTTGTATAGTTGATTGATATACGTGTTTAATGTACAGTACAACTCCTTTTGGGAAAAATGTTTTGGTTCTAACATTGCACATTACCCTGAACATACCATCCCCACCGTGAAACATGGAGTGGCGGCAGTATCATGCTGTGGGGATGCTTTTATTCAGCAGGGACAGGGAAATTGATCAGAGTAGATGGGAAGATGGATAAATACAGAGCAATCCTGAAGGAAAACCTGTTTTAGGCTACAAAAGACCTGAGACTGGGACAGAGGTTCACCTTTCGGCAGGACAACGACCTTAAACATACAGCCAGAGCTACAATGGAATGGTTTAGATCAGGGATGGGCAAACTGAGGCTCTCCAGCTGTTGTAAAACTACAAATCCCATCATGCCCTGCTGTAGGCTGATAGCTGTAGGCAGTCTGGGCATATGTACACTGAACAAAAATATAAACGCAACACTTTCAGTTTTGCTTCCATTTTGCATGAGCTGAATTTAAAGATCTGAAACATTTTCTACATACACAAAAGACCCATTACTCTCAAATATTGTTCACAAATATATCTAAATCTGTGTTAGTGATCACTTCTCCTTTGCCAAGATAATCCATCCCACATCACAGGTGTGGCATAGCAAGGTGCTGACTAGACAGCATAAATATTGCACAGGTGTGCCTTAGACTGCCCACAATAAAAGACCACTCTGAAATTGTCACCACCAGATCTTTGAGAAGTTCTGATAGACGCTCTTCAGTACCTTCTGCATGATCTTCTTTTGTTTTGCTTTCGTTTTGACATCTCTCCTCCCTCTCCCAGCTGTCATCTATTAGCAGTGATTGCCTCCCTATATATCTCCTCCCCATACTGCCTCACCTTGCGGTTTATACAACTTCCTGGAGTGTGCTAATGCTAGAAGCTGTTACTGCTGCATCCACAAGATAAGTCTGTTTCTTTATTTCAGTTTCCCTGTGGGCTTGATCCTAGGTGACCCTGACTCCCTCCGTATTAAGTGTAGGGAGCCGGTGGTCATGTCCCCTCACTATTATAGGGTGTTCAGGTGTCATACAGTCGAGGAACGAGGGTATGCAATTTTCTACCATTGAGATTTTTGCATAGGTTGAGCAGTAAGGGAGAGAGCTAGGGCTGTTACAGGGCTTACCCTTTTGTTCCTTAGTTTTGGATCAAGTCAGTCGGATCTTCATTTGTGTCTTCTAGTTTTCTGTAACACCATCCGTGACATTATAAACCGCCAAAACCGTATTAAGCATGAATCCGGTTTCAACCTTGATTGACCGCATGCAGGGTCTTTCACTGGAGGTGACAATTAACAGTCTGGGACCCACATTAATGAGTCACCATTGTACGGATCCGCAGATAATATTCAAAACTGCGGAGCCGAACAACAAAGCAGCACCATATGCAGTCTTTTGGTGGGGTGCCGCAGACTAATAGAGATGCCAGAGGCAAATAAAAGGGTAGATCTTACCGGTGGTGCCAGTTGGAACTTTGTAGTCCAAAACCCTGGAAGATGAGGGGCTTCTCGGATCCGAAAAACGTGTCCTCTTTATGATTTCACCGGGTGCCAGGGGCTGCAGGGAGAAACTATCCCTGTTTTTGCCCTACTTGGCCTGAAAATCCCTAGGTGCCTCCTAACACGGGGTCCTTGCCCCGCAAGGGGTGGCCTCGTCCGGAACCTAACCCTAATAAGTGAACCCTAATTGACCCTATAGGGACAGCATGGATTGGCCCCAGGGGTAATGATAGCTAATAGGGTAAAAAATGATCTAAGTTCAGATGGATTTATTCTGCGTCCCTACGCGTTTCATCTAATGGAAAATAAATCAAAGCTATAAAAAGTACCTCCACTTCATAAAGATAGAATGAAGACCCCCCGACTCATCAGGGGACAGGGGTCATAGGTGGAGGATTAGGTCTATACCCTTATCCTATTGTGATGGATAATGGGAAAGGGTAAGCCAAAAAGGATTGCGCAGACCTGACTAGACCAGTGTGGTCCTGAATCAGTCCGGATACCTGTGGTGTAATAACAAAACAAAACCATTCAGATACTGCACCCACCAGGAGCTGATATACTTGTGGCATAAAGATAAGGAGGTGTACTTACTGTTGAGATCATGGGAGCCGCGTGGCTGGTGCCATGAGAAGCGGGAGTGTGGTTTAACTCCAGCATGTGATATCGGCGTCTGTCTGCGCTAATAAATGCGCAAGTAAGTTTAAATGGAAGGGGGGTATGTGGTGCGCCTGCGCGAGGAGTGCGGCCGCCGTCACGTGACTAAGGCATATGTCAGCTGACGTCGCAATCCGCCTCCTAACAAGCGCATGCGCACATGCGCATATGCGCAATCGCGCATATGCGCATATGCGCATATGCGCACACGCGCATATGCGACATGCAGCTCAGAGGCCGCAGCTGCTGTGACGTCATGGTAGGCGTCACCGTCAGGGAGGTCCTACCAGCCCAGGCACGGCGTCGGCTGCATGATGAAAAGAGGTGGGAGGAGTGATCATATAATACAAGCAACTCCTACTACTACACCTACAAATATTGATAGTGATAAAGGATATCACTTTCAACATGGGACCTAAGGAAGGGGGAACATTAAGTGACAGGCGGACCCACTGGGGCCCAGACAGGGTAAAGACAGTATAAAGACAATTGGGACAAAATGGCCAGCACCTTAGAGAGATGTCGGCATCAAAAAGATATAATCAACCACGATGTAATTGATCATGTTTAAAACGAATGCTCTAGATAACGTGCTCTAGATAACGTAAATGTTTAGGAGACATAATGATATAAGTGGCACTATATCACAGCTACAGCACATTTTCTAAAGGCAAGAGGCCTCCAGTTCGCTGCACATAACGAGCTGGTCCTGCAGCTTTTGGACTTTGTCCTGACAACCAACTGTTTTGTTTTTGACGGCCGTATATACCACCAGCTCAGGGGCACCGCGATGGGCAGTTCCTGCGCACCGTCCTACGCAAATTTGCTCCTGGGCTGGTGGGAGGAGACCGTGGTATTCGGTGACATACCCAACTGGTATACCGAGTACATCGTCCTCTGGGCCCGCTACATAGATGATATATTCGTCTTATGGAGCGGGCCAGAGGACGAGTTCAAGAGACTGGTGAATGAACTCAATATTAACACCATAAATCTCAGATTCACATCAGAGATTGTACACAATCATTTACCCTTCCTAGACATTTGCATCTCAAGAGATACTCAAGGGAGCCTACAGACCACCATCTTTCGTAAGGAGACATCCACCAATTCACTCCTTCGGTGGGACAGCTGCCACCCCGTCCCATTAAAACGTGGTATTCCAGTGGGCCAATACCTCAGATTGAGACGCAATTGCTCGGAACCACGCGAATTTACGAAACAGGCACATGCGCTAAGAGAGCGCTTCCGCGCACGGGGGTATCCGGACAACACACTAAGAAAGGCCTACCAAAGGGCCCGACAGGAACCACGGACCACACTTCTACATCCCACTGGGGGCCCGAAAATTGATCAACAACAACAAAAAAAGTTACGAATCATTGGTACATTTGATTCTGCAGCTAGACAGGTTAAAGATATCTTAGCACGCAATTGGGATACCCTCCTGATGGATCCGGACCTGACAGATGTGGTGAGTCCCTATCCATCAGTAACCTTCAGGAGAGGAACCAACTTGAGGGATCAATTTGTGCACAGCCACTTTAACCCCCCTAAAAAGAAGACGTGGCTGGACAAACCTTTAAATGGCTGTTTCAAATGTGGGCGGTGCAGTTTTTGTAAGTATGTCACCCAGGGAAAAACGGTTGCGGTCGGTCCTACGGATCCCGCTCACCATATACGAGATTTTATCAACTGCCGCACCGCAGGAGTTGTTTACTTACTCACCTGTGAATGCGGCATTAGATATGTCGGCAAAACCCGTAGAGAACTAAGGGTACGTATAGGTGAGCACCTGGGTGACATACGCAACAAAAGGGATACCCCAGTAGCTAGACACATCCAATCTGTGCACGATGGAAGGTCGTCAGGTGTCACGTTTGTAGGGTTGGAAGCAATTAGAAAGCCACCACGTGGAGGAGACTGGGACAAGAAGATTCTCCAAAGGGAGTGTTGGTGGATATTCAAGTTGAATACCACCAACCCCAATGGATTGAATGACCAGCTACATTTTGGGTGCTTCTTGTGACCATCCCCAGTCTCCAACACATATATATATATATGTATATATATATATATATACATGTATGCGTACGCTATGGTCTGTTAGCAAGGGTCTCCCTTACTGCATCATCAGGATAACATATGTCTGACGGTCCATCGAGTGCACTGACCACGCATCAAGCACTCAATAGTGCCACTTATATCATTATGTCTCCTAAACATTTACGTTATCTAGAGCACGTTATCTAGAGCATTCGTTTTAAACATGATCAATTACATCGTGGTTGATTATATCTTTTTGATGCCGACATCTCTCTAAGGTGCTGGCCATTTTGTCCCAATTGTCTTTATACTGTCTTTACCCTGTCTGGGCCCCAGTGGGTCCGCCTGTCACTTAATGTTCCCCCTTCCTTAGGTCCCATGTTGAAAGTGATATCCTTTATCACTATCAATATTTGTAGGTGTAGTAGTAGGAGTTGCTCGTATTATATGATCACTCCTCCCACCTCTTTTCATCATGCAGCCGACGCCGTGCCTGGGCTGGTAGGACCTCCCTGACGGTGACGCCTACCATGACGTCACAGCAGCTGCGGCCTCTGAGCTGCATGTCGCATATGCGCGTGTGCGCATATGCGCATATGCGCATATGCGCGATTGCGCATATGCGCATGTGCGCATGCGCTTGTTAGGAGGCGGATTGCGACGTCAGCTGACATATGCCTTAGTCACGTGACGGCGGCCGCACTCCTCGCGCAGGCGCACCACATACCCCCCTTCCATTTAAACTTACTTGCGCATTTATTAGCGCAGACAGACGCCGATATCACATGCTGGAGTTAAACCACACTCCCGCTTCTCATGGCACCAGCCACGCGGCTCCCATGATCTCAACAGTAAGTACACCTCCTTATCTTTATGCCACAAGTATATCAGCTCCTGGTGGGTGCAGTATCTGAATGGTTTTGTTTTGTTATTACACCACAGGTATCCGGACTGATTCAGGACCACACTGGTCTAGTCAGGTCTGCGCAATCCTTTTTGGCTTACCCTTTCCCATTATCCATCACAATAGGATAAGGGTATAGACCTAATCCTCCACCTATGACCCCTGTCCCCTGATGAGTCGGGGGGTCTTCATTCTATCTTTATGAAGTGGAGGTACTTTTTATAGCTTTGATTTATTCTCCATTAGATGAAACGCGTAGGGACGCAGAATAAATCCATCTGAACTTAGATCATTTTTTACCCTATTAGCTATCATTACCCCTGGGGCCAATCCATGCTGTCCCTATAGGGTCAATTAGGGTTCACTTATTAGGGTTAGGTTCCGGACGAGGCCACCCCTTGCGGGGCAAGGACCCCGTGTTAGGAGGCACCTAGGGATTTTCAGGCCAAGTAGGGCAAAAACAGGGATAGTTTCTCCCTGCAGCCCCTGGCACCCGGTGAAATCATAAAGAGGACACGTTTTTCGGATCCGAGAAGCCCCTCATCTTCCAGGGTTTTGGACTACAAAGTTCCAACTGGCACCACCGGTAAGATCTACCCTTTTATTTGCCTCTGGCATCTCTATTAGTCTGCGGCACCCCACCAAAAGACTGCATATGGTGCTGCTTTGTTGTTCGGCTCCGCAGTTTTGAATATTATCTGCGGATCCGTACAATGGTGACTCATTAATGTGGGTCCCAGACTGTTAATTGTCGTTTGTCTTGTTTGTCTGGTAGGGGCTTTTTCTTAAAACAGTCCTAATTAAACTTTAAGTTTTAAAACGTTACTGCCCCTCACTCGTTCGATACATTCCCTGTTACAGAGCAGTATACCCTGGGAGAGTGCTTTCACACCATCTCCCTCTAGGGACCACCCTTTTGTCTTTCACTGGAGGTAGCAGATCTCCGGAAAACTGTCTCTCAGTTTGAGGTGACCGTTTCTGCTTGCGTTCATGGAATTTGTTCTGAGCTAAAATCTCGCTTCCAGGTAAAGTTCTGCGGGGTAGTGAGAATTTTGTTTGTTTTAGAGAGGCTTGCAAACTCCATTTTTCCCTACTTCCCCATTCCTCTCGCGATGAGGAGCGGAGGGTGGGGATCATCATCTCGCTACTCAGGGATAACGCTCAGTCATGGCCCTTTTCGCTGCCGGTGGGGGCACGGCCCCTCCGTTCAGTGGATGATTTTTTTTTAGCCCTGGGTCAGATATATGATGATCCGGATCGTATTTCTCTGGCGGAATCTAAACTGCGCCTTTTATGCCAGGGTAAACAGTTCTCAGAGATATACTGTTCAGAATTTCAGAGATGTTTGCCATGTCTCGGGCTTTTCGTATTGACAGGCGTCTTAGAGAGAGGGGAGAGATCACTTCTTCCTGTCATACTCAGTCCAAGGACAGTGGGGTGGTCTCATTCAGTGCGCAGGAGCCTCAGTCTCTCTCAATCCTCTCTGAGCAGGAGCCCATGCAGCTGGGTTTGCTTGCCTCTGACAATAGAGGATTCAGCTCTCAGAAGAGGGTTTGTGTTTGTTTTGGAGGTATAAATCATTGAGCATGTTTGGGATGCTCTGGATCGGCATATATGACAGCGTGTTCCAGTTCCTGCTAATATTCTGCAACTTTACACAGCTATTGAAGAGGAGTGGACCAAAATTCCACAGGCCACAATCAACAACCTGATCAACTCTATGTGACGGAGATGTGTTGCACTGCGTGAGGCAAATGGTGGCCACAAAACTGTGCACATTTCAGAGTGGCTTTTATTGTGGGCAGTCTAAGGCACACATATGCAATATTCATGCTGTCTAATCAACATCTTGATATGCCACACCTGTGAGGTGGGATAGATTATCTCGGCAAAGAATGATAATATTTGAGAGTAATGCGTCTTTTGTGTATGTAGAAAATGTTTCAGATCTTTGAGTTCAGCTCATGCAAAATGGGAGCAAAACCGAAAGTGTTGCATTTATATTTTTGTTCAATGTAGTTTTATAACAGCTGGAGAGCCGCAGTTTGCCCATCCCTGGTTTAGATTAGAGCATATTCATGTGTTATAATGGCCTTGTCAAAGTCCAGCCCTAAATCGCATTGAGAATCTGTGGCAAGACTTGTGGAAAACTGTGGAAAACTGCTGTTCACAGATGCTCCCCATCTAACATGACTGAGCTTGAGCTATTTTGCAAAGAAGAATGGGCCTCTAGAGATACATACCCCCAAAGAGTTGCAGCTATAACTGCAGCGAAAGATGACCTACAAAGTATTGACTCAGTGGGGCTGAATAAAAATGCACTCTACATTTTCCAGATTTTTATTTATTACAAATTTTGAAAACCATGTATCATTTTCTTTTCACTTCACACAAACTTGCTACTTTGCGTTGGTCTATCACAAAAATCACAATAAAATACATTTAAGTTTGTGGGTGTGGAAACGTTCAAGGAGTATGAATACTTTTTCAAGGTACTGTATCTTTATGCTGACTTTATACTGTTCCCTTCTAGGGTCCCCTACCTAGCAGGCACTTATAACATATTCTATGGTTATGACCGAATCCGAATTTCCTCACGCTTCGTGAATGGCTGCTGCACGTGTAAGGGCATGGAGCAAGGAACTCTAGGAAGGCATAATCACCCACAATGCCATGCATGCAGCCAATCAGCAGCCAGCACTGTGATGTCACAGCCCTATAAATAGCCTCAACCATCTTGGCCATTTTCCACTGTACTTAGTACAGGGAGAGATGTCAGCAGGTGCTAGGGACAGTGCTAGAAAAACTTTATTGTGCTAAAAAAAACTATTTACAAGTTCAGGGAAAGTTTATTCAAGGTGTAGGGAAAGGATAGGGAGGAATCATGTCACAACATTTATGTAGAGCAGGGTTCAGTAGAGGAGGTTACAGCCTGGGTAATCTGAACAATACTATTACACCTTGCTAGACTGACTGGGGACCCAAATTGCCATTATACAGCTCTGTAATTCCAGCAAATCGTTCTTGTTATTGGGGTGCAAGTGCTGTTTGATACAGCCATTAACAGGGTTTATTACAAGAAAACATTTCTATGTCTTATTTGCCCTTGTGCAGTGCAGTTATATGTTCTACAGCATTTTTTGGCTAGTATTAATGGGAAAAAAGGGCTTATTAGCCATTGTGTGGTGAAGTGCTAAAATTACAGCCCTTTTTGTCATGCATTAGTAGCAAAAGAAAAATATATTTGCCGTTCAGTGGTGCAGTTATATGAACTGTAAAGTTTGGGTTTGTAATGAACTCTACGTTTTTTTTCCCGTAAAAGTTCGGGTTTGAGTTCGGTGTTCGGCGATTTAATGGCGCTTTTTGAAAGGCTGCAGGGGAGCCAATCAACAAGCGTTTAACTAGTGTGCCCTTAGAAGCCATCACAGCCATGCCTACTAATGGCATGGCTGTGATTGGCCAGTGCAGCATGTGACCCAGCCTCTATATAAGCTGGAGTCACGTAGCGCCGCACATCACTCAGCTCTTACTAGTGTAGGGATAGGATGCTGCTGCTGTGAGGGCGAGAATAGAAAAGAATCTGATCTCAGAACTTGTTGTTAACTCTGCGATCTACAGCGATTTTTTTTTTTTTTGTGCGGGTGCAGTGCAACATTTTTGTACCATGTCCTGAGCTCAGAGACACAGAAAAATATGTTTTATCCATATGTTAGTTAGGTGGGCGTTGGAGGCCATTTTGTGCAAGCGCAGTGCACCAGTACTGCATATGTGCCAGGGACAATAATTTTATCCTGTTCTTTTAGTTCAGTGGGCAACATACAGTCAGGTCCATAAATATTGGGACATCAACACATTTCTAACATTTTTGGATCTATACACCATCACAATGGATTTGAAATGAAATGAACAAGATGTGCTTTAACTGCAGACAGTCAGCTTTAATTTGAGAGTATTTACATCTAAATCAGGTGAACAGTGTAGGAATTACAACAGTTTGCATATGTGCCTCCCACTTGTTAAGGGACGAAAAGTAATGGGACAATTGGCTTTTCAGCTGTTCCATGGCCAGGTGTGTGTTATTCCCTCATTATCCCAATTACAATGAGCAGATAAAAGGTCCAGAGTTAATTTTAAGTGTGCTATTTGCATTTGGAATCTGTTGATGTCAACTCCTAAGATGAGATCCAAAGAGCTGTCACTATCAGTGAAGCAAGCCATCATTAGGCTGAAAAAACAAAACAAACCCATCAGAGAGATAGCAAAAACATTAGGCGTGGCCAAAGCAACTGTTTGGAACATTCTTAAAAAGAAGGAATGCACCGGTGAGCTCAGCAACATCAAAAGACCCGGAAGACCACAGAAAACAACTGTGGTGGATGACCGAAGAATTCTTTCCCTTGTGAAGAAAACACCTGTCACAACAGTTGGCCAGATCAAGAACACTCTCCAGGAGGTAGCTGTATGTTTGTCAACGTTAACAATCAAGAGAAGACTTCACCAGAGTGAATACAGAAGGTTCACAACAAGATGTAAACCATTGGTGAGCCTCAAAAACAGGAAGGCCAGATTAGAGTTTGCCAAACGACATCTAAAAAAGCCTTAACAGTTCTGGAACAACATCCTATGGACAGATGAGACCAAGATCAACTTGTACCAGAGTGATGAGAAGAGAAGAGTATGGAGAATGAAAAGGAACTGATCATGATCCTAAGCATACCAGCTCATCAGTGAAGCATGGTGGTGGTAGTGTCATGGCGTGGGCATGTATGGCTGCCAATGGAACTGGTTCTTTTGTTTTTATTGATGATGTGACTGCTGACAAAAGCAGCAGGATGAATTGTGAACTGTTTCGGGCAATATTATGTGCTCATATTCAGACAAATGCTTCAGAACTCATTGGACGGCACTTCACAATCCAGATAGACAATGACCCAAAGCATACTGCAAAAGTAACCAAAGAGTTTTTTAAGGGAAAGAAGTGAAATGTTATGCAATGGCCAAGTCAATCACCTGACCTGAATCCGATTGAGCATGCATTTCACTTGCTGAAGACAAAACTGAAGGGAAAATGCCCCAAAAACAAGCAGAACTGATGATAGTTGCAGTAGAGGCCTGGCAGAGCATCACCAGGGATGAAACCAAGCATCTGGTGATGTCTATGCGTTACAGTCTTCAGGCTGTAATTGACTGCAAAGGATTTGCAACCAAGTATTAAAAAGCGAAAGTTTGATTTATGATTAATTTTATGTCCAATTTCTTTTGGTCTCTTAACAAGCGGTAGGCACATATGCAAACTGAGGTAATTCCTACACCAATCACCTAATTTGGATGTAAATACCCTCAAATTAAAGCTGACAGTCTGCAGTTAAAGCACATTTTGTTCATTTCATTTTAAATCCATTGTGGTGGTGGTGTATAGAGCCAAAAATTTTAGAATTGTGTTGATGTCCCAATATTTATGGACCTCACTGTATACCCATTTTTTAGGTGCACCTGCACTGCATATGTGTAAAGGGAAGGGGAAATAATATAGGTAATCTGTCTGTGAGTTCAGGGACCCATGGGGTGACATATTCAAATAGTTTTCTGTAAAGTCCCCCTGTGGTGCATACTGTATGTGAGTGTAATCAATTCAGTAAATCCATCTGTTAGATTCTGCAGGGACAAATTAAATATTTTTTGCTAAAAAGTACATTTGCGCCCTGCACTGCATTTGTGATAGTGAAATATAATCAGTAAATCCATCTGTTTCACTGTGGGTGAAAAAATCTTTTTTTTCCCATAAAGTACCTTTGCGGCCTGTGTTGCAAATCTGATAGTGAAATAAAATTTGTAAATCCATCTGTTTCACTGTGGGTGAAACAATCTTATTTTTTTTTCCCATAAAGTATCTTTGCGGTCTGTGCTGCAAATCTGATAGTGAAATATAATCAGTAAATCCATCTGTTTCACTGTGGGTGAAAAAAAATCATATTTTTTTCCCATAAAGTACCTTTTCGGCCTGCACTGCATTTGTGATAGTAAAAGAAAGTCAGTTAAATCCATCTGTTTCACTGTGGGTGAAAAAATCATATATATTATTTTTTTTGCCAGAAAGTACCTTTGTGGCCTGCACTGCATATCTGACAGCCAGGCAAATAAATACAGTAAATCCATCTGTAGGATTGTGGGGTAACATTTCCACTGTTATCAGGCCAGTCATTCACGAGTGGGTTCCTGCACCAACATAGGCCAATTGTACAGGTAGGGCACATGTGCAATACACAATTTTTACACCCCACACAGAAAGATAATTTATCTGTCTGTTTATTCTGTGGCTGACTTTCCTATAGCAATTTTTTGGTGGGCGCAATGCAACATCTAAAATAAATATTAATAATTTAATACTTAATCCGTCTGTTAGGTGGGCGACAAACCAATTTTTGTGTGAAGTACACCTGCACCTGCATATGTGCCAGGGATAATAATATAGTTAATCCGTCTGTGAGTTCAGGGGTTGACATATTTGCATTGTTGGCTGTTTTATACCCCTGTTCTACATAGCAGACAGGGAAATAATTGTCTGTTACATTGTTGGGTGACATTAACCCTTTTTTGGCTGTTTTATACTCCTGCTCTGCATAGGTGACAGGGACTGAAATTTCAAAAAATCGTCTGTTCCATTGGTGGGTGACATTAACCCATTTTTGCAGTTGAAAAACCCCTGCTCTGCATTGCTGACAGGGAACTAAATCTAGTAAAAACGTCTGTTACTTCGATTGGTGACCACAAAAAATGAGGAGAGTGTCAAATAAGGGATGTGGCCCTGGTGCTGCTGGTGTTGGTGGAGCTCCTGTTGCAGGGAGAAGATGTGGTCGATCTGTGCCAGCTACACGCACAAGTGAAACACCTTCCTCAGGTGCGAGTAGACGACAGAACCTTCAGCGTTATTTGGTAGGCCCAAATGCCGCTCTACGAATGATGAGGCCAGAACAAGTACAGGCTATAGTAGATTGGGTGGCTGACAGTGCCTCCAGTTCCTTCACATTGTCTCCCACCCAGTCCCCTGGTGAAAGATTAGAGTTGGCACTTGCAGCCCATGGCCATCAGTCTTTCAACTCACCCCCTTGCAAATCAGCCAAGCAGTCTGAGCCCCAAGTCATGCAACAGTCTCTTCTGCTTTTTGATGACTCTGCTAGCAGGGTTTCCCAGGGCCATCCACATAGCCCTGCCCCAGAAGTGGAAGAGACTGCGTGCACTGATGCCCAACCACTTATGTTTCAGGATGAGTACATGGAATGACCACCGCAGCACGTCTTGGATGATGACGAAACACAGGTGCCAACTGTTGTAGCTTTCTGCAGTGTGCAGACTGACAAGAAGGGCAAGGGTGAAGACTGGGTGGAAGATGATGTGGAGGATGATGAGGTCCTTGACCCAACATGGAATCAAGGTCATGCGAGTGATCTGTGTTGTTCGGAGGAAGAGGCGGTTGTCGCACAGAGCCACCAGCACAGCAAAAGAGGGAGCAGAGTGCAAAAGCGGAGCAGCCGTCCCCTAGACAATACGCCTGTTACTGCCCACCGCACCAAGAGACCAAGCACACCAAAGCCAGCTCCAAGGAGTTCCCTGCCGAGGCAGATCTTCAGACAATGTGCTGACGACAAGACACGATTGGCTTGCACGCCGTGCAATCAGATCCTGAAACAAGGCATAAACATTCTAAACCTGAGCACAACCTGCATGAAAAGGCATCTAAGTGCAAAGCACAAGCTGAAGTGGAGTAGACACCTCAAAAACAAAGTAAGGTCTCTGGCTCCTCCTGCTTCCTCTTGTGCTGCAGTCTCGGTTTCTTCATCCCCCTCTGGAGTGACAGTGGCACCTGCCACCCCGCAAACAGAGGATGTGGCAGCAACGCCACTACCTCGGTCACCAAGCATCTCCACGATGTCCCATGGAAGCGTTCAGCTGTCTATTTCCCAACACTGGAGCAAAAGAGGAAGTACCTCTCTACCGACTCGCGATCCCTGGCCCTGAATGCCAGCATTTCAAAATTCCTGGCCTTAGAAATGCTGTCATTCCATCTGGTGGACACGGACAGTTTTAAGAATCTGATGGCGGTGGCTGTCCCACAGTTGGTTGTGCCCAGCCGTTACTACTTTTCCAGGCGAGCCATCCCTTCCCTGCACAACTAAGTGGGGGACATAATTAGGTGTGCACTGCGCAATGTCCACATAACTATGGATACATGGACCAGTAAGCATGGTCAGGGACGCTGTATCTCCCTAACAGCATACTGGGTAAATGCAGTGGCGGCTGGGCCTGAGGCGGATAGCAGTTTGACGCATGTCCTTCCACCACCGAGGATTGCAGGGCGTTTCTCTTTGCCTCCTGTTGCTTCCTCCTCCTACTCCGCTTCATCATCCTCTACCGCCTCCTCATCTTGTCAGGTAACACCTTCACCACCAACTTCAGCACAGCCAGGGGCAAGCGAGACCAGGCAGTATTGAAACGTATCTGTTTGTGGAACAAACCCCACACCGTGCAGGAGCTGTAGATGGGCATGGAACAACTGACCGATGAGTGGTTGGTGCCAGTGAGCATCAAGCCCAGCCTGGTGGTGTGCGATAAAGGGCCAAATCTCGTAGCAGCTCTGAGCCTAGCCAGTTTGATGCACATCCCTTGCCTAGCGCATGTGCTGAATTTAGTTTAATAACTTGTCCCACATTTCCACCTGATCATATTTCAGCCATTGACCTCCCTTGGATGTGGTATCCCTTTCTCAGGCTCCCTCTCCGGCATGGAACCCTGATTCTCCGTTACCCGTGATCACCATGGTAGGTGCATAAAAGAACATTAAAAGTTGATAGGGAAGATATCCAATTGGATCGTGGACGTCACAGGGAAATACGATCAGGCGGAAGTTATGTAGAGTCAACAAAGCGGCAGCAGGGCCTCTCCTGTATAACGTTTCCTAATCCAAAATACCGTAGTGACATCCCCTGTAATTTTGTATTACTCATTCCAATAATAGGGCATCTTAAGTGTCCTGTATTGTTATTTATCATGACTACCTCCTCGAATCGGGAGTGGGTAATTGGCGCACGCCCCAACCCTTCCTTCAATTCTTCCGCTTTAATAACTTGTCCCACATTTCCACCCGATCAGATTTAGCCATTAACCTCCCTTGGGTGTGGTATCCCTTTCTCAGGCATGGAACCCTGATTCCCCGTTAGCCGTGATCACAATGGTAGGCGCAAAAAAGAACTTCGAAAGTTGACAGAGAAAATATCCAATTGGATCTTGGACATCACAGAGACGTGCGACATGGTGGAGCGGTATGTGTGCACGCGCCTGCACGTACTGACTGATGGGTCGGCCCCCTAAACTTCTGGGTCTTCAAATTGGGCACATGGCCTGAGCTTGCCCTTTATGCCTTGGAGGTGCTGGCCTGTATTGTCTGAACGTTTGTTTATCACAGCAGGAGGGGGTTATCACAGACAAGCGCAGCCACCTGTCCACAGCCAATGTGAACAAGCACACGTTCATTCAAATTAACCAGGCAGGGATCCCGCAGGACTTGTCCGTACCTTGTGCAGAATAGACATGTATACTGGCCTTACCCAGGCCATTGTTGTACTCTAGCGCACGTTCTCTTTGTTTTATTTTTTATATTTCCCAATGTTTTGGGGTCTACCCAAATTTTAACAAAAAAATTAATAAAATAAAATAAAAAACAAAACCTCCTCCTCCTCCACCGCCGCTTCCACCTACACCGCCACATCCACTCCCTCCTCAATCTCTTATTATTATTTTATGTTATTTTAAGTAATTTCATAGAAACATAGTACGCCCATTGTATGCATGGTCACATGCTGGAGGTTACTGGGAGATTGCTTTGAGTCGGACCTTGCGCTCCTGGAATTCACCCACTGGCTCCTGGTATTGCCCAGGTGGCTGTGCACTAGGTGATCTTTCAAGTTGGAGCCTCTCCTATAGGTGACTATTGGATTGACGGATTGTGACTGTGACGAGGGGACATCCTCTGCATCTGCATCCGAACACTTGTAGGATAGCATTCAACAATACTAACGACTCTTGCCATCTATCGAGGGGATAGAGTGTACCACACCACTCCTCCATCAGTGAATCCAGTTTTTGGTATCAATTGAATGTTTTTAACCTTATATTTTTTATATTTTTGATAATTTTTGTGTGATATATTGCATGTATTTTATGTACAATATTTTATTCTATTTGTAACCCTCCCATTAAATATTTCCATTATGGTCCAAATGTTGTGAGTGCTCACTCACTCTCCATTCTTTTCTACATTACGTCACTTTGGGGTAGGGCACCCCTTTTGTGAGTTAGTAGCACCTTGCATAGCCATCAGGTGTGAGCCAACCCCTTGTATTTTATAGAAACATAGCTTGCTGCTTTTTCCAAGCGCTGATTATTATAAGTGCATTGGAGATATTCAGGAGATACTCAGGAGGTAATCTGGAAGTGGATACAATCTAAACAAGTAAGATTTGTTTGTTTATAATCTTTCAGCTCTTTAAAATGGCAGACCTGGTTCTGTGCAGGAATTGTGCTTTTAATTCAGGTTCCACTCTTCGGAGGTTTGGATGCTGTCTGATCTATAGACAGCTCTCCATAATGCAGCAGGAAATAGCTTTTTTTAAATCTGAGATTTGTAAATTAACAGTTAAACAAACTCAGGCTGAGAACGTTGCAATGCCACTGCCACAGAGGCCCCCTAGAAATGGAAGACGGGTTACTGCAGGTTCTGGTAGACTGAGAGTTGTTGGTAGGACATGTCCCACAATCTGTGGCTCTCCATAATTCATTTGCAGCACTTTCAGAGTGCAAGAGCAACATGAAGGATGGCTCAAGCACAGTGGGTGTGAAACAATCATTTACCATGCCTAAAGTATGCAAGACTGCAGCCAAAGACAAAAAGGAGAAGGTGAGGACTGATAGTAAGCAGCTGTTGGTGGGTGATTCCATCATAAGAGGTGTGAAGTTTGAGGAAAATTGTGTTGAGAGATGTCTAGCAGGGATAGACAATGGATCCTTAATATTGTTAGGCAAACAAAGCAGGAAAGGGAGGTGGATGTTATTGTCTATCTTGGGACAAATGATCTGGCTTGCAATGAGGTTTCAAAGGTGAAGGAAGCTTTTCACACACTTGGAAATTATATATGGGAGGTTGCATCAACTGTTTCATTCTCTGCATTTTTGCCTGCGCATAACCTTCGGCATGACAGGAAGATACACATTAAGGAATTAAATGTATAAATTGGTGAATGGTGTCTGAACCAAGGGTTTGGCTTTGTGTCTCATGTTAGCTCTCGTTGGAATGAAAAAGAACTGTACAAGAAAGATGGTTTGCATCTTTCTCTCAATGGAACGAATGTCCTCAGTGAACAGTTACAAGTATTTTCTAAGTAGCATTTAAACTAGGAAAGGGGGGCAAAAGAGTGATAATTCAGCAGTCCGACTGCCCCCCAGAACAATGCCAGAAGATGCCAGTAGCACAAAGGTTAAGAAAAGACAAGCTCAGATTCTTGTCTACAAATGCATCGCAGTTTAGGGAATAAGATCAATGAACATGAGACTATAATGGCATCTGAGAATATAGATTTAGTGGCTGTTACTGAGATGTGGTTCAATGGGAGTAATGACTGGGATATAACAATACCAGGGTTCTCTCTATACAGGAAAGACAGATAAGGCAAGAAGGGGGAGGGTGGCCCTGTATGTGAAATAGAGCATGAAATCTAATTTGATACAAGTTAGCGAGACCAATTTAGAGTCAGTTTGGGTTACCTTGCAGCTTGATAATCATAAGGTAACTCGTGTAGGTGTGATATATAGACCACCTAGCCAAGTCAAAGAATTAGATGATCTACTAGTTGACTCTTAACCACTAGTTGGCTCTTAACCGCATTTTGCTGCCTTTTGCAGCCCTCTAGCCCTTTCCATGACTTTTTTAGAGCCATTTTAGTGCTCCAAAGTTCGGGTCCCCATTGACTTCAATGGGGTTCGGGTTCAGGGTCAAGTTCGGGTCCCGAACTCGAACTTTTTTGCAAAGTTCGGCCGAACCAGGTGAACCCGAACATCCAGGTGTCCATCCAGGTGTAACTCTAGTTATATGTTCTAAAGCCTATTTGTTGTGTATTAGTGGCAAAAGTAAAATATATTTGAGGTTCAGCGGTGCAAGTATATGTATAGTGTATTAGTGGCACAAAAAAAGTATTTGCCATTGTGTGGTGAAGTGAGAAAATTACAGCCCTTTTTGGCGTGTATTATTGGGGAAAAAAGGGCTTATTAGCCATTGTGTGGTGAAGTAAGAAAATTAAAGCCCTTTTTGGCATGTGTTATTGGGGAAAAAAGGGCTTTTTAGCCGTTGTGTGGTGAAGTGAGAAAATTACTGACTTTTTTAGGGTGTTTTAATTTCCTTTTTATTTATTTATTTGATCTAACAGTATGTCAGACATAGAAGTGCCAGGCCCTGCACAGTGGAGTGGCAGAGGCCTAAATGTTTCTGGCACAGGCACAGGTTGCAGCAGAGTAAGGGGCCTTGGCAGCAGGGGTCACTTTGAGAGGTCTGAGCTCCCAGTGTCAGCTAGCGGTCTTGTCTTGACCAGCAACCCAGCGGTTCTTGAATAGTTGACTCGATCTTAGCCTTCGTTGCAAGTGACATCAGACACCCCAAGAGTCGGTGGGTTCATCAGACACAACCCTTAGTTGGCATGTGCCTTTTCCTGTCCTCAACCTACCTCTGTCCTTTTCTGTTCCCTCAGCCAGAGAAGTATTATATGCTATGGGCTCAGCTCCTCTATACAGCGAGGACAAGTTACTAGAAGACAGCCAAGATGTTGAGGAAACATCCACCGCTACCTCCACTAGGTTGGAATGTAGTAATGAGAAGAGTGGTGTGGGAGCTGGTGTCGCGAGCGGTCAAGCTCCTGACCCAGAAACGGTTGAGGAGCACATCAGTGATGTGCAGACAGTACTCAATGATGATGATGATGTAGCTGATCGCACTTGGGAGCCAGGTGATGATGGGGCTTCATCATCATCGGGAAAAGAGGGTGGCACCTTGCCCGTGAGGCAGTGGCGGAGCCAGAAAGTTGCTAGTGTGGCCGGGAGTCAGCAGGGTGGCAGCAGTGGGAGATCAGGAGCCAAACGTGCACAGGATAGACAACTCGCTTCGCAGGAGTCTACCTACCCGGGAAGTAGTGGTGCACAGGTTTACGGAGGGAGCAGCATTAGCAGTCAGCCAGTGTGTAGTGTTAGGGGTAAAATCACCTACTCAGCTGTGTGGCAGTTTTTTGTTAAGACGCCAGAGGAGGTGAACATGGCCATATGTTGAATCTGTGGGCAGAAGGTTAAGCGTGGAAAGGGTGCCAATGTTGGCACCATGGCATTGCGTCAACCTATGCAGCGTCACCATAAATTGACCTTGGAGAACCATGGCTCCAATGTGGTGGTCCAGCCTGCCAGTAACACGCCGCACCCTGATTTCAGGCAGTCAAAGCTCCACCACCTCAGCCAAAGGGAGCTGTCTGTCCTTCCCATCATATGCTGGTCCTGATGCTCCTGCTCCTCCTCTTCCTAATTAGTAATTCTGTCAGCAATCGATCATCCAAGCGATTGACAAGAGACAACAGTATGAGTGTACTCATTTAACGGTGCAGAAGCTGAATGTGCTCCTGTTTCTGGTGCTGCAATCCCTCCCTTTTCCAAGTGGTGGGCTCTGCACCTTTCAGAGAACTTATAGCTTGTGCTGAGCCATGGTGGGGAGTCCCAAGCCATCATTTCTTTGCCAAAAAGGCAGTGCCAGCCCTGCACACACACGTACAACAGAAGAGGGGCCAGTCCTTGAGCCTGTCGGTGTCTGCAAAAGTGCACGGCAGCGCTCATGTGTGAAGCTGTAAATATGGTCAGGGACAATACATGTCCTTTATGGCCCACTGTGTGAATGTGGTTCCTGCACAGCCACACCAGCAACTTGGCCAGGTGACACCACTTTTGCCTCCACATAGTCAAGCAGTTGTTCCTGCGACAATGTCCGCTTCTGCCTCCTCATACTCCACCGTGTCCTCAGCCTTCACTGCAGGGATAATTCACAGTGTCCCTCCAGAGTACCACATGTGCAGGGCACAGTGGCGTCACGCTGTTCTGCACCTCGTTTGCCTGGGCAAACGGAGTCACACAGGGGAGCAACTGCTCCGTGTCCTTCATCAAGAAATCTAATCCCGGCTTTCTCCGCGACAGCTGAAAATAGGAACCATGATGAATGACAATGAGAAGAACATGGTGTCAGCGCTGCATGGCACACGTGTTTAATCTGGTTGTCAAACAGTTCCTGAAGTCTTCCACCCATCTGCAATATATCCTAAAAATGGTCAGGAAACTTTGCATGCACTTCAGCCACTCGTACACCGCAAAGCACACCCTCTTTGAGCAAAGCGGTAGAACAGCATCCCGCAATATAGGCTGATATGCGACGTTTCCACCCGTTGGAATTCCTCGCTCCATATGTTGGACCGACTATACGAACAGAGAAAGGCCATAAACGATTTCTTGATGATCCGAGTGGACAGGAGTACTCCCCTGTGTAAATTCGATTTCAGCTAGTGGCAGCTCATGCGCAACATCTGCCGTTTGCTCAGGCCCTTTGAGGAGGCCATGTGATTTGTCAGTCGTCAGGACTACGGGATGAACAACGTCATTCCACTGCTTCATGTTCTGGAACAGATGCTGGTAAATCTGACTGGTCAGGGGAGTGGAGACATGGCGCCTAGATCTCACAGCCACATGGGGCCTGTGGGGACTTAACTGGAGGAGGAGTAGGAGGAAAACATTGGAGCACAAGCAATGTGTAGCGTAATTGGTGGTTTTTACACACAGATGAGGAGCAGGAGAAGCTAGGGTGATGAGGAGGCAGAGAACCCAGATACACCGTGGCAATATGCAGTGAAGATGGAGGCAGGCAGTCCCTCTGAGTCACTTGCACAAATGGCCCGATGCATGCTCGCTTGCTTGCGTAGTGACAGTCGAATTGTCACCATTCGGCAGAGGGATGACTTCTGGCTCTCCAACTTGTTGGACCCTCGCTACCGGTCCAAAATGGGGGCCTTTTCTACACCCGCTGAGAGGGAGGACAAACTGAACTACTATAGAGACATCCTATGTAGTCTCTTTAATAGTCTATATTGGCTGCTGCCTATTTGCGCCATCGTCCATCCTCTCGCAGGTCTGAATGGGGGGCCTCTGCGCTCACGTTCCTCTGCCATGGCTGCTGTGGCAGGGTGGGGGTGGGGTATGAGCAGTTCCAACTCCATCAGCAGCAAGTTGATTCTAGAGTCGCTGATAAGCAGCTTTCTTCGCCCGCCCAGTAAATAAACTACTCACCAGCAGCAGCAGATAGACTTGGAGCAGGACCTGAACCAGCAGGCGGTGGCATACTTGGACAGTACCCTGCCACCCCACATTAAAGATCTGCTGAGGCTACTGGGCAGCCAAACTGGATTTGTGGCAGCAACTAGCAGAGTTTGCCCTGGAAGAACTGTCCTGCCTGGCCAGTAGCGTGGCATCAGAGTGGGTGTTTAGTGCGGCTGGGGCCATAGTTACCCCAAGAAGAACTCACCTGTCCACCCAAAATGTAGAGAGACTGACCTTTGTCAAGGTGAATCAGGCATGGATCAGCAAGAATTTCCACCCACCAATGCCTGATTCATCAGACTAGATCATCCATGGTGCCACACCAACACTTTGACACAAGAGACCGGTTTCTTCTTGTTACCTGCCTCAGCTACTATTCTGATGCTGCCACCCGCCTGATGCATCCCACACATCTGATGCCAAATGTTCCTTCTTTCACCCACCATCTTCAGCTGGTACTCGTATTGCCACCCACCTCCCCACTCTGTCACTGAGTCACTCTGTTGTCTCCTGATGCTGCTGCCACCTCCTCACTATGTCACCTTGCCCCTCTGTGGTCTCCTGATTCTGCTGTCACCTCCACACTATGTTACCTTGCCAGTCTGTGGTCTCCTGATGCTGCTGCCACCTCACCTCTATGCCATAGGGCCACTCTGTGGACTTCTCATGCTGTTCCCACCCTCCCCACTTCATGACTGGGCCGCTATTTTGCCTTTCGGCCTGGCTGACATCATAGGCGCAGAATATAAATAGCCTGTTCAAAGGAATGCACATGCCTCAGATGAAAGATACATGCAACCCATGCAAATGTAGCATTTAATATTTATAAAGATAACCAAAGGTGAACACTTTTGTAATTCTATGATATTCCAGTGACGTAATTTGAAATGTATTGCCTCATTGTCTAAATACCAGTTTGTGACATGCACATTTGTATTTAATTTGCTATGCTTGTTTCTTATTTTGCATGACTTTCAGTGATAAGATTGTGGAATTTTTTTTATAATATTATTTAAAAATCTATGAATGCATCAGTCATTTAAATGGATTCTTTTGGCAGTTTTGACTTTAAAACTGTGGGGCTGAGGAAACAGGACAACTTTTAATGGAGCTTTATTGTGCTTAGTACTGTAATGACAGAGCCCCCTCTCCTTCTGTAGCAGTTTGTAACTCGTCTTGTTCATGCTTAGTGCAATTGTATTATGTATGTATACCCATTTTCATATGTACAGTGTCATGGAATGAATGGCGCTTAAATAAAAATAATTAGTGATGATCGAACATGCTTGGCTGAACACCTGTTCGACTTGAGCATCTCGATGCTCGGCACATGGCTGTACTCGCCCGAGTACCGCATGTGCTCGAACACAATGATCGAGTCTCCTCCCGTGCAGTTAAGTACTGCCCTTCACTGTAATGCAGTAGCCATGTTGGCTACTGGCATTACAGTGATTGGCTGGCCGGAACGCGTCATCGGGTGCGATAAAGCACCAGATGACATATGTTCGGCTCAGTATTAGTCAGGGAGAGCTAAGCATAGGAAAGGAAAGACAGTGTAGGGCAGTGGCATAGCGTGGGTTGCCAGCACCCAGGGCAAACCTAGTATTGCACCCTCTAACTTTTGGGCACGCACGTGCCTTTTTATAGAACGACGTCCCACAGCATGCCAAGACCAATATTACCAATAATACTATACAAGAGACAAATACTACAAATATCATTAACACGTATGACCAGTTCTTAATGACCTGATATTACATCATAATTATACTGCATATAATACAATATAAGACCAATATTACCACCATACATTTACTATGTAGTGGTAGATACAGATCCTACATAAGTGAATACACAATCAGTACAATGCAGGTAAATGCACTGTTCAGTTGACTATAACAATATGTGAAAAGGAGTGGAAAATCCCTTTCAGAACAGTCACTTGAATATGTAATATTTACCTCACCAGAAATTAGTTGCAGGACTTATTAGCATGAACTATTCTTGATCTTAAATTGTGTCGGATAAGCTAAAACCAGGACACTGTGTCAAACGCAGACAGAATAATGGAGACAACAGAAGGACATTACTAGACACTGCTAATTACCAAGATATGAACCTAGAAGCCCCAAAGCTACAAATGGATACTGGCACTTATACCATTTGCTGAAGTGAGACAATCTTTTATAACATGGCTTCCTAACTAGGACAGATTATAGGATCTCATAACATACATGGTTTTATATGGCTTTACATACCATCTTTTGCTAAGCTCTGAAAAATGGACACTAATATCCAGTTTCATCTTAATCTGTTCCCATGAGTCCAGAACACAGCTCTGCACAATCCCCGACTGCAGCGTAGAAAGCTTCTGTGCTTAGAATCGTACTGCCAGTTACTGCCATGGCACTGCTCTACTGTGCAACATCCCGATAACAGAAGAACTCTGATCTGCCGCGGAATTGGTTTGTAGTAAAACAAGAAGCAGGCCAGAACCTACAAAATAACAAAATCATGTTTGAAATCTAGTAGACAACATTTAAGTTAATGTTCAGTCAATTCTAAATCCACTTACCTCCATTTAAAATCGCCTGCTTTTGATTTTTGCAAATTTTTCTATAACGGTATTGAACTTTATTTTGACATCTTGCTCAATTGAAAGCATTGCTAGGTTAGTCAGTCTTTCCTGGCTCATTGTAGATCTTAGATATGTTTTTATTAATTTCAGTTTTGAGAAACTTCTTTCACAACTGACAGTTGAAACAGTGATAGTTAAAAAGATTCTTAATGCCACAACAAGGTTAGTCAAACTCTCCTGCAGCTTCCACTTGTACACCCACCGAAGGAAATCTAAAGCGGTCCAGTTAGCAGGCTGCTTATCGGTCTTGACATCCTTATACAAGACAATGTGTTTCCGAAGGCGATTTATTTCTTTGAACATAGCTGCAGCATTTAACTCTGTGTACTTAGCACATGTGTGCTGAATTTGTTCATTGATAAAATCATCTTTTTCAATATCTGGCAAAGTGTGGATTTGCATGAATACAAATCGCTGGTGAAGCATATTCATCTGTGTTGTACGTTTTGTGATTTCTGCCTCAAGCCGATCAACTTCTTCTAGTTCTCTTTTTGTTTCTTGTATTAAGGTCAAGCCAGCATCACAACTTAGCTCACCAGGCATCTTCTTACATCTTCCAACTCTTCTCTCTGTATAAATGTTGTATATTTGGCATATCTGCAGAGCTTTCTCAGTTGCCTCTAACACTACACACTCTTGTTTTTCCTGGCAAAATAGAACCAGGGCTTTCAGCTTTTGCACGCATTGATCAAGTGCAAGTCCTTTTTGCTGCAGGTAGATCTGAGCATCGTTCACTTTGTTTAGTACTGGGCTCCAAAAAAAAAAAAAAGGGGGAAAAAAAGGATGTCATGATGCAAAGACTTTCTGCATCCCCTTTGGTTTCAGGGGTTTCTTCTGGTCTATCTTGCAACTCTTCCAAAGTATCTATTATTTTCTCAGTGTGTTTAGCAAGTACACATACAGCTTCATGCTTTGAACGCCATCTTGTGTCACATGATCGCTTTAAGTACATGTTCCTTAAGAACATCCCATCTATGGGTGGAGCTTGAAAATAAAGTATACCATTTTTCTACAGTGCTAAAGAAAGTCATAGACTTTGTTCCAACACCAACTGCATGCACACCGGCAAGATTGAGCGAGTGATTGTTACATGGCACAAACACTGCTTTGGGATTGATATCCAAAATGCGTTTCTGTACACCACTAATATGTCCAGCCATAGTTGCTGCATTGTAGTATCCTTGGCCATAGCAGTGCTCCAGTTTAGGGCCATCTGCTTGTAACTTGTCACAAATCTGTTTTGTGATGATATCAGATGATTTTCCATATAACTGAATAAAATCAATGATTCCACCACCTTGACTTCATTATCTTCAATTTGAACATATCAAATCACTTGCAACATTTGGTTAGTGTGAGAAATATCTGGAGTGCTATCAAACATGATAGCAAAATACTTGGCCTTAGTAATTCTTTGAAAGATGGCTGTTCTAACATGATCACCAAGTAAGCTGATAAACTCATTCTGGCTCTGTGGAGAGAGGTAGGACACAGAGTACCCATGTGCCTGCTGTAGTTTGGGAAGATATTGATTGGCATCTGGATCATATTTTGCGAGTAACTTTAAAGTTTCTAGGAAGTTTCCAGAGTTATCATCAGTGCTTAGATTTTCTGAGTGACCACGTAAGGGTAAGGATTGCCTTGCTAGATACAGCATACCGTCAACTATTCTGGCTAGGATTGCCTTCCACTTTTCAAATTACCTCTGTTGTGCAAGCTGGGTAGGAGCATCAATAGTCTCTTGTTTTTGTAGCCACATTTCAAATTCTTTCCACATTGTAAATGCACAAAGGTGGTAAGAACTGCGCTAATGTTCTAGCAACCTAGGGTTTAGCTTTCTCCATGCATTAAACCCATTTGACTTTCCAAAATAACTTTTCCCTTTTTTTCCCTGTACAAACAAAGAGGATCCTGCACAAAGTGGAGTCAGCTGTGGAAAGATTGGGACACGGATAATTAATTAGGATTTTTTTCCTTTTTTCTCTTTTTTTTTTTTCTTTTTTCCTGCAGGGTGGGGGGTTCGGGGGGTGGGTTGGGGAAGATCTCATTAGTCCGGTCTTTTCTACATGTCTGTATCGGCAAAGAATGTGCAGTTGTTCTGGAGTATTGTAGCATCTGCAGAGATGCTGGGGGATTGCAGGTCCCTCAGGCATTAAATAACGGATGCTGGGGGATTCCGGCCTTCTCCCCCAGAGGGCGGGATCTCCACTCGACTTTCAGTACTCATATTGTTATGGGTACTTGTGTCTATGTAATTATTGCCGAGTATGCTCAGGGTTGGAATCGACGGACTTGTGGACTTTATAGTATTATAAATGTTGTATTGACCTGTATTTTTTGTATTATAATTAATAAAATATTTAAATATAAAAAAAACTAAATAACTTTTCCCTTTGGCCTTCTGGAAAAGCATACAAGGAAAACAATATACAGCTCATTTTATAGGAGAAAACACTAACCATGTCCTTAACATAGTCTCACCATTCTCCAAATTCACGTAGAACCAGTCCTTAGAAAATTACCTGCCATCACTATCTTTTGGAAACAATGCATCCTTATTTTGCAGTTTCACTGTTCCTCTCTTGACAAGTTCAGTTTTCAAAGTTTCATCCACAATTTCAGGCCAATAGCCAATATCGGTGAAGACTTTGAGGTCAATTCTCTCTAGCATAATATTTGGCTGAGCAGAAGTAGAAGCATCTTTACACAAAGCTGCCTCTTCTGTTTCTAAAGTAACAAAAGGAATGTCCACAGGCACTTGTTCGAGTTTGTGAGGCTCTTGTAATGCTACCGGTGATGGTGATCCTAATGTACTTTCAGCTGTGTTGACAAGAAACCTGTCAAGGCTTCCAGCTAGTTCAGCTTGCTGCTTCTGCAATATCCTTCTCCTCTTTCTGCCTTGTGCACCTGATTCTTTTTTGTTTGGCATTATGGCTAACAGCAGTGGTATAGTCTTCTGCCAAAAATAAAATAAAAATCTAACCTAAATAGTTATTCACGGTCACTCAATGAGCCAGCATACACATGACAAGATCACGGTCAGGCATGTGTGTCCATGCATTCACTTACCTTGTGTCTTCATGATGATGTTAAGTCCTTCTATTTCCTGGTAGCAGTGATGTTATAGTTAAGCTGGGTAAGGAGCTTCTCCTTTTTGTTGACCACGTTGGTCTCCAAATGGCAAGAGTTGGAATGACGCAGGAAGGCATCATCAAATTCAGCCACACTCACTATCAACCAAGCTTGTGTGTCCATGCATTAAATTACTTAGAATTTGTATTGAGCTGCAGAATAAGGACTTACCGCTGCTACACAGACAGGATCAGTTGTGCGTCTCATTTTTCCTTCCTTCTGACAGATCAGAAGAAGGGTCAAATAAATGATGATGTCAGCCAGGTCGAAAGGCAAAATAGTGGCCCAGTCATGAAGTGGGGAGGGTGGGAAAAGCATGAGATGTCCACGGAGTGGCCCTATGACATAGTTGTGAGGTTGAAGCAGCATGAAGAGACCGTAGAGTGACCCAATGACAGTGTGGAGGTGGCGACAGCATCAGGAGGCCACAGAGTGGCACAATGACAGTGTGAAGGTGGCGGCAGCATCAGGAGACCACAGAGTGGCAAGTTGACATAGTGTGGAGGTGGCAGCAGCATCAGGAGACCACAGAGTGACCCGGTGACAGAGTGAGGAGGTGGCAGCAGCATCAGGAAACCACAGAGTGGCAAGGCGACATAGTGTAAAGGTGGCAGCAGCATCAGGAGATCACAGAGTGACACAGTGACCCGGTGAGTGGGGAGGTGGGTGGCAATCCGAGTACCAGCTGAAGATGGTGGGTAAAAGATGAAGCACTTGGAATCAGATATGTGACATCAGGTAGGTGGCAGCATCAGAATAGTAGCTGAGGAAGGTAGACAGAAGAAAATGGTCTTTTTGTCAAAGTGTTGTGGCACCATGGATGATCTAATCTGATGGATTAGCCATTGGGGGGTGGGAATCCTGGCTGATCCACACCTGATGCATCTTGACAAATTTCAGTCTCTCCACATTTTGGGTGGACAGGCGAGTTCTTCTTGGAGTAACTATGGTCTCAGCCGCACTAAACACCCACTCTGATGGGCAGGACAACTTTTCCAGGGAAAACTCTGCTAGTTGCGGCCACAAATCTAGTTTGGCTGCCCAGTAGTCCAGCAGATTTTCAATGTGGGGTGGCAGGGTACTGTCCAAGTATGCCACCACCTGCTGGTTCAGGTCCTTCTCCAGGTCTAGCTGCTGTTGGCGAGTAGTTTCTTCACTGGGCGGGTGAAGAAAGCTGCTCATCAGCGACTCTAGACTCAAGTTGCTGCTGATGGAGTTGGAACTACTCCTAACCTCCCACCCTGCCACAGCAGCCATGGCAGAGGAATGTGAGTGCAGAGGGCCCCCTCGGTTAGACCTGTGAGAGAATGGACGATGACGCACATAGGCAGCGGCCAACTCACTACATAGGATGTCTCTATAGTAGTTCAGTTTGTCCTCCCTCTCAGCGAGTGCAAAAAGGCCCCCATTTTGGACAGGTAGCAAGGATCCAACAAGATGGAGAGCCAGAAGTCATCCCTCTGCTGAATGGTGACAATTCGGCTGTCACTACGCAAGCAAGTGAGCATGCATCGGACCATTTGTGCAAGTGACTCGAAGGGACTCCCTGTTTCCATCTCCACTGCATATTGCCATGGTGTATCTGGGTCCTCTGCCTCCTCTTCCTCATCGCCCTGTATCTCCTCTGGCTGCCCCTGCTCCTCCTTTCCAGTCACCTGTGTGTAAAAGCCACCCATTTTGCTACACATTGCTTGTGCTCCAATGTCCTCCTGTTACTGCTCCTCCAGTTCAGTCCCCATAGGGTCCATGTGGCCATGAGATATGGGCGCCACGTCTCCAGTCCCCTGAGTTAGATTTACCAGCATCTGTTCCAGGACATGAAGCAGTGGAATGACGTTGTTCATCCCGTATTCCTGGCGATTGACAAACAACGTGGCCTCCTCAAAGGGCCTGAGCAAACGGCAGGTGTCACACATGAGCTACCACTGGCTGACATTGAAGTTTAACAGAGGAGTACTCCTGTCCTCTTGGATCATCCAGAAATAATTTATGACCTTTCTCTTTTCGTATAGTTTGTCCAACTTATGGAGGGTGGAATTCCAATAGGTGGAAACGTTGCTTATCAGCCTATGTTGGGGGAAGCCGTTCTGCCGCTGCAGCTCAAGGAGGGTGTGCTTTGCGGTGTACGAGTGGCTGAAGTACATGCAAAGTCTCCTGGACATTTTTAGGATGTCTTGCAGATGGGTGAAAGACTTCAGGAACCGCTTGACAACCAGATTTAACACGTGTGCCATGCAGAGCGCATGGTTCAGCCCTCCTTGATGCAACGCCGACACCATGTTCTTCCCGTTGTTTCTCACCATGGTTCAGATTTTCAGTTGTCGAGGAGAAAGCCAGGATTCGATTTCTTGATGAAGGACATGGAGCAGTTCCTCCACTGTGTGACTCCGTTCGCCTAGGCAAATGAGGTGCAGAACAGCGTGACCATAGTTACAGCTCCAGACGTCGGCGCAGCGCTGACGCCATGTTCTTCCCGTTGTCATTCATCATGGTTCATGTTTTCAGCTGTCGCAGAGAAAGCCGGGATTAGATTTCTTGATGAAGGACATGGAGCAGTTCCTCCCCTGTGTGACTCCATTTGCCCAGGCAAACGAGGTGCAGAACAGCGTGACGCCGCTGTGCCCTGCACAGGTGGTACTCTGGAGGGGCACTGTGAATTGTCCCTGCAGTGGAGGCTGAGGATACGGTGGAGTATGAGGAGGCAGAGGCGGACATTGTCGCAGGAACAACGGCGTGACAGCGTGTAGGCAGAAGCGGTGTCACCTGGCCAAGTTGCTGGTGTGGCTGTGCAGGAACCACTTTCACCCAGTGGGCCATAAAGGACATGTATTGTCTCTGACCATAGTTACAGCTTCACACGTCAGCGCTGCCGTGCACTTTTGCAGACACCGACAGGCTCAAGGACTGGCCCACCTTCTGTTGTACATGTGTGTGCAGGGCTGGTACTGCCTTTTTTGCAAAGAAATGACAGCTTGGGACTCCCCACCTCGGCTTGGCACAAGCCATCAGTTCTCTGAAAGGTGCAGAGCCCAACACTTGGAAAGGGAGGGACTGCAGCACCAGCAACTTGGACAGGAGCACATTCAGCTTCTGCGCCGTTGGATGAGTGCACGCATACTGTTGTCTCTTGGCAATCGCTTCAGTGATAGATTGCTGACGAAATGATTGACAAGGAGTAGGAGGAGGACGACCAGGAGCATCAGGATCAGCAGATGATGGAAAGGACAAACAGATCCCTTCGGCTGAGGTGGTGGAGCCTTGTTTGCCTGAAACTGGGTGCGTGCCACTGGGTGATGCAGCGGTTGCTGCAGCAGGCTGGACCACACAGAGCCACGGTTATCCCAGGCCACTTTTATGGTGACGCTGCATATGTTGACGCAGGGCCATGTTGCTTAACAAAAAACTGCCACACAGCCGAGTAGGTGATTTGACCCCCAACACTACGCACTGACTGACTGCTACCGTCACTGCTTCTGTGAACCAGTGCACCACTACTTTCCGGGCCGGTAGGCTCCTGCAAAGCGGGTGGTCTACCCCGGTCACGTTTGGCTACTGACCTCCCGCTACTGCCACCCTGCTGACTCCTGGCACGCTAGCAACTTGCTGGCTCCACCGCTGCCTCTTTTCTCGATGATGATAAAGCCCCTTCATCACCTGGCTCCAAAGTGCAATCAGCTACATCATCATCATCGAGTACTGTCTGCACGTCACTGATTTCCTCCTCAACTGTCTCTAGGTTAGGAGCCTCACCGCTCACAACACAAGCTCCTATGCCACTCTTCTCATCGCTACTTGCCCACCCATCAGAGGAAGCGGCGGATGTCTCCTCCAAATCTTGGCTGGGCAGTAGCTGCTGACTGACCTCTCGTAGCTCGTCCTCACTGTATAGTGGGGCTGAGCCCACAGCATATAATACTTCTTTGGCTGAGGGAACAGAAAAGGACAGAGGCAGGTTCAGGACAGGTAAAGGCACAGGGCCTGCTCCCGTGCCATGCCAACTAAGGGTTGTGTCTGACGAACCTGCCGACTCCTGGCTGGGGGTGTCTGATGTCACTTGCTACGAAGTCTAAGATTGAGTTAACCTTTCAAGAACCGCTGGGTTGCTGGTCAAGACACTGACACTGGGATCTCAGGCCTCTCGAAGTGACCCCTGCTGCCACGGCCCCTTACTCTGCTGCGACCTGTCCCTGTGCCAGAAAAATTTAGGCCTCTGCCACTCCACTGTGCAGGGCCTGGCACTTCTATGTCTGACATACTGTTAGATCAAATGAATAAATAAAAAGGAAATTAAAACACCCCAAAAAAGTCTGTAATTTTCTCACTTCACCACACAATGGCAAATACTTTTTTTGTGCCACTAATACACGCAAAAAATGGCTTTAGAACATATAAGTGTACCGCTGAAATGGAAAATATATTTTTCTTTTGTCACTAGTACACAACAAAAAGGGCTTTAGAACATATAACTGCACCGCTGAACGGCAAATAGGCCCTTAGTATAGGTCATCAATACCTGATCGGTGGGAGTCTGACTCCTAGGCAACCCCGCCAATCAGCTGTTTTAAGAGGAGAGGGCACTCATACAAGCACTAATTCCTATTCAAGATGAAACTGTGCATCGACTCGGTGGTGCAGTGTAATTACAAGTGTTTGTTCCATTCACTAGAAATAATATTGCACCGCCGCTTCAAGCTAGAGGAAAATGCACAGCGTAATCTTGAGGAGGAAGTAGTGCTCGTACGAGTGACACATCCTCTTCAAACAACTGATCGTCTGGGGTCCTGGAAGTCGGACCCTCACCGATCAGGTATTGATGACCCATCCTGAGGATAGGTCATAAATAGAGAGGAGCAAAGTCCTCTAAAATGCAATTTGGCTGCTTTGCCGAATAAAAAAAAAAAATTGCTTTGTGACTACGTACTTTGTCACACAGCATAATTCTTTGTAAATAGCGGGTGCAATGAAAGGGTACAGTAATTGAGCCCCCCCCCCCCCCGTCATTGACCCTCCTCCTCAGATGCTGCGTTCATCACTGATCGCTGCATCTGAAATTCATATTAAAGCATTTTAGTGTTTGCAATCTTTTTTAAAATTTCACTTACCTAATCCATTTGACCGCAAAGAGGCTACCGCGGCCATCTTACTTGAAGATCCAGAGCGAAATCTCTTGTGGCGCGTGATGACATCATCACGTCGGTTGGCATGGAGATGTCATATGCCATAGTTCACAAGATTTCACTCGGGATCTTAAAGCAACACGGCCACAGCGGTCTCTTCACACTCAAATGGATGAGGTAATTGTGATTTTTTGCCATTTCAGGGAAAATCGTCAAGTCATAAGTCATCAATATTACTGGCTGCACAACCCCTTTAAGCTAAGCAGACCATGTGTAAGCTGCAGTCTGAGCGGGTAATGGGTAGAGATGTTCCGAACTATTCACCAGCGAACATAGTTTGTTCGCGTTCGCCGCGGCGGGCAAACATATGCGATGTTCGATCTGCCCCCTATACATCATCACTGAATAAACTTTGACCCTGTACCTCACAGTCAGCAGACACATTCCAGCCAATCAGCAGCAGACCCTCCCTCCCAGACCCTCCCACCTCCTGGACAGCATCCATTTTAGATTCATTCAGAAGCTGCATTCTTAGTGAGAGGAGGGACAGTGTAGCTGCTGCTGATTTAATAGGGAAATCGATAGCTAGGCCAGTGTATTCAGTGTCCACTACAGTCCTAAAAGACTCATCTGATCTCTGCTGTAGGGACAGCACCCCAAAAAGCCCTTTGGGGCTAGAACATCAGTCAGCTTTTTTTTTCTTTTTCCTGTGTAATCAAATTGCAGTTGCCTGCCAGCGTGTGTGTCAGGCTCACAGCCCTGCAAGTGCATAGTGTCACCAGCGAAACTCATATCTGGTGTCACATTCGATTACATTTAAATAAAAACAACAATTTTGACTGTAAATAACTAGCAGTCAGTTGCACAGACGTGTTTATGTGTTTAAGGCCCAGTGCCAGTGCATAGTGTCACTTCAGCGCCATTCATATCTGGTGTCACATTCGATTCCATTTAAAGAAAAACAACAATTTTGACTGAATAAATAGCAGTCAGTTGCACACACGTGTTTGTGTGTTTTTAGGTCCAGTGCCAGTGCATAGTGTCACTTCAGCGCAACTCATATCTGGTGTCACATTCGATTCCATTTAAAGAAAATCAACAATTTTGACTGAATAAATAGCAGTCAGTTACACACGTGTTTGTGTGTTAAAGGCCCAGCTGCAAGCGCATAGTGTCACTTCAGCGCAACTCATATCTGGTATTACATTCGATTCCATTGTAAGAAAAACAACAATTTGGATTGAATAAATAGCAGTCAGTTACACACGTGTTTGTGTGTTAAAGGCCCAGCTGCAATGGCATAGTGTCACTTCAGCGCAACTCATATCTGGTGTCACATTTGATTCTATTTAAAGAAAAACAACCATTTTGACTGAATAACTAGCAGTCAGTTGCACACACGTGTTTGTGTGTCTACGGCCCAGTGCCAGTGCATAGTGTCACTTCAGCGCCATTCATATCTGGTGTCACATTCGATTCCATTTAAAGAAAAACAACAATTTTGACTGAATAAATAGCAGTCAGTTACACATGTGTTTGTGTGTTAAAGGCCCAGCTGCAAGCGCATAGTGTCACTTCAGCGCCATTCATATCTGGTGTCACATTCGATTCCATTTAAAGAAAAACAACAATTTTGACTGAATAAATAGCAGTCAGTTACACATGTGTTTGTGTGTTTAAGGCCCAGTGCCAGTGCATAGTGTCACTTCAGCGCCACTCATATCTGGTGTCACATTTGATTATATTTAAAGAAAAACAACATTTTTGACTGAATAACTAGCAGTCAGTTACACACGTGTTTGTGTGTCTAAGGCCCAGTGCCAGTGCATAGTGTCACTTCAGCGCCATTTATATCTGGTGTCACATTTGATTACATTTAAAGAAAAACAGCAAGCTCCTCCACATTTACATCTAACGATCTCCATCCCTCGTCCCCATACAGAATCATTGTTTGCTGAGAGCAGAGGCTGTTTAGACACCACAATCTGCTGCCGGCAAACAAATTGGACTTTTTTCCTGTCTAAAATAAGGGTTCTCTGACCAAAATGGCTCAAACGGATGCCAAATGTGCATAACTGATGCTCATGATCTGTTTTTTCTACAGGATCCGTTTTTTTCTCTCTGAACAACAGAAAAATAAAATGATGTGAACTCAGCCTAACCCTGTTGATTGAGCTTTGATAGACCTAATCTTATAGACAGATGTTTGCAATAAAGGAAGCAATTACGGATAAAGATCACTAACATACAACACAGCTAAAATTTTCCATAAAGATGCTATTATATAATAGCTTTTTTTTTGTTGGGGCACTACAAATTCCAGTATGTTTTGCTAGCTATGAGGAACAGGCTGCAAAATACATTTGTATCCCATTAAAACACCTTTTAAGGAAAAGGGCTATTTATAGCCACTATTTTTTTATAGGATTCATCATTATTCTTGGTTTTATAGAGAGTGGGATCATTCACAGTTTGAGCTATTTACTGTTAGTAAATCAATAAGAACCAACAGTGCATCATTATTTAGCTTAAGTACTGTTTTACTACTAGAAAGATTTATTTACAGCTTGTCATAAATGAACAACTAGATAATATTATTCCTGTTACTACGGATCTGTTCAGATTCAGTTGGCTGCCATTCAAAACACGCGAATAGTATAAAAATTAAATATGACTGAGCAGCTTCTTGAACTATCGTACACATATAACCTCGTTGGAAACTAGCTCAGTAGAGACATCTGGTGGTGTGCATTGTTACTGCAATAGCTGGTTCTAAGTAAAGTCATATTAAAGGAATCATAACATATTCTTATAATGATTTTGTTGTATTTATGAAACCTATGAAATATGTTTCATAAGTTACAACTGTAAAAATACATATATACACAAAATGACATACCTATTGGCTGACGGCTGTTTGCAGTATGGCTTTGCCTGATGGCTACACAGGATTCAAGTACAATATGTTAAAAAAAAGAGACTAGTTAAATCTGCTGGAAGACATCGAGAGCTGCTACACATATTTTATACATCATTTAAAATGTAATTTACAATATTTTAATGGCCGGTTACTGAATTATTAAACTATGTTATCAACAGTTTTATATTCTCAATGTTGGCTTCAATGTCAATAATATACATAAATTTCACTTAATTGCATTCATAATGAAGCTCTTGTTTGGAACCACTTTATAGCTTGTAATAGGGAAGTGCATGAATAGCAACTCCCTAATGTTAATATCAGCAATGCCCCTTTTATATAGAAATCTCCTGTAATAGTTGTAAATTCTCTTTTCTGCTGACTGGTTTACAAGGAAAGTGGTTGATTTGAAGGTGCTCTTCCATCAAATCTTTTGTCACATATTAAAAACCTACACTGAACGAAAATATAAACGTAGCACTTTTGGTTTTGCTCCCATTTTGCATGAGCTGAACTCAAAGATCTGAAACATTTACTACATACACAAAATACCTATTACTCTCAAATATTGTTCATAAATCTGTCTACAGTACAGACCAAAAGTTTGGACACACCTTCTGATTCAAAGAGTTTTCTTTATTTTCATGACTATGAAAATTGTAGATTCACACTGAAGGCATCAAAACTATGAATTAACACATGTGGAATTATATACATAACAAAAAAGTGTGAAACAACTGAAAATATGTCATATTCTAGGTTCTTCAAAGTAGCCACCTTTTGCTTTGATTACTGCTTTGCACACTCTTGGCATTCTCTTGATGAGCTTCAAGAGGTAGTCACCTGAAATGGTTTTCACTTCACAGGTGTGCCCTGTCAGGTTTAATAAGTGGGATTTCTTGCCTAATAAATAGGGTTTGGACCATCAGTTGCATTGTGGAGAAGTCAGGTGGATACACAGCTGATAGTCCTACTGAATAGACTGTTAGAATTTGTATTATGGCAAGAAAAAAAGCAGATAAGTAAAGAAAAACGAGTGGCCATCATTACTTAAAGAAATGAAGGTCAGTCAGTCCGAAAAATTGGGAAAACTTTGAAAGTGTCCCAAAGTGCAGTCACAAAAACCATCAAGCGCTACAAAGAAACCTGCTCACATGTGGACCGCCCCAGGAAAGAAAGACCAAGAGTCACCTCTGCTGCGGAGGATAAGTTCATCCGAGTCACCAGCCTCAGAAATCGCAGGTTAACAGCAGCTCATATTAGAGACCAGGTCAATGCCACACAGCGTTCTAGCAGCAGACACATCTCTAGAACAACTGTTAAGAGGAGACTGTGTGAATCAGGCCTTCATGGTAGAATATCTGCTAGGAAACCACTGCTAAGGACAGGCAACAAACAGAAGAGACTTGTTTGGGCTAAAGAACACAAGGAATGGACATTAGACCAGTGGAAATCTGTGCTTTGGTCTGATGAGTCCAAATTTGAGATCTTTGGTTCCAACCACTGTGTCTTTGTGTGACGCAGAAAAGGTGAACAGATGGACTCTACATGCCTGGTTCCCACCGTGAAGCATGGAGGAGGAGGTGTGATGGTGTGGGGGTGCTTTGCTGGTGACACTGTTGGGGATATATTCAAAATTGAAGGCATACTGAACCAGCATGGCTACCACAGCATCTTGCAGCGGCATGCTATTCCATCCGGTTTGTGTTTAGTTGGACCAGCATTTATTTTTCAACAGGACAATGACCCCAAACACACCTCCAGGCTGTGTAAGGGCTATTTGACCATGAAGGAGAGTGATGGGGTGCTGCGCCAGATGACCTGGCCTCCACAGTCACCGGACCTGAACCCAATCAAGATGGTTTGGGGTGAGCTGGACCGCAGAGTGAAGGCAAAAGGGCCAACAAGTGCTAAGCGCTGGGAACTCCTTCAAGACTGTTGGAAGACCATTTCAGGTGGCTACCTCTTGAAGCTCATGAAGAGAGAATGCCAAGAGTGTGCAAAGCAGTAATCAAAGAAAAAGATGGCTACTTTGAAGAACCTAGAATATGACATATTTTCGGTTGTTTCACACTTTTTATGAATTATGTATATAATTCCACATGTGTTAATTCATAGTTTTGATGCCTTCAGTGTGAATCTACAATTTTCATAGTCATTAAAATAAAGAAAACTTTTTGAATGAGAAGGTGTGTCCAAACTTTTGGTCTGTACTGTAAATCTGTGTTAGTGAGCACTTTCTTTGCTGAGATAATCCATAATCCGAGATAAGGTGTGGCATATCAAGGTGCTGATTAGACAGCATGAATATTGCACAGGTGTGCCTTAGACTGCCCACAATAAAAGAGCAATCTGAAATGTGCACAGTTTTGCCTTACTGGGGGCGAGGGTCAGAAAACCAGTCAGCATCTGGTGTGGCCACCATTTGCCTCACGCAATGCAACACATCTCCGTCGCATAGAGTTGATCAGGTTGTTGATTGTGGCCTGTGGAATGTTGGTGCACTCCTCTTCAATAGCTGTGCAAAGTTGCTGAATATTGGCAGGAACTGGAACACTCTGTCGTATACACTGATCCAGAGCATCCCAAGAATGCTCAATGGGTGACATGTCCGGTGAGTATGTTGGCCATGCGAGAACTGGGATGTTTTCAGCTTCCACGAATTGTGTACATATCCTTGCAATATGGGGCCGTGCATTCTCATGCTGCAACATAAGGGTGACAGTCGTGGATGAATGGCACAACAATGGGTCTTAGGATCTCATCACGGTATCTCTGCGCATTCAAAATGCCATCAATAAAATGCACCTGCGTTCCTTGTCCATAACAGACGCCTGCCCATACCATAACCCCACCATGACCATGGGCCACTCGATCCACAATGTTGACGTCAGCAAACTGCTCATCCACATGACGCAACACACGCTGTCAGCCATCTGCCCTGAACAGTGAAAACCGTCACTCATCTGTGAACAGAATGCCTCTCCGACATTCCAGACACCATTTAAAGTGAGAATTTGCCCACTTAAGTCGGTTATGAGGACGAACTGCAGTCAGGTCCAGATCCCGATGAGGACAATGACCATGCAGATGACCTTCTCTGAGAAAGTTTCTGACAGTTTGTGCAGAAATTCTTTGGTTATGCAAGGCGATTGTTGCTGCAGCTGTCCGGGTGGCTGGTCTCAGACGATCATCGAGGTGAACATGCTGGATATGGAGGTCCTGGGCTGGTGTGGTTACACGTGATCTGCGATTGTAAGGCCAGTTGGATGTACTGCCAAATTCTCTGAAACGCCTTTGGAGACGGCTTATGCTAGAGAAATGAACATTTATTGCACGGGCAAAAGCTCTGGTAGACATTCCTGCAGTCAGCATGCCAATTGCACGCTTCCTCAAACTTTGCGACATCTGTGGCATTGTGCTGTGTGATCAAACTGCACATTTCAGAGTGGCCTTTTATTGTAGGCAGTCTGAGGCATGCCTGTGCAATATTCATGCTGTCTAATCAGAACCTTGATATGCCACATCTGTGAGGTGGGATGGATTATCTCGGCAAAGAAGAAGTGCTCACTAACACAGATTTAGACAGATTTATGAACAATATTTCAGAGTAATGGGTTTTTTGTGTATGTAGAAAATGTTTCAGATCTTTAAGTTCAGCTCATGCAAAATGGGAGCAAAACCGAAAGTGTTGCGTTTATATTTTTGTTCAGTGTATATGTGAATATTCTATATATTTTAATAAAAAATAAATATAAAAACAGTTGGATGGTTTTCTGGATATATTTTTAAAGTCTCTTCATGTATTCTACTTCTTGTTCCAGCTTGTTCACCTTTGTTTGGACTTTTAGCACAGCAAACAGCCTCACTTGACATTCTCAGTCACATCATACATTCTGACCAGGGCTAGATTAAGAGTTTTTAGAATATAGAGCAGTCATCTATGTATTGGGGGTCCTTCACCACATACTGAAGGATATTTGAAAAGACACTGCCTTAGGGCTCCTGCACATGAACATATGTGCCCTGTGCTGTAGACCGTAATTTGCGGCCTGCAATGCATGGGCATCGTTCATGGGTGCGCCGGTTGCGGATGCGGACCCAGGACATGTTTTATTTTTTTGCAGCACAGAGGCATGGACCAAAATTCCATGGAAGTGATTTGTAGTGCTGAAGTGGGCATCCGATTTCTGCACTTCTCCATGTCTTGCGGATTGCCGACCCATTTAAGTCAATAGGTTGCATTGCGGGCCGCAATACTGGCACGGGGCACAGACGTCCGTGCGTGAGCCTTTAGAGGAATTTTTAGCACAAAGTGCACCATACTGTAGTATAGATATAATAACTAGTGTTGGGCGAGCATGCTATGCAGCCAATAAATGTGCAGGTAAGTACTGCCATTCACTGTAATGCCGTAGCCCTGTTGGCAGCTGGCATTGCAGTGATTGGCTGGCCGGAACACGTAATCGGGTGCTATATAGCACCCGATGACACGTGTTCGGCTCAGTATTAGTCAGGATGAGCTGGAGAGCAGAAGGGAGAGTTAGTGTAGGGATTGAAATAGCAATATTTTAGTTTTTATACTTGTTATAGACCCAAAAGTCATTTTAAGGACTATTGTGTGTGGCAGCAATATATATTTTTTGTGCAACCTGCACTAAATTTCTAAAACTTGTTAGAGACCCAAAAGTCCTTTTAAGGACTATAGTTGTATCTGGCAGCAATATATATTTTTAGCTCAACCTGCGCTAAATAGCGTGCAATTGTTTGGCCGCTGAAGACAGCGACATTATCTGCACTACATCTCCTGTGTAACGTTTGTGTATCCGAAATATCAGTGATGTTCAGTCAAATTTTTTTGCTGCTTATGGCAGTGACATTAGGCTACTTTCACACTAGCGTTCGGCTGTCCGCTCGTGAGCTCCGTTTGAAGGGGCTCACGAGGGGGCCCGAACGCTTCCGTCCAGCCCTGATGCAGTCTGAATGGATGCGGATCCGCTCAGACTGCATCAGTCTGGCGGCGTTCAGCCTCCGCTCCGCTCAGCAGGCGGACACCTGAACGCTGCTTGCAGCGTTCGGGTGTCCGCCTGGCCGTGCGGAGGCGTGCGGATCCGTCCAGACTTACAATGTAAGTCAATGGGGACGGATCCGTTTGAAGATGCCACAATATGGCTCAATCTTCAAGCGGATCCGTCCCCCATTGACTTTCAATGTAAAAGTCTGGACGGATCCGCTCAGGCTAATTTCACACTTAGCTTTTTTTTGCCAATTTAATGCAGACGGATCCGTTCTGAACGGAGCCTCCGTCTGCATTAATATGATCGGATCCGTTCAGAACGGATCCGATCGAACGCTAGTGTGAAAGTAGCCTTACCTGTGCTACATCTCCTGTGAAACGTTAGCGCATCTCGAAATATCAGTGACATTCAGTGCAATTTTCTTTGCCGCTGTAACAGTGACATTATCTGTGCTACATCTCCTGTGTAACGTGTACGCAGCCTAAAAATATCTGTGACATCCAGTGTATTTTTTCCGTAGACAGTGTCCGCTGCGGACAGTTACATTACCTGTGCTACATCTCCTGTATAACGTTTGAGTATCCGAAATATCAGTGACAAACAGTCTATTATTTTTGCTGCTGGTGGCAGCGACATTAACTGCGCTACATCTCCTGTATACGTTTGCACATCCTAAATATCAGTGACATTAATTCAGTGTAATTTTTTATTAGCCACTGGTGACAGCGACATTACTTGCTCAAGGGGTGTTGCTAGGGTCTTAAAACATCAGGGGCATGAGCCCAAGGCATATGTCTACCCCAACCCTCCCCCCCTCCTCAAAACTGAGCTCCTCCACTCACAGTCTATATACACAGCTCTCCTACCCACAGCATAAATTCACAGTTCCTCCACCCACAGTATACAGTATATAAACAGCTCCTCCAGCTACAGTATACATTATCTGCACAGTTCCTCCACCCACAGTATACAGTATATGCACAGCTCCTCCACCCACAGTATACAGTATATGCGCAGCTCCTCCACCCACAGTATACAGTATATGCACAGCTCCTCCACCCACAGTATACAGTATATGCGCAGCTCCTCCACCCACAGTATACAGTATATGCACAGCTCCTCCACCCACAGTATACAGTATATGCGCAGCTCCTCCACCCACAGTATACAGTATATACACAGCTCCTCCAGCTACAGTATGCAGTATATGCACAGCTCCTCCAGCTACAGTATACAGTATATCCACAGCTTCTCCACACACAGTATGCAGTATATGCACAGCTCCTCCACCCACAGTATACAGTATATACACAGCTCCTCCACCCATAGTATACAGTATATGCACAGCTCCTCCACCCATAGTATACAGTATAAACACAGCTCCTCCACCCACAGTATACAGTATATGCGCAGCTCCTCCACCCACAGTATACAGTATATGCACAGCTCCTCCACCCACAGTATACAGTATATGCGCAGCTCCTCCACCCACAGTATACAGTATATACACAGCTCCTCCAGCTACAGTATACAGTATATGCACAGCTCCTCCAGCTACAGTATACAGTATATCCACAGCTTCTCCACACACAGTATGCAGTATATGCACAGCTCCTCCACCCACAGTATACAGTATATATGCACAGCTCCTCCACCCACAGTATACAGTATATACACAGCTCCTCCACCCATAGTATACAGTATATGCACAGCTCCTCCACCCATAGTATACAGTATAAACACAGCTCCTCCACCCACAGTATACAGTATCTGCACAGCTCCTCCACCCACAGTATACAGTATAAACACAGCTCCTCCACCCACAGTATACAGTATCTGCACAGCTCCTCCACCCACAGTATACAGTAAATACACAGCTCCTCCACCCACAGTATACAGTATATGCACAGCTCCTCCACCCACAGTATACAGTATCTGCACAGCTCCTCCACCCACAGTATACAGTATATGTACAGCTCCTCCAGCTACAGTATACAGTATCTGCACAGCTCCTCCATCCACAGTATACAGTATAAACACAGCTCCTCCACCCACAGTATACAGTATATGTGCACAGCTCAGCCACCCATAGTATACAGTATATGCACAGCTCCTCCACCCACAGTATAAAGTATCTGCACAGCTCCTCCACCCACAGTATACAGTATAAACACAGCTCCTCCACCCACAGTATACAGTACATGCACAGCTCCTCCACCCACAGTATACAGTATAAACACAGCTCCTCCACCCACAGTATAAAGTATCTGCACAGCTCCTCCACCCATAGTATACAGTACATGCACAGCTCCTCCACCCACAGCCTATATGCCCAGCTCCTCCACCCACAGTAAACAGTACATGCCCAGCTCCTCCACCCACAGTAAACAGTATAAACACAGCTCCTCCACCCACAGTATACAGTATCTGCACAGCTCCTCCATCCATAGTATACAGTATATGCACAGCATCTCCACCCATAGTATACAGTATATGCACAGCTCCTCCATCCATAGTATACAGTATATGCACAGCTCCTCCATCCATAGTATACAGTATATGCACAGCTCCTCCATCCATAGTATACAGTATATGCACAGCTCCTCCACCCATAGTATACAGTATATGCACAGCTCCTCCATCCATAGTATGCAGTATATGTACAGCTCCTCCACCCACAGTAAACAGTACATGCACAGCTCCTCCACCCACAGTATACAGTATATGCACAGCTCCTCCACCCATAGTATACAGTATATGCACAGCTTCTCCACCCACAGTATACAGTATATGCACAGCTCCTCCATCCATAGTATACAGTATATGCACAGCTCCTCCACCCACAGTATACAGTATCTGCACAGTTCCTCCATCCACAGTATATAGTATATGCACAGCTCCTCCACCCACAATATACAGTATATCCACAGCTCCTCCACCCACAGTATACAGTGTATCCGTAGCTCCTCCACCCACAGTATACAGTATACAGATACCTGATCTCTTTGTGATTTTATACTGTGATAATTTTGCACTGTTGTACCAGTTTACAAATTTTGTAACTTCAAGATAACCTGCCCATTGTGTGTATTCCCTTTCTAGGTGCCACAATGTGAATTTATGCACTGTTTCTAATTATTGCACTTAACCATTGCACTTAACAAAAATGTAGCAACTTACTTAAAGTGTGCCTTTTTACAGCTCTTGTTCTTTCCCCCCTTATACGGACTGTCATCATAGGGACGTTGTATACTAATGGCCTATACCCGGGTAGGACCATGTGGTAAGTCCAGCCAGATCCAGTAGTTACTTCACAGGTACCCCTGCTGCTTTGGGAATTGTTAGAAGCCCTAGGCTGCTCCTTCCCGCTTGTTAAATGTTCAGGATTGTTCCCATCCTGAGGTGTCTCATTTCCAGGAGCGCACAGGAATAAAAACCCTCCTCCTCTGACTTGCCAGAAAACACGGAGACGATAAATACCTCCCCTTCTGAGCCTTTTGCCTAAGGTAAGGCGCCTCAAGCCTTAGAGCCATATTTTAGCTTTTAGTCATCATAGTGATCGTGCTACAAGCCAAATTTCTTCAGGCTATGGTGCAGGGAAGGGAATACAGGATGAAGCCACCCTTCTATTTGCGGGCTTTGCATTATACAATGGTGGGATTACGGAGTAAAGAAACCCCCATGCTTTCTTTGATGTTTTAGGGCCAGAACATACAAAGTCAGTCAGTGATGTTTGCTTTGTGCAGTATTAGGTTACCTGGTTATATCAAGAGAAGGAAACTGTGTGTTGGACACCTTACTCTAGCGGGCAGGAACCTCAAGAAAGCCGTTATATGTTTTGTCTATGTATGTCATTATATGTAAATTCATGCAGCACTTTGTATTATATTGGGTACCCAGAGCTGATTCCTTCACCCTCCTAACGTAAACCGAGGATGGCTTAACTTAAAGTAAGCGGGTATGTAACATCCCATAGTATGTCACAAAACTCTGTCTCCCTGCTACCATATGTTAGGTGTGTATGTATTATCATCTTGTGTAATCTAACTTTGCATTTTCCTGTACATGTATTTTCCAGGCTTGTATTATGTATTTTGCTGTAATTTCCCTGTCCGCCAGCAGGTGGCAGCAATATGTAAGCAGACCATGGTTAGTTAGTATATCTAGTCTGGAATACTCCATTCCAGTCTAGGCTCCCCTGTGTGAGCAGAAGTGGGACGTTCCCATGTCCTGTCTCATGAGGAGGAGAAGGAAGTGTAGTCAGTGTACCAGCCACCCCCTGCTGGGGTAGGTTGTGTTGGTAGGAGCACCCAGAACCAGGGATCCCAACCCTGGATCCCGCCTCGGCAGAGGCTAAGGATCCATCTTTCCAGCCTGAGTCTTTTATCTCAGCTGGTGACAGACAAGCAAGCAACCCTCCAGAACTACAGATCTCCAGGACGACATCATTCCCTGCGAGCAGTGCTGTGAGTACATATCCAGAGTCCAGGAGAAGCCAAATACCTCCTCAGCTAGTCAGGCCAATTACAAGCAGAAGTCAGACAAAGCAGAAGATAAATACCTGCCAGATTCTCTAGGCATATGATCAGAAGCAGAATACATATAGATTCCTGCCACATATTGCCAATACCTGCTGGGACCCAAGACTATCGCTGTAACTCGTATGGATTAATGTTGCGATCCTTTAAGTAAAGACAAGTTGTATTATATTTCCTGTCTGGTTCTCTATCATTCCACCATTACTCCTACTGACCACACTCAATTTATTGCAAGTGAGCCAGGATCCAGGCGTCCAGCCATACCAAGGTAGGAGACACCGTTGACACTATCCCCCTCTGGCATTCCTCACCTGGTACGTGAGTTGTAACATCTTAAAGGGCCCTGCTACAGTACCTGCGCAAGCTGCAATAGGCGTCACGAACTACTACACATATATACTGACCCACTGCATAGCTGACCCACTGTACCGGTGTCCTGCTCATTGCATAAGCACAGCTCCTCCACCCACAGTACACAGTACATGCACAACTCCTCCACCCACAGTATACAGTATAAACACAGCTCCTCCACCCACAGTATAAAGTATTTGCACAGCTCCACAACCCACAGTATACAGTACATGAACAGCTCCTCTACCCACAGTATACAGAATAAACACAGCTCCTTCACCCACAGTATAAAGTATTTGCACAGCTCCACAACCCACAGTATACAGTACATGAACAGCTCCTCCACCCACAGTATACAGTACATGCACAGCTCCTCCACCCACAGTATACAGTATAAACACAGCTCCTCCACCCACAGTATACAGTATCTGCACAGCTCCTCCACCCACAATCTATATGCCCAGCTCCTCCACCCACAGTCTATATGCACAGCTCCTCCACCCACAGTATATAGTACATGCACAGCTCATCCAGCCACAGTATACAGTATATTCACAGCTCTTCCACCCACATTATATACACAGCTCCTCGAGCCACAGTATACAGTATATCCATAGCTGCTCCACCGACAGTTTACAGTATATACACAGCTCCTCCAACCACAGTATACAGTATATTCACAGCTCTTCCACCCACATTATATACACAGCTCCTCCACCCACAGTATACAGTATCTGCACAGCTCCTCCACCAACAGTATACAGTATATCCATAGCTCCTCCACCCACAGTATACAGTATATACACACAGCTCTTCCACCCACAGTATATATGCACAGCTCCTCCACCCACAGTATACAGTATATTCACAGCTCCTCCACCTACAGTATCCAGTATATGCACAACTCCTCCACCCACAGTATACAGTATCTGCACAGCTCCTCCACCAACAGTATCTGCAAAGCTCCTCCACCCACAGTCTATATGCCCAGCTCCTCCACCCACAGTCTATATGCCCAGCTCCTCCATCCACAGTATACAGTATATGCACAGCTCCTCCACCCATAGTATACAGTATATGCACAGCTCCTCCACCTATAGTATACAGTATATGCACAGCTCCTCCACCCACAGTATACAGTAAATACACAGCTCCTCCACCCACAGTATGCAGTATATGTACAGCTCCTCCACCCACAGTATACAGTATATGTACAGCTCCTCCACCCACAGTATACAGTATATGCACAGCTCCTCCAGCTACAGTATACAGTATATGCACAGCTCCTCCACCCATAGTATACAGTATATGCACAGCTCCTCCACCCACAGTATACAGTAAATACACAGCTCCTCCACCCACAGTATACAGTATATGCACAGCTCCTAGAAGCAGTTTATAGTGTAACACACTGATGGGCCCATAAGCAGACACGGATGAAAGTGGACTTTAAGGTAGCTTTGCTTGCACTTCTCTGTGCTTCTTCACATTGTCACAGGTTGCTGCTGGGCTGGAAGAGGCAATTTACACATCCCTTTTTACTGGTACCAGCACTGGTGAGGACAGGACACAGCAGCTCTGTAATCTTCTTGTCCTGTCTGGGATACGGTGCTCAGCTGCTAGACCTGCTTAAAGTTTTTTTTTATATGCCCCCATTTTCTTATAGGTGCGGCTCCCACCGCTGGGACCCGCACCTATATCGAGAATGGAGCTCCGAAAGTGAAGGAGAGCGCACTGCGCAGCCGCCCTCCATTCACTTCTAAGGGGCTGCTGAAAATTGCTGAGCGCTGGCTCGGCTATTGCCGTATGCCCCATAGAAACGAATGGGAGCATGGGCCACGCATTCACTTTTATGGGAGAGGCGGGGATTAGCGCTTGGTGGTGGACGGACCCCGGAAATCTGGGGTCCTCCAGCCACAGAGCTCCCCGCTCCGTTCTCGATATAGGTGCGGGTCCCAGCAGTGGGGCCCGCACCTATAAGACAATAGGGGCATATCCTAGTGATATGCCCCCATTGTCTAAGATGGAAATACCCCTTTAAGGGCCCAGGATAACTACAGTTCCAACAGAGGCAGGACAACACTCTCCAAGGCCTGGGACAGTTTTATGACACCCCGCCAGAACCCTCAACCTGATGTGCGTCCTAGTGTCACAAGGAGGGAAACATTTTGGAAGATGGTAAAGGAGTACGTAGCAGACCGTGTCAGCGTCCTCAGTGATTGCTGTGTGCTTTACAACTATTGGGTGTCCAAGCTGGACACGTGGCACGAACTGGCACTCTACGTCTTGGAGGTGTGGCTTTTATGGTGTATTGAATACACTGTATTCCCATGCACCTCTTCCACCACTAAAAAGGTATATGGTTCAATCTCCCTTTTCTCATCCTCCTCCATCATATCAACATGCTTATTAGGCTTCCCTTGCTCCTAATGTTTTAGAGGGTCAGCTCAGCCGCGGGCCCTCACCCATGATGTTTTAGAGGGTCACCAGCAGGCCCTCACCCATAATGTTTTTGAGGGTCACCAACAGGACTTCAACCATAATGTTTTAGAGGGTCAGCTCAGCAGCAGACCCTCACCCAAAATTTTTAGATGGTCAGCAAGGCAGCAGGCCTTCGCCCACAAATGTTTTAGATGGTCAGCTCTGCAGCAGGCCCTCGCCCACACCATTTTTTAGATGGTCAGTTCAGCAGCAGGCCCTTACCCATAATGTTTTAGATGGTCAGCTCAGCAGCAGGACCTCACCCACCAAATTATTTTGATGGTTAGCTCGGCAGCAGGCCCTCACCCCTAATGTTTTAGATGGTCAGCTCAGCAGCAGACCCTCCCCCTTAATGTTTTAGATGGTCAGATCAGCAGCAGGCCCTTGCCCCTAATGTTTTAGAGGATCACCAGCAGGCCCTTGCTCCTAATGTTTTTGAGGGTCACCAGCAGGCCATCAATCATAATTTTTCAAGGGGGTGTGGGATGCACTCCTTTATGTGTAATAAAGGGTGTAATGGAGTGGCGGTTCCTTTAAATTTTTGGCAGCCCTTTCCCTTAGTGCATAGGCTTTATGAGTGTAGGAGTCCCACTACCTGAACAATTGTACCAAAATGTGAATGAGGTCCTCCTTTATGTGATATGCAGGTTGTATTGGAGTGCTTCTTCCAATTTTTGGCAGCACTTGCACTTTATATACAAGTAAATATACAGGAAATAATGTTTTCCTAACAATTTTTCCTCTAAAATTGATTTTATCTTCGGTTTGGTGCACATTATTGTCAGTCTGTAAAAGTGGAGTACTACTCGGGCAACATAATTCCCAGCAGCGACCTAGGAGTCCAAGATGCATCCAGACATCCTCCCCATGCTATTCCGGAACCATTTCAGTGGTCAATTTCTGAACTTTTACTATGAACCACACATCCTCCCCTCTTCAGATCTTCAGAGCAAGGGGGGTCTGGTTTAATGCTCTGGTTCTCCCATTGACTTCCATTGTGCTTGGGTGCTTGGTAGAAGGTGTTCTACTCGAGCACCCGAGCACTTTGGTGCTCAACCAACACTAATTATAACATTTACACACACTCACCAACATGGTGTGAACAGCAAAGCTCCTGGACTTTTTTTTACACCGCCTAAAATACCAGTTTGTTGTTAAGTTTCCAGATATAATATCAAATGCAAATTTATGATATAAATACAGTGCCATTACCAAGATCACTCCACCACAACTAAGCATAATATATAAATACAGACCTAGCACAAGTATATAAAATACAGCACTAGAACCAATATCATAACATAAAGACAGCACCAAAACCATGCACAATCAGGCCAAGTGTAAAGTCAGGTCAACTGTTCTACTATAAGTATCTATACAAGTACACTGCCTGTCCAAAACAAAAGTCGCCACAAAAAAAAAAAAAAAGGCTTTAGCTTTGATTATGGCTCACATTCGCTGTGGCATTGTTTTGATACGTTTCTGCATTGTCACAAGATTTATTTCTATCCAGTGTTGCATTAATTTTTCACCAAGATCTTGCAATGATAATGGTGGAGTCTGACTGCTGCACAAAGCCTTCTCCAGCACATCCCAAAGATTCTCAAGGGGTTAAGGACTGGACTCTGTGGTGGCCAATCTATGTGTGAAAATGATGTCTCATGCTCCCTGAACCACTCTTTTACAATTTGAGCCTGATGAATCCTGGCATTGTCATCTTGGAATATGCCCGTGCCATTAGGGAAGAACAAATCCATTGATAGAATAACCTGGTCATTCAGTATGTTCAGGTAGTTAGCTGACCTCATTCTTGGAGCACATACTGTTGCTGAACCTAGACCTGACCAACTGCAGCAACCCCAGATCATAGCACTGCCCCCACAGGCTTGTACAGTAGGCACTAGGCATGATGGGTGAATAACTTCATCTGCCTCTCTTCTTACCCTGATGCGCCCATCACTCTGGAACAGGGTAAATCTTGACTCATCAGACCACATAACCTTCTTCCATTGCTCCAGAGTCCAATCTTTATGCTCCCTAGCAAATTGAAGCCTTTTTTTCCTGGTTTCTTACAGCTACACAACTGTTCAGTCCCAATCCCTTGATTTCCCTTTGCATTGTGCGTGTGGAAATGCTCTTACATAGACCTGAGTTCTACTGTTGTTTTTCTTCGTTTTGATTTCACCAAACTTTTAAGTGATAGCTGATCACGATCATTCAGGATTTTTTTCCCGCCACATTTCTTCCTCGAATACGATTGGTCTCCACTATCCTTCTAGTTTTTAATAAAGCGTTGGACAGTTCTTAACCCAATTTTAGTAGTTTCTGCAATCTCCTTAGATGTTTTCTCTACTTGATGCATGCCATGATTTGACTCTTCTCAAACAGACTAACATCTTTTCCACCACCACGAGATGTGTCTTTTGACATGGTTGTTTTAGAAATGAGAAGCAACTCATTGCCCCAGTTGGGGTTAAATAACTTATTGCCAGCTGAAAGATAATTGCCCATGCAGTAATTATCCAATAGGAGGCTTATAACTATTTGCTTACTTAAATCTAGGTGGCGACTTTTTTGGACAGGCAGTGTATATGTTCTATACAATTATAAAAATGTTAAGGTATCACCATGCCCCTTGAATATAATACTGATAGACACTATTCCTCATGAATAAAATACTGTTACACACTTTGCCCCTGAATATAATACTGCAATCACCGTGCCCCCTAAATATAATAGTGCTAAACCCACCATACAATCGGAATTTAACAGTGCTACACACACCATGCACCTAAATATAATACTGCTACAAACCATGCCTCCTAAATATAAAATGGATACTTATTATTTCCTGTGAATATAATACTGTTGTATATACATGCATGTGATTATAATACTGCTACACACACACCATGCCCCTGAATATATTACTGCTACACACCATGCCCCCTGAATATAATATGGTTACTTATTGTGTCCTGTGAATATAATACTGTTACATATACACATGTTCCCCTCAATATAATACTGCTACACACACCAGTGGTCATGGTCCATAAAGTTAGGTCCAAAAGCTTAGGGCAAGGACCTCAAAAGTGGTACTGCAGTTGAGAAAGAGAGAAAAAAAAAAAAAAGAGAAAACACATTTACTTACCTATGCCATTGTTTTACTTAGGCAGGAAAAAAAAAAAAAAAAGGGAAGAAGGTTGTATTAACACGATGGGGTATGTATATATATATATATGCGTGTGTTGTAAAAAAAAGGGGAAAGAAATGCCCTGCACATTTTTCAGGTCATGTTCAGTCGCCTCAAGTACGCATTCACTACGTCAGTACATTTTCAAACCTCCGTAGTTTACGCATCATACGCATATTTGTTCGTCAATCTCGTCCACATCTCAAGTCGTGTATAGCCAGCCGTTCCTTGTCTGTTTTATGTTTTCTCCATTTCTCTCCAGGAACGTTACTTCTTTTCAGGTCTACCATCGTTTCTCAGTGACCCAGTATCATATCCAACAGGTAGTATAGGGAACGTTTCAGTACTAGTTCACCTTCTCATTTTGTCATCTAAAAAATCTCACGGTTTTATTTAGATACTCTCCTCATTCCCGCTATTTGCTTCTTCCGTGCTGTGGGTAAGTCAGCTCAGTTGTCGGTGGCGGTAATCATTGGTCACGAGGTGACGACGTCCACGATGGCATGCGCACGCACACCACATCGTTCGGTGGTAGGGTTGTCACTGGTGTCCAGTCCCGGGTCCCGTGCCTGTGCCTCATTCTCACGTACTGTATCTACAGGATCATGTCTCATGCCTCTGACATCATGGAGGCCTCGGTCAACGAAAATACCGCCAGGTTGTCCGAAGCAGGTAGCATCCCGTCACTACGGAGCTGGACCGTGCCAAGGTTGATGGCAGAGCTGTCCAAGAGGGGTATCCCGTTTACAGCATCGGCCAGAAAAGCGGAATTATACCGCCTACTCATGTCTTCTGTGAGTCCTCAACGTCAGGAGGAAGTCTCGATGGCCACAGTCCAGACCTCGCTCGCTCAGATTCACCTCATGCTAAATAATCTTACGTCATCTGTCACGGACATCCAATCCAGACTGGACACAGTCGAGTCCCGGGGTGCCGTTCTCACTCCTCCGAGTCCAGAGCTGGCCATCCCGTCCACATCCGCTGCGGGGTGTTCCGGTACGACAGTCTCTGTTCCTAATATCACCCCCGCTCATTTCATACCAGCCAACATCAGGAAAGATATTCTGGAAGGCAGGGACGTCAACCTGGCTTCCCTGTTGATTGCTACTCGGGATTTCTCTGAGAGCAAAGTCATTGCGTGCGGCGATGTCTCAGTAGTACTCAGGGGCCGCGATCTCAGGCTAAACAGGAAGCTTACCATCCCGGAGTTCCTTTTAGCTTTCAGCCTGTATAGAGACGTAATTTGTTCCGTACGGCCTGATCGCAGGGAAGAGCTAGATCTTTATTTGTTTAGAGTGACCGAATTGGGGTACAAATATGGTGGTAGCTCATTTTACGATTATCACTGCTCCTTTTCAGCTAAAGCCGCGGCGGCCCTCAGTCAATTTCAGTTTCTCACAAACTGGGCTAATATCGACACTGAGATATTTTGCAGACACTTTGCTGGTCTTAGGGCTCCTGCTTGTTCTCTGTGTCAATCCATCTACCACACAGCAGAATGGTGTCACAAAGCCGCCTCTAGTGCCGATATTAGCCCTCCCGCACAGCCGTCTAGGCACCCTGATCCCCTGCATGCCCCTGGTTTATCTGCAATAATTTTAACTTTTCCTCCTGCAATTATAGCCAGTGTAGGCTGTTACATGTGTGTGTGAATTGTTTTAGAGCCCATCCCAAGTTAGTCTGTACATTAAAAGCGGATAAGTCGTACCTCAGTGTCCGTAACGTTGATTGCCTGCTGCACTTCCTACGCAACCACCACGACCCTAGCTTCGTTCAGTTCCTCATTTCAGGGTTTAGATCAGGTTTCCAAACTGGCCTAGTTGTCTTGCCTGAATCGTCTTATGAGTGCAGGAATTTATTGTCAGCCCCCTAAAAAGGTGGAAGGTCCGTCCCTAGTTATTACTTTCTTAGGTATCGTTCTGGACACAGTAAACATGGTCGCTAAATTACCGGAAAACAAACTGGACAGGGTTAGGTTCACCCTCCACAATTGCACACAGACCAGGACCATTAAGAAAAAAAAAAAAAAAATTGTAATTACAGTCTCTTTTAGGCATGTTAAATTTTGCCGTGCGAGTCATACCCCAAGGTAGGCCGTTCGTGTCACGACTGCTAGCTCTCCTTCCTTCAGCTCCCTCCCAAGACAGCCTCGTATGCCTTGACGACCAAATAGTTGCCGACTTAGCCATGTGGGATTGTTTTCTTATAACTGGAATGGTATTTCTTTCCTTATCCCGGTGGTGTCCAATAGTTCCCCTATAGTCTTTTCTTATGCAGCTCCCAGTTCTGGATTCGCAGCCATTTTTGGCACACATTGGCTAGCGGACGTATGGCCTGACGAAGTCAAGATACTGCCAGGGTTTCTTCAGTCTTCAGCTTCCTGTGAGATTTACCCCTTAGTCGCAGCTGCTCATGTGTGGGGTCGCGAGTGGACCGGTCACACAGTGTTGTTCATTTCCGACAATGCAGCAGTTGTGGATATCCTAAATAACGGATTATCTAAATCCCCGCAGGTGTTGCCATTCCTCAGACGGCCAGTGCTTCTTTCATTTCAATACCAGTTTCGTTACACATGCTCACATATATCAGGACAGAAAAATGTCGCAGCTGAGGTGCTGTCTAGAGCTAGTTTTGGCCTTTTCTCGCAGGTATTTCCCGACGCAGACGCCAGCGGAGCCACAGTCCCTCCGTTCCCTTCACTGGTTTGGACATAAACTCTCACTTAGCTACAGCTCGTTCTCTACTGGCCAAGTCCCTGTCACCCAACACGGCCAGGGCTTATCAAACAGGATGGAGGGCATTTCTTAAATTTCAAGACAAATTTCCCCAAGGCGTCCTCGATTTTACCAACTACATCCTGGCCTTCATTGGTTATTGTCACTCTGAGTTGAATTTGTCGTACTCCACAGTCAAGTCTTACTTAGCCGGTGTACAGCATTTCCGAGCCTCTAGTCAACCGCAAGCTCCCTCAGTGTTCTCCATTCACGTAGTCAAGGCTACACTCAGGGGACTTGAGAAATGTAATCCTAACACGCGGCCGGGCCGCCAGGCCATCACCGGGCAAATATTTTGTCAGCTGTCCGACATGTTAGACCATAGCCCTTTCGGAGCCCAGCAAAGTCTAGTGATAAAAGCAGCCATATACCTGGCTTTCTACGGCTTCCTGAGACCAGGAGAGTTTACCTCAGCCCGTAGCAGCCGCAGGTATCTGACTGTCGGACAACTGAAGACTGACACAGATAATTTCATTCTCTCGCTCATGTGCACCAAAACTTCACAGACAGGCCCTCCTACCCAGGTCACGTACTACCCAACCACTCACCGCTGGTGCCCTGTTCAAGTATTTCATCAGTTGTTAAGTAGTATTGACAGTTCGTCACCTCAGAGGCCACTGTTGCCTTTCAATGCCGCACACCTCACAAGCTCCCAATTTGTTTCACATGTTCGCTCCCTGCTGGCCAACCTAGGCTTAGACCCGGCATCTGTCTCCGGCCACTGCTTCCGGATTGGCGCCACTTCTGCAGCTTCCAAGAACAGAGTTCCTGCTCACGTCATCAGGAAATTAGGGCGCTGGCACTCCTCCTGTTATTCACGATACATACCTCACCCGAACATTGAAATGTCTCACGCCTGTCAGAATCTCGTAATATAAATGCGGTTCGTAAATAAAGTTTCTGGTGGCTTGCTCTTTTGGCCTCCTTCAGTCATCCCTACGACGTTGCGGTTACGGCACAAATCAAACCGTTTAGTTAACTACTGGTTAGGGTCCCAGTTCAGGGGTAGCCCCGACCACAAGTGTTAAGGCCGATTTATTGGCCTGTATTTGTGGGAGGGGCTATGCCACGCTATTTAGGCTCTGTTCCCCCTCCCCTACATCCTACGTCTGCTCAACACACCCACCCTTCCCACCCTCCTTTTCATCATCTCACCAGGGGATGGCCTCCTTCAGTCATCCCTACGACGTTGCGGTTACGGCACAAATCAAACCGTTTAGTTAACTACTGGTTAGGGTCCCAGTTCAGGGGTAGCCCCGACCACAAGTGAGAAATATAAGCGTGTGGCTGATAAGAGACGTATGCCTGGTCCGGACCTGAATGTGGGTGATCTGGTGTGGTTGTCTACAAAAAATATTAAACTGAAGGTTCCCTCCTGGAAATTGGGTCCCAAGTTCATTGGCCCTTATAAAATCTTGTCAGTCGTCAATCCTGTTGCCTTCCGTCTTGATCTTCCACGGGTTTGGAAGATACATAATGTATTTCACAGGGCTCTTTTAAAACCATATGTCCAGCCCACGGTACCCTCCTCTTTGCCTCCTCCTCCGATTTTGGTTGATGGCAATCTGGAGTTTGAGGTTTCCAGAATTGTGGACTCTCGCATTGTCCGCGGTTCTCTTCAGTACCTCGTTCATTGGAGGGGTTATGGTCCTGAGGAGAGGATGTGGGTTCCGGTGTCGGACATTAAAGCCACTCGCCTCGTCAGGGCATTTCATAGGGCTCATCCTGAGAAGGTGGGTCCTGGGTGTCCGGAGTTCACCCGTAGAGGGGGGGGGGGGGTACTGTCACTACCAGACCTTTGAGACGTTCTCATAGCTCTGTTTCCACACCCCTGTGATGATGTCACTACTAGAGCTAGGAGGAGTTCTCTTCCCTGTTTCTCTGCCTCTGTGATGAGGTCTTTACTTTTGGTTTCCTTCCTCCCAGCTGTTCCTCCTGTGTTTGATTTCGCTGCCTTTAAATCACCCCTCCTCCTTTGTTGAGGTGCGGATTATACTCTTCATTTTGAGCTGTATCTCTCGCTTCAGTGTCTTCACCTGTGTTACTTCTCTTCACTGGATCTGTGTCCTGCTGATGCGAGTAGTTCAGATATCGTCTGCTGACTTCGGATCTGTTTGCACTGCGGCTGCAGCACCTCAGTTAAGTGTACAGACATTGTGTTTATCTGTTCGTTGCTGACTGGATCCGAGGCGACCCCGGTTCCGTCCATATACTGAGCAGGGCACCGGTGGCCGTGCCCCTTCCACTCTTGTAGGGGTTTCAGTGGTCTTCAGCCTTAGGTACGCGGGCATGTCTCGATCTACCATTCGGATCCGGACATGCGCATAGCAGCTTAGGGAGAGCTTTTAGGGTCTGGCAGGGGTCACCCTTATTCCTCCCTAGAGTGGGTCCGTCAGTTGTTATTCTCTGTGTACACTCTTGTTGCTCATTTACAGCCGTGACAAGACCTGACAGAACAACAGATGTGCAGGTTGGGGGACACCTGGGAAATAGTGACCATAAAGTAATAACCTTCCAATTATCATTCAAAGGAGTGTTTCTTTAGGGAGGAACAAAAATACCAAACTTCAAAAAAGCTAAATTTAGCCAACTAAGAGAGGCCATAGGCCTAACTAACTGGGACAAAGTCCTCAAAAATAAAAATACAGCCACAAAATGGGATATTTTTAAAAGCATTCTAAAATCTAATTGTGAGAGGTACATACCTTATGGGCATAAAAGGTTAAGGAAAACGACAAAATTAATGTGGGTAAATAGATGCAAAGAAAGCAATAAATGGCAAAAAAAGCATTAAAATCACTAAAACAGGAGGGTTGTGAGGAAGCACTGAAAAACTATAAGGAAAAAAAAATTGAATATGGAAAAAATTATAAAAGCCACCAAACTAGAGGCCGAGAGATTAATTGCCAAAGAGAGCAAAATTAACCCTAAAATGTTCTTCAACAAAAGTATAAATCTGAACGTGTTGGCCCTTTACAGAGTAATGAGGGGGGAGTTGCAGAGAGCATTGAGGAGGAAGAAAAGCTATTACATATTTTTTTCTCCACTGTATTCACTGAAGAAAATAAACTGTCAGATGAAATGCAGAATTTAAAAGTAAATTCCCCATTAAAAGTGCCCTGTCTGACCCAGGAAGAAGTACAGCCGCATCTTTAAAAGATTAGAATAGACAAATCGCCAGGACCAGATGGCATACACCCCGGTATCCTAAGAGAATTTAGTAATTTCATAGCCAGACCCTTATTTCTGATATTTAAGGACTCTATACTGGCAGGGAGTGTTCCACAGGATTGGCGCATAGCAAATGTGGTGAACAATGGAGAATTTGGGAGAGCTTAAAATATAACTTTTACTGTTAATTTATATCAACTATAAAGCGCCACAAACAGATGCTTGAAATATGGCTAAATGTATGGAACAGTCTTACCGTTCAGATGCCCCCTGATAGGGATCAGCCTGGCGTGGTGGAAATAATACCGCGTCTGGGCCGAGGGTTAGATATGGTTGATGGTAAATTCAAGATGTAGACTGGTACAGGGAACCGTTGTCCCTAGTAAGCCCTGAATGGGGAAGGGGGCAAAGCTACTGTTCACCTGCCTATCTACACAGGGTTCCTACCCCGCAAGGGGCGGCCCTGTCCGGATACCTTACCCTAATTTCGGGCGGGTATCCCTAATAATGCCCTATAGGATGGTTCCCAACGTGTCACGTTTCAAGTGATAAATCATCAGGGGAAGAGCTCCAACAATGTGCAAAAGTAATCCTTAGATCAGTGGATCCATAGGATTGATAGAAAAGGACATTGATGGTCCTGAAGGGAAGGATGACGCCACAGATTCTTTAAAGAGGGGTGCCTCTGGGGCAGATGATCTGATGTTGTCATGAACCGGGCCTTAAGGCTGTACAATTTTTCCTCCAAACGAGAGGTTATCAGTACCGTGCCCACAGTCAGGTAGTTCTTCAGCTACTGGAATTCACGTTGACCAGAAATGTATTTTCATTTAATGGGCGGATCTACCACCAGCTTAGGGGCACCGCGATGGGGAGCCCCTGTGCCCCATCGTATGCAAATCTGTTTCTGGGCTGGTGGGAGGCAACCCTGGTCTTCACTGATGACAGTATCTTCCTTACCGAGCCCATAGGACTGTGGGCACGGTACATTGACGATATCTTTGTTATATGGCATGGCACCAGAGTTTTTGGTGACGGAGCACAACAAAAATGAGATAGGGCTCCGTTTCACATATGAATCAGACATACAGGCCCTCCCTTTTTTGGATGTCCTAATCACCAAGGGCCAGATGGGTGAGTTGGATACTTCTATATATAGAAAGCCCAGCTCAACCAACTTGCTCCTTCGCTGGGAAAGTGAACACCCGCTTGCTTTAAAACGCGGGATCTCTAAGGGACAATACTTACGTCTACGCGGAATTGTACAAACAAGAGAGATTTTCTGTACCAAGCGGCTGATCTTCGCCAAAGATTCTTGTCTAGAGGCTACCCCGATCGGGTACTCAAGGCAGCATTTAGATCAGCCCTGAGTGCAGACCACTCTACCCTACTCACTCCCAAACAGAAACCAGTACAATCGAATAAACTAACCCGCCTCATAACCTCGTATGATGGCGAAGCCCAATCCATCAGGGAGATAATCAACCAACACTGGCACATCCTCTTGATGGATCCGGATCTGAGGGAGGTGCTCGGTGAAACTCCGAGCATAGCCTATAGACGCGGAAGGAGCCTCAAGGATTGGCTGGTTCATAGCCAATACACCCCACAACCATCGTCGGGTTGTGCTTGGCTTAAGAACCCCAACCATGGCTGTTATCGATGCAGTGGTTGCATCGCCTGCCCGCACATCACAACTGGCAAATCTTTCAGGAGTAATGTTACGGGCAAGGAATTTACCATCCGTGACTTCATGAACTGCAAGACCGGGGGGTTATCTACCGGATTGTCTGCCAATGTGGGAAGGAATACATTGGCAAAACAATCCGTGAATTCCGTAGGCGAGTAGGGGAACACCTTAGCGACGTGGCCAAACTCAAGGATACCCCAGTGGCTAAACACGTCCACAACTCTCACAACGGCCATGGCCGTCTCTCATTTATGGCCATTGATAAAGTGAATCCACCAACAAGAGGGGGAGACTGGGATAGATTAATCCTACAGAGGGAAGCTAGATGGATATTTGACCTTAAGACTATGGCCCCCTTAGGACTTAACGAGCAGCTAAATTTTGGTTGTTTTTTGTAACGGACCATCTCTCCACTGATAGTCCCCGCCCTCCCATTATTTACATGCATTATGCACCCCGATCTATTAGGGGGCACAATAAGGGGTATCATATCACCCCAAGTATATAATGAAAGCTACTTGCATAGTCCTTTCCCACGCCCCCTTCCCATCCCCCTGCCCTTCCCTCCCCCCCCCCCCATCGGATTAATGTTATTGAATGCTCATATTCATAAATCTTATGCCTTTCTGGCTTTTAATCATAGGAGCATCTATGCCTCTCTAACTGTTAATCTGCACAAAATGCTATACCAATTTCTAAAGGGGCGCAAGCTATTATGCTTGCTCTCTAACAGCTGACCCGGACGTCTGAGCACTCCTGGCGTCGGTCAGTTGCTCAGTAACAGGCGCTGCATCTAGCCCTTCTCCCGGCCACCCCACGTGACCGGACCTTGCTCTGCGCTCCACGACTTGGTGCAGTGCGGTCCACGGGATGGCCGCGCCTGCCGATGGGACGTAGCGTCCCGATCACGTGACCGGACCATCCCACCCCCAGAGGTGGTCGCTTGACAAATGGCGCGCGTTCTGCTGCTTAAATACAGCGTCCTCATGGCAATTCGGTGTGCAGCTGACAACATCAGATCAGCTGCCCCAGAGGCGCCCCTCTTTAAAGAATCTGTGGGGTCCTCCTTCCCTTCAGGACCATGGGTGTGCAGCTGACAACATCAGATCAGCTGCCCCAGAGGCGCCCCTCTTTAAAGAATCTGTGGGGTCCTCCTTCCCTTCAGGACCATCAATGTCCTTTTCTATCAATCCTATGGATCCACTGATCTAAGGATTACTTTTGCACATTGTTGGATCTCTTCCCCTGATGATTTATCACTTGAAACGTGACATGTTGGGAACCATCCTATAGGGCATTATTAGGGATACCCGCCCGAATTTAGGGTAAGGTATCCGGACAGGGCCGCCCCTTGCGGGGTAGGAACCCTGTGTAGATAGGCAGGTGAACAGTAGCTTTGCCCCCTTCCCCATTCAGGGCTTACTAGGGACAACGGTTCCCTGTACCAGTCTACATCTTGAATTTACCATCAACCACATCTAACCCTCGGCCCAGACGCGGTATTATTTCCACCACGCCAGGCTGATCCCTATCAGGGGGCATCTGAACGGTAAGACTGTTCCATACATTTAGCCATATTTCAAGCATCTGTTTGTGGCACTTTATATTTGATATAAATTAACAGTAAAAGTTATATTTTAAGCTCTCCCAAATTCTCCATTGTTCATTAAATTGTTAGTGGGAGCGCCAATATCCACATTCCTTAAATTACCCTACATATAATTTTTCGTCTATAGCAAATGTGGTGCCAATATTCAAAAAGGGTCCAAAAACAGAGCACGGAAACTATAGGCCGGTAAGTTTAACATCCGTCTTGGGTAAACAGTTTGAAGGGTTTCTAAAAGACGCTATCTTGGAGCACCTCAATGAAAATAAGCAAATATCAGCATGACTTCATGAGGGATCGGTATATTGCTACAGAGGGATCTGGATAGATTGGAGGCTTGGGCAGAGAAGTGGCAGATGAGGTTTAACACTGACAAATGTCACCCGTATATACTAAATGGTAAAACACTGGGTAACACTGACATGAAAGAAGACCTAGGAATTTTAGTGAACAGCAAACTAAGCTGTAAAAAACAGTGTCAGGCAGCTGCTGCCAAGGCCAATAAGATAATGGGTTGCATCAAAAGGGGCATAGATGCCCGTGATGAGAACATAGTCCTACCACTTTACAAATCAATAGTCAGACCACACATGGAGTACTGTGTACAGTTCTGGGCTCCTGTGAACAAGGCAGACATAGCAGAGCTGGAGAAGGTTCAGAGGAGGGCAACTAAAGTAATAACTGGAATGAGGGAACTACAGTACCGTGAAAGATTATCAAAATTAGGGTTATTCACTTTAGAAAAAAGACGACTAAATACTAAATACTATGTATAAATATATCAAGGGTCAGTACAGAAATCTCTCCCATCATCTATTTATCCCCAGGACTGTGACTGCGACAAGGGGACATCCTCTGTGCCTGGAGAAAAGAAGGTTTGTACTCAAACATAGAAGAGGATTCTTTACGGTAAGAGCAGTGAGACTATGGAACTCTCTGCCTGAGGAGGTAGTGATGGTGAGTTCACTAAAAGAGTTCAAGAGGGGCCTGGATGTATTTCTGGAGTGTAATAATATTACAGACTATAAATACTAGAGATCGGTCGTTGATCCAGGGAGTTATCTGATTGCCTGAATGGAGTCGGGAAGGAATTTTTTCCCCTTTAGTGGGGAAAATTGGCCGAATTAACATGCCGAATTAGATGGACAAATGTATTTTTTCGACCTTATATACTATGTTACTATGTTACCATGCCCCTGAATATAATACTGCTACACACCATGCCCCCTGAATATAATATGGTTACTTATTGTGTCCTGTGAATATAATACGCGATATTCCCCCCTGATCCGTGTAATGACTCTTTCAATGCCCTGCACAAAAATTGCAGAGGTATCGCCTTTGTGAACTGACGCAAAATGTAAAGTCACTGCTGATACATTGCACGTTGAAACATGCGGGACGTCACTCAAATGTTTTTGTATTCTAACTTTAAGCTGATTCGTAGTACATCACACATATTGCAATGCGCAAATTTGACAGGTGTGATGACATACACAACATATTCTGTGTTGCAATTTATATACTGTCGCAATTCATGTGTGCTCCCATTGGACGTGGATACAATGTCTTTACTTATTGACATATGAGAACAGCAGATGCACTTTTTACTTCCACATTTAAAGTTACCCTTTGTATCCAGCCAAACTGGTTGGCAAATAATATTCTCAGAAAATGAACTGGGACTCAATTTTTGTCCACTTGTCGGTGCTTTTTTCGCTATACACTTAATACCTGCTTCTGCAACATCTCCCCAGCCCTCATCATAACCTATAACTGGGAAATGTTTGCGCAAGATGTTGCAGATAAGGGGGTACTCATCACTGTAGTTTGTAACAAAAGTCACCGGTTCACTCCATTATGTTTTCTTTTTTTATATTTTCTTTTATGAATTTGTTTCATGCTTTTGGTCTGAGTAAACACAAGATAATTTCTATCCACTACTTTTGCATACTCCCATCGCTGTGCGAATATTTTCTATAGAGTATCCCCTAGTCTGTAACCTTACTGAGATGTCAGAAAACAGATCAAGGGTAGAACAATTACATTGAGCCCTCAGCATTTCCCCTCTGGGAATATTTTTGGCTACATGAGGGGGATGGCAGGATGATGCATGGAGCAGAGTATTCCCCGAAGTTTAATGGAAGGAACACAATTATTTAAATACTCCACAAATGACATACAATCCTCTGCATCACCCTGCCATACCCACAGCATATCATCGATGAAACGCCCATACCATTTCATAGATGTAAAGTATGGGTTGCTGTCTGAAAATAAAAAACGACTATCCCACCACGCCATGAACACGTTGGCCACAGAAGGAGAGAATTTAGCATCCATTGAAACTCCGGATAATTGTGAATATTATAAATCATTAAACATAAAAAAATGTGTTGATCCTTGGTGGTGTCGATTATCCAGTCAAGTGGGTGTTTCATGCCAGTGTATAAAACCTTTTAAGTCGGTTTGTTTGTCTTGTTGAAGGGCTAAGATGTAACAGCCCGAAACGCGTCACAGCAAATTGTCTTATTTGATGTCGGATTTTATGGAAGTCGATTAAAGCATATTTTTATGAGGAGCTGAATTCCATTTGTTCTTTCACAGTTTGTACTTGACCGAGTCCAGGTCTGACTTTCCGTGCTCCACTGGGAGGTGGCAGGTGAGAGCTGCAGTGATTTTTTTTTCACTTCATTATCTCCTGGATATGACATCACATGCTGTGTCTGCTGAATATTACAGTGTCACACATAGTATCAAACCAAAGTATTAGTCCCATCGACACTGCTCCTTCAGAAAAACTCAGTGCCGCACATAGTGACATATATATTTAAAGCCATAGACACTTCCCAGCCATTCAGTGTCAAACAGAGATGGTGTCCACACACCACCACCACAAGTATGCCAGGCAGTGCCCTCAAAATATTACAGTGAGTGACATTTAAAAAAATAAAAGCACATACTCACTTGTCCCTGCTTACTTCCCATCCTCCAGCGAGGTTTACTATTTCTAACTTCTTATGGCTGGTCTGGCTCTTGCGAAACAGCATCTAGTGAAAATTCAATGAATGGTGAAACAGGCTCCCGTGCCCCAACCAGCGTATTCAAAGCAAATTTCTACTAAGCTGTATCTGTTCCCCAAAGACTTTAAAACAACTAAGATTGCCCCTTTTCCTAAAAAAATAAAATAAACTACCAACCAAGATTATATGGGTAAAAAGGCAGTTTAGGTTTGATGCTTTGCTATTTGACACCAATTGTTTGTTTGTACTTAGTTTTGATGCATTTTAATTTAAAAAACAATATTTTTCTGTCTTTTTTTTAAATAAAATGCAGTCAAAAATGAAACAAAAGGGTCATATGTGAGCAGGTGTTTTCAAATGAGTTTTTATGCGGAAGTAAGCCAGAAAGCCAGGAAAAATACATCTCATACGGCTATCTCATTGCTGTCCACTGAACTGTGCAGCCATTGCAGGTACCCAGTTTGCCTTGGTCTGTCAAAGTTGTTTATTTGATAAATCTAATAGAAAATTTGAATTTAAGGCAACAGTCAGTATGTGAAAATGTGTTTTCTGATAGAAATCTTTCCATCTTTCAGAAATATAATAGACCCTCTCTACATATGACAATCAGAGAGCAGGTATAGTATGTTCACTGATTAATGGCGGGAATGATAGAATGCATAGAAGCTCTTGGTACACCTCCTCTGAGGTTCATGTTTAGCTATGTGTCTCCTCCTCTCCCTGCAGCTTGTCAGCACCTTACCCACTGGCACCTCCTTCATGCTTGCTGAGATCACAGAAATAAGATCAGGGTCATGGAGATACAGGCTTTAGATACTGGGATAGGAGTGAAATCTGCAGGTATCTCACTCCTTACTCGGTTTCTATCTCTAGCCCCATTGCTGTTAACCCTGCAATCCTGGTCTTTTTTAAAAGCTTAGATTCCTAGCGTTCAAACAAGACTTATATAGCCTGAGTAGAGGTGTACATAGATGTCATTGGACTCCATGAATAAGAATATGAATTGGGTCCCCATGCCCCATCCCTTACCATCCCCTGTCCCTCTGCTGTATGAACTGTGTCTGCTGCATATTATATAGTGTCCCATACCCCTCATGAATAGTGTTGAGTGTCTGTACTGAACTTTACGATTTTTGGTACCAGGACCCGAACTTTGCCGGAAAAGTTAGGGTTCGAGTTCGGTGTTCGGGTATTTAATAAAGCTTGTTGAAAAGCTGCAGGGCAGCCAATCAACAAGCTTTTAAGCTATGTGCCCTTAGAAGACATCACAGCCCTGCCTACTAATGGCATGGCTGTGATCGGCCAGTGCATCATGTGATCTAGACTCCATATAAGCTATGTATCACGTGTAGCACCGCCCATCAGCTCTCAGTAGTGAAGGGACAGAAAGCTGGCAGCTGAAGTGAAGGACAGTGTTAGTGCGATTTTTTTTTTTGTGGGTGCAATACACCATCTTTGCACCCCTGACACAGAAAGATAATCATAAATCTGGCTGTTAATTCTGTGGGTGACCTACAGAGATTTTTTTTGTGGGTGCAATGCAACATTGTACTTTGTACCCCTGACACACAAATATAACAGTTAATCCGTCTGTTAGTTAAGTGCACGTCATATACCCATTTATTATGTGAGGTACACCTGCACTGCATACGTGACAGGGAAAATAATATAGTTAATCTGTCTGTTAGTTCAGTGGGTGACCTCAAAGAATGAGGAGAGCATCAAATAAGGGACATGGCCCTGGTCATGGTGCTGCTGAAGTTGGTGGAGCTCCTGTTGCAGAGAGAGGATGTGGTTGATCTGTGCCAGCTACACTCCCAAATGAAACACCTTCCTCAGGTGCACGTAGGCGGCAGAACGTTCAGCGTTATTTTGTAGGCCCGAATACCGGTGTACGATTGGTGAGGCCAGAACAAGTAGAGGCGGTAGTAGATTGGGTTGCTGACAGTACCTTCAGTTCCTTCTCATTGTCTCCCACCCGGTCCCCTGCTGAAAGTGCAGAATTGGCACCTGCAGCCCATGGGCATCTGTCTTTCAGCTCACCCCCTTGCAAATCAGTCAAGCAGTCTGAGCCCCAAGTCATGCAGCAGTCTCTTATGCTTTTTGATGACTCTACTGGCAGGGTTTCAAAGGGCCATCCACATAATGATTTAATAAAAGATTGTTATAAGTGATAATACAATATACGTATATTATAAGGAAGAATAAAAGTGAAGTTTTAAATCATTAAAAAGTACATGATCCAAAAACGTAAATAGGTCCGTAGTGACCACCAGTTAGTAATCTAAAATACTAAAACGTTAACATGTACTTTGAGGTCAAAGGTCAAATTAAATTGAGTCCACATAGCCCTGCTCAAGAAGTGGAAGAGATGCCCAACCACTTATGTTTCAGGGTGTGGACATGGGAGGACCACCGCAGCACGTCTCTGATGATGACAAAACACAGGTGCCAACTGCTGCGGCTTTCTGCAGTGTGAAGAGTGGCAAGGAGGGCAGGGGTGAAGAGTGGGTGGAATATGATGTGGAGGATAATGAGGTCCTAGACCACACATGGAATCAAGGTCATGCAAGTGATGTGTGCAGTTCAGAGGAAGAGGTGGTGGTCACACAGCAACAGCCTCCTAGCAAAAGAGGGAACAGTGTGCAAAGGCAGAGAAGCTGTCCCCTAGCCAATATGCCTGATACTGCCCTCCGGACCCAGGGACTGAGCACACCAAAGCTAGCTCCAAGAAGTTCCCTGCCATGTCGGTTCTTCAGACAATGTGCTGATGACAAAACGCAAATGGTTTGCATGCTGTGCAATCAGAGTCTGAAGCGAGGAATAAATGTTCTAAACCTGAGCACCACCTGCATGACCAGGCATCTAAATGCAAAGCATGATTTGCAGTGGAGTAAGCACCTCAAAAACCACGAAAGATCTCAGGCTCCTCTTGGTCCCTCTTTTGCTGCAGTCTCGGCCTCTTCCTCCCCCTTTGGAGTGACAGTGGCACCTGCCACCCTGCAAACAGAGGATGTGGCAGCAACGCCACCACGTTCATCACCGTCACAAAGCATCTCCACAAAGTCTCATGGAATTGTTCAGCTTTCCATCTCCCAAACACTGGAAAGAAAGAGGAAGTATCCCCTTACCCATCCGCGATCCCTGACCCTGTAAGCCAGCATCTCAAAATTCCTGGCCTTTGAAATGCTGTCATCCTTTCTGGTTGTTCCCAGCCGCCACTACTACTTCCAGGTGAGTCATCCCTACCCTCCACAACCAAGTGGCAGACAAAATTAGGTGTGTACTACGCCATCTGTGGCAAGGTCCACATAACTTCCGATACGTGGACCAGTAAGCACGGGCAGGGACGTTATATCTCCCTAACAGCTTACTGGGTAAATGCAGTGGCAGCTGGGCCTAAGGCCCAGGTGCCTGGTAGGAAAAGCATGGGGAAATGTCTGGATGCATCTTGGACTCCCAGGTCGCTGCTGGGAACGATGTTGTCCGAGTAGTAGGCCACTTTTACAGACTGCAAATCATACGCATGAAACCAAAGATAAACCAAAGATAAAATCAATTTTAGAAGGAAATTTTTTAGGAAACATTCCTTCCTATATATTTACTTGTACATAAAGTGCAAGTGCTGCCAAAAATTACAGGGAACCGGCACTGCAATACTCTCTTTATTACACATAAAGAAGGGCATCATACACAGCCTTGAAAAATTATGATTGATGGCCTGCTGGTGACCCTCAAAAACATATGGAGCAAGGGCCTGCTGCCGCTTTGGTGACTCTAGATGACCTGGGGCCGATCGCACGTCCCCGTGACAGGGACGATCCATTCGGATGTCTGCCATATAAATTTTCGATGTTATTTTCAGTGCAAACCATGGTGACAACGGGTGACGGTAAATCAGTGTTTGATTTCGGAGAGCGATCCTGAGAAATGGCTACGTCTAAAACATCCAAGCAAGGCAGCATGCGCGCAAATTACCTATTAGGTATAATTAGGTGAGGGCCTGCAGGTGAGCTGACCCTGCAAAATATTTTAGGTGCGGGCCTGCAGGTAAGCTGACCCTGTAAAAGATTTTAGGTGTGGGCCTGCAGTGAGCTGACCCTATAAAAGATTTTAGGTGTGGGCCTCCAGGTTAGCTGACCCTGTAAAAGATTGTAGGTGAGGGCCTGCTGGTGAGCTGACCCCCTAACAATTTATAGGTGAGGGCCTGTAGGTAAGCTGACCTTCTGAAACATTATATACGAGGGCTTGCAAATGAGATGACCCTGTAAAAGATTGTAGGTGAATGCCTGCAGGTTAGCTGACCCTCTAAAAAATTATATGCGAGGGTCTTCAGGTGAGCTGACCCTGTAAAACATTGTAGGTGAAGGCCTGCTGGTGAGCTTACCCTGTAAAAAGTTATATCCAAGGGCCTGCTGGTGAACCGACCCTGTAAAACATTGTAGGTGAGGACCTGCTGGTGAGCTGACCCTGTAAAACATTACATGCAAGGGCCTGCTGGTGAGCTGACCTTCTAAAAAATTATATACTAGGGCCTGCTGGTGATCTGACCCTGTAAAACATTGTAGGTGATGGCCTGCTGGTGAGCTGACAAGCTAAAAAATTAAATACAAGGGCCTGCAGTTGAGCTGACCTGTAAAACATTATATGCGAAGGGCATATATGCAATGGCATTATATGCGATGAATAAGCATGTTGATATGATGGAGGATGAGAAAAGAAAGATTCAACCATATACCCTTGTTTGTGGTGTTTATCAGCTTTCCTCTGGGGGAGTCAAGAAGTAATGGTCAATCCAGGCCTTGCTCATTTTTATAAGACTTAACCTGTCAGCATTTTCAGTTGACAGGCGGATACGCTTATCTGTTATAATGCCACCAGCAGCACTAAATACCTGTTCAGACAAAACGCTGGCAGCAGGGCAGGCCAGCACCTCCAAGGCATAGAGAGCCAGTTCATGCCATGTGTCCAGCTTGGACACCCAGTAGTTGTAAGGCACTGAGGGATCATTGAGGATGCTGACACGGTCTGCTGTATACTTCTTCACCATCTTCCAAAATGTTTCCCTCCTTGTGACACTAGGCCGCACATCAGGTTGAAGGTTCTGGCGGGGTGTCAAGAAAATGTCCCAGGCTATGGAGAGTGTTGCTCTGCCTCTGTTGGAACTGCTGCGTGTTCCCCTTGTCTCCCCTCCTCGGTTAGCCAAGGAAGTACGGACTCTGCTGCCAGCGTTGTGAGACGAAAATTTTTGGGAGCAAATTTTCAACAAGGATCTTCTGGTATTGCACCGTTTTGCTCGTCCTCCCCACCAGAGGAATGAGAGATGAAAAGTTATTTTTGTAGTGGGGGTCGAAAAGGGTGAACAACCAGTAATCCGTGTTGTCTAAAATGCATATAATGCGCAGGTCGTGGGAAAGGCAGCCTAACATGAAGTCTGCCATGTGTGCCAGAGTACCAACAGGCAAGACTTCGCTGTTGTCATCAGGATATCAGGATGATCACTCTCAATCTCCTCATCCTCTTCCTCCCTTTCTGCCCACCCACGCAGAACAGGTGGAATTAAACTTCCATAGGTAATACCCTCTGTAGTGGAGGCAACCGTCTCCTGCTCCTCCTTCTCCTCTTCATCATCCAATTCGCGCTGAGAAGACTGAGGGTGGACTGGTTATCACGCTGTGTAATGTCTTCCCCCATTTCCACCTCTTCCACATGCAAAGTGTCATCCTTAATTGTGAGCAGCAAGCATTAGAGTAGACACAAAAGTGGGATGGTTACGCAGATAAAAGCTTTATCGCCGCTCATCATCTGTGTTGATTCCTTAAAGTTTCTTAACACATCACAGAGGTCAGACATCCATGCCCACTCCTCACTTGCAAATAGCGGAAGCTGACTGGAAAGGCGACAACCATGTTGCAGCTGGTATTCCACTTCCACTACTTCCCTCTAATGCTCACAAAGCCTGGCCAACATGTGGAAAGTAGAGTTCCAGTGCGTGCTCACGTCGCACAACAGCCGGTGAGCTGGCAATTTCAAGTGCTGCTGAAGCATTCACAGACCGGATGAAGCTGTCGATGACTTTTGGAAATGTGCACCTTCACCAGTAGCTCAGGCAAATTGGGGTAGGTTTTGAGAAACCGCATAACCACTAAGTTTAAGACGTGGGCCAAGCATGGGATGTGTGTGAGCTTGCCGAGCTCCAAAGCCACCACCAAGTTATCAGACATAACCATGCCTGGGTCTAGGTTGAGTGGCGAGAGCCACAGCTCAGTCTGGTCTCTTATCCCCTCCCACAGCTCTGCAGCAGTGTGCTGTTTGTCCCATAACCATATCAGCTTCAGCATGGCCTGTTGACGCTTCCCCACTGCAGTGCTACACTGCTTCCAGCTACCCACTGGTGCTGCATGCGGATAATTCGGAGGTGGAAGTGGAGGAGGCAAAGGAGGAGAAGTGCGGGTTGGAGCCACTAACGTAAGTGCTGGAGGAAACCCTGATAGAATTAGGGCCCGCAATCCTTGGTGTCGGTAGCACCTGTGCCATCCCACTGTACGACTCGCTCCCACCCTGCACAACATTCACCCAGTGTGCTGTCAGGGAAATGTAGCGTCCCTGGCCGAATGCACTTGTCCATGTGTCCGTGGTAAAGTTGATTTTCCCAGTAACTGCGTTGGTCAGGGCACGGGTGATGTTACGGGACACATGTTGGTGTAAGGCGGGCAATGCAATCCTTGAAAAATAGTGGCGGCTGGGGACTGCGTAACGCAGGATGGCCACGACATCAGGCTGTGGAAGGCCTCAGTGTTCACAAGCCTAAATGGCAACATTTTCAGGGCCAGTAATTTGGAAAGCTGTGCATTTAGTGCTATAATCTGTGGGTGGGTGGCTGGGTATTTGCGCTTGCATTCAAATGCCTGGGGTAAGGATATTTGGACACTACGCTGGGACACGGAAGTGGATGTGGTTGCTGATGGTGCTTGCAAAGGTCCAGGTGCAGGGAGCGGGAGGCATCCGGGCCTGCGCCTTTGACAGGGGGATTGGCCAGCACGTAACATGGGGGAAGAGGAGGAAGTGGTATGACCTGCAGACAGATTGTGGACCCAGGCATTCGTCCCACTTATTACGGTGCTTGGATGCCATGTGGCGGATCATGCTGGTAGTGGTGAGGTTGCTAATGTTCACGCCCCGGCTCATTTTGGTACGGCACAGGTTGCAAACTACTATTCTTTTGTCGTCTGCACTTTCCTCAAAAAAGTATCATACTGTGGAACACCTAAACCTTGGCAAGGGAGATTTCCGCAAGGGGGTGCTCCGCGGAACAGTTGTGGGTCTGTTTGGTGTGGCCCGCTTCTCCCTTTTGCCACCCTACTGCCTCTTCCAGCCTGTTGCAGGTGCAGTAGATCCCTCCCCCTCTGTACTGCTGTCCTCGCTCGGATTTTTACATTCCCAGGTTGGGTCAGTGACTTAATTGTCCACCACCTCCTCTTACACTTCCTCACTCTGCTCATCCTCCTGACTTGTTGACCTAACCACTACCTCAGTGATTGACAACTGTGTCTCATCCTCTTCACCAACCTCTTGAGACAGTAATTGCCGTTAAGTTATTGGAAAATGTGTCTCATAATCATCTACCTTATTAAACAGTAATTGCCTTTCCCCACTGTCATCTTCTTGTGACTGTGGATGCTCAAGAGTTTGGAAATCAGGCCACAAGATCTGTCCCTCTTCAAGCATGCTTGGCGAGAGGGCCAAATCAAGGAATGGCGCCCAGACTCTCCATGGTGGGAGGAAGGAGGATCAGGGTGAGGATTGGGTTTAGCAGACTCTTGGCTACTGAGACTGGACTTGGTGGATAACAGGGTGGTGCTTAACCGACTGGAAGCATTATCTGCTGCAATCCAACCAATCACCTGGTCGCACTGGTCTGACTTCAAGAGTGGTGTCCTGTGCCGCCCTGCAAACTTGAACATGAAGCCAGGTATCCTGGATGATTGTTTTTCTTGTGCTTTGGCAGCAGGCACAGTTTGACAGCGTTCAGGGCCACGGCCTCTGCGTGCACCATCACCATCACGGCCACTGCCCCGTCCCTTACTGCTCGCTTTCTTCATATTAAATGTTATATTTGATTGAAAGTCTGTCACACGTACAGTAGCGTAGGATTTGAAAGTGTGTGCAAACAAATTTTAAAAAGTATTGGGGATGTGGAAACATCACACAGGAGGATATCCCGCAAGTAATGTCAATGCTGTAACCAGCGGCTAATGAAAAATTACAGGGAATGTCACGGGTATTTGGGATGAGGAAACGTTATACAGGAGAGGTACCACTGGTAATGTCACTGTCTGCAGCGTCTAAGCAAAAAAGTACACTGTATGTCACAGATAAATTTTTGAAGCGCACACATTACACTGCAGATGTGGCACTGGTTATGTCACTGTCAGAAGCAGACACCGTCTATTGAAAAAGTACACTGTATGTCACAGATATTTTTTAGATGCGCAAAATTTACACTGGGGAAGTGACGCAGCTAATGTCACTGTCCACAGTGGACATCTTCTACAGAAAAACTACACTGGATGTCAGATATTTTTTGAATGCGCACACTTTACACTGGAGATGTGGCGCAGCTAATGTCAATGCCCGCAGTGGACACCGTCTATGTAAAAAATACACTGTATGTCAGATATTTTTTTAATGCACACACCTTACACTGGAGATGTGGCGCAGCTAGTGTCACTGTCCGCAGCGAACACCGTCTATATATCTACCGAAAACGTACACTGGATATCACAGATATTTTTGGGATGCGCAAAATTTACACAGGAGATGTGGCGCAGCTAATGTCACTGTCCGCAGGGGACACCGTGTACTGAAAAAGTACAATGGATATCAGATATTTTTTGGTTGCGCACACTATACACAGATGTGGCGAAGCTAATTTCACTGTTCACAGCAGACACCGTCTACAGAAAGAGGACAATGCATGTCACAGATATTTTTTGGATGCACACACTATACACTGGAGATGTGGCGCAGCTAATGTCACTGTCCGCAGCGGACACTCTCTACCGAAAAAATACACTCAATGTAAGATATTCTTTGGATGTGCACACTTTACACAGGAGATGGGGCGCAGCTAATGTCACTGTCCGCAGCGGACACCGTCTACGGAAAAAATACACTCAATGTAAGATATTTTTTGAATGCGCACACTTTACACAGGAGATGTGGTGCAGCTAATGTACCTGTCTACAGCGGACACCAGTCTATGGAAAAAGTATACTGGATGTCAAAATAGTGTGGGCTACCTCCTCCCCCATCACCTCACCATCTACAGAAAAAATACACTGAAGTTCAGATATTTTTTGGATGAGCACACTTTTCACTGGAGATGTGGCGCAGTTAATGTCACTGTCCGCAGCGGACAGCATATATGGAAAAAGTCCACTGTATGTCACAGATAGTTTTTGGATGCGCACACTTTACACTGGAGATGTGGCGCAGCTAATGTCACTGTCCGCAGCGGACACCGTCTACGGAAAAAGAACACTGGATGTCAGATATTTTTTGGATGCGCAAACTTCACACAGGAGATGTGGTGCAGCTAATGTCCCTGTCCGCAGCGGACACCGTCTACGGAAAAAGTACATACACTGGATGTCAAAATAGTGTTGGATACCTCCTCCCCCTCCACCACACCGTCTATGGAAAAAGTACATGAAGCTCAGATGTTTTATGGATGCACACACTTTACACTTGTGATGTGGTGCAGGTAATGTCACTGTCCACACCGGACACCGTGTATGGAAAAAGTACACTGTATGTCACAGATATTTTTTGGATGCGCACACTTTACACAGGAGATGTGGTGCAGCTAATGTCACTGTCTGCAGCGTACACCGGCTATTGAAAAAGTACACTGGATGTCAGATTTTTTGGGGATGCGCACACTTTACACTGTAGATGTTGCGCAGCTAATGTCACTGTCCGCAGCGGACACTGTCTACAAAAAAGGTACACTGTATGTCACAGATATTTTTGGGATGCGCACACTTTACACTGGAAATGTGGCGCAGCTAATGTCAATGTCCGCCGTAGACACCGTGTATGGAAAAAGTACACTATAAATCACAGATATTTTTTTAATGCGCAAACTTTACACTAGAGATGTGGCGCAGCTAATGTAACTGTCCACAGCAGACACCACCTACGGAAAAAGTACACTGTATGTCACAGATATTTTTGGGATGCGCACACTTTACACAGGAGATGTGGCGCAGGTAATGTCACTGTCTGAAGCAGACACCGTCTATGGAAAAAGTACGCTGGATGTCTTTTGAATGTGCACACTTTACACTGGAGATGTGGCGCAGCTAATGTCACTGTCCGCAGCGGACACCGTCTACAGAAAAAGAACACTGGATGTCACAAATATTTTTTGAATGCGCACACTTTACACTGGAGGTGTGGCGCAGCTAATGTCGCTGTCTGCAGCAGTCTAACTATTGCACGCTATTTAGCACAGGATGTGCTACAAATAGGGATGAGCGAACTCGAACTGTATAGTTCGGGTTCGTACCGAATTTTGGGGTGTCCGTGACACGGACCCGAACCCGGACATTTTCGTAAAAGTCCGGGTTCGGGTTCGGTGTTCGTCGCTTTCTTCGCGCTTTTGTGACGCTTTCTTGGCGCTTTTTGAAAGGCTGCAAAGCAGCCAATCAACAAGCGTCATACTACTTGCCCCAAGAGGCCATCACAGCCATGCCTACTATTGGCATGGCTGTGATTGGCCAGAGCACCATGTGACCCAGCCTCTATTTAAGCTGGAGTCACATAGCGCCGCCCGTCACTCTGCTCTGATTAGCGTAGGGAGAGGTTGCGGCTGCGACAGTAGGGCGAGATTAGGCAGATTAACTCCTCCAAAGGACTTGATTAACTGATCGATCTGCAGCTGTGGATCATTGAGCTGCTGATCCTCAATTGCTCACTGTTTTTAGGCTGCACAGACCGTTTGTCAGTCTCATTTTTCTGGGGTGATCGGCGGCCATTTTGTGTCTTGTGGTGCGCCAGCACAAGCTGCGACCAAGTGCATTTAACCCTCAATGGTGTGGTTGTTTTTTGGCTAAAGCCTACATCAGGGTGAAGCTGTCACACCAAGTGCATTTAACCAGCAATAGTCTGTTCATTTTTTGGCCATATACAAAATCAGGGGCAAGCTGCGCCTGTCACCAAGTGCATTTAACCCTCAATGGTGTGGTTGTTTTTTGGCTAAAGCCTACATCAGGGTGAAGCTGTCACACCAAGTGCATTTAACCAGCAATAGTCTGTTCATTTTTTGGCCATATACAAAATCAGGGGCAAGCTGCGCCTGTCACCAAGTGCATTTAACCCTCAATGGTGTGGTTGTTTTTTGGCTAAAGCCTACATCAGGGTGAAGCTGTCACACCAAGTGCATTTAACCAGCAATAGTCTGTTCATTTTTTGGCCATATACAAAATCAGGGGCAAGCTGCGCCTGTCACCAAGTGCATTTAACCCTCAATGGTGTGGTTGTTTTTTGGCTAAAGCCTACATCAGGGTGAAGCTGTCACACCAAGTGCATTTAACCAGCAATAGTCTGTTCATTTTTTGGCCATATACAAAATCAGGGGCAAGCTGCGCCTGTCACCAAGTGCATTTAACCCTCAATGGTGTGGTTGTTTTTTGGCTAAAGCCTACATCAGGGTGAAGCTGTCACACCAAGTGCATTTAACCAGCAATAGTCTGTTCATTTTTTGGCCATATACAAAATCAGGGGCAAGCTGCGCCTGTCACCAAGTGCATTTAACCCTCAATAGTGTGGTTGTTTTTTGGCTAAAGCCTACATCAGGGTGAAGCTGTCACACCAAGTGCATTTAACCAGCAATAGTCTGTTCATTTTTTGGCCATATCCCAGTCTAATTCTGTCACTAAATCCATACCGGTCACCCAGCGCCTAAATACTAGGCCTCAAATTTATATCCAGCTAAATCTGTCCCTAGTGCTGTAGCTGGGCGAGTTATTTAGTGTCCGTTCAAGCACATTTCTTGTTCTGGGTTGAAATACAATTCCCAATTTAGCAATTTCATAATTTAGTGGTTCCTGCTATATCAGAGCTATTTGAAATCTATCCCAAAAAGGGTATATAATATTGAAGGTGCACATTGGGTCATTCAGAATAACTTCACACACACCCGCTACTGTGTATTTCCAAGTCTAATTCTGTCACTAAACCCATACCTGTCACCCAGCGCCTAAATACTAGGCCTCAAATTTAAATCCCTCTAAATCTCTCGTTACCCACCGCTGTACTGTTGTTGCTGGGCAAGATATTTAGTGTCCGTCAAAGCACATTTTTTGTTCTGGGTTGAAGTACAATTCCCAATTTAGCAATTTCATAATTTAGTGGTTTCTGCTATATCAGAGCTATTTGAAATCTATCCCTAAAAGGGTATATAATATTGAAGGTGCACATAGGGTCATTCAGAATAACTTCACACACACCGCTTCTGTGCATTTCCAAGTCTAATTCTGTCACTAAATCCATACCGGTGACCCAGCGCCTAAATACTAGGCCTCAAATTTAAATCCCTCTAAATCTCTCGTTACCCACCGCTGTACTGTTGTTGCTGGGCAAGATATTTAGTGTCCGTCAAAGCACATTTTTTGTTCTGGGTTGAAGTACAATTCCCAATTTAGCAATTTCATAATTTAGTGGTTCCTGCTATATCAGAGCTATTTGAAATCTATCCCAAAAAGGGTATATAATATTGAAGGTGCACATTGGGTCATTCAGAATAACTTCACACACACCCGCTACTGTGTATTTCCAAGTCTAATTCTGTCACTAAACCCATACCTGTCACCCAGCGCCTAAATACTAGGCCTCAAATTTAAATCCCTCTAAATCTCTCGTTACCCACCGCTGTACTGTTGTTGCTGGGCAAGATATTTAGTGTCCGTCAAAGCACATTTTTTGTTCTGGGTTGAAGTACAATTCCCAATTTAGCAATTTCATAATTTAGTGGTTTCTGCTATATCAGAGCTATTTGAAATCTATCCCTAAAAGGGTATATAATATTGAAGGTGCACATAGGGTCATTCAGAATAACTTCACACACACGCTTCTGTGCATTTCCAAGTCTAATTCTGTCACTAAATCCATACCGGTGACCCAGCGCCTAAATACTAGGCCTCAAATTTAAATCCCTCTAAATCTCTCGTTACCCACCGCTGTACTGTTGTTGCTGGGCAAGATATTTAGTGTCCGTCAAAGCACATTTTTTGTTCTGGGTTGAAGTACAATTCCCAATTTAGCAATTTCATAATTTAGTGGTTCCTGCTATATCAGAGCTATTTGAAATCTATCCCAAAAAGGGTATATAATATTGAAGGTGCACATTGGGTCATTCAGAATAACTTCACACACACCCGCTACTGTGTATTTCCAAGTCTAATTCTGTCACTAAACCCATACCTGTCACCCAGCGCCTAAATACTAGGCCTCAAATTTAAATCCCTCTAAATCTCTCGTTACCGCTGTACTGTTGTAGCTGGGAAAGTTATTTAGTGCCCGTCAAAGCACATTTTTTGTTCTGGGTTGAAGTACAATTCCCAATTTAGCAATTTCATAATTTAGTGGTTCCTGCTATATCAGAGCTATTTGAAATCTATCCCAAAAAGGGTATATAATATTCAAGGTGCACATTGGGTCATTCAGAATAACTTCACACACACGCTTCTGTGCATTTCCAAGTCTAATTCTGTCACTAAATCCATACCGGTCACCCAGCGCCTAAATACTAGGCCTCAAATTTATATCCCGCTGAATTTGAATACAATACATTGGGCCAAATAATATATTTGTTGTTGTGGTGAACCATAACAATGAGAAAAACATCTAGTAAGGGACGCGGACGTGGACATGGTCGTGGTGGTGTTAGTGGACCCTCTGGTGCTGGGAGAGGACGTGGCCGTTCTGCCACATCCACACGTCCTAGTGTACCAACTACCTCAGGTCCCAGTAGCCGCCAGAATTTACAGCGATATATGGTGGGGCCCAATGCCGTTCTAAGGATGGTAAGGCCTGAGCAGGTACAGGCATTAGTCAATTGGGTGGCCGACAGTGGATCCAGCACGTTCACATTATCTCCCACCCAGTCTTCTGCAGAAAGCGCACAGATGGCGCCTGAAAACCAACCCCATCAGTCTGTCACATCACCCCCATGCATACCAGGGAAACTGTCTCAGCCTCAAGTTATGCAGCAGTCTCTTATGCTGTTTGAAGACTCCGCTGGCAGGGTTTCCCAAGGGCATCCACCTAGCCCTTCCCCAGCGGTGAAAGACATAGAATGCACTGACGCACAACCACTTATGTTTCCTGATGATGAGGACATGGGAATACCACCTCAGCATGTCTCTGATGATGACGAAACACAGGTGCCAACTGCTGCGTCTTTCTGCAGTGTGCAGACTGAACAGGAGGTCAGGGATCAAGACTGGGTGGAAGACGATGCAGGGGACGATGAGGTCCTAGACCCCACATGGAATGAAGGTCGTGCCACTGACTTTCACAGTTCGGAGGAAGAGGCAGTGGTGAGACCGAGCCAACAGCGTAGCAAAAGAGGGAGCAGTGGGCAAAAGCAGAACACCCGCCGCCAAGAGACTCCGCCTGCTACTGACCGCCGCCATCTGGGACCGAGCACCCCAAAGGCAGCTTCAAGGAGTTCCCTGGCATGGCACTTCTTCAAACAATGTGCTGACGACAAGACCCGAGTGGTTTGCACGCTGTGCCATCAGAGCCTGAAGCGAGGCATTAACGTTCTGAACCTGAGCACAACCTGCATGACCAGGCACCTGCATGCAAAGCATGAACTGCAGTGGAGTAAACACCTTAAAACCAAGGAAGTCACTCAGGCTCCCCCTGCTACCTCTTCTGCTGCTGCCGCCTCGGCCTATTCTGCTGCTGCCGCCTCGGCCTCTTCCTCCGCCTCTGGAGGAACGTTGGCACCTGCCGCCCAGCAAACAGGGGATGTACCACCAACACCACCACCACCACCTCCGTCACCAAGCGTCTCAACCATGTCACACGCCAGCGTTCAGCTCTCCATCTCACAAACATTTGATAGAAAGCGTAAATTCCCACCTAGCCACCCTCGATCCCTGGCCCTGAATGCCAGCATTTCTAAACTACTGGCCTATGAAATGCTGTCATTTAGGCTGGTGGACACAGACAGCTTCAAACAGCTCATGTCGCTTGCTGTCCCACAGTATGTTGTTCCCAGCCGGCACTACTTCTCCAAGAGAGCCGTGCCTTCCCTGCACAACCAAGTATCCGATAAAATCAAGTGTGCACTGCGCAACGCCATCTGTAGCAAGGTCCACCTAACCACAGATACGTGGACCAGTAAGCACGGCCAGGGACGCTATATCTCCCTAACTGCACACTGGGTAAATGTAGTGGCAGCTGGGCCCCAGGCGGAGAGCTGTTTGGCGCACGTCCTGCCGCCGCCAAGGATCGCAGGGCAACATTCTTTGCCTCCTGTTGCCACCTCCTCCTTCTCGGCTTCCTCCTCCTCTTCTTCCACCTGCTCATCCAGTCAGCCACACACCTTCACCACCAACTTCAGCACAGCCCGGGGTAAACGTCAGCAGGCCATTCTGAAACTCATATGTTTGGGGGACAGGCCCCACACCGCACAGGAGTTGTGGCGGGGTATTGAACAACAGACCGACGAGTGGTTGCTGCCGGTGAGCCTCAAGCCCGGCCTGGTGGTGTGTGATAATGGGCGAAATCTCGTTGCAGCTCTGGGACTAGCCAATTTGACGCACATCCCTTGCTTGGCGCATGTGCTGAATTTGGTGGTGCAGAAGTTCATTCACAACTACCCCGACATGTCAGAGCTGCTGCATAAAGTGCGGGCCGTCTGTTCGCGCTTCCGGCGTTCACATCCTGCCGCTGCTCGCCTGTCTGCGCTACAGCGTAACTTCGGCCTTCCCGCTCACCGCCTCATATGCGACGTGCCCACCAGGTGGAACTCCACCTTGCACATGCTGGACAGACTGTGCGAGCAGCAGCAGGCCATAGTGGAGTTTCAGCTGCAGCACGCACGGGTCAGTCGCACTACAGAACAGCACCACTTCACCACCAATGACTGGGCCTCCATGCGAGACCTGTGTGCCCTGTTGCGCTGTTTCGAGTACTCCACCAACATGGCCAGTGGCGATGACACCGTTATCAGCGTTACAATACCACTTCTATGTCTCCTTGAGAAAACACTTAGGGCGATGATGGAACAGGAGGTGGCCCAGGAGGAGGAGGAGGAGGATGAGGAAGAGGGGTCATTTTTAGCACTTTCAGGCCAGTCTCTTCGAAGTGACTCAGAGGGAGGTTTTTTGCAACAGCAGAGGCCAGGTACAAATGTGGCCAGCCAGGGCCCACTACTGGAGGACGAGGAGGACGAGGATGAGGAGGAGGTGGAGGAGGATGAGGATGAAGCATGGTCACAGCGGGGTGGCACCCAACGCAGCTCGGGTCCATCACTGGTGCGTGGCTGGGGGGAAAGGCAGGACGATGACGATACGCCTCCCACAGAGGACAGCTTGTCCTTACCCCTGGGCAGCCTGGCACACATGAGCGACTACATGCTGCAGTGCCTGCGCAACGACAGCAGAGTTGCCCACATTTTAACCTGTGCGGACTACTGGGTTGCCACCCTGCTGGATCCACGCTACAAAGACAATGTGCCCACCTTACTTCCTGCACTGGAGCGTGATAGGAAGATGCGCGAGTACAAGCGCACGTTGGTAGACGCGCTACTGAGAGCATTCCCAAATGTCACAGGGGAACAAGTGGAAGCCCAAGGCCAAGGCAGAGGAGGAGCAAGAGGTCGCCAAGGCAGCTGTGTCACGGCCAGCTCCTCTGAGGGCAGGGTTAGCATGGCAGAGATGTGGAAAACTTTTGTCAACACGCCACAGCTAACTGCACCACCACCTGATACGCAACGTGTTAGCAGGAGGCAACATTTCACTAACATGGTGGAACAGTACGTGTGCACACCCCTCCACGTACTGACTGATGGTTCGGCCCCATTCAACTTCTGGGTCTCTAAATTGTCCACGTGGCCAGAGCTAGCCTTTTATGCCTTGGAGGTGCTGGCCTGCCCGGCAGCCAGCGTTTTGTCTGAACGTGTATTCAGCACGGCAGGGGGCGTCATTACAGACAAACGCAGCCGCCTGTCTACAGCCAATGTGGACAAGCTGACGTTCATAAAAATGAACCAGGCATGGATCCCACAGGACCTGTCCGTCCCTTGTCCAGATTAGACATTAACTACCTCCCCATAACCATATATTATTGGACTCCAGGGCACTTCTTCATTCAATCCTATTTTTATTTTCATTTTACCATTATATTGCGATGCTACCCAAAGTTGAATGAACCTCTCCTCTGCCTGTGTGCTAGGCCTAAATATATGCCAATGGACTGTTGCAGTGGTGGCTGACATGAAGCCTGATTCTCTGCTATGACATGCAGACTAATTCTCTGCTGACATGAAGCCAGATTGTCTGTTACGGGACCTCTCTCCTCTGCCTGGGTGCTGGGCCTAAATTTATGACAATGGACTGTTGCAGTGGTGGCTGACGTGAAGCCTGATTCTCTGCTATGACATGCAGACTGATTCTCTGCTGACATGAAGCCAGATTGTCTGTTACGGGACCTCTCTGCTCTGCCTGTGTGCTAGGCCTAAATATATGCCAATGGACTGTTGCAGTGGTGGGTGACGTGAAGCCTCATTCTCTGCTATGACATGCAGACTGATTCTCTGCTGACATGAAGCCAGATTGTCTGTTACGGGACCTCTCTGCTCTGCCTGTGTGCTAGGCCTAAATATATGCCAATGGACTGTTGCAGTGGTGGGTGACGTGAAGCCTCATTCTCTGCTATGACATGCAGACTGATTCTCTGCTGTCATGAAGCCAGATTGTCTGTTACGGGACCTCTCTGCTCTGCCTGTGTGCTAGGCCTAAATATATGCCAATGGACTGTTGCAGTGGTGGGTGACGTGAAGCCTCATTCTCTGCTATGACATGCAGACTAATTCTCTGCTGACATGAAGACAGATTCTCTGTTACGGGACCTCTCTCCTCTGCCTGTGTGTGTGCTGGGCCTAAATATATGCCAATGGACTGTTGCAGTGGTGGCTGACGTGAAGCCTCATTCTCTGCTATGACATGCAGACTGATTCTCTGCTGACATGAAGCCAGATTCTCTGTTACGGGACCTCTCTCCTCTGCCTGTGTGTGTGCTGGGCCTAAATATATGCCAATGGACTGTTGCAGTGGTGGCTGACGTGAAGCCTCATTCTCTGCTATGACATGCAGACTGATTCTCTGCTGACATGAAGCCAGATTCTCTGTTACGGGACCTCTCTCCTCTGCCTGTGTGTGTGCTGGGCCTAAATATATGCCAATGGACTGTTGCAGTGGTGGCTGACGTGAAGCCTCATTCTCTGCTATGACATGCAGACTGATTCTCTGCTGACATGAAGCCAGATTCTCTGTTACGGGACCTCTCTCCTCTGCCTGTGTGTGTGCTGGGCCTAAATATATGCCAATGGACTGTTGCAGTGGTGGCTGACGTGAAGCCTCATTCTCTGCTATGACATGCAGACTGATTCTCTGCTGACATGAAGCCAGATTCTCTGTTACGGGACCTCTCTCCTCTGCCTGTGTGCTAGGCCTAAATATATGCCAATGGACTGTTGCAGTGGTGGCTGACGTGAAGCCTCATTCTCTGCTATGACATGCAGACTAATTCTCTGCTGACATGAAGACAGATTCTCTGTTACGGGACCTCTCTCCTCTGCCTGGGTGCCGGGGCCTAAATATCTGAGAATGGACTGTTCCAGTGGTGGGTGACGGGAAGCCAGATTCTCTGCTATGGAACCTCTCTCCAATTGATTTTGGTTAATTTTTATTTATTTAATTTTTATTTTAATTAATTTCCCTATCCACATTTGTTTGCAGGGGATTTACCTACATGTTGCTGCCTTTTGCAGCCCTCTAGCCCTTTCCTGGGCTGTTTTACAGCCGTTTTAGTGCCGAAAAGTTCGGGTCCCCATTGACTTCAATGGGGTTCGGGTTCGGGACGAAGTTCGGATCGGGTTCGGATCCCGAACCCGAACATTTCCGGGATGTTCGGCCGAACTTCTCGAACCCGAACATCCAGGTGTTCGCTCAACTCTAGCTACAAATAGATATTGCTTCCACACACAATAGTCTTTAAAATGACTTTTGGGTCTCAGAAATGTTTTGGTGGTAAAAATATTCTTAAATCACTCTCTACACTATCTGTCCCTTCCTCAGCACAGCTCTACCTGACTAACAATGAGCCGAACATGCGTCATTGGGTGTTATATAGCACCCGATGAAACGTTCCGGCCAGCCAGTCACTGTAATGCCAGCAGCCAACATGGCATTACAGTACTACAGTGAGGGCAGTACTTACCTACACTTTTTTGGTTGCGTAGCAGCCAATAAATGTGTGGGCGGAGACTCGAGCATCGTGCTTGAGCACATGAGGTATTCGGCCTGAGCATGCTCGATTAGCACTAGTCTGCCCCATTCAACTTCTGGGTCTCCAAATTGTGCACATGGCCTGAACTTGCCCTTTACACATTGGAGGTACTGGCTTGCCTTGCGGCCAGTGTATTGTCCAAACGTGTGTTCAGTATGGCAGGGGATGTGATCACAGACAAGCACAGCCGTCTGTCCACAGCCAATGTGGACAAGCTTACGTTCATTAAAATGAACCATGCATGGATCCCACAGGACTTGTCCGCACCTTGTGCAGAAAAGACAAGTATACCATCCGCACCCAGCCATTGTTTTACTACAGCGAACTTTGTCTTTGTTTTCTTTTCTATATTTCCAATGTTTCCCAATTGTATAAAAAATAAATAAAAAAAAACTACAAAAATAGTGTTGGCTACCTCCTCCCCCTACATCACCGCTTCCATCTACACCACCACATCCACCGCCTCCTCAACCTCCTACTCCACTTTGACCTCTGCCTCCTAGTTCAAGATAATTATTTTTTACTTTTTAAAAAATTCGATGTTATTTTAATTAATTTCCCTATCCACATTTGTTTGCAGGCCAATTGTCCTGCTCTTACCCCTATTTTGCTTCCTTTTGCAGCCCTCTAGTCCTTTCTATGACTTTTTTAGAGCTGATTTAGTGCCCCAAAGTTCTGGTCCCCATTGACTTCAATGGGGTTCGGGTTCGGGGTCAAGTTCAGGTCCCGAATCTGAACTTAGGAACTGTACCTGCTTCTACGTATTATATAGTTTGCTTTACTCCATGAACTGTGCCTGCTGCTTATATAGGGTGCCATACCCTCCAAGAACTCTGCCTACCACTGGCTGCTTATTATATAGTATACTTTAACTTAACCCATGAACTGTGCTTGCTGCTGTTCAGCACCCATGGACCTTTATTTTGAAACTTAGGGTTTGCTGGCCAGGTCATAGAGCAGCAGTCAGGGCCTGGGGCATGGCTCAGCTCACAAAAGTTTCTCTGCTGGGTACTAGGCAAGACATTCAGCCGCAGTCTCTGTTAAAACTTCTAATGCTGTCAGCAGCTCCCAGCAGAGAGACAACAGAGAGCAAGCGCTCATCGGGCACCACTGATGTGCTAGGTAAGGGGGGGGGCGAACACAGCACTGAGGTAGCAGGGATCTGTAAGGTGGGGCCCAAGAACCAGGCAGAGACCCGGAACAAGTCAGGAGCCTGTAATTAGGGGTTCGGGGCTTTCATCCAAGGCTGGGCCCCCTTCCCCCACAGGCCCAATAGCAGCAGCGTGGTCTGCCTCATTGGAGATATGCCACTGAACTTGAGATAGAGCCAGTGAGGTTCTGGAAATAAGGGGAATGTGGTTCCCACAAACCCAACCAGAGATTGTGGCCTGGAGCAAATGCTCCTTGTGTACCAATGATAATCTAGCCCTGACTCAGACCAGAGAGCTCCCCTGTAGTGACTCAATTAGAACATCACATATCTCATACATGCTCTTCTTTTGGCATCTCCCTATTAAGAGATCAATAGACCTGTCATATTAACATCCCAATTTTACATCTACTGCTATAAGGATTACAGTGCAAATAACATCTTCACTCTCACAGCAGTAGGAAGCTGACAATTACCTTTTAGTTTCAGTGGCATAGTACAGCTGGAATAAAAAGCCCAAAATTCTAAAAATATATAATTTCTATGAATATTGTTTAAAAATACCAATTTCTGATGGAAGTGCCCATTTAATATAACACTATAGAGAGAGAGTAAGAGACCAGAATGTCAACCACAGCTGTCATGCCAGCAATCCTTGCCCACCATTGTCTTGCTGTCCCAAGCAGGTGCCGATGTTGTTCTACTCGCCTTGTGTGAACTAGGACTAGTACTTAGTGAACTGTCCTTTAGCATTGCAAGTGTGAATTCTTTCCTTGTGCTCTCAGCCCAGCTGTTGATTAAGGAGCTGATCAACCTTCTGGGCTCTGGATCCATCTCCTTGCATGAGTTTTGAGGTTATATACTTGCTAGTAACCAGTGAAGGTCATCTTGTCTCAATATCCATTACCAAACCTTGTCTGTCTACCATGACCTTGTAACTGTGACCTGGATTACTCTTGTACTCAGTCTGCCCGGACCTTGAAATTGCTATTTAAAATACCCAAATACTCAGCCTGTTCTGACTATTGGACTGTGTTCAGACTACACTTTTTTCCTGAATTCTTGGTGCTTTGCAGCGGTGTCTCTGACCCCATGGGTCAGCAGCCAACTACACTAGGACTACTCCAGGAGTTAGCAGCCTAGCTAGTTCCATGTGGCAAAGTTCAGATCCCTGAATAGGGATTACAGGGTGAAACCAGAGAACAACGCCCCTAGGTTTAGCCCAAAGGTAAACAGCAACAGCTTTTCAGGGCAATTGAAGGACTTTTAATTTGGGTCAAATTGATTTGAATCCAAGTCAAGAAGAGTTCACTATTTTTCCTGGAAGGTTCACCTTTGTCCATCAGCTGTGTCTGGTATTGCAGTTCAGCCCCATTTACAGTATTTCAGGTGACAAAATTCACAAAAAACTGTTGTGTTTTTATAGGGCAAGCAATCCAAATAAACAAAACCACAGTATCCAAGCTTCAGGCTCAAATAAATCATCTTAGAAGGGCTATTAGTATTAAGCAAAGAACTTTGCTGTATTTGTGGGAGGGGAGGCTGATTACACGGCTACTTACTTGCACCTGTGAGCCCAGGCTGGCTGGTTACTAGGCTATTTATAGGCTCCTGTGGGCCTAGGCTGACGACGATTCAGCTAATTTTACCCACCCACCCACGCCATCTTACAGTCACTTCATATTAGGGTGGCCCCCTTTAGGCTGCCCTACCGCAGCAGTTATGGCACAATTCTACTGCTTGTTGTAAGATAGGATTAGATAGGTTAGGTACACCTTTCTGATAGCCGATCCGACCACAAATGCTTGTTAAAATGTAGGTAAGTATACATTGACCATTGTGTTGTCCATCGTTGGTATTGAGAAGAATGCCATGCCTTTCTTATTGTCAAATCTACAGTGTACTGCCAACTGTGTATCTGATTGTAGTATATATAAATATGTAGCATTGACAGGGTAAAATCTAAAATATTCATCTTCTTTTTCTTTTCTTTTTTTTTTTTACCCAAGGAAGTAAGACAACTTTTTCTTTGGATTTTGTGGTTTCCTTTACTGGGATCATATGTATAAAAATACAAAAGGTGGCAGTACTATGATGGTTCTGGCTTCTGTAGAGATCAGATGTTGTTGACCCATGCATCCAATTAATGCATGGGTTGGGTTCTGGCGCATAAAGGGGAGTACTGAACAGGGACACCTCTCTATGTATTCATTTGTTCTAATATGTAAAAGGGTTATCTTCATGAGAAATCAATTTAAAGAAAATATTTTCAGCTTCAGCTTCTAAAAGTCTGTGCACATTCATATATAATGTTAAAGAGAGTTTGTCACCAACGACTTCCCTATTCAGCTGTTTGCATAGACACATAGCTGTGGTTCACCTGATTAAGATGATGTTTTTCTTTTGTTGATCCAGGGCTCTGTTCCCATGTTGTGATACTTTTTCCTAATATGCATATATGGCATCACCATTTCTCATGTTGCACTAAAGGCCTAATTTGCATATTAAGAAAAAGTATCATAACTCAGGACTGGAGCCCCGGATCACAAAAAAATAAAAAATAAATGTGTTTGATTCATGTGAACCATAGCTACAGGTATCTGTCTATGCAAAATCTGGATAGGGAGGCTGCTGATGATAGATTCCCTTTAACATAATGTAAGATTGAATGTGCACATTTCAACATGTATTTCTGGCCTTCCTAAAAATATCTCTTTTCAAATTGTCGAAAATTTCCCCTCCCCACCAAAAAAAAAAGACAAATCAACTCTAAACATAAAGTCTTAAGTTAACTTCCAAATGATTCACCTATTTAAATTTCTCCACACACGCTATTATTTTTTCTGAAGTGTTACAAGTTAATTAAAAATGTGTTGGAAGCTTTGACAAATAAATTTACACTCATGCAAATACCGGCAATAAATCACTATAAAAAAAAAGTCTAGATTGTTTCAAATTTTCTTGCATTAGATCAAAGATGCTACAGTTCATATAACAAGTATGTTGTAATGTTTAATATGTAGTTTGTTTTTATAGCTTGAGAAAAAATAGTCTTTACAGGGTTGAATAAAAAGGAATATTAAAACTGCACTACTAAGGAAATATTGCAGCTGCCAAAGTCTGATTAGTCATAAAATCCACAACATTATTCTCATCCATCAATGCCTTTCTCTTAATGACTAAACTAAAACGAGAGGCCTTAACGCTGAGAGCAATGTGCTGTCATAAAAATACCACAGCCCAGGCTGGATTGCTAAATTTTCTGGTAAAATATACAGGAAAAAAAAAAAACATTATTTCAAAAACAGGCTTCATGTACGCTAAGCATAAAACATATGTTGTTATGGCTTTTTATAAAAAGCATGACGCTTGTTCAGATTTCTATTATGGTTACCGATGAGCTTTTCATGCATTCCTAAATTGCCATGTAATCTAAAACCTTGTCTTCAGCTGCTCTCTATATTGGAAAGTCCCTCACAATAATCAAGATGATTACAGTTCACTGTACAGAACAAAATGTGTTTGTGTTATTGTACAAAGGAAATGTAATTTACAGGATATGTCTTCTTAACAAAGAGCAGGGAGGAAAAAAAATCTATTTAAAAGAATTATTTTAAAACTGTATTAATTTTTGGCTGCCGACCAAGATTTAAAACACAAAAATACACGGTGTAAAATCTGTTCCATTCCTGTGGGGACTTGATTGAAATTTGTGTGCCAAAACTATCTCACAGAGTTTTCATTGTCTTATCTGCTTACATCATCTTAATGCAATTTTTTTTATTCTGTCAAAGTGGATCTGATGTGAATGTGCTCTTGATAGCAAACAGAGTTCCTTTTTATGTAAAACAGGATTCAGCTGATTTTAATAAAACAGTTTGCAATCCATTAGACTGTAGCATTAATGCAGTGTAAAAAAATAAATAAAAAAAAAGAATACAGCCAGTCTTGGCTGTGCTGGTGTGCTATAGAGAGGGATTTGTCTTGTTTTTCACAATAATTGCTAGGGTGGGGCTGCACGATTATCTTTTTAATGAATGGTATTACTTTGTGCAACAACAAATAGCCTTTTATCTTTCTTCCTCTGAACAACTCTGACATTGCTTGCAAAATATGCACATTTTGTATTATTTGAGACTCATTGAAATGGGGGCGGAGGGAAATTGCAGTGGAAGGTTAATTACATCTTCACAATTGAGATATTGCTTACATGTCTTATTCATAAAACACCTGCAGTGCATGAAGAAAATTAATTTCAATAGAATGATTCATATTTACTGAGCTCAAGGCTGCATCACCTTTTTCCAGAATATATATAAATATATATTATATAAAGCTGAGTGTATATATGTATGTCCGCATGTATGTTCGCATTTACAATCACAAAATTTGGCACACAGGTACATCAGGTGTCTGGGAAGGTCACCTGACGTACCTGTGTGCCAAATTAAGGAGACGGGGTGTTGTGGAAATCACTGTTAATGAGACGTGGTACCGTGAAAGTCACTAATAAAGGGGCGGCTGCTGTGGAGGTCACTGTTAAGGGGACAGGATGCTGTGGAGGTCACTGTTAAAGGGGCAGGCGCTGTGGAGGTCACTGTTAAAGGGGCAGGCACTGTGGAGGTCTCTGTTAAGGGAGCAGGGAATGGTGGAGGTCACAGTAAAGGGTAAGGTGTGATATGGAGGTCAGTGTTAAGGGGCACGGTGCTGTGGAGTTCACAGTTAAGGGAGCAGGTAGACGGTCTTAAAACCCCCGCCCCCAGGTGACTCTAGGCCACGCACCCTCCCACTCCACAGCCAACGGGGATTGAAAAAATGAAGGTTAAAATCAACTTCTATGAAAAAGAAAAAAGAAAAATATATGGCTCCTCCGTCTCAATTTCTGGTATTAGGTACACTGTTGTCTGGCTGCCCCAAAGCCCTTTGTAAATAGTTTATGTTGAAAAATAGTTACAGGCACTCACCTAGGACAGCATTGCTGACCAGTAATTTAATACATCAGTATATCAAATATCAACAATAATAAAATCAATTATACACTTCAAAACCAATAGAAAACCATAAAAGTAAATAAAAAGATAAAAACCTAATTCATATAAAAAATCCATAAGTTAGTAAATTAGCTATCAATTAAATATACTTATCTTCCCTACTCAAATATAGACATGATTCCTAGTTAATAGATTATTTACACGATTAGGGATAGATGTTAAATAGTTAATGAAATTGTTACATCCAAAAAATTTTGTTAAGTCCAAGAAAGAGGTATAATATATTCAGATTAATCCAAATACTTTTAATTCATCCAATAATCATGCTATTTCATCAAAATATCCTAAACCTCTTCAGCCCCCCTAGCTTAAAACCCCCTTAATGACCAGACCACTTTTTACAATTCTGCACTACACTACTTTCACGGTTTATTGCTCGGTCATGCAACTTACCACCCAAATGAATTTTACCTCCTTTTCTTCTCACTAATAGAGCTTTCATTTGGTGGTATTTCATTGCTGATGACATTTTTACAGTTTTTTTTTTTAAATCAAAATTGACCTAAATTTTTGCAAAAAATGAAATTTTTCACTTTCTGTTGTAATTTTTTTAAAATAAAACTACATTTCTATATACATTTTTCTCTGAATTAATTGTTCTACATGTCTTTGATTTAAAAAAATGCAATAAGTGTATATTTATTGGTTTGGGTAAAAGTTATAGCATTTACAAACTATGGTGCAAAAATGTGAATTTACGCACTTTGACTTTCTGAGCACCTGTCATGTTTCCTGAGGTTCTACAATGCACAGACAGTAGAAACACCCCACAAATGACCCCATTTCGGAAAGTAGACACCCTAAGGTATTCGCTGATGGGCATAGTGAGTTCATGGAAATTTTTATTTTTTGTCACAAGTTAGTGGAAAATTCCAACTTGTGACAAAAAATAAAATTTTACAGGAACTCACCATACCCCTCACGGAATACCTTGGGGTGTCTTCTTTCCAAAATGGGGTCACTTGTGGGGGATTTATACTGCCCTGGCATTTTAGGGGACCTAAAGCGTGATAAGTAGTTTGGAATCCAAATGCGTAAAAAATGCCCTGTGAAATCGTAAAGATACTCATTGGAATTTGGGCCCCTTTGCGCACCTAGGCTGCAAAAAAGTGTCACATATGTGGTATCGCCGTACTCAGGAGAAGTAGGGCAATGTGTTTTGGGGTGTATTTTTACATATACCCATACTGTGTGAGATAAATATCTCTGTAAAAGACAACTTTTGATATTTCTCTCACCCAGCATGGGTACATGTAAAAATACACCCCAAAACACATTTTTCTACTTCTCCTGAGTACGGCGATACCACATGTGTAACACTTTTTTTGCAGCTTAGGTGTGCAAAGGGGCCCAAATTCCAATGAGTACCTTTTAGGAGGGCATTTTTAGGCATTTGGATTCCAGACTTCTTCTCACGCTTTAGGGCCCCTAAAATGCCAGGGCAGTATAAATACCCCACATGTGACCCCATTTTGGAAAGAAGACACCCCAAGGTATTCCGTGAGGGGCATGGCGAGTTCATAGAAGTTTTTTTTTTTTTGGCACAAGTTAGCGGAAATAGATTTTTTTTTTCTCACAAAGTCTCCCTGTCCGCTAACTTGTGACAAAAAGTTCAATCTTTCACGGACTCACTATGCCCCTCAGTGAATACCTTGGGGTGTCTACTTTCCGAAATGGGGTCATTTGTGGGGTGTGTTTACTGTTCTGGCATTTTGGGCGGGGCTAAATTGTGAGCAACCCTGTAAAGCCTAAAGGTACTCGTTGGACTTTCGGCCCCTTTACGCACCTAGGCTTAAAGAAAGTGTCACCTATGTGGTATCGCCGTACTCAGGAGAAGTAGGGCAATGTGTTTTGGGGTGTATTTTTACATATACCCATGCTGGGTGAGAGAAATATCTCTGTAAATTGACAACTTTGTATAAAAAAATAAAAATGATATTTTTTTTTCTCTTACAAAGTCTCATATTCCACTAACTTGTGGGGGATCCGCAAAACACATACGGACGTCTGAATGGAGCCTTACAGGGGGGTTATCAATGACAGGGGAGTTATCAGGGAGTCTATATGGGGTGATCAGGAGTTAATAAGTGACAGGGGGGCGTGGTGTAGTGTGGTGCTTGGTGCTACTTACAGAGCTGCCTGTGTCCTCTGGTGGTCGATCCAAGCAAAAGGGACCACCAGAGGACCAGGTAGCAGGTATATTAGACGCTGTTAACAAAACAGCATCTGATATACCTTTCAAGGGTTAAAAAAAATCGCATCTACAGCCTGCCAGCAAATGAGCGCCACTGGCAGGCTGTAGATCAACTCGTTTACCTTCCAAACCTGTGAACGTGCGCTCCTGTGAGACAACGCGCCGATGCGTCAACGAGGAATAACCCGGCAGAACGCATCCCTGCATTAGGCGGTCGGGAGCTGATTAAAGTATCCAATAGTCGACGCTGTGGGGATTTGCTCAGGTAGACAGGCTTGTGGACGCAGTATAGAGGCAACGACAACATCTTTAACTTAAAAAGTTCGGTGTTCATTCACACATAAGGATAAGCAAAACAAAAAGTTAGTTTCAAGGAAAGCAGTGACCTTGAGTCTGGTGTTTGTTCACACCATGCAGCAATGCAGAAGTCCTTAGACATAGCAGAAACCACCCGCTCTCACTCCAACAAGATAGCAGGCCTTTACCCTGGCTCAAACTTCCAGGTCCCAACACAGAGACAGACAGAGCTTCACTGTCAGAGAAGAGTAAATACCTTCCACCTGACAGTGCTGCCTGTGTTTTATAGCCCAAACCAAGCCACGGCCTGGAACGTGGGGAGGAGCCACCCACCCTGCCCTTTGGCTGCTCCCAGATCGGCTTTAGAGCCATACTAAATAGCAAGACCATGTCAGCCAGCACTAGCTGACCGACTCCAGGAATCTTGGTGACACATACCTTCCGTCAATAACGGACCCTTGCGCCTTCCTACAACGCCTATAAATAACTGTAAATAATGTCACGTATAGAGATAAGTGAAACAAAGCTGGTGAAGTGGGGGCGTCGGAGTATGGCCACTTGATCACAGAGCTCCCGCTCCAGCAAAGCGTTCCAGTCTAGCAGAACCCGCTCTTTGCTCCTTAACATCGACCCTCGGTGCCTGCCGGTACCGGAACCTTCCCTGATGATGACCAGGGGAAAACTGAGCATGAAGAAGCAAGGCAAGCTAGAATTTTTCTTTGGTCAAGATCGGGACAAAGATGGCACCGGCACACGAGACCTGCATGCGGAGCCTACTTCTAGCCTGTTATCCTCCACAAGTGCCTGCTCTCCCCGAGCCTCAGACGATGGAAGCTCGCAACGACAGAGCCCTCGAGGTTCCCCGCAGCAAGCCCAGTCGGGTGAGAATGGGAATAATATAAGAGGGGACAAGATGGGGCGAAATAGTGTGTCCTCAGGCAACCCTGCGGTGCAACGGTCCCCTACTACAAGTCCGGCGAAGCAGAGGCCTAGGCTGCAAGGCCCCGTGGCAAAGGAACATGATGCCTGTGAAGGCCAGGGCCTGGAAGATAACAGCACCTTGACAGAGGTGCTTCACAAATTCCCAACGGACGACAAACCTGCGTCCAGCATCTTGCTAAAAGTCATGCTTCTGGCCTTTAACCACTCGGTCACCACACATTTGTCGCAGCTAATCGTGCCTATTCCAGACATCTGTCACTGAACTAGACAACAGAGTTCAGCATGTCGAACAAAAGATTGGCGAATTCGCTGAGTCGCATAACAGCTTGATAGACTCTCATGATGCCCAATAGGAGGAAATTACATACCTCCGAGCAAAGGTGGCGGACCTAGAGGACCGGTCTCGCAGAAACAATTTGAAATTGCGTGGAGTGCCGGAGACGGGCCTGGCCATGGACCTCCAGGTCTACATCAAAGGGCTGATTAAACTTATTTTACCTGCCTTCACCGAACATCTCATCATTGATCGGGCCCACAGGATCGCTAAGCCAAAGCACATACCTGACAATACGCCTCGGGATGTTTTGGCCCGCTTGCATTTCTACCATGCCAAAGAGGACACCCTGGCGGCTGCAAGGAAAATGGACGCCTTGCCGGACCCGTACCAGCAAGTAAAACTTTTTGCAGATCTATCTATAGCCACCCTGCAATTACGCCGTACCCTAGCTCCCATTACCCTAGCATTGAGATCTCACTCCATTCCCTACCGTTGGGGTTATCCTGTAAAGTTGCTAGTTAAGAGAAATGGAGCCGTGGTGGTTATACGCTCGGTGGAAGAGGGAAAAGGTGTGTTAGCCACTTGGAATATCAAGGTGGCTGAGGTCCCTCCTGTAAAACAGCACCAATATCTGCCAGAAGACGGAGAGTGGCATCGAGTATAAAGACGCCGTCAGAAGAAACACCGATAAAGGGTTCTTTCATATACTTTGCATTCAGCAGGAGCTGGGATTTGTTCTACCCTCTTTGATCATCCTTGTGGTAGGCATGACTGTTTCCCCCTCACAACGATCACAAGGGGTTTTGCGTTCCAACCCTTGTGCTACTCTATTACTGCCCCAATACTTGGGCAGCCAGTTCTGGTTCTTTATGTTTATGTTCACAGTTATCTATCTGTACTTTTCCTTTGAGCAGTGTCCCAATTTCACCATGCACCTGATTGTTATGCAACATGTTAATGTGTGCCTCCCTCTGCATCATCTGAGTGATTTTCCGTATATAGCTATTCACCTACTACGATGGTATTGACAGTAGGATCCTTAAATGTCAGGGGCTTAAATAGTCCATTCAAGAGGCGGATGATGTGGAGGGAAGCTCTTTTGACCAAATGTGATGTTTTTTGTGCACAAGAGACACATATAGTGGAGGCAGTTGTTGGGATCTTAAAGCATCCAACTTTTCCGACCCTGATTCATTCCCACGGTATAGGCAAAAAGAGGGCAGTGCTTTTAGAAATTCAGTGGCACACACGGAGCAGATCACAGTAGTAGATCCAGGGGGACGTTATGTCATACATGTGTATTCTATAAATAATGTCACTTATGCCCCGAATGTACGGCCTATGCGGTTTCTGAACAGGCTTTTAAAAAAAGTACAGTCCCTACGGGAGGGTAGAGTTATCATTTGTGGGGATTTTAATTTAGTCCCTGACCTGTCCCAAGACTCATCCTCCCTCACAAGAACTTGCCCCACTGCTCTTGCACCGTCCCTGCTGGCCTACTCCCTATATGACATATGGGCATTCATCATGCCTCTGAGAGGGATTTCTCATACTATTCACCTGCACATCAAACCTACTCCCGTATTGACCTGATTCTAGTAGACAGGGCTTCCCTAGCTGCTTTCGTACGGTCCTCTATTGGGACAATTACTTGGTCGGACCACGCTCCAGTGTCCTTGGAATTGGCTGAAGAATTTGTCACCCCACCAAATCCGATATAGAGGGCTAATGAATTCATACTAGCTAATACTAAGTATCAATCGGAGGTGTCCACTGCCTTAATGGAATATTTTAAATTCAATGCTGCCTCTGTGTCGGACCCCACAGTTGTATGGACGGCTCAAAGTACGAGTCATAGGCATAAAAAATTGAGCGAGAAGCGCCAAAATTCAGTACGTGGAAGCACAAAACAAGGTCTCCCCATCACTAGAGTTCTCTGAAAAGCTCAGACTCCTTAGATCCCAGCATAGAGAAAGTTTCCTGCACACATATAAACTCTCTCTTAAAAAGACTAAAACTAGGTACTACTCACAAGCCAACAAAGCAGGGAGGTTGCTAGCAGGACGGGTAAAAGCAAGGGCCTTGAAATCAAGAATAGCATTTCTTTGGGACCCCTCTAAATCCTATAAACTGTACGACCCGAAGGCTATAGCCAATAGATTTATGGCTTATTATTCCCAACTGCATAATTTAACTGGGGAACCAGGCTTCACTCCTGCCTCCCCCGGAGACATAGATAATTTTCTGCGTTTATTAATGTTACCCTCTTTGGAAAAAAATGCAAAAGTGAATCCCTCTGTGCTCCCATCTCTCAAGATAAAATCTCTAGAGTTATAGCCGGCTTGCCACATCATAAAAGTCCCGGCCCAGATGGGCTTCCGAACTCTTACTACAAACTCTTCTCTGATTGTCTTCTCCCACATCTTCATGCAGCCCTGTCTCGTGCCATGGCAACTGGGAAAATGCCCAAGGAAATGCTAGAGGCTGTCATTGTGACTCTGCCCAAATCCGGGAAAGAACCTTCGATCCCACAAAATTTTCGCCCCATTTCCTTACTTAACACAGATCTTAAGATCTACGCAAACATTTTAGCAACCCGCTTAGTTGATATCATTCCCACCCTAGTGGCCCCAGATCAAGTAGGGTTTGTACAGGGGCGTCAGATCACGGATAACTCCTGGAGGGTACTGAACTTGATTGACTTTGTAAATCGGACCCGGGTACCGACAGTGATGGTTACCCTGGATGCTGAGAAGGCATTCGACCGGGTCAATTGGTTGTTCTTCTCGGTACTACACAGGATGGGGTTTCCAGAGTCCATGCTCCATGTCATACCGGTTCTTTACTCCGACCCTTTGGCCCGAGTGTTAGCAAATGGGGTATTATCTGACCCTGTTCCATTGGGGATCCCAGTGGCAATTTTGTCCCAGATGAAAGGGGAGTTCTCCTTAGACTGGCAAGATTCTATGGTCCAATACCTTGGATTTAAAGTGACAGCCACCCCTCAGGAATTATACAAGGCCATCTTCCCTGCCCTCCTACAATCACTTCAACCAGAGCTCAATAGCATGGCCAAATCAGAACTATCTTGGTTGGGACGCATTGCAGCTTTTCAGCAGCACATACTTCCAAAATTATTATATTTATTCCGAACCATCCCCATCCCGGTCCTGATGTCCTTTTTTAACTTAGCTAATAAAATGCTAAACTCCTTCATTTGGAACAAGACCAAGCCGAGAATTGCTAGAAGCATTATGTGTAGAGATAAAAGATGCGGTGGTCTAGGTATGCCCAATCTCTATGATTATTACTTAGCTTCTAGAATCAATCAGTTAAGGGAGTGGTGGTCAGGTGAGTCGGGGAAACACTGGGTGCATATTGAACAATCGCAGGTCCCAGGTCGTAATTTACGCGCCCTACTTATGGCCGTGTTACATGATTGCTATACGGGCCTTCAACCCGCATACTATGTCTCTACTTCGTTAGCCTTGTGGAAAACATACCACGAGAAAGGACGAGCTGCTCCTATATCATTGGCCCACCTAACCCCAATTAAGGCCCTCCAATATCTAGTCCCGGATTTGAATCTGACGTTATGGAGAGATAGAGGAATTACTACTGTGTCTGACTTACTATCAGGCTCAGATTTGAAACCCTTTGAAACCATCAAGCGGGATTTCAACATCCCCCAAAGGGAGTACTTTCTCTTACCTTAAAATAAGACACATGCTGTCGAATAACCCCTCCTTCACTCTCAAAGGTCAGTTACTAATACGGTGGTCCGTGACTGGTTCTGCGCACACAGGGATTAAGCCCTTATTCATGTACTTAGGGGATAAAGACCTGTTTATCAAAACAGCCCCACTCCTAGCGTGGGAAACAGATCTGAAACAAACATTTACCCCTGCGCAATGGTCAGCTGCAAACAGACTTGCTATTTCCACTCTTAAATGCTCCTCGCATTTAGAATCTTACATTAAAACAACACTTAGATGGTACTTTACCCCGGTCAGGCTACATACGTTCTTCCCAAACACAAATGTGGAATGTTGGCAATGTTGTGGTTGCAAGGGGACGCTGCTTCACATACTTTGGGCATGTCCTAAGATTTCTTCTCTCTGGTCCAAAAGTATTCATTAAAAAATCTGGGGTTGCTGGATATCGGATTTCTCCAAACCCAGCCCTTGCCTTGCTGTTAATAGACCTAGACAAAATTCCTCTTAAATCCAGGATTATCATTTTGCATTTATTTCTAGCCACCAAGTTAGCAATAACGAGGAACTGGAAAAGCACCATTATCCCGGATCTCCACAAGATTATCAGGGCGGTAGACAACACGAAGTCCTATAAACTCATGTTAGCTCATCAAACTTTCCAAGTTACTTGATTTGATTGGCTGTGGAAGTTCTGGAGTGGTCTGTGTCCAGCAACACCAGAGAGTGCAGGGATGGGATAGAGGGTTGCATTGGGGTTGTTGGGGCGTGAGGTTGGATTGGATTGCACGTGCATGGTCTCGATTGATCCTAATTGACCTATATGTATATTAGCGGTGATGTGAAGACATGGCCCAGACTTTCGTTTTACTGTGTTTTGAATATTACGATTTTGTTAAGACATTCTGTACCCCATCGATTACTTTGTCTATGCAAACAAAAAAAGAAAAAATAAATTGGAGTTTTTTGCTCAATGATATATCTAGCTGTATGTACATTGTACTTATTATGGCATGATTATTTCTTGATAATAAAAATCTATTGAAAGTAAAGCTCATGAAGTGGAATTCGATCCGAATTTCAGTAAAAATTAGATTTGCACCAATTTGTGTTGTGTAAAAGTTGGAAAAAATGAGGGCCTAATTGCCGATCAGCGGTGCAGTGATATATTCTAAAGCCCTGTTTCTCGTGCATTAGTGGTGAAATAAAAATACATTCGCCATTCTGCATTGCACTTATATGTTGAAAAGCCTTGTGTAGTGTAAAAGTTTTAAATAATTAGGGCCTAATTGCCGTTCAGCATTGCAGTTATATATTCTAAAGCCCTTTTTGCCCTGTATAAGTGGCAAAAGAAAAATATATTCACCGTTCTGCGTTGCACTTTTATATAACAAAAAGCCTTGTGTAGTGTAAAAGTGGATAAAAATAAGGGCCTATTTGCCGTTTAGCGGTGCAGTTATCGGTGGTAAAGCCCTTTTTGCAGTATAGACTGAATTACATAGTGGTGAAATTTATGTGAAACAGGCATTTTCCGGGAACATTGATGGGTGATTGTAGACCTCCTTTTGCTGTATGGACCAAATTACGTCATCGTGGGTCCTGCAGTAAACATAATGAAGATGCTGATGGCAATACACCAGCAGACTTTGCCTTTAACATCTATTCACAATTAAATCAAGCAGCTTCAGTAAGTTGAAAATATTCATGTGGTTTTATCTGCATTCGATCTCCACAGCACACAAGACATGACAGGAGAGCCTCTGCTTTGGAGTCCAAGTCCAGTTTCTTAAGATCAGGAGTTCCAACAAAATTGTGTGTAACATTCTTGCTCCCTGTGCAAAGCCATAACAAAAGGACTCCATAGGCAAAAGAAAAATATATTCGGTGTTCAGCGTTGCACTTATATTTTGAAAAGCTTTGTGTAGCGTAAAAGTGGCAAAAAATAAGGGCCTATTTGCCGTTCAGCGGTGCAGTTATCGGTGGTAAAGCCCTTTTTGCAGTATAGACTGAATTACATAGTGGTGAAATTTGTTATGTAAAACAGCCATTTTCCGGGAACATTGATGGGTGATTATATGTGGTAAAGCCCTTTTTGCAGTACAAAACGAATTACGTAGTGGGGAAACTGGCTGTTTTGGGGAAAATTGATGGTGATTGTATACCTCCTTTTGCTATATGGGCCAAATTGCGTAGTGGTGACAGTTTTTATTTCAAACATGTTTTTTCAGGAAAATTGATGGGTGATTGTACACCTTTTGTTGTATGGGCCGAATTATGCAGTGGTGAAATTTATTATGTGAAACAGGCTTTTTGGGGGGAAAATTGATGGGTGACTGCACACATCCTTTTGCTGTATGGGCCGAATTACGCAGTGGTTAAATTTTTTATTTCAAACATGTTTTTTTCAGGAAAATTGATGGGTGATTGTACACCTTTTGCTGTATGGGCTGAATTATGTAGTGGTGAAATTTGTTATGTGAAACAGGCTTGTTTTGGGAAAATTGAAGGGTCATTGTATACCCCCTTTTGCTGTATGGGACGAATTATGCAGTGGTGAAATTTTTCATTTCAAAACAAACTCCGCTGCTCTGTATCTCTTGTGAAGTCAATATTACTATGCCCCTCTCACGATTTACACCAAATACATTATTTTCATGGAGAGATCCAACAACTATGTTGGAGGCATGTAGTGTATGCAAGCCATGTGCGACCCCTCTCATCACGCTCACACAGTTCTGCACCTGGTTTGACTGGGCGAACAGAGTCACACAGGGGAGGAACTGCTCCGTGTCCTTCATAAAAAAATTCATCCTGGCTTTCTCCGTTACAACTGAAAATCGGAACCATGGTGACCGACAACGGGAAGAACATGGTGTCGGTGCTGCATCAAGAAGGGATGAGCCATGTGCCGTGCATGGCGCATGTGTTCAATCTGGTTGTAAAGGGGTTCCTGAAGTCTTCCACCCATCTGCAAGACATCCTAAAAATGGCTAAGAAACTTTGCATGCCCTTCCGCCACTCGTACACCGCAAAGCACACCCTCCTTTTGCTGTAGCGGCAGAACGGCATCCCCCAACATAGGTAGCTTTGATGTTAGCCAGTGGCAGCTCATGCGTGACACCTGCCGTTTTCTCAGGCCCTTTGAGAAGGCCACGTTATTTGTCAGTTGCTATGACTACAGGATGAACAATGTCATTCCACTGCTTCATGTCCTGGAACAGATGCTGGTAAATCTGGCTGGTTAAGGGACCAGAGACTTGGCACCTAGAAAGATGGGGGCAGAGTTTGATACATTTGTCTGTCAAGATCTCTGTTTACAGTCAGTGAATGGGAACATTATTTATTGCAAGGATATGCAAACATCAACCGATGGGATGTTAACCCCCAGAAGTAGGTCATCGGCACGAAGGGGCAGTTATTTTCACAGCTCGAGGTATCCTCCCGCAAGCTTGACCTCTGCACGTCAACGGTCTGCATTGCAAAGCTTGTCTAAAAGAAAAATCCTGCAGTGCACCCTCTTCGAGGAACTCTTGATCCAGCATAGGCTGCTTTGTTCTTTCAAAAACAATGGACTCTGTACAGTGTTACACTGATGTATAATTTCTCATACACCAGACTGAAAGAGTATTCCAAGAACCTGTCTGCCCACATAGCTTCCGAGAAGCTATTATAGGGACGTGGTTCCAAATAAACTTTGACTGTTGTTTCGGTAAGCTGGTGATCGGTTCTCAGGACCTTACGTGGCTAGCAGCGATGTGGACCGGGTATGACGTGTCTGGATCAATGTCGGCCACAGAGCTTGTTTTCTCTGTGCCCATCGAACCTCGCATTGACATTTCTTATGCCATCCACGCAAAGGACTTCAAGACTTTATAGAATGATATTCATAAATCAAAGGACGAGGTCATGTTGGAGGAAGTGGACAATTTATTCCAATGTCTTTACTCTCATTTCTTCAGACACTTTAGAATCCACTTATCAGCAACCCAGCTCATCAAGGAGAGAGCTGGAGTCGGCTTGTTTGCTGGACTGTCCTCCAGTTATCAGCCATAACCCCATACATTTCATGATCAATATTCATTACCATTGTGGTCACCCCGACACTGGTCATCAATCCATTTTTGTTGATGAAGCACTTTTTTTCAGTTTGTCTTTTAAATCTTGTAGTTTTGCCCCTTCTGTGTTGTATTTTAAGTGTGTTAATGTCCTGTTTATTAAATAAACGTTGTTTTGTCTCCCCCATTCAAAAAAAAATGAATTGGCTTGTGAATTAGTAGCCAAAAGCAGGAGTGGGTACAAAACACAGAAGACATGCAAATATTCCATTCACGTGTCATCTCTGTTTTGGATCCACTCCTGTTTTTTTTGGCATTAGCAATACTGATGGATTACTGACCAAATGCTGACCGAGTGAAGGCGGATGCTCAACAGACAGAATCCGCTTTTTGTGGGTTATTGTTCTGACGGATCAGAGGAAGGGCAAAATAATCAGTGACGTCTGCTGGCACCCTCCCCACTCTGTCAGGGGGGCTCTACTTCTACAAGCGTTTAATAGAACAGGTTCTGTAGATATCTATGTGGAATCAGCTGACGATGGTGTAAAAGCAGTGCACTTCTTCTTATCGACCTGTAAGGCTGAGTTCATACTTATTTGGTCGTTTTGGCCCATGACTGCCAACATAAGTGAAGTGTGCAGTGATTCTTAGAGCGACGTCTGTCATCTGGATGCCATACGGACTCACAGTGTTATTTCACAACCAAAGCAGACTCCCTATGCAAGGCACATTGTTCTACACCACTATAAAGGCTCTTTTCAGCCAGGAAATAGCCGATTTTTCTTGAAATTCACTGTGAATATATTCAGATCGAACAAAATTTGTCCCCAAAAAATTTGGCGAACCGGCGAATGGAATTTTTGAAAAATTTGCTCATCTCTAGTTACTTATTCCTGGTTCTATTTCTTTTGTAAATCAATGTTCATGATTGTGGGTAATAAATCCAGAATAAATCAAAAATAAAACTGCTACACTCGCCCGTCTTCAATGCATGCTGATTTATTCACCAAAAATTACAATGCAATGCAGTATATTATAGTGCATTTTGTATTGTGCAGCAGTTGTGTGCAGTTCTGCTGCGATACTGCAGCTAGATAGAGGGACAGTTTTTTGGGGGGCAACAGGTATATCACTTACAGCAATTCGTTTTTCGAATAGCAATTGTCTCACTATACAGGTCCTTCTAAAAAAATTAGCATATTGTGATAAAGTTCATTATTTTCTGTAATGTACTGATAAACATTAGACTTTCATATATTTTAGATTCATTACACACCAACTGAAGTAGTTCAAGCCTTTTATTGTTTTAATATTGATGATTTTGGCATACAGCTCATGAAAACCCAAAATTCCTATCTAAAAAAATTAGCATATCATGAAAAGGTTCTCTAAACGAGCTATTATCCTAATCATCTGAATCAACTAATTAACTCTAAACACCTGCAAAAGATTCCTGAGGCTTTTAAAAACTCCCAGCCTGGTTCATTACTCAAAACCGCAATCATGGGTAAGACTGCCGACCTGATTTCTGTCCAGAAGGCCATCATTGACACCCTCAAGCAAGAGGGTAAGACACAGAAAGAAATTTCTGAACGAATAGGCTGTTCCCAGAGTGCTGTATCAAGGCACCTCAGTGGGAAGTCTGTGGGAAGGAAAAAGTGTGGCAGAAAACGCTGCACAACGAGAAGAGGTGACCGGACCCTGAGGAAGATTGTGGAGAAGGACCGATTCCAGACCTTGGGGGACCTGTGGAAGCAGTGGACTGAGTCTGAAGTAGAAACATCCAGAGCCACCGTGTACAGGCGTGTGCAGGAAATGGGCTACAGGTGCCGCATTCCCCAGGTCAAGCCACTTCTGAACCAGAAACAGCGGCAGAAGCGCCTGACCTGGGCTACAGAGAAGCAGCACTGGACTGTTGCATGTCATTCGGAAATCAAGGTGCCAGAGTCTGGAGGAAGACTGGGGAGAGGAAAATGCCAAAATGCCTGAAGTCCAGTGTCAAGTACCCACAGTCAGTGATGGTCTGGGGTGCCATGTCAGCTGCTGGTGTTGGTCCACTGTGTTTTATCAAGGGCAGGGTCAATGCAGCTAGCTATCAGGAGATTTTGGAGCACTTCATGCTTCCATCTGCTGAAAAGCTTTATGGAGATGAAGATTTCATTTTTCAGCACGACCTGGCACCTGCTCACAATGTCAAAACCACTGGTAAATGGTTGGTATTACTGTGCTCAATTGGCCTGCCAACTCTCCTGACCTGAACCCCATAGAGAATCTGTGGGCTATTGGGACGAGAAAGTTGAGAGACGCAAGACCCAACACTCTGGATGAGCTTAAGGCCGCTATCGAAGCATCCTGGGCCTCCATAACACCTCAGCAGTGCCACAGGCTGATTGCCTCCATGCCACGCCGCATTGAAGCAGTCATTTCTGCAAAAGGATTCCCGACCAAGTATTGAGTGCATAACTGAACATAATTATTTGAAGGTTGACTTTTTTTGGATTAAGAACACTTTTCTTTTATTGGTCGGATGAAATATGCTAATTTTTTGAGATAGGAAATTTGGGTTTTCATGAGCTGTATGCCAAAATCATCAATATTAAAACAATAAAAGGCTTGAACTACTTCAGTTGGTGTGTAATGAATCTAAAATATATGAAAGTCTAATGTTTATCAGTACATTACAGAAAATAATGAACTTTATCACAATATGCTAATCTTTTTAGAAGGACCTGTATATCTGTGGTATCTCAGCAGAACCGCACACAACTGCTGCATAATACAAATGCACTATAATATACTTTCTATGTTAGAAGGTATATTATAGGTATATTGCATCCCTCAATCAGATTAGTTTTTGGGGCAAACTGTTATATAACACCAGTTGCAATTAGTTATTCCAATAGCGTTTGTACCTCTATCTAGCTGCAGTATCTCAGCAGAACCGCACACAACTGCTGCACAATGCAAATGCAGTATAATATACAGTGCCTTGCAAAAATATTTACCCCCCTTGACTTGCCTCACAACCTGGAATTAACATGGATTGTTTGAGGATTTGTATCATTTAATTTACAGAACATGTCCACAATTTTGAAGATGTTTTTTATTGTTTTTTTTTTATTGTGAAGCAAACAACAAATAGGACAAAATAACAGAAAAAGTAAATGTGCATAACTATTCACCCCCTAAAGTCAATACTTTGTAGAGCCACCTTTTGCGCCAATTACAGCTCCAAGTGCTGTGTGCACTCCCAAAGACACTACCACCACCACCACCATAGCCCCTCCACTCGAGTCAGAGGTATTATTTTCCCATCCATTTCCAGACCTTACCGATGCATAGCCATTCTTGGAATCGGATGAGGAAGAGGAGGTAGCAACGGCTGCCACCCAGCGTTCTGACGACAGTACCCAGATCAGCCCAAGGAGGGTGGTCCCCGCTGTCGCTGCCTACTCCGAGATCTCTAATGTCAGGGGTGGTGAAGGTGACGATGATTTTGTGTCGATGGACGTCACGTGGGTGCCCACAAGAGAGGAAGAGGAAGGGAGTTCAGAGGGAGAGATGGAGCAGAAGATAAGGAGGAGAAGCAGGCATAACTCGCAGACTGCAAATGTATCTGGAGCAAGCCATCCACCATGCACGGTCACATCTGGCGCTCCCATGATGCCGGCACATGGCTCCGCAGTGTGGACTTTTTTTAACGTGTCAGCTGCTGACAATAGCGTTGCTGCCTTTTCTCCTTCTACTTCTCCTCTGTCCTCCCATTTGTTCTTCCACCGTGCCGTCATCGCGTTCATCTGTCAAAAGGCAGGCTTCCGTGGCCCAAATGTTCAAACGTAAAAAGTTGATGATGCCCAATGGCTAACCGCCGGCTTGTCGGAACTGCTAGCCCGCCAACTACTGCCATATAAACTGGTAGACTCGGAGGCCTTCAGAAAATTTGTGGCCATTGGCACACCGCAATGGAAGGTCCTTGGAAGAAAATATTTCTCCCAGAAGGGCATCCCAGGGCATCAGCAGCAAGTGAATGTATCTCTGGCACACAGTGTCGGTGCCAAGATACATCTGACCACAGACATGTGGTCTAGCAAACACGGGCAGGGAAGGTACATAACTTTTACTGCCCACTGGGTGAACCTTCTGATGGCTGTCAAGCATGCAACCCGCGGCACCTGTGTGGATTTTGTGTTACCGCCACGGATTGCATGAAGGCCTGCCTCCTTCTCCTCTTCCTACTCCATCCTCCATCTTCTCCTCTGCTTATTCCTCCTTTTCCACTGCTACCGCCTCTTCCGCTGGAACCCCCAAGCTCCCCAGAACCTATTCGACGTTCCAGGTGAGACGTTGCCGTGCTGTGCTTCAGCTGTTGTGCCTGGAAGTTAAGAGCCACACCGGTCCTGCACTCCTTTCAGCTCTGCGGTCACAGGCCAATCAGTGTCTAACCCGCTCAATTTGACAGTTGGTAAAGTGGTGTGCGACAACGATGCCAATCTGCTGAGCGTGCTGAAACAGGGAAAAATTACACACATGCCGTGCATGGCACACGTCCTGAACTTAGTCGTGCAGCGATTTGTTGCCAAATACCCCGGTGACCAGGAGTTCTTGCTGCAGGCCAGGAAAATCTCTGGCCATTTTTGAAGATCTTACACAGCCATGGCTCACCTTGCTGACGGTCAGAGACGACTCCACTTGCCCGTCAGTCGACTGAATTGTGACTACCCGGTGCGCTGGAACTCCACCTTGTATAGGCTGCTTCAGCAGAAATGTGCCGTTAACGACTACCTGTACGATCTCTGCGGCAGGACAGGTTCCGGGGACCTTGGTTTTTATTCACCACGCCAGTGGCTGCTCATGCGCGACACATGCATACTTCTGCGGCCATATGATAAGAACACCAAACTGGACAGTCGCAGCCAGTGCGCCATCAGTGACATCGTACCTTAAACCTTCTTTTTGGAGCATGCATTGCGTCGTGTCATTGATCAAGCCATCGAGGAGCAGGAGCAGGAAGATGAGGTAGTCGCAATGCTGAATAAATTCCCAAGGGGGGTTCTCCATCTGAGACAAGTCAGCGGGCATCTGAAGAGGAGTCAGAGGAGGATGGTGCCTGGGGGAGGAGGAGGAGCAAGAAGAGCAGGCTTTAAACTTTTCTGGGAACCCTGGTGTTGTCCGTGGATGGGGGGAGGAGCAGGAGCCAGGCTGCTCCAACGCTTCCAATTTAGTGCAAATAGGGGCCTTCATGCTCCAGTGTTTGAAGAGGGACCCCCGTTTAAAAAGCATAAAAAGCAAGGACCAGTACTGGGTGGCAACATATTTAGACCCACTGTACAAACACAAAATGGCGGACATGTTACCAGTATCACAGAGGGCTGTCAGAATGCAGCATTTCCAGGCCTTGCTTTAAAAGATGCTGCATTCTGTTGTTGCAGGTGCTGGCAGAGAAACTGTTGCAGGTACCAATCCTACACAGCTCTTGTAAGAAGATGGTGGTTTGAAGATGTGTTTGTCACTTCAGATATGAGATCATTCTTGCAGCCAACCCATCAACAGCCACCCTCTGTCGCCAGCCTCAGGGAACACCTAGACCGATGTGGACGTTCTGAGAAGCAAGGAACCCCTTGACTACTGGGTGTGCAGGCTTGACTTCTAGCCAGAGCTGGCATAATTTGCCATGGAACTCTTGGCTTGCTCCTCGCTCCTTCAGTGCAGCAGGGGGGATCGTGACCGATAAGCATATGACAGCTCATGACAGCATGGACTACCTCACATTTCTAAAAATGAATGAGGCATGGATCTTGGAGGAATTCAACACCTGTGACGACTACGTTTAATTGAATTTCCTCATGTCAGCCCACATATATCCGCCACCACCCAAAACAAATAATGGTCCCTGTCTTATGTAAATACAGTGGCATAAAAGGCCTTTTCTGTCTGGTGAATGCCTAATGTTTGGGGCCTCGGAGTAATTCAAAACCTATGATGACCACATGTTATTGAATTTCAACTATTATCATTAGGGTTTTTTTCAAGAGGGGGAATTTTGTTAGCCAATTTTATATTTTTGGTTCCTTTAAATATATGTATTTGATGTGTATTTGCACTGGCCTGCAGTAAAATTGATATCCAATGACCGTCTAGTATATCTCCAGCCACATAATCACTTGTTCTTTTCTGTATGTTAAATGAATCATTTTTGGGGCATGTACTACACTGGCCTGCATTAAATTTGTTATTCAATGACCAACTAATATACCTCCAGCCACATAATCACTTGATGTTTTCTGTCCGGTGAATGAATCATTTTTGGGGCCTGTAGTCCACTGGCCTGCATTAAAATTGATATCTATAGACCGTCTAATATACCTCCAGTCACATCATCACTTGATCTTTTATTTACGTTGAATGCATAATTTTTGGGGCCTATAATCTAACTGACCAACAGTAAAATTGTTATACGGTGACCGCCTAATGTACCTTCAGCTACATAATCACTTGATGTTTTCTGTCCAGTGAATAATTTGTGGGGCCTGTATTACACTGGCCTGCATTAAAATTGATATCCAATGACCGTCTAATATACCTCCAGCCACATAATCACTTGATGTTTTCTGTCCTGTAAATAAATAATTTTTGGGGCCTATAATCTAACTGCCCAACAGTAACATTTTTATATGGTGACCGCCTAATGTACCTCCTGATATTTTCTGTCTGGTGAATGTCTAATGTTTGAGGCGTGTTCTCCACTTGCCTACAGTAAATTTGATATCCAATGACCATCTAATATACCTCCAGCCACATAATCACTTGATGTTTTCTGTCTGGTAAATTAATAATTTTTGTGGCCTGTAGTCCACTGGCCTGCAGTAAGATTGATCTCCATTGGCCGTCTAATATACCTCCAGCCACATAATCACTTCATCTTTTATGTATGGTGAATGCATAATTTTTGGGGCCTATAATCTAACTGGCGAACAGTAAAATTGCTATACGGTGACCGTCTAATGTACCTCCAGCCGCATTATCAATTGTTCTTTTCTGTATGGTGAATTAATCATTTTCGGGGCCTGTAATCCACTGGCCTGCAGTAAAATTGATATCCTTCAGCCACATAATCACTTGATCTTTTATGTACGGTGAATGCCTAATTTTGGGGCCTGTAATCTAACTGGCCAACAGTAAAATTGTTATATGGTGACCGTCTAATATACCTCCAGCCACATAATCACATTTTCTTTTCTGTACGTTGAATTAATTATTTTTTGGGCCTGTACTAAGCTGGCCTGCATTAAAATTGTTATCCAATGACCAACTAATATCCCTCCAGCCACATAATCACTTAATGTTTTCTGTCCGATGAATAAATAATTTTTGGGGCCTGTAGTCCACTGGTCTGCATTAAAATTGATATCCATCGACCGTCTAATATACCTCCAGCCACATAATCACTTTTATGTACGTTAAATGCATAATTTTTGGGGCCTATATTCTAACTGGCCAACAGTAATATTGTTATACGGGAATGCCTAATATACCTCCAGCTACATAATCACTTGATGTTTTCTGTCTGGTGAATGCATAATCTTTGGGGCCTGTTCTCCACTTGCCTGCAGTAAATTTGATAACCATTGACCGTCTAATATACCTCCAGCCACATAATCACTTGATCTTTTATGTACGGTGAATGAATAATTTTTGGGGCCTGTAGTCCACTGGCCTGCAGTAAAATTGTAATATGGTGACTGCCTAATGTACCTCCAGCCACATTATCAATTGTTCTTTTCTGTATGGTGAATGAATCATTTTTGGGTCCTGTAGTCCACTGGCCTGCCGTAAAATTGATATCCTCAGCCTCCAGCCACATAATTACTTGATCTTTTATGTACAGTGAATGCATAATTTTTGGGGATTATAATCTAACTGGCCAATAGTAAAATTGTTATACGGTGACCGCCTAATGTACCTCCAGCTACATAATTACTTGATGTTTTCTGTCCAATGAATTAATAATTTTTGGGGCCTGTAGTACACTGACCTGCATTAAAATTGATATCCAATCACCGTCTAATATACCTCCAGCCACATAATCATTTGAAGTTTTCTGTCCGGTGAATGCCTAATGATTGGGGCCTGTTCTCCACTTGTCTGCAGTAAATTTGATATCCTATGACCATCTAATGTATCTCCAGCCACATAATCACTTGATGTTTTCTGTCCGGTGAATGAATAAATTTTGGGGCCTGTAGTACACTGGCCTGCATTAAAATTGATGTCCATTAACCGTCAAATATACCTCCAGCCACATAATCACTTGATGTTTTCTGTCCAGGGAATGCCTAATGTTTGGGGCCTGTTCTCCATTTGCCTGCAGTAAATTTGATATCTAATGACCGTCTAATATACCTCCAGCCACATAATCACATGATGTTTTCTGTCTGGTGAATGAATATTTTTTGTGGCATGTAGTGCACTGGCCTGCAGTAAGATTGATCTCCATTGACCGTCTAATATACCTCCAGCCACATAATCACTTGATCTTTTATGTACGTTGAATGCATAATTTTTGGGGCCTATAATCTAACTGGCTAACAGTAAAAATATTATACAGTTACCGCCTAATATACCTCCAGCCACATTATCAATTGTTCTTTTCTGTATGGTGAATTAATAATTTTTGGGGCCTGTAGTCCACTGGCCTGCAGTAACATTTTTGACAGTTTCCCTTAAGACACATAAAAATGGCCCCTGATTAAAATACATATTTTTTGTGGTATGTCACTGTCCATGTTGAAGAACGATTTGTGCAATTCTAGTAAGTATTTGGTGGCTGCAAATATGACCTGATGGTTTTTCAGGTTCACCTGCCATTAAAGTGAATGGAGCCCGCCGCAAACATTTGATTGTGGTTACGCGATCACTTTTGCGAATCGTCCCGGCAGATGTTTGTCCATCACTAAGAGCAAACTTCTTAATGGGTTCAAAGAAGAAGTGAAATGGATCCTCAGATTTACATATATATATATATATATATATATATATATATATACACAGTATATACATATATACAGTATATATACAGTACAGACCAAAAGTTTAGACACACCTTCTCATTCAAAGAGTTTTCTTTATTTTCATGACTATGAAAATTGTAGATTCACACTGAAGGCATCAAAACTATGAATTAACACATGTGGAATTATATACATAACAAAAAAAAGTGTGAAACAACTGAAAATATGTCATATTCTAGGTTCTTCAAAGTAGCCACCTTTTGCTTTGATTACTGCTTTGCACACTCTTGGCATTCTCTTGAAGAGGTAGTGTCATGGTCTTACCTTCTTACTGTTCTCCTTCGTTTGACATGTGCTGGCGGCCATCTTGGTTTCTGGGTTTCTTGTAGCCTCCCACCCTGCGGCTTCTCCTTCCCACTGGGAGGAGCTGGATGCCTAGCTCATATATATTGGAGGTCTGTGGCTTCAGTTCCTTGCTTGGTCCTCCTGTGTTCACATGCTTCTAAGACTGCTGCTGCTTCTGGTTCCTGATCCTGGCCTCGTCTGACTACCCCGTTGGTTCCTGATCCTGGCTTCGTCTGACTACCCCGTTGGTTCCTGATCCTGGCTTCGTCTGACTACCCTGCTGGTTCCTGATCCAGGCTTCGTCTGACTACCCTTCTGGTTCCTGACCTCTGTCTACGCAAGACCCTGCTTCGGTTTAGCCATCCGTTTGGACTTTTGCTTACGGCTTGATTTTCAATAAAGCCTTCTTATTTTCCACTTATCTCTTGTTGTACGTCTGGTTCATGGTTCCATGACATTAGGACCAAGCCATGAATTCTGACGGTACAGGGCCATCCTCGCTACCTACGCTGGTTGCCAGACTTGATCAGCAGGATCACCTGTTGGGTCGGTTCGCTGTGGCGTTGCAAACCCTGCTTGAACGCACGGCTCATTTCGCTTCCGTTGCCGATGGGTCGGTTGTCGCTCCTGGGCCCGCTCCTACTGCCGCTCCGGTTGTTGCGCCAGAGTCTACCCCGACACCTGTTTCTGCGCCTGCGGTGTCTCGGGGTATGACCGGTTCTGCCCCCCTTCCACAGCGCTTTGGGGGAGAGCCAACTCAGTGCCGAGGTTTCCTTAACCAGGTGGGCATTTATTTCGAGTTGCTGCCACATGCCTTTCCTACTGAGAGATCAAAGGTGGGCTTCTTGATCTCGCTGCTCTCGGACAAGGCCTTGGCCTGGGCCAGCCCTTTATGGGAGAACAACAATCCGGTGGTTGCCGAGTTTTCCGGTTTTGTTGCTTCTCTTCGGAAGGTATTCGATGTGCCGGCTCGTGCTGCCTCTGCTGCGAAGCTCCTTATGTCCATCAGACAGGGTTCACGATCCGTAGCTGAATACGCCATTGAGTTTCGTACCCTGGCAGCAGAGGTGGGCTGGAATAATGAGGCTCTGGTCGCTGCATTCTCTCATGGTCTCTCGGATGCCTTGAAGGATGAGGTTGCAGCTAAGGACCTACCAGTGGAGCTCGAGTCTCTTATTTCTTTCCTGATTTTGATTGACACCAGACTCAGGGAGAGACCTTCCTTTAAGGAGAGCCTGCGGAGGTCTTCTAACAGATTGGCGCCTACGTTTGCTGTCCCACCCGTGCCTCCCTCTCCTCCCACGCCTCCTGGGGATGACTTGTCTGGGGGTGAACCCATGCAGCTGGGGTTTGCTCGCCTGTCCGAGGGGGAGAGGGTACTCCGGAGACGCGAGGGCCGATGCATGTACTGTGGTCTCGGTGGGCATTTTCGGTTGGCATGTCCGAACCGTCCGGGAAACGCTCGCACCTGAGATCCTGTCGGGGGCAGATCTTGGGGGAAGTCTCCTCGTCCCCGGTTTCCCGTGTTGACAAACCACTGATCACTGTTGTCCTCTCCTGGTTCGGGGGTTCGGTGACGACCCAGGCGTTGGTGGACTCTGGTGCTGGTGGTTTGTTCATTGATAGTGTGTTCGCTGCCGCCAATTCCATTCCTCTGCAGCCTCGAGGTTCCCCACTGGCTCTTGAGGCGATAGACGGCAGACCCCTTCTGCCGCCACACGTGACTCATGAGACCCTTCCAGTGGGGATAGCCATTGGTGCCGTTCACAGAGAGTCGGTCTGTTTCCAGGTGATTTCGTCTCCACACTACTCGGTGGTCTTGGGGTACCCCTGGCTCCAGAAGCATAATCCGACTTTCGATTGGAGATCGGCCGAGATCCTCTCGTGGTCACCGCAGTGTGGGGCTAGTTGCATCCATGGGCCTGTCAAGTTGCTGTGTACTTCCTCGGACTCTCTGTTGCCTCCTGAATACGAAGAGTACCGGGATGTATTCGATAAGGTGCGCGCGGTTGCCCTACCTCCGCACCGCCCATACGATTGTGCCATAGAGTTACAATCTGGTGCCGTTCCTCCTCGTGGCAAAGTCTATCCACTGTCGGTAGCGGAGAATGAGGCCATGGAGGAGTACGTGAGGGAGGCGCTTTCACGCGGACACATTCGCAAATCCTCGTCCCCGGCAGGGGCTGGATTTTTCTTTGTGAAAAAGAAGGGCGGTGAGTTGAGGCCTTGCATCGATTACAGGGGTCTCAATCGCATCACGATCAAGAACGCTTACCCGATACCCTTGATTTCCGAGCTGTTCGATCGCCTCAAAGGGGCCACGGTCTTTACCAAACTCGACCTGAGGGCGGCATATAACCTGGTAAGGATCAAGGCGGGCGATGAGTGGAAGACCGCGTTTAACACCAGGACCGGTCATTATGAATCCTTGGTTATGCCCTTTGGGTTGTGCAATGCGCCCGCAGTCTTCCAGGAATTCATCAACGATGTTTTCCGTGACCTGTTGCAGCAGTGTGTGGTGGTCTATTTGGATGACATCTTGGTATATTCTGAATCCATGGAGGCCCACATTATGGATGTCAGACGAGTGTTGCAACGGTTACGAGAGAACAGGCTGTTCGGTAAGCTTGAGAAATGCGAATTTCACCGATCCCAGGTAACCTTCTTAGGTTACATCATTTCCGCTGAGGGGTTCTCCATGGATCCTGAGAAGGTTTCGGCTGTCTTACAGTGGCCCCAGCCCAGTGGTCTCCGTGCCCTGCAGCGCTTTTTGGGCTTCGCCAATTATTATCGGAAGTTCATCAGGGACTTTTCTATGCTAGCCAAGCCGCTCACGGATCTGACCAGGAAGGGCAGTAATTTCCAGGTCTGGCCGCTCGAGGCCATCCGAGCGTTTGAGGCTCTAAAGTCCGCCTTTGTGTCGGCTCCGATTCTGTCGCATCCCAACCCTGGGTTGCCCTTTGTCCTCGAGGTGGACGCGTCTGAGACGGGAGTAGGCGCCCTCCTGTCTCAGCGTAGAACACCAGAGGGTCCTCTGCTTCCTTGTGGGTTTTACTCCCGGAAACTGTCTTCCGCGGAGTGCAACTATCAGATTGGTGACAGGGAGTTATTGGCCATCGTGCAGGCCCTTAAAGAATGGAGGCACTTGCTCGAGGGTTCGGTGGTTCCGGTTCTCATCCTGACGGACCACAAGAATCTGACCTACCTTTCTGAGGCCAAGAGATTGACACCACGTCAGGCCAGATGGGCTCTGTTCTTGTCACGTTTTAATTACGTGGTCTCCTACCTACCCGGTTCCAAGAACATCAGAGCGGATGCCTTATCACGGCAGTACTCCGAGCTGTCCGGGGAGGAGTCGATTCCGACTTCGGTCATACCTCCGAATCAGATCCTGGCCGCCATTCGCACCAGCCTGACCTCTCCCCTGGGTGAGCAGATTTTGGCGGCTCAATCTGGTGCTCCCTCTGGGAGACCCAACGGCAGGTGTTTTGTGCCTGAGGAGTTGCGCACTCGGTTGTTGCGAACCTACCATAACTCCAAGGCCGCGGGGCATCCTGGAAAGAATCAGCTGTCCTGGGCTGTTTCACGTCTGTTCTGGTGGCCTTCTCTACGTTCCGACATCGCCGCATATGTAGCGGCATGCTCCGTTTGTGCCCAGAGTAAGTCCCCTCGGCACCTTCCGTTGGGCCTGTTGCAACCCATAGCCACCGGGGAGCGCCCATGGTCACACCTGGGGATGGATTTCATTGTGGACCTCCCTGCATCCCGAGGCCATACGGTCATTCTCATGATTGTGGATCGGTTTTCCAAAATGTGCCACTGTGTTCCTCTCAAGAAGTTACCCTCTGCACAAGAGTTGGCCACGATTTTCGCCAGGGAGGTCTTCCGGTTGCACGGTTTGCCCAAGGAGATTGTGTCGGATCGGGGGAGTCAGTTTGTGTCCAGGTTCTGGCGCGCCTTTTGCTCCCAGTTGGGGATTCATCTCTATTTCTCCTCGGCCTACCACCCTCAGTCCAATGGGGCCGCAGAACGATCCAATCAGGCCTTGGAGCAATTCCTTCGTTGCTATGTCTCCGATCACCAAGACAATTGGGTTGACCTCCTGCCTTGGGCTGAGTTTGCCAGGAACACGGCGGTGAACTCTTCCTCTGGGACGTCTCCCTTCATGGCCAATTATGGGTTCCAACCTGCCGTGTTACCGGAGGTATTCTCTCCCCAGGATATTCCGGCTGTGGAGGATCACCTTTCCGTCCTACGTGCTTCTTGGGTACAGATCCAGAGGTCCCTTGAGGTCTCTGCGCAGCGCCAGAGACTCCAGGCTGATCGCAGACGAGCGCCCGCTCCTTCCTACCAGGTCGGAGACCGTGTATGGTTGTCCACCCGCAACCTCAACCTTCGAGTGCCCACTCCCAAGCTGGCGCCTCGCTTTGTTGGTCCCTTCCGAGTGCTTCGCAGGGTAAACCCGGTAGCCTATGCCCTTGCGCTTCCTCCTGGCATGCGGATCTCCAACGTGTTTCATGTCTCCCTGTTGAAGCCATTGGTGTGTAATCGTTTCACTTCCTCGGTTCCTCGGCCCCGTCCGGTCCAAGTGGGCAATCGTGAGGAATATGAGGTGAGCAATATCCTGGACTCACGCCTGGTCCGCGGTCGGTTGCAGTTTTTGGTCCATTGGCGTGGTTATGGTCCAGAGGAGCGTTCCTGGGTTCCCTCCGCAGATGTCCATGCTCCTGCTTTGCTCCGAGCCTTCCACGCACGCTTCCCTCAGAAACCGTTCCTTACTCCGCGGAGGAGGGGCCCTTGAGGGGGAGGTACTGTCATGGTCTTACCTTCTTACTGTTCTCCTTCGTTTGACATGTGCTGGCGGCCATCTTGGTTTCTGGGTTTCTTGTAGCCTCCCACCCTGCGGCTTCTCCTTCCCACTGGGAGGAGCTGGATGCCTAGCTCATATATATAGGAGGTCTGTGGCTTCAGTTCCTTGCTTGGTCCTCCTGTGTTCACATGCTTCTAAGACTGCTGCTGCTTCTGGTTCCTGATCCTGGCCTCGTCTGACTACCCCGTTGGTTCCTGATCCTGGCTTCGTCTGACTACCCCGTTGGTTCCTGATCCTGGCTTCGTCTGACTACCCTGCTGGTTCCTGATCCAGGCTTCGTCTGACTACCCTTCTGGTTCCTGACCTCTGTCTACGCAAGACCCTGCTTCGGTTTAGCCATCCGTTTGGACTTTTGCTTACGGCTTGATTTTCAATAAAGCCTTCTTATTTTCCACTTATCTCTTGTTGTACGTCTGGTTCATGGTTCCATGACAGGTAGTCACCTGAAATGGTCTTCCAACAGTCTTGAAGGAGTTCCCAGAGATGCTTAGCACTTGTTGGCCCTTTTGCCTTCACGCCGCTGTCCAGCTCACCCCAAACCATCTCGATTGGGTTCAGGTCCAGTGACTGTGGATGCCAGGTCATCTGGCGCAGCACCCCATCACTCTCCTTCATGGTCAAATAGCCCTTACACAGCCTGGAGGTGTGTTTGGGGTCATTGTCCTGTTGAAAAATAAATGATGGTCCAACTAAACGCAAACCGGATGGAATAGCATGCCGCTGCAAGATGCTGTGGTAGCCATGCTGGTTCAGTATACCTTCAATTTTGAATAAAAATCCCCAACAGTGTCACCAGCAAAGCACCCCTACACCATCACACCTCCTCCTCCATGCTTCACGGTGGGAACCAGGCATGTAGAGTCCATCCGTTCACCTTTTCTGCGTCGCACAAAGACACATAATCACTTGATCTTTTATGTACGTTAAATGCATAATTTTTGGGGCCTATATTCTAACTGGCCAGCCACATAATCACTTGATCTTTTATGTACGTTAAATGCATAATTTTTGGGGCCTATATTCTAACTGGCCAACAGTAAGATTGTTATACGGGAATGCCTAATGTACCTCCAGCTACATAATCACTTGATGTTTTCTGTCTGGTGAATGCATAATCTTTGGGGCCTGTTCTCCATTTGCCTGCAGTAAATTTGATAACCATTGACCGTCTAATATACCTCCAGCCACATAATCACTTGATCTTTTATGTACGGTGAATGAATAATTTTTGGGGCCTGTAGTCCACTGGCCTGCAGTAAAATTGTAATATGGTGACTGCCTAATGTACCTCCAGCCACATTATCAATTGTTCTTTTCTGTATGGTGAATGAATCATTTTTGGGTCCTGTAGTCCACTGGCCTGCCGTAAAATTGATATCCTCAGCCTCCAGCCACATAATTACTTGATCTTTTATGTACAGTGAATGCATAATTTTTGGGGATTATAATCTAACTGGCCAATAGTAAAATTGTTATACGGTGACCGCCTAATGTACCTCCAGCTACATAATTACTTGATGTTTTCTGTCCAATGAATTAATAATTTTTGGGGCCTGTAGTACACTGACCTGCATTAAAATTGATATCCAATCACCGTCTAATATACCTCCAGCCACATAATCATTTGAAGTTTTCTGTCCGGTGAATGCCTAATGATTGGGGCCTGTTCTCCACTTGTCTGCAGTAAATTTGATATCCTATGACCATCTAATGTATCTCCAGCCACATAATCACTTGATGTTTTCTGTCCGGTGAATGAATACATTTTGGGGCCTGTAGTACACTGGCCTGCATTAAAATTGATGTCCATTAACCGTCAAATATACCTCCAGCCACATAATCACTTGATGTTTTCTGTCCAGGGAATGCCTAATGTTTGGGGCCTGTTCTCCATTTGCCTGCAGTAAATTTGATATCTAATGACCGTCTAATATACCTCCAGCCACATAATCACATGATGTTTTCTGTCTGGTGAATGAATAATTTTTGTGGCATGTAGTCCACTGGCCTGCAGTAAGATTGATCTCCATTGACCGTCTAATATACCTCCAGCCACATAATCACTTGATCTTTTATGTACGTTGAATGCATAATTTTTGGAGCCTATAATCTAACTGGCTAACAGTAAAAATATTATACAGTTACCGCCTAATATACCTCCAGCCACATTATCAATTGTTCTTTTCTGTATGGTGAATTAATAATTTTTGGGGCCTGTAGTCCACTGGCCTGCAGTAACATTTTTGACAGTTTCCCTTAAGACACATAAAAATGGCCCCTGATTAAAATACATATTTTTTGTGGTATGTCACTGTCCATGTTGAAGAACGATTTGTGCAATTCTAGTAAGTATTTGGTGGCTGCAAATATGACCTGATGGTTTTTCAGGTTCACCTGCCATTAAAGTGAATGGAGCCCGCCGCAAACATTTGATTGTGGTTACGCGATCACTTTTGCGAATCGTCCCGGCAGATGTTTGTCCATCACTAAGAGCAAACTTCTTAATGGGTTCAAAGAAGAAGTGAAATGGATCCTCAGATTTACATATATATATATATATATATATATATACACAGTATATACATATATACAGTATATATACAGTACAGACCAAAAGTTTAGACACACCTTCTCATTCAAAGAGTTTTCTTTATTTTCATGACTATGAAAATTGTAGATTCACACTGAAGGCATCAAAACTATGAATTAACACATGTGGAATTATATACATAACAAAAAAAAAGTGTGAAACAACTGAAAATATGTCATATTCTAGGTTCTTCAAAGTAGCCACCTTTTGCTTTGATTACTGCTTTGCACACTCTTGGCAGTCTTGTTTTACATGTAGTGTATGTGCCTTCACTTGGCATTCAAACACTCTTTGCACCTGGTAGCCTCCATTACATGGTCTGATATGGGTGTGGCTTACAGTCTGGCATTGTTCACATTGCACTAGTTGTCCTGCTAGGCGGTTGTGTGGAAGCTTGGCTGTGAGCTGGATTACATCACCTTCAGACCTTGTTCACACCATAGGTAGCGTAGTGGTAGGACCCCTTGCCATGCTGAGAACCGTGACGTGGTGCTTGGGGCTCCGATATCTTCCTGACAGGAATATATTGGCAAAAGTCTCAGCTTTTAATATCTGCATTTATGACTAGCCAGTATAGTCAGTGGCATATCCGTGTGGTGCATTTTTTCTGTGATTTATGATTATATTTTCATCCGCACAATGCTCCGTTTTGTGTAGGATGCCTTTGTGGTGCATGTGGACCGCGCCGACATCCTCCACCGTATGCAAAATATTTTTTGCTGGGGATAGTCGTTTGCTGCGGTCCACATGCTGTGGGGCTGCTCCCCCAATGAAAAACACGCTACAGTGTTAGGGGTTGAGCAGCTCCCCCAGATTTGCCACTATATTTCTGTGTTTTTGTCTTGTTTTACATGTAGTGTATGTGCCTTCACTTGGCATTCAAACACTCTTTGCACCTGGTAGCCTCCATTACATGGTCTGATATGGGTGTGGCTTACAGTCTGGCATTGTTCACATTGCACTAGTTGTCCTGCTAGGCGGTTGTGTGGAAGCTTGGCTGTGAGCTGGATTACATCACCTTCAGACCTTGTTCACACCATAGGTAGCGTAGTGGTAGGACCCCTTGCCATGCTGAGAACCGTGACGTGGTGCTTGGGGCTCCGATATCTTCCTGACAGGAATATATTGGCAAAAGTCTCAGCTTTTAATATCTGCATTTATGACTAGCCAGTATAGTCAGTGGCATATCCGTGTGGTGCATTTTTTCTGTGATTTATGATTATATTTTCATCCGCACAATGCTCCGTTTTGTGTAGGATGCCTTTGTGGTGCATGTGGACCGCGCCGACATCCTCCACCGTATGCAAAATATTTTTTGCTGGGGATAGTCGTTTGCTGCGGTCCACATGCGGTGGGGCTGCTCCCCCAATGAAAAACACGCTACAGTGTTAGGGGTTGAGCAGCTCCCCCAGATTTGCCACTATATTTCTGTGTTTTTGTCTTGTTTTACATGTAGTGTATGTGCCTTCACTTGGCATTCAAACACTCTTTGCACCTGGTAGCCTCCATTACATGGTCTGATATGGGTGTGGCTTACAGTCTGGCATTGTTCACATTGCACTAGTTGTCCTGCTAGGCGGTTGTGTGGAAGCTTGGCTGTGAGCTGGATTACATCACCTTCAGACCTTGTTCACACCATAGGTAGCGTAGTGGTAGGACCCCTTGCCATGCTGAGAACCGTGACGTGGTGCTTGGGGCTCCGATATCTTCCTGACAGGAATATATTGGCAAAAGTCTCAGCTTTTAATATCTGCATTTATGACTAGCCAGTATAGTCAGTGACATATCCGTGTGGTGCATTTTTTCTGTGATTTATATACAGTACAGACCAAAAGTTTAGACACTCCTTCTCATTCAAAGAGTTTTCTTTATTTTCATGACTATGAAAATTGTAGATTCACACTGAAGGCATCAAAACTATGAATTAACACATGTGGAATTATATACATAACAAAAAAAAGTGTGAAACAACTGAAAATATGTCATATTCTAGGTTCTTCAAAGTAGCCACCTTTTGCTTTGATTACTGCTTTGCACACTCTTGGCATTCTCTTGAAGAGGTAGTCACCTGAAATGGTCTTCCAACAGTCTTGAAGGAGTTCCCAGAGATGCTTAGCACTTGTTGGCCCTTTTGCCTTCACGCCGCTGTCCAGCTCACCCCAAACCATCTCGATTGGGTTCAGGTCCAGTGACTGTGGAGGCCAGGTCATCTGGCGCAGCACCCCATCACTCTCCTTCATGGTCAAATAGCCCTTACACAGCCTGGAGGTGTGTTTGGGGTCATTGTCCTGTTGAAAAATAAATGATGGTCCAACTAAACGCAAACCGGATGGAATAGCATGCCGCTGCAAGATGCTGTGGTAGCCATGCTGGTTCAGTATACTTTCAATTTTGAATAAAAATCCCCAACAGTGTCACCAGCAAAGCACCCCTACACCATCACACCTCCTCCTCCATGCTTCACCGTGGGAACCAGGCATGTAGAGTCCATCCGTTCACCTTTTCTGCGTCGCACAAAGACACATAATCACTTGATCTTTTATGTACGTTAAATGCATAATTTTTGGGGCCTATATTCTAACTGGCCAACAGTAAGATTGTTATACGGGAATGCCTAATGTACCTCCAGCTACATAATCACTTGATGTTTTCTGTCTGGTGAATGCATAATCTTTGGGGCCTGTTCTCCACTTGCCTGCAGTAAATTTGATAACCATTGACCGTCTAATATACCTCCAGCCACATAATCACTTGATCTTTTATGTACGGTGAATGAATAATTTTTGGGGCCTGTAGTCCACTGGCCTGCAGTAAAATTGTAATATGGTGACTGCCTAATGTACCTCCAGCCACATTATCAATTGTTCTTTTCTGTATGGTGAATGAATCATTTTTGGGTCCTGTAGTCCACTGGCCTGCCGTAAAATTGATATCCTCAGCCTCCAGCCACATAATTACTTGATCTTTTATGTACAGTGAATGCATAATTTTTGGGGATTATAATCTAACTGGCCAATAGTAAAATTGTTATACGGTGACCGCCTAATGTACCTCCAGCTACATAATTACTTGATGTTTTCTGTCCAATGAATTAATAATTTTTGGGGCCTGTAGTACACTGACCTGCATTAAAATTGATATCCAATCACCGTCTAATATACCTCCAGCCACATAATCATTTGAAGTTTTCTGTCCGGTGAATGCCTAATGATTGGGGCCTGTTCTCCACTTGTCTGCAGTAAATTTGATATCCTATGACCATCTAATGTATCTCCAGCCACATAATCACTTGATGTTTTCTGTCCGGTGAATGAATACATTTTGGGGCCTGTAGTACACTGGCCTGCATTAAAATTGATGTCCATTAACCGTCAAATATACCTCCAGCCACATAATCACTTGATGTTTTCTGTCCAGGGAATGCCTAATGTTTGGGGCCTGTTCTCCATTTGCCTGCAGTAAATTTGATATCTAATGACCGTCTAATATACCTCCAGCCACATAATCACATGATGTTTTCTGTCTGGTGAATGAATAATTTTTGTGGCATGTAGTCCACTGGCCTGCAGTAAGATTGATCTCCATTGACCGTCTAATATACCTCCAGCCACATAATCACTTGATCTTTTATGTACGTTGAATGCATAATTTTTGGGGCCTATAATCTAACTGGCTAACAGTAAAAATATTATACAGTTACCGCCTAATATACCTCCAGCCACATTATCAATTGTTCTTTTCTGTATGGTGAATTAATAATTTTTGGGGCCTGTAGTCCACTGGCCTGCAGTAACATTTTTGACAGTTTCCCTTAAGACACATAAAAATGGCCCCTGATTAAAATACATATTTTTTGTGGTATGTCACTGTCCATGTTGAAGAACGATTTGTGCAATTCTAGTAAGTATTTGGTGGCTGCAAATATGACCTGATGGTTTTTCAGGTTCACCTGCCATTAAAGTGAATGGAGCCCGCCGCAAACATTTGATTGTGGTTACGCGATCACTTTTGCGAATCGTCCCGGCAGATGTTTGTCCATCACTAAGAGCAAACTTCTTAATGGGTTCAAAGAAGAAGTGAAATGGATCCTCAGATTTACATATATATATATATATATATATATATATATATATACACAGTATATACATATATACAGTATATATACAGTACAGACCAAAAGTTTAGACACACCTTCTCATTCAAAGAGTTTTCTTTATTTTCATGACTATGAAAATTGTAGATTCACACTGAAGGCATCAAAACTATGAATTAACACATGTGGAATTATATACATAACAAAAAAAAAGTGTGAAACAACTGAAAATATGTCATATTCTAGGTTCTTCAAAGTAGCCACCTTTTGCTTTGATTACTGCTTTGCACACTCTTGGCATTCTCTTGAAGAGGTAGTCACCTGAAATGGTCTTCCAACAGTCTTGAAGGAGTTCCCAGAGATGCTTAGCACTTGTTGGCCCTTTTGCCTTCACGCCGCTGTCCAGCTCACCCCAAACCATCTCGATTGGGTTCAGGTCCAGTGACTGTGGAGGCCAGGTCATCTGGTGCAGCACCCCATCACTCTCCTTCATGGTCAAATAGCCCTTACACAGCCTGGAGGTGTGTTTGGGGTCATTGTCCTGTTGAAAAATAAATGATGGTCCAACTAAACGCAAACCGGATGGAATAGCATGCCGCTGCAAGATGCTGTGGTAGCCATGCTGGTTCAGTATACCTTCAATTTTGAATAAAAATCCCCAACAGTGTCACCAGCAAAGCACCCCTACACCATCACACCTCCTCCTCCATGCTTCACGGTGAGAACCAGGCATGTAGAGTCCATCCGTTCACCTTTTCTGCGTCGCACAAAGACACGGTGGTTGGAACCAAAGATCAAAAATTTTGACTCATCAGACCAAAGCACAGATTTCCACTGGTCTAATGTCCATTCCTTGTGTTCTTTAGCCCAAACAAGTCTCTTCTGCTTGTTGCCTGTCCTTAGCAGTGGTTTCCTAGCAGATATTCTACCATGAAGGCCTGATTCACACAGTCTCCTCTTAACAGTTGTTCTAGAGATGTGTCTGCTGCTAGAACTCTGTGTGGCATTGACCTGGTCTCTAATCTGAGCTGCTGTTAACCTGCGATTTCTGAGGCTGGTGACTCGGATGAACTTATCCTCCGCAGCAGAGGTGACTCTTGGTCTTCCTTTCCTGGGGCGGTCCGCATGTGAGCCAGTTTCTTTGTAGCGCTTGATGGTTTTTGTGACTGCACCTTAATTTCTTAAAGTAATGATGGCCACTCATTTTTCTTTACTTAGCTGCTGTTTTCTTTCCATAATACAAATTCTAACAGTCTATTCAGTAGGACTATCAGCTGTGTATCCACCTGACTTCTCCACAACGCAACTGATGGTCCCAACCCCATTTATAAGGCAAGAAATCCCACTTATTAAACCTGACAGGACACACCTGGGAAGTGAAAACCATTTCAGGTGACAACCTCTTGAAGCTCATCAAGAGAATGCCAAGAGTGTGCAAAGCAGTAATCAAAGCAAAAGGTGGCTACTTTGAAGAACCTAGAATATGACATATTTTCAGTTGTTTCACACTTTTTTGTTATGTATATAATTCCACATGTGTTAATTCATAGTTTTGATGCCTTCAGTGTGAATCTACAATTTTCATAGTCACGAAAAATAAAGAAAACTCTTAGAATGAGAAGGTGTGTCCAAACTTTTGGTCTGTACTGTATATACAGTGGGATGCGAAAGTTTGGGCAACCTTGTTAATCGTCATGATTTTCCTGTATAAATCGTTGGTTGTTCCGATAAAAAATGTCAGTTAAATATATCATATAGGAGACACACACAGTGATATTTGAGAAGTGAAATTAAGGTTATTGGATTTACAGAAAGTGTGCTATAATTGTTTAAACAAAATTAGGCAGGTGCATACATTTGGGCACTGTTGTCATTTTATTGATTGCAAAACCTTTAGAACTAATTATTGGAACTCAAATTGGCTTGGTAAGCTCAGTGACCCCTGACCTACATACACAGGTAAATCCAATTATGAGAAAGAGTATTTAAGGGGGTCAAGTTTCCCTCCTCTTTTAACATGGGGGTCTCAAAACAACTCTCAAATGACCTGAAGACAAAGATTGTTCACCATCATGGTTTAGGGGAAGGATACAGAAAGCTGTCTCAGAGATTTCAGTTGTCTGTTTCCACAGTTAGGAACATATTGAGGAAATGGAAGACCACAGGCTCAGTTCAAGTTAAGGCTCGAAGTGGCAGACCAAGAAAAATCTCGGCTAGACAGAAGCGACGAATGGTGAGAACAGTCAGAGTCAACCCACAGACCAGCACCAAAGACCTACAACAACATCATCTTGCTGCAGATGGAGTCACTGTGCATCGTTCAACCATTCAGCGCACTTTACACAAGGAGATGCTGTATGCGAGAGTGATGCAGAGGAAGCCTTTTCTCCGCCCACAGCACAAAAAGTGCCGCTTGAGGTGGGCTAAAGCCCATTTGGACAAGCCAGCTTCATTTTGGAATAAGGTGCTGTGGACTGATGAAACTAAAATTTAGTTATTTGGCCATAACAAGGGGCGTTATGCATGGAGGAAAAAGAACACAGCATTCCAAGAAAAACACCTGCTACCTACAGTAAAATATGGTGGTGGTTCCATCATGCTGTGGGGCTGTGTGGCCAGTGCAGGGACTGGGAATCTTGTCAAAGTTGAGGGACGCATGGATTCCACTCAGTATCAGCAGATTCTGGAGACCAATGTCCAGGAATCAGTGACAACGCTGAAGCTGCGCTGGGGCTGGATCTTTCAACAAGACAACGACCCTGAACACTGCTCAAAATCCACTAAGGCATTTATGTAGAGGAACAAGTACAGCGTTCTGGAATGGCCATTTCAATCCCCTGACCTGAATATAATTAAAAATCTGTGTTGTGACTTAAAGAGAGCTGTCCATGCTCGGAAGCCATCAAACCTGAATGAACTAAAGATGTTTTGTAAAGAGGAATGGTCCAAAATACCTTCAACCAGAATCCAGACTCTCATTGGAACCTACAGGAAGCATTTAGAGGCTGTAATTTCTGCAAAAGGAGTTACTAAATATTGATTTAATTTCTTTTTTGTGGTGCCCAAATTTATGCACCTGCCTAATTTTGTTCATACAATTATAGCACACTTTCTGTAAATCCAATAAACTTCATTTCACTTCTCAAATATCACTGTGTGTGTCTCCTATATGATATATTTAACTGACATTATTGATCGTAACAACCAACGATTTATACAGGAAAATCATGACGATTAACAAGGTTGCCCAAACTTTCTCATCCCACTATATATATATATATATATATATATATATATAACTTTATAATAAAAAATAAATCCTAGATTGAATAAACAAATATACTCACAGATAAAATCACAATATATTATCAATCCTGATATATCAGTTGTGGAGATACCTTTTTTATTGTTCCAATTCTAATCAACTCATAGTTGAGATAGATAAAAAAAAAACACACTTGCGTTTTCAGTGCGTTTTTGATATATTTGATATGCATTTTTTTTTTAAATAGATACATTCCCTATTTCATAACATTAGGGACATATAATCTTAAAAGACTTATAACTGGACATATTTTACTCACTCATTGCCCATTTTTATTTTTTGTTATTTTTTCATTTTTCCATTATTTCACATCTTCAATATTGATATATCAATTGCGGAGACTTATTTTTAATCTGTCTATAATGTTTTAAAAAAATAGATACATTTTCTTCCAAAATAAGTAAATTTTCTATTATTGAACATTAGAAGCATTTGAAACATTTAGTAGATGGTTTTGACCTTGAAAACCTAGAATTGGATATATTACATTCACTCTTTGTCCTTTTTTCTTTTTTTTCTTTTTCTTATTTATTTCTCTATAGTGGAGAATGTGATTGCCTTTTATAGGTAACTATCTTTATTATTATTATTATTTTTTTTTTTTTTTTTCATTTTTTATCTTTTGTTTTTCTTCTTTCCTCATCTTCTTTTTCTTTTTTTTAATTTATATTCTCTTTCTTATTTTTTTTTATTTTTAGGTGTTTCATGTTGAAAGAAGGCAAATGGATGGGGGCCTCGAGATCGAGGTGCTGGTAGACAGCTGGACCTCGATGTTGTGTCCATGAAGGGTACCTATACCAGTTCTACAAAAATCCAAATAGTTCCATTTCTGCATTTAAACCATTTGGAATTAGGGTATCAAACTCAAAAATTCTCTTGGATTCTATTTGTGATATAGATGCTATGTGATCGCCTCCCCTCCATTGTTTCTTCACTTTTTCAAGAGCAATAAAGGTGAGTGTTGATGGATTTTTGTTGTGAAATTCTTTGTAATGTTTGGATAAAGAATGTTGTTCAAAGCCATTCTTGATAATGTTGATGTGTTCAGATACTCTCTTTTTTAATGCACCTTTTCGTCCTCCCGATATATTGTTTGTTACATTGACAATGTATAATATAAATTACATCTCTTGAGTTAAATGTCAAACTATCGTTAATCTCTAGATTAAAAGAATTCCTTGTGGAACATACTTTATTGATATTGTTAGGAAATTTTGTGATTCTACAATTGTTACATATCCCACATCGAAAAAATCCCTTTAAATCCAACCAATTATATGACTTCTCAATTTTAGTCTTTTTACATGTTGGAACAATTTTTAGGCCCAAGTTTGGTGCTCTAGTGTAGATTATCCATGGGGTTGGAGTTAGCATTAGTCCTATCATTTTATCTTCTAATATATGATGCCAATGTTTATTTATCTTCTCTACCACTTTATAATAAGTATTAAAAGGTAAGATTATCCGTAAGTGATCATCTACATTTTTTTTCTTTCCTAGTTTTTATGAAAAAAGTATCTCTCTTCATAGTCTTGACTTTATTTAAAGCTGTATCAATTAATTTTGGGGCATTTTTTTTAATATAAATTGCTTTCTCAATCGTCATGCCTCTTCTTTAAACTGATCATTGATCGTACATTTACGTTTTAATAGTCTAAATGGACTAGTTGGTATGTTTATTAACCATCGTAATCAATGGCAGTTTAAAAAGAGTATATACAGTTGCAAGAAAAAGTATGTGAACACTTTGGAATGATATGGATTTCTGCACAAATTGGTCATAAAATGTGATCTGATCTTCATCTAAGTCACAACAATAGACAATCACAGTCTGCTTAAACTAATAACACACAAATAATTAAATGTTACCATGTTTTTATTGAACACACCATGTAAAAATTCACAGTGGAGGTGGAAAAAGAATGTGAACCCCTAGACTAATGACATCTCCAAGAGCTAATTGGAGTGAGGTGTCAGCCAACTGGAGTCCAATCAATGAGATGAGATTGGATGCCTCGCACAAAAGAGCTCTCAGAAGACCTATGATTAAGAATTGTTGACTTGCATAAAGCTGGAAAGGTTAGAAAAGTATCTCCAAAAGCCTTACTGTTCATCAGTCCATGGAAAAACAAATTGTCTATAAATGGATAAAGTTCAGCACTGCTGCTACTCTGCCTAGGAGTGGCCATCCTGTAAAGATGACTGCAAGAGCACAGCGCAGACTGCTCAATGAGGTGAAGAAGAATCCTAGAGTGTCAGCTAAAGACTTACAAAAGTCTATGGCATATGCTAACATCCCTGTTAGCGAATCTACGATACATAAAACACTAAACAAGAATACATTTCTTGAAAGGATACCACAGAGGAAGCCACTGCTGTTCAAAATAAACATTGCTGCACATTTACAGTTTGTACAAGAGCACCTGGATGTTCCAAAGCAGTACTGGCAAAATATTCTGTGGACAGATGAAACCAAAGTAACACTATGTGTGGAGAAAAAGAGGCACACAACATCAAAACCTTATCCCAACTTTGCTGCATCAGGGCCTGGATGGATTGCGATCATCGAAGGAAAAACTAATTCCCAAGTTTATCAAGACATTTTGCAGGAGAACTTAAGGCCATCTGTCCACCAGCTGAAGATCAACAGAAGATGGGTGTTGAAACAGGACAATGACCCAAAGCATAGAAGTAAATCAACAACAGAATGGCTTAAACAGAAGAAAATACGCCTTTCTGGAGTGGCCCAGTCAGAGTCCTGACCTCAACCCGATTGACATGCTGTGGCATGACCTCAAGAAAACGATTCACACCAGACATCCCAAGAATATTGCTGAACTGAAACAGTTCTGTAGAGTTATGGTCAAGAAGTACTCCTGACCGTTGTGCACGTCTGATCTGCGACTACAGGTAACGTTAGGTTGAAGTTATTGCTGCCAAAAGAGGTTAAACCAGTTATAAAATCCAAGGGCTCACATACTTTTCCACCTGCACTGTGAATGCTTACATGGTGTGTTCAATAAAAACATGGTAACATTTAATTATTTGTGTGTTATTAGTTTAAGCAGACTGTGATTGTCTATTGTTGTGACTTAGATGAAGATCAGATCACATTTTATGACCAATTTGTGCAGAAATCCATATTATTCCAAAGGGTTCACATACTTTTTCTTGCCACTGTAACTATTTCTTGTAACAGTTTTTTTTTATATGTATTGCAAATTAAGTTATGGTTTAGTATCTTAAAGGATAACTGTCATATTTTTATTTATTTTTTTAGTATTGTATTGTGGTGATTAATATCACCTTGGTGGCCCTATTTCAACTTTTCACTGTGTATTAAATTAGCCCTTAATTACACATTTTTTTTCCCTGTACTGCCTACTTTTACCTTTGCTTAAAATAGGGTTGCTAGGCATGGTCCATCTATCTGTAGAAGGACGGGGGACGCAGAAGCAGGCTGCGTGCAAGGTTACATTACTGACAGCCAGGGACTGTAAGTAAATGATTAAAGCCAGGTCCTCCCCAGCAGCTGATAACAGTGCCTGGGCTGTGTGCACTTCTCCCTGTCCCTGTGCTTGGCAGACGCTCCCTCACTCAGCAGACTTGGAGAATGCACAGTTGGTGCAACGCAGACCAGTAAAGAGAGATCTGCCACCTGCTCAGTGTATAAATGAAAGCAACATGTGGTAAGAGGACCCCTTTGTGCTGCAGGAGATTAACCCTTTAGAGGGGAGGGCTCTGGTTACTGACACTTTTGGGGGCTATTGTTACTGGCTAGTGAGGGCAGGCAGAATTAGCCTCAGGGTCAGGGCAGTGGCGGCCATCTTAACTGAATAGGGAAATTGCAGTTTTATGCAGACTGGTTGCTAAGGGCTGAATCTTATTAAATATGGGGTAAGTCAGTCTAATAGTAACTGATTCTGGAATATCATGTTATTAGTAACTTCATATATGAAAATTTAAATTAGGGTCTAAATGTAACAGTTATCCTTTAATTGTTATATCGAGAAAGTCTACCTTTTCTCTAATGATGTTGGTGGTAAAATTTAAATTTCTTTAATTCATATTGATCCCTTATATGAATGTTTGTAGGTCTTCCAAATGAAAATGATGTTGTCTATATATCGACGCGTGAGCACCAGGGTCTCCCTCAGCTTAGGTTTAAATACTTCATCTTCCCATTGTGCCATGAATAGATTCGCATAGCTGAGGGCGAACCTGGTGCCCATAGTTGTCCCCCTATTTTGTGAATAAAAATCTGATCCATACTGGAAATAATTGTGTGATAATATGTATTCAACTCCCTTTGCTATAAATTCTATTTAGACTTAACAATTCTATTTGGACTTAACAATTTCATTAACTATTTAACATATTTTCTATTCATTTCTATTTTACCCTAATTGTGTATATAATCTATTAACTAGTAATCATGTCTATATTTGAGTAGGAAAGATAAGTATGTATAATTGATAGCTGATTCATAAATGTATGGATTTTTTTATATGAATTAGGTTTTTATCTTTTTATTCACTTTTATGGTTTTCAAGTGTATAATTGATTTTATTATTGATGATATTTGATATATTGATGTATTAAATTACTGATCCTCAACGTAGTCCCAGGTGATTGAGTGCATGGTACTATTTTTTAATATAAACTATTTACAAACTGCTGTGGGGCAGCCAACTAACAGTGCACCTAGTACCAGAAATTGAGACGGATGAGCCACTATATTTTTTAATTTATTATTGTCTATATTTACCCCATAGTTTTGGTCTCCAAATTAATAATATGGACATTTGCAACTGCATTGAGAACAAATGTAAGAAGTGGAGAATTATATATTTAAAAATATGGACACTACAACTATACCTGATATGACATCCAGGTCAATAGTGGATACATTTAGAGACCTTGAAAATGTAGACAGAAATGGGAGATTAAATCACTCATTTAATATTTAGAAAGTGGATTGATACCTAAAGGTTTAATTTTAGTTAAAAATCCAGCACAGGGCCTCATCAATGTAGAATTCAATAGAGAATGGAATTCCTTCCTTAATAAACAGTCTACTATATTAATCGAGATGATAATAAAAAGGAGATCACAGACTTTGGAAGAAAGAATAGGACAAATTGGGAAAATTAAAGAGATAGTTGATACATTCCCACAGAATGATAAGTTTAATTATTGGCAACAACGGATATGTAAGGGATTAGATCAATTGGAACAAGAAATAAGTAAAAAAAAAATAGATAAAATAATAAGAACGACAAGCATAAATATGAGATAAAGGAGATAAATAAAGTACGAACAGATGCCGCCTCTCATAAAGAGAGTGACAAAAATAAGACAAAAACTCAGTATAATATTCCAGTGGCAAATCGTTTTTAATCACTCACTGATTCACATTTTTTAGATAGAACTCCACCACATCATCGATTACGGAGTTGGCAGGCACAAACCAAATCAATAGAGAAAAGACATCAACGATCACTATCACTAAACACATAGGTACAATCGAAGATAATTACGAACAAAATTACAAACAAAATGATGTGAGACACATATCACCAATACGGATGCAGAGGTCAACACATCCACAAAACATATAACACCATCGGAAGGAAAAACATTCATGGGAAGTGGATTAACATCACACACTACCACATACACACAACAGCGGAAAAAGACACGCAAAGGTAGACGAGGGAGAAACACACAAAAGGCACCATGCACGACATCAATAGATGATGCAATAGTTAATTTGAGTAAAGTAACACTAACAGAGTCTCAAAATAAATTATTGAATACGGGTTTAACATTTTCACCCACCAGTACATTGGGACAGAAAAATGTATAAGAAAGATTTGTTTAAAAAAGTATTATATGAAAAATCCAATTACAAAAGCTATTAATGAGACATTAAGGCATATACACATGGAATCAAAGCAGAAATCCAAAAAGTATCTAAAACAAAAAAATTGGTCCAGAAATTGCAGCATTCCAAAAATGTGTAAAGTCAAATATTAGAAAATTAAGAAATAAAATAACAAATGATAATTTATCAAAACATGAAGTAGAGGCTATTACAAAAAACTGAAAATATAGTTATTAGACCAGCTGATAAAGGTGGAGCTATCATTATCCTCGATTCAAATGATTATGATCAAGAGTGTAGGAGACAATTATCAGATGTAAACACATACAGAATATTAAAAGAGATCCTATACAAGGCTATTCAAAGAAACTTGCCAAGTATTGCAAAAAAGGACTTGATAGAGGTATTCTATTAGAGCGTGAATACACATATATTATGAAAACTCAACATAGGACACCGATGTTTTACTGCATTCCAAAAATTCATAAAGACCCCAAAAACTGGAAGGCCCATTATTTCATGTGAAAGTTACATTTCATTAAACCTACTGTATCTCATTATCTAGATAGGATTTTACAACCAATAGTGAAAGATAAACCTTCATATATAAAAGAGAAAATAGGGGGACAGCTATGGGCACCAGGTTCGCCCCCAGTTATGCAAATCTATTCATGGCACAATGGGAAGATAAAGTCTTTAAACCTAAGCTGGGGAAAAGCCTGGTGCTTAAGCATCGATATATAGATAATATCATTTTAATTTGCCAAAAATCAGAGGAAGAACTACAAACATTCATATAAGAGATCAATATGAATGAAAGAAATGTAAGTTTTAAAACCAACATCAGTAGAGAAAAGATAGACTTTCTCGATATAACAATTAAGATACAAAATCATAACTTAATTTGCAATACATATCAAAAAACAATTACAAGAAATAGTTATATATTCTTTTCAAGAAGTCATTTACTAAGATGGTTAATAAACATACCATCTAGTCAATTTAGACAATTAAAACGTAATTGTACCATCAATGATCAGTTTGAAGAAGAGACACGACAATTGAGAGAGCAATTTAGTCAATATCAATATATAAAAAAAATATTCCCCAAAAATAATTGATACAGCTTCAAATAAGAAAAAATTAAGATGATCACCTACGGAAAATCTTACCCTTTAATATTTATTATAAAGGGGTAGAGAAGATAATAAATAAAAATTGGCATCATATATTGGAAGATAAAATGATAGGACCAATGATAACTCCAACCCCACGGATAATCTACACTAGAGCACCAAACATGGGCCAAAAAATTGTTCCAACATTTAAAAAGACTAAAATAGAGAAATCACATAATTGGTTGGATTTAATAGGATTTTTTTAATGTGGGATATGTAACAATTGTAGAATCACAAAATTTCCAAAAAACATCAATAAAGTATGTTCCACAAGGAATTATTCTTGAGATTAAAGATAGCTTGACATTTAACTCAACAGATATACTTTATATTATACAATGTCCGTGTAACAAACAATACATCGGGAGGACCAAACGTACATTAAAAAAAGAGAGTATCTGACCACATCAACAATATCAAGAATGGTTTTGAACAGGATTCTTTAATCAAACATTATAAAGAATTTCACAAACAAAGATCCATCAACACTCACCTTATTGCTCTTGAAAAAGTGAAGAACAATGAAGCGGAGGCAATTACATAGCATCTATATCACAAATAGAATCCAGGAAAATTTGATACCCTAATTCCAAATGGTTTAAATGCAGAAATGCGCTTTTTTTTTATTTTTGTAGAACTGGTATGTCTACCAGCACCTCAATCTTGCCTCTGTGTGAGGCCCGCATCCCTTTGCCTTCTTTCAACATAAAAAAATAAAAATAAGAAAGAGAATATAAAAAAAGAAAAAGTAGATGAGCAAAGAAGAAAAAAAAAGAAGATAAAAAAAAACAAAAAATAAATAAAAGTAATAAAGATAGTGACCTGTAAAAGGCAATCATATATTCTCCACTATAGAGAAATAAATAAGAAACAAAAATGAAAAAAGGACAGAGTGAATGTAATATATCCAATTCTAGGTTTTCTGGGTCAAAACCATCTACTAAATGTTTCAAATGCTTCTAATGTTCAAAATAGGAAATTTACTTATTTTTGAAGAAAATGTATCTATTTTTGAAAAAAACTCATCAAAAATGCAAATCCATTTTTTTGGGTGTATACTTTTAATTTAGGATAAACATTATGGACAAATTAAAAATTTGTCTCCACGATTTATATATTAATATTGAAGATGTTAAATAATGAAAAAATAAAAACTAACAAACAAAAAATTAAAATGGGCAATGAGTGAGTAAAATATAATATGTAGAAAGGCTGAGCACTATCCCAATGGACCACACAGAAACTATTCAAAGATTATTAAATTTATTACACCAATATATAGATCTAAAATTCAACAAAATTACAATAAAACTAAATATATAATAAAAATAAAAATGCTCTATAAAAATACACTAAAAGTGTGATAAAAAGTTATACAGATTAAGAGCATAATTGGTTAAGTGGCGTTGGCTTACAAAAGCATAATGTATCTAACTTTGATGAGGTATGTCCTGAATATGCAGAAAAATCGATGGTGATTTGCAGATAATTCGATGTATAAATATTCGACAGTCAGAAGATAAGTAGTCAACTATATGGTGATATTTTCGAATATATATTCGGATAAATGTCCAGACTGGAATTGAATATATGCTTGCGATAATTAATGTTCAGTCAATATCCCCTGTGTGGCAATTTAAAGACCACTGAGGAAGGGGCTAGGAAAAGACCCCGAAACGCGTCTGGTTTCGAAAGACCCGCACATCAGCTGATGGACGTCCCGATGTCAACAATCTGAATCGATCCTTTTACCCTGAGGAACTTTATGGCATAAAGCGAACATTTAGTCCCATGAAGTAGAGCCACAATCAGAACTTCTTCAACAAAGAATCTCTATACGGAGGGCTATATCGCTTACACTGCTCCTGCTGTACTGCAAGTAACAGACACCGCCGAATCCAACTCCATTAGCCACGTGGGACGCCACCGTGTGCGATAGTCAGACGGCTGTCTGCAAGAGTAAGTGTTTCCTTTAACCACTTCAGCCCCGCTAGGTGAAACCCCCTTCATGACCAGGCCACTTTTTACACTTCGGCACTACACTCCTTTCACCGTTTATCGCTCGGTCATGCAACTTACCACCCAAATGAATTTTACCTCCTTTTCTTCTCACTAATAGAGCTTTCATTTGGTGGTATTTTATTGCTGCTGACATTTTTACTTTTTTTGTTATTAATCAAAATGTAACGATTTTTTTGCAAAAAAATGACATTTTTCACTTTCAGCTGTGAAATTTTACAAAAAAAACGACATCCATATATAAATTTTTCGCTAAATTTATAGTTCTACATGTCTTTGATAAAAAAAAAATGTTTGGGTAAAAGTTATAGCATTTACAAACTATGGTACAAAAATGTGAATTTCTGCTTTTTGAAACGGCTCTGATTTTCTGAGCACCTGTCATGTTTCCTGAGGTTCTACAATGCCCAGACAGTAGAAAACCCCCACAAATGACCCCATTTCGGAAAGTAGACACCCTAAGGTATTCGCTGATGGGCATAGTGAGTTCATAGAACTTTTTATTTTTTGTCACAAGTTAGCGGAAAATGATGATGATTTTTTTTTTTTCTTACAAAGTCTCATATTGCACTAACTTGCGACAAAAAATAAAAAATTCTAGGAACTCACCATGCCCCTCACAGAATACCTTGGGGTGTCTTCTTTACAAAATGGGGTCACTTGTGGGGTAGTTATACTGCCCTGGCAATTTAGGGGCCCAAATGTGTGAGAAGAACTTTGCAATCAAAATGTGTAAGAAATGACCGGTGAAATCCGAAAGGTGCACTTTGGAATATGCGCCCCTTTGCCCACCTTGGCAGCAAAAAAGTGTCACACATGTGGTATCGCCGTACTCAGGAGAAGTTGGGGAATGTGTTTTGGGGTGTCATTTTACATATACCCATGCTGGGTGAGAGAAATATCTTGGCAAAAGACAACTTTTCCCATTTTTTTATACAAAGTTGGCATTTGACCAAGATATTTTTCTCACCCAGCATGGGTATATGTAAAATGACACCCCAAAACACATTCCCCAACTTCTCCTGAGTACGGCGATACCACATGTGTGACACTTTATTGCAGCCTAGGTGGACAAAGGGGCACATATTCCAAAGTGCACCTTTCGGGTTTCGCCGGTCATTTTTTACACATTTTGATTGCAAGGTACTTCTCACACATTTGAGCCCCTAAATTGCCAGGGCAGTATAACTACGCCACAAGTGACCCCATTTTGGAAAGAAGACACCCCAAGGTATTCCGTGAGGGGCACTGCGAGTTCCTAGAATTTTTTATTTTTTGTCACAAGTTAGCGGAAAATGATGATTTTTTTTTTCTCTTTTTTCCTTACAAAGTCTCATATTCCACTAACTTGCGACAAAAAATTAAAAATTCTAGGAACTCGCCATGCCCCTCACGGAATACCTTGGGGTGTCTTCTTTCCAAAATGGGGTCACTTGTGGCGTAGTTATACTGCCCTGGCAATTTAGGGGCTCAAATGTGTGAGAAGTACCTTGCAATCAAAATGTGTAAAAAATGACCGGCGAAACCCGAAAGGTGCACTTTGGAATATGTGCCCCTTTGTCCACCTAGGCTGCAATAAAGTGTCACACATGTGGTATCGCCGTACTCAGGAGAAGTTGGGGAATGTGTTTTGGGGTGTCATTTTACATATACCCATGCTGGGTGAGATAAATATCTTGGTCAAATGCCAACTTTGTATAAAAAAAATGGGAAAAGTTGTCTTTTGCCAACATATTTCTCTCACCCAGCATGGGTATATGTAAAATGGCACCCCAAAACACATTCCCCAACTTCTCCTGAGTACAGCGATACCAGATGTGTGACAGTTTTTTGATGCCAAGGTGGGCAAAGGGGCACATATTCCAAAGTGCACCTTTCGGATTTTGCAGGCCATTTTTTACACATTTTGATTGCAAAGTTCTTCTCACACATATGGGCCCCTAAATTGCTAGGGCAGTATAACTACGCCACAAGTGACCCCATTTTGGAAAGAAGACACCCTAAGGTATTCCGTGAGGGGCACTGCGAGTTCCTAGAATAATTTTTTTTTTGTCACAAGTTAGCGGAAAATGATGATGTTTTTTTTTTTTTTTTTTTTCTTACAAAGTCTCATATTCCACTAACTTGCGACAAAAAATAAAAAATTCTAGGAACTCACCATGCCCCTCACAGAATACCTTGGGGTGTCTTCTTTCCAAAATGGGGTCACTTGTGGGGTAGTTATACTGCCCTGGCAATTTAGGGGCCCATATGTGTGAGAAGTACTTTGCAGTCAAAATGTGTAAAAAATGGCCTGCAAAATCCGAAAGGTGCACTTTGGAATATGTGCCCCTTTGCCCACCTTGGCATCAAAAAACTGTCACACATCTGGTATCGCCGTACTCAGGAGAAGTTGGGGAATGTGTTTTGGGGTGCCATTTTACATATACCCATGCTGGGTGAGAGAAATATGTTGGCAAAAGACAACTTTTCCCATTTTTTTTATACAAAGTTGGCATTTGACCAAGATATTTATCTCACCCAGCATGGGTATATGTAAAATGACACCCCAAAACACATTCCCCAACTTCTTCTGAGTACGGCGATACCAGATGTGTCACACTTTTTTGCAGCCTAGATGCGCAAAGGTGCCCAAATTCCTTTTAGGAGGGCATTTTTAGACATTTGGATCCCAGACTTCTTCTCACGCTTTAGGGCCCCTAAAAAGCCAGGGCAGTATAAATACCCCACATGTGACCCCACTTTGGAAAGAAGACACCCCAAGGTATCCAATGAGGGGCCTGGCAAGTTCATAGAAATTTTTTTTTTTTCGCATAAGTTAGCGGAAATTGATTTTTTTTTGGTTTTTTCTCACAAAGTCTCACTTTCCGCTAACTTAGGACAAAAATTTTAATCTTTCATGGACTCAATATGCCCCTCAGCAAATACCTTGGGGTGTCTTCTTTCCAAAATGGGGTCAGTTGTGGGGTGTTTGTACTGCCCTGGCATTTGAGGGTCTCCGCAATCATTACATGTATGGCCAGCATTAGGAGTTTCTGCTATTCTCCTTATATTGAGCATACAGGTAATGAGATTTTTTTTTCCGTTCAGCCTCTGGGCTGAAAGAAAAAAATGAACGGCACAGATTTCTTCATTCGCATCGATCAATGTGGATGAAAAAATCTCTGCCAAAAAAAAAAATGGAGGGGAAAGGCGTCTGCCAGGACATAGGAGCTCCGCCCTACATCCATACCCACTTAGCTCGTATGCCCTGGCAAACCAGATTTCTCCATTCGCATCAATCGATGTGGATGAATAAATCATTGCCGGGATTTTTTTTTTTATATATATAGGAACGCCGCCTCCTCCTCAGCTCGTATGCCTCGGCAAACGTATCTGTCACTGCAGAGGAGAAAATCCCGTCTTGCAGCGCCGCATACACCGACTTGCGTGTAATCTAACAGCAGCGCAATGCTTCTGTCAGAATGCACATCGGTGCTGCAGCTAGTAGATCGGTTGGTCCACCTGGAAGGTAAAAAAACAAAAAAAAAAAGAAAAAACCAGGCCACAACGCAATAATTTTATTAACTTTGGAACAGAACATGTAACTTTAACTTTTGGAACTAAACATTAACCTGTTTGCTTACCTGTTTTTTTTTTTTTTTTTTTTTTTTTTTTTTACTTTATAGAACAAACCTCTCCTTCCCCATGGGTCAATGTGCAAAGCGCAAATCGCCCAAAGATGTGGCGAAGTGCGTTATGCACTTTGTCCCATGTGAAAGGAGACGTTTGCAGCAGCAGTGAGTGAATGGGCCCTAATAGCCCTGTGTGCCTGTCCTGGTGAGATGATCCCTATGCTAATAGTGTACCTGTGAGTGGTACTTCCGGAAACACTCTCCAAAGCATAGGGCAGGGTGGTCCGGACAGTCAGGACAGAAATAGCGGGTGTCACGCCTTATTCCACTCCTGCTACAGACACGACATCTTTTTCGGGGTGACTGTTGGGTTGAGGTACCAGGAACGACATTGGGGAAATGTCGCTCGTGTAGACGGCTAACTACACTGGTGGTTGGGGCCACGGAACCTCCTGGATACAGGAGGTTCTCGATGATCTCTTCCTGAAATTTGAGGAAGGATCCAGTTCTCCCAGCCTTACTGTAGAGAACAAAACTATTGTACAGAGCCAATTGAATTAAATATACAGACACCTTCTTATACCAGCGTCTGGTGCGTCGGGAAACTAAATACGGAGACAACATCTGGTCATTGAAGTCGACCCCTCCCATGTGGAGGTTATAGTCGTGGACTGAGAGGGGCTTTTCAATGACACGGGTTGCTCGCTCAATTTGTATTGTCGTGTCTGCGTGAATGGAGGAGAGCATGTAAACGTCACGCTTGTCTCTCCATTTCACCGCGAGCAGTTCTTCGTTACACAGTGCGGCCCTCTGCCCCCTTGCAAGACGGGTGGTAACGAGCCGTTGGGGGAAGCCCGCGCGACTAGTTCGCGCGGTACCACAGGCGCCAATCCGTTCTAGAAACAAATGCCTAAAGAGGGCCACACTTGTGTAAAAATTGTCCACATAAAGATGGTACCCCTTGCCGAATAAGGGTGACACCAAGTCCCAAACTGTCTTCCCACTGCTCCCCAGGTAGTCAGGGCAACCGACCGGCTCCAGGGTCTGATCTTTTCCCTCATAGACCCGAAATTTGTGGGTATAGCCTGTGGCCCTTTCACAGAGCTTATACAATTTGACCCCATACCGGGCGCGCTTGCTTGGGATGTATTGTTTGAAGCCAAGTAAAATGTATCAGGGACTCGTCTATGCAGATGTTTTGCTTTGGGGTATAAATATCTGCAAATTTCTGGTTGAAATGGTCTATGAGGGGCCGAATTTTGTGGAGCCGGTCAAAAGCAGGGTGGCCCCTGGGACGGGAGGCGGTGTTGTCACTAAAGTGCAGGAACCGCAGGATGGCCTCAAAACGTGCCCTGGACATGGCAGCAGAGAACATGGGCATGTGATGAATCGGGTTCGTGGACCAATATGACCGCAATTCATGCTTTTTTGTCAGGCCCATGTTGAGGAGGAGGCCCAGAAAAGTTTTAAGTTCGGAAACTTGGACTGGTTTCCACCGGAAAGGCTGGGCATAAAAGCTTCCCGGGTTAGCGGTGATAAATTGTGTGGCATACCTGTTTGTTTCGGCCACAACTATGTCTAAAAGCTCCGCAGTCAAGAACAGCTCAAAAAATCCCAGGGCCGAACCGATCTGAGCCGTCTCAACCCGAACTCCAGACTGGGCAGTGAAAGGGAAAACTACAGGTGCGGCTGAAGTTGGGGACTGCCAATCAGGGTTTGCCAGCACCTCTGGGATTCTAGGGGCTCTACGGGCACGTCTTTGCGGTGGCTGCGACGGGGTCACTACTGCACGTGCCACCGTACCAGCTTCAACTGCCCTTCTGGTGCTCGCTACTTCACCAGGTTGTACGGCAGTGCTGGTACTAGGTCCAGGGAGGGCTGGGCTGCTGGTGTATGCCTCACCACGTAATCCGACAGCACCAGCCCCACTCTGCTGCTCTTGAAGCGGATCCTGCGCAACCTGCGGTCTAGCGACACGGGGCCGGGTACGCCTGGTGGTATCAGGGACCTCAGCCTCCTCGTCCGAACTTTGGGTCAGAGAGCCACTGCTTTCTACAGGTTCGTATTCTGACCCGCTGGATTCATCAGATGAGGGTTCCCACTCCTCATCCGACTGGGTCAGAAGCCTGTAGGCCTCTTCAGAGGAATACCCCCTGTTAGACATGTGGGCAACTAAATTTAGGGGTATTCCCTGAGACTACCCAAGAAAAAAAAAGCAAGCCTGTCTTACAAAGGGGAGGCTAGCGAAGTACCGGAGGCCGCTGCGGTTGATAAAAAATATCAAAACTGATTTTTTTATCGCCGCAGTGCGTGTAAAGTGAATGTGCAGTGATCAAAAAAAATGTTTTTTTTTGTCACTGCGGTGGGGCGGGTGTGGGCGAACGCACGTGTGGGCGACCGATCAGGCCTGATCGGGCAAACACTGCGTTTTGGGTGGAGGGCGAACTAAAGTGACACTAATACAATTATAGATCTGACCGTGATCAGTTTTGATCACTTCCAGATACTATAAAAGTACAAATGCTGATTAGCGATACGCTAATCAGCGAATAACGGACTGCGGTGCGGTGGGCTGGGCGCTAACTGATCGCTAACTACCTAACCAAGGGACCTAAACTATACCTAAGACCTAACGGTCAATAACAGTGAAAAAAAAAAGTGACAGTTTGCACTGATCACTTTTTTCTTTTCACTTGTGATTGACAGGGGTGATCAAAGGGGTGATCAAAGGGTTAATTGGGGTTCAGGGGGGTGATCAGGGGCTATAGTGTAGTGTTGGTGTACTCACTGTGAAGCCTGCTCCTCTGCTGGATCCAACCGACGAAAAGAACCAGCAGAGGAGCAGGCAGCCATATAACAGATCATATTTACAAATATGATCTGCTATCTGGCACTTTGATTGGATTTTTTAAAAATCAGCAACCTGCCAGCCACGATCATTGGCTGGCAGGTTGCTGACGAAATACTGCTGTGCGAAATGCCGGCGCGAACTGCGCATGCGCGCGCGCATATTCGCGTCATCTCGCGTCTCGCGAGATGACGCTGTATATGCTGTGACTGTGCGCAGCGCTGCCACCTCCGGAACGCACATGTGCGTTAGGCGGTCCGGAGGTGGTTAAATTGCCACACAGGGGATATTGACTGAACATTAATTATCGCAAGCATATATTCAATTCCAGTCTGGACATTTATCCGAATATATATTCGAAAATATCACCATATAGTTGACTACTTATCTTCTGACTGTCGAATATTTATACATCGAATTATCTGCCAATCACCATCGATTTTTCTGCATATTCAGGACATACCTCATCAAAGTTAGATACATTATGCTTTTGTAAGCCAACGCCACTTAACCAATTATGCTCTTAATCTGTATAACTTTTTATCACACTTTTAGTGTATTTTTATAGAGCATTTTTATTTTTATTTTTATTATATATTTCGTTTTATTGTAATTTTGTTGAATTTTAGATCTATATATTGGTGTAATAAATTTAATAATCTTTGAATAGTTTCTGTGTGGTCCATTGGGAGAGTGCTCAGCCTTTCTACACATTACATTTATTTCCATTTGTGACCGGGTGAGTCATTCAGGCTTAGCAGCACCCACTCATAGTTACAGGCGACAGAGAGTCACAATACTCTGTTTACAGTGAGTAAAATATGTCCAGTTATACAGTTTTTTAACAATATATGTCCCTAATGTAATGAAATAGGGAATTTATCTCTTTCTGAAAAAATGTTTCTTTTTTTTTGTTATATACCGTATTTTTCGCCGTATAAGACGCACCGGCCTATAAGACGCACCTAGGTTTTTGAGGAGGAAAATAAGAAAAAAAATATTTTGAACCAAAAAGGTGCACTTTTGGTGGGTTTTGAACTAATTGTGGTCTGTGGGTGACGCACTGTTATGGGGGATCTGTGGGTGGCACTGTTATGGGGGATCTGTGGGTGACACTTATGGGGGATCTGTGGGTGACACTTATGGGGGATCTGTGGGTGACACTTATGGGGGATCTGTGGGTGACACTTATGGGGGATCTGTGGGTGACACTTATGGGGGATCTGTGGGTGACACTTATGGGGGATCTGTGGGTGACACTTATGGGGGATCTGTGGGTGACACTTATGGGGGATCTGTGGGTGACACTTATGGGGGATCCTCTCTGGATGGCACTGTTATGAGGATGAGGATCTGTGAATGACAGTTATGGGGGGGATCTGTGGATGACACATATATAGCATCTTATGCTGTCATCCACAGATCCCCTCCATAAGTGTCCCTGTAGTGAATGACCCTCAATACAGGGGGTGGGGGTCGCATCTGCTTTAATGACAGTGGGGCCCGTGCAGTGACTATTCTACTACACGGGCCCCGCTTACTGTATAATCATATCTCTCTAATAGTTAATTGTTCTATGCATGTAATCGCATAATGAGCGCTAATGAGCGCTGTGTATTACCGTACTTAAAACTAGCAGCGCTCGCCGTTCGGAGCAGAGAGGAGGCAGGAGGCATGAGGCAGGCCGGGAGGACGGGCGCTTGCAACGTGAGTCATACGTCACGCGCCTGCGCCGCCTGCTTCATTCATAAGTGGGCGGTGCAGGCGCGTGACGTATGACTCACGCTGCAAGTGCCCGTCCTCCCGGCCTGCCTCCTGCCTCCTCTCTGCTCCGAACGGCGAGCGCTGCTAGTTTTAAGTACGGTAATACACAGCGCTCATTAGCGCTCATTATGCGATTACATGCATAGAACAATTAACTATTAGAGAGATATGATTATACAGTGAGCGGGGCCCGTGTAGTAGAATAGTCACTGCACGGGCCCTGCTGTCATTATTAATGCAGATGCCGCCCCCAGCCCCTCCTCCCTCACAGCTGATACACCCGCCGCACGGCATCGCGGCGGGTGTATCATTGAAAACTGGGCAAAATAAGCTACATTCGCCGTATAAGACGCACTGCTATTTTCCCCCCACTTTTGGGGGGAAAAAAGTGCGTCTTATACGGCGAAAAATACGGTATCTCAACTATGAGTTGATTAGTAGGGGCACATTAAAAAAGATATCTCCACAATTGATATTTTAGGATTGATAATATAATGTGATGTTATCTGTGAGTATATTTATTTATTCAATCTTGGATTATTTTTTTTATTGTAAAGATATATATATATATATATATATATATATATATAAAAGGATCCATGTCACCACCCATGAGTTGAATATAAATAGTATAGGTTGATGGATTATGTGTAAGAGCCACTGAAGAAGGAGCTGGCATCTCAGAAACGCGTATGGGGTTATATATGTACTCAAACTATAGTAACAATTGCTCAAGTTAATAATTTATAATGCTATATGCACCATGAAAGGAAAAATAATATATATATCAATAATCATGAACACTGATCTATAAATGAAATTATATATGCCACTTGGATTGAGTAAATACTATTTATTACCCACAATCATGAACATTGATTTACAAATGAAATAGAATCAGGAATAAGTGATATTATTTACAGTTATTCAAAGGTGTCGACTATTGGATACTTTAAGGATATTTTGATGAATTAGCATGATTATTGGATGAATTAAGAATATTTGGATCAATCTGAATATATTATATCTCTTTCTTTAACAATGTCTATTTATATGAATTAGGTTTTTATCTTTTTATTTACTTTTATGGTTTTCTATTGGTTTTGAATTGTATAATTGATTTTATTATTGTTGATATTTAATATATTGATGTATTAAATTACTGATTCTCAGCGTAGTCCCAATAACTAAGTAACTAAATAACTTGAGGGGTGTTTTTTCCAAAATATGGTCACTCATAGTGATGTAGCACCCAAAAAACATTCCAGCAATATATGTAATCCAAAAGCCAATATCTGTACTCCAAAAACAAAGTGGCACTACTATGTGCCCATAAAAGCTTATGCCCACATTTATGTCATTTTCATACCCAGTAGAACCTGCTTATCAATTCAGATGGCATCAGCTACCCACAACATGTTGAGCACTGAAATGCCATACACAGTATGTGGAATTTTTGCAATTTTAACTTTGTACCATGAGATGCACATTTATTTCTGCAAAATGCCTGTGGCATCAAAATACTCACTCTACCCCTTAATACGTTTATAGTCAAAGTTTCAAAATGGGTTCACTTCTCGGCGTTGCATTTATTATTTTACCCCAGAGTCTCTACACTTGTCATCATAAGATAAGTAAATGCGCTTGTGTTCATTTACTCCTGAGTCCTGCTGTATGTCCAGGCAAAATATTAGTGCTTCTAAAACCAGAAAGGAAAGCATACATAATAATAAGTGGGCTTGCTTATTACCCTGGCATACATTGGGCACAACATGTTGGGAACTGTGGAAAAAATCTAGTCTCTGCTATAAATTAATTTTCGCAAAACACCTGTTGGGTCATAATGCTCATTACACCCCTTGGTAAAAACTGTGAGGGGTGTTGTTTCTAAAATGAGGTCAATTTATTTATTTTTTTCCACCTCAGAGCCTCTGCAGTAGCCGGCCAATGCTGTATAAATGGCCAAACTAAACCTCAAATGATGCACTTTCTTTTGTGAAACCTACAGTGTGGGGTCCTTTTTCTCCTGTTACCCCTTGTGAAAATAATTTTTCATTTTCACAGCCAAATATTTCTAAATTCTGTGAAACATCTGTGGGGTCAAATCTTTCACTACACCGCGCAATAAATTCCTTGCTTTAGTTTCTAAAATGGGGTTGATTTTTGGGGGGTTTCACTGTAGAGGTACTTCATGGCCTTTTCAAATACAACATGGTGTTCAAAAACCATGTGGCACTCCTTCCCCTTTGACCCCTGCCATGTGCCCATACAGCAGTTTACAAACCATATATGGGGTGTTTCTGTAAATGGCAGAATCATGGTAATAAATATTGAGGTTTGTTTTGCTGTTAACCCTTGTTGTGTTTCATGGAAAAAATGGATTAAAATGGAAAGTCTGCAAAAAGTAACATTTTGAAATGTCACCTCCCTTTTCCTTTAATTTATGTGTGCAAGAAATTTTGAATAACGTAAGATGTTTAGTTTCTAAAATTAGGTCATTTATGGGTGGTTTCTATTATGTAAGCCCCTCAACATGACTTCATAACTAATTTGGACCTTACAAAAAACAGTTTTGGAAATTTCCTTGAAAATTTCTTGAAAATCCTAAGCCTTCTAAAGTCTAAATAATAAATTTACATTTACAAAATGATACCAACATAAATTAGATAGATGGTGATTGTTAATAACTATTTTATAAGCTATCACTATCTATCTTAAAAGCAGAATGTTAATTAATAACTATTTTATAAGGTATCACTGTCTGTCTTAAAAGGATAGGAATTTAAAATGAAAAAAAAACACCTACATTTTTCCCATTCTTGTTAAACTTTGGATTTTTATTATAAATAAATGTAAAACATATAAACCACTAACATGAAGTAAAATGTGTCATGAGAAAACAATCTTAGAATGGCTTGGATAAGTGAAAACATTCCAGTTATTATAACATAAAATGACGTGTCATATTTGCAATATTGGGCTCTGTCAGAAAGGTGAAGTGACTGTGTCCGGAAGTGATCATATTGTGTTTTATTAGATGTATTAAATTATTTAGGTACACAATTCTTAGCTGATTAAAGGTGTTATTTCAAGGGATGATAGTTTTAGATAAGGGGCAGAATGGTAGGAAGAAATAAAAGAAGCCTTCACCTCATTGTTCTCCTGCTACTGCTGTTCTGATTCTTGTTTGTTACCTTCTAATCTTCGTATCCTGGTTCTAACTTGAGACACAGGAAATAATAGGAAAGATGTCTGCTTAGCCAATCAATAGGCTGGGGACAGTCACTGCTGGGGCCAGTGATTGGCTAAGCAGACATTTCCTGCCATTCCCAAATACCTATATGTCAAGCACAGACCAGGAAGTGGGTACCAGTGGAGATCAGGACAGTACAGTATAGGAATTTGCTGCGTCAGGGAATGGTACAGTGAGTAATGCAGATTTTTATTGTCATACCATATCTTTTAAAGGGATTAGTTTGCCATTTTCCTATTACAAAGCTCAAAATTGTAGCTACTTTTATACCAACATTATTAATAACATTTTAGCTACTCAGCACTGGAATGTAAGCAGAAGACAGATGCAATATTGAGGTAGCTAGAAGTTGTAAATATAAAGTTAAACTTCTTTAAGATGGCCTTCTAGATCAAATTGAAAAATAGCCTTTTATATGAGTGGTCCTCTAAAGAAGAGGGTCATATATACAGAATAAAAAGCTATCACAGAAAAATCTGCTATAGATGTGGGGTGGTGCTTGCAAAGAAATTCTCTTTTGACCTCTTTGATAGGGATACCCAAAATGTCAATGACAATTTTTTTCTAGATAGTTGAACCCCTAAAAGAAAAGATTACCTGTATACATAGTATATAATATAAGTGAAACTATGCACAGTGGATATAAAAAGTCTACACACCCATGTAAAAATTTCAGGTTTCTGTGCTGTAACAAAATGAGACAAAGATAAATTATTTCAGAAATTTTTCCACCTTTAATGTGACCTATAAACTGTACCACTTAATTCAAAAACAAACTGAAATCTTTTAGGTGGAGGGATGAAAAAAAAAACTTCTTATAAAAAAAAAACTCTTATAACTGGGGATGTAGCTGTGTTCAGAGTTAAGCAATCACATTCGCAATCATGTTAAATAGGAGTCAGCATACACCTGCCATAATTTAAAGTGCCTCTGATTAAGTTGGTCTTTCCTGAAATTTTCTTAGTCGCATCCCACAGCAAAAGCCATAGTCAACAGAGAGCTTCCAAAGCATCAGAGGGATCTCATTGTTAAAAGGTATCAACCAGGAGAAGGGTACAAACGAATTTCCAATGAATTAGATATAGCATGGAACACAGTAAAGCTAGTCATCATCAAGTTGAGAAAATATGGCACAACAGTGACATTACTAAGAACTGGACGTCCCTCCAAAATTGATGAAAGACGAGAAGAAAACTGGTCTGGGAGGCTACCAAGAGGCCTACAGCAACATTAAAGGAGCTGCAGTAACATCTGGCAAGTACTGGCTGTGTCGTACATATGACAACAATCTCCCGTATTCTTTATATGTCTGGGCTATGGGGTAGAGTGGTAAGACTAAAGCCTTTTCTTACAAAGAAAAACATCCAAGCCAGGCTACATTTTGCAAAAACACATCTGAAGTCTCCCAAAAGCATGTGAGAAAAGGTGTTATGGTCTGATGAAACCAAGGTTGAACTTTTTGTCAATAATTCCAAAAGATATGTTTTGCGCAAAAACAACACTGTACATCACCAAAAGAACACCATACCCACTGTGAAGCATGGTGGTGGCAGCATCATGCTTTGGGGCTGTTTTTCTTCAGCTGGAACTGGGGCCTTAGTTAAGTTAGAGGGAATTATGAACAGTTCTAAATAGCAGTCAATATTGGCACAAAACCTTCAGGCTTCCTCTAGAAAGTTGAACATGAAGAGGAACTTCATCTTTCAGCATGACAACGACCCAAAGCATACATCAAAATCAACAAAGGAATGGCTTCACCAGAAGAAGATTAAAGTTTTGGAATGGCCCAGCCAAAGCCCAGACCTGAATCCAATTGAAAATCTGTGGGGTGATCTTAAGAAGACTGAGCACAGGAGATGCCCTCGCAATCTGACAGATTTTGAGTGTTGTTGCAAAGAAGAGTGGGCAAATCTTGCCAAGTCAAAATGTGCCATGCTGATGGACTCATACCCAAAAAGACCGAGTGCTGTAATAAAATCAAAAGGTGCTTCAACAAAGTATTAGTTTAAGGGTGTGCACACTTATGCAACCATATTATTTTATTTTTATATTTTTTCTTCACTCTGCCTAAAGGATTTCAGTTTGTTTTTCTATTGAGTTGTACAGTTTATAGGTCACATTAAAGGTAGAAAAAGTTCTGAAATGATTTATCTTTGTCTCATTTTTTTACATCACAGAAACCTGACATTTTAACAGGGGTGTGTAGACTTTTTATATCCACTGTATGTCACAGAAAATCTTTTCAAAGTAGCAGTCTTTTAGAACGATTTCACTGTATATTCTTACATTTAAAGGTGGCTGAAAGCATGTTGAAATTTATTGTTTGGTGCTCCAAACCATTGCAATAAGATAGCATCATATTTTGGAAGAAGACGGAATATCCAGACAGACCTGGATATATTTAATGATGTAATGTCTAAAATGAGTAACTTAAAAAAAGTATGTTTTTCTGTTATATTTCACTAATTCACTGACTTTGCGAAATGCTAAGATTTAGAAAAAAAACTATAAAAGTTTCTTAGCTTGTGTTGTGATTTACAGTATGGTCAGTGAAAGGCTTTTTTCCAATGCAGTCCATTAATTACAATTAGCCAGCACCACTCTTGCATTAAAATCATCTTTTTCATCTAAGCTTTAAATTTTATGAAATTACCCTATTTTTGTATATTTGTTTATACATATTTGTCTATATTTGTTTTATGTTAATTTATTAATGTGCACTAATGAAAGCACAGCAGGAAGAGAATGCTTAGAAATCAATGTAGGATACACGAAAACACGCCCCAAAACTTTCAAAACAATGAGGTTGGTATTGGTAAAATATTGATGACCTATCCTTAGCATGAGTTATCAATATCAGATAGTAGGGGGTCCACCAGAAGGCATCCCCGTTAATCAACTGTTTGAAGAGGTAGCAGCGCTCATGCAAGCAATGTGTAATTGCAACTGCTTGTCCCATTCACATAAATAAATGTAATAAAAAATTATATTTTATATGTCATTTGTGGTCCACCTTGCTTGCTGCATCTAATTTAAATGCTATGCATGAATAGTTCTTGGTACCCTTTCTGTGAGAGGGGTTTATCTGCTAAATTTAATCTTGTTTTACGCCATTCAAAAAGAGTTTGGCAAAGCCAGGCAAGGCACCTTTTCTTTATCCATTGATGAATGGTAGTACCTACTACTACCCAAGTGCATAAAAAAATCACAAGGATACAATTTATTTCAAGGGCTCTAAAAAATTAGAAGGACCTCCAAATCTTAATGTTATTATCCTCCTTCTTGCAACCTAACTTGCCATGACTAATATCTGACAAAGCTTTACCCAGGTGTCTGGAAAAGTGCAATAGCACAAAAACAAACATAAAGAGTTCAGCTCGCCACTTGGACATTCAGATCAGCTACCCGATAGCGGGTGCAGGGATGAGTATTCTCCCTACACCCGCTATCTGATGCAGGTGCAGAGAGCAGTATCCTGATTCGGAAACAGACACCATGGTGAAAATACAAATAAATGATTTACTCCATAAAATCATATATTTAGGCAGGCTATTAGTAAGAACTTGTCATAAATAGTTCAAAATGCATAAGAGTCATTTTACAATATTTGAGATGTTTTCTAGAAGATGAAATAAAATACAAGATTTCATGGAGTGCTGGGGCATAACTTTATTTGAGTCTGGAAAAGTGAAATGCTTTCTATATTTGTCATTTGCAGCATAGGTGCACCAACCTCTGCAAAACAAAAAAGTCAGCATGTCCCAATGTGCAGGTGCACGACGCCATGGCTGACAATGCAAAGACAAACACAATGCCACAGCACTATGCAAACATAAAAACAATTACATACAATAGTGTCATACTCATTATAGAATATATATTAGTACTATTATGCTCATCATATAAATGTGAGCTTCTTGGCAAATGTATCTTTTATGGCTTAGTGGGTTAACCTAGTGTTGAATGATAGTCACTCTGACATTATTAGCTATTGCTGTCATTGCTTTAAAGACTTAAAGAGCTTAAAAGAGGGCAGGGTAGAGAAAGAGTAAAATTTGTAAATACATTTTTAAAAAGAGATAACAAAAAGATATTAAGAAAAATGGAATAGGAGACAGAGTAGCATATACCAATTTTCAGGCAAATTGGAGCATATTTGATTTGTGTAGAATCAATTTAGACACAACAATTATTTTTTTTTATTCCACAAATCGTACACAAAATGAATTTCAAGAAGTTTGCTCATCCCTAGTTAGACTATTTTCTATTTTGTGTCTTTGGCCAACTTTAGGGTTGTGACTATTTCTAGCATATTGTGGAAGACTATACTGTTCTTTACTCTCTTTCAATTGCTTTGTTACCTAATGCTGCTACCTCTGAATCTTTATATTCACTGGAATGTATGCTAAATAGATTTTAGCTGGTCATTTGGTCATACTCTAGAGTTGGCATGCTCTAACCTGCGGCCCTCCAGCTGTTGTAAAACTATAACTTCCACAATGCCCTGCTATAGGTTGATAGCTGTAGGCTGTTCGAGCATGCTGGGAGTTGTAGTTATGCAACAGCTGGAGGGCCGCTGGTAGTATGAGTATGACCAAATGACCAGCTAAAATCTATTTAGCATACATTCCAGTGAATATAAAGATTCAGAGGTAGCAGCATAAGGTAACAAAGCAATTGAAAGAGAGTAAAGAACAGTGTAGTCTTCCACAATATGCTAGAAATAGTCACAACCCTAAAGTTGGCCATAAACATAAAATAGAAAATAGTCTAACTAGGGATGAGCAAACTTCTTGAAATTCATTTTGTGTACGATTTGTGGAATAAAAAAAAATAATTTGTGTCTAAATTGATTCTACACAAATCAAATGTGCTCCATTTTGCCTGGAAATTGATATATGCTACTCTAATGTCTCCTATTCCATTTTTCTTAATATCTTTTTGTTATCTCTTTTTAAAAATGTATTTACAAATTTTACTCTTTCTCTACCCTGCCCTCTTTTAAGTTCTTCAAGTCTTTAAAGCAATGACAGCAATAGCTAATAATGTCAGAGTAACAATGACATATATAGCTATTTGTAAACACATGGTTTAAAAACACACTGTGCTTTCTCATCAGTTATTCTTTTTCATATTACAAGCCTAGCAATAGGTGCAAAGGTGGGACCAAGAGTCCAAAAGTTATTACTCTGTTTATACACACATATGTCAATGTTATAGGAAACAGTGGTTCCTCACTCTCTATCTCTATGTTTAGCTTTTACTGATAAAACTGTAATCTACCCAATTATATCTCCCTATTTTTTCTCTATAGTGTCTCTAGTATAACTAGATTAGTGGCGTGTGTCTGCAATAGTTTTCTGGGCAGACACCGCCACAAGACATCCTTTCACAAGACATCCAGTCAATATATTTCACCTTTATTTATGAAAAAATCCTAAATTTACCAAAAATGGTGAAAAATTTGCAATCTTCTAAATTTAAACTTTTCTGCTTTTAAAACAGAAAGTGATACTGAAAGAGTATTTTCCTTCTCGATGCACCTTGATTCCTTCCTTTGTCCCCGAAGACAGACGTCTGGAGAACTTGTCAGTGACAAATGCAGTATGATGTCAGTAACAGTTCTATTTATTCCTTGTCATACAGGGCTTTATATACATTCATGCATACATACAAGAATAGCTGCAGCTCTCATTACAATAATGCTGACTATGAGCAGTTCCTTATACAGACAGGCAGCTCTTGTTATAATAATGCTGACTAGAAACTTTTCCTTATACAGACAGGAGGTAAATGTATATATACTCACCATTCAATATGATGTCACCCAACCTCCTGTCCTTCATACAGATTATACAGCTAATTCTATTTAACCCTTCAGATACCTCATAAAATATTTATTACTTAACATTCCCCATATGTCTACTTTATGTTGGCATCATTTTCTAAATGTCATTTTATTTTTTTAGTATGTTAGAAGGCTTAGAATTTTAGAAGCAAGTCTTTCCAAAGTCAACTCTTTAAGGACCAGTTCAGTTCTGAAGTCACTTTGTGGGGCTTAGATAATAGAACCAACCCATAAATGACTCAATTTTAGAAATTACACCCCTATTCACCAAACTATTCAAAACTGATTTAAATGTTGTTAACCATTTAGGTATTCCACAGGAATTAAAGTAAAATAGAGGTGACATTTTAAAATGTCACTTTTTTTGCAGATTTTTCCATTTGTTCCTGGAACACATCAAGGGTTAACAAAAAAAACCTCAATATTTATTACCTTGATTCTCCAATATGTGGTCGTAAACTGCTGTTTTGGCACATGACAGGGCACAGAAGGCAAAGAGCGCCATATGGTTTTTGGAGTGCAGATTTTTCTGGAATGGTCTTTGGGCAACATGTTGCATTTGAAGAGGCCCTAAGGTAACCTCACAGTAAAAAAAACTAAAAGTGACCATATTCTGCAAACTACACCACCCAAGAAATTTTTAAGGGGTGTAGCGAGCACTTCACTCAACAGCTGTTTCATATAATTTTTAATACTTGGGTGCAAAAATGAAAAATTACATTTTTTTTTACAAGAAAATGGTGCTTTAGGCCCAAACTTTCTTTTTCACAAAAGATAACAGGATAATACCCCCCAATTTGCTACCCACTTTCTCCTGAATACAGTAACACTCCAATTATGGTCGTGAACTGTTATTTGGGGAAGGAGTGGCATCTGAATTTTCAAACATGGAATTTTCTGTCATGGTTTTTAAGAGCCATAACTTATTTTATTTTTTGTCGAATGAGCTACTTGAGGGCTTATTTTGTGCGAGACAAGCTGTAGTTTTTATTGGCACCATTTTGGGGTACATTTGGTGTGGAAAAACCAACCTCGCCACTGGGTAGTGGAGAAGCCTGGTTGCCAGCCTCTTGCCCCAGGATTATGGGCCCTCTCATCAGCTAATGCTAAACTTAAACCCCATGGTGATTTGACTGTGTTTGTGGCATCTGAGCGCTGTTCGGATATATTGAGCGCTCGGATCCAAGCCATTTGGGGATATGTTAAATGTCTATGTGTACTGTAATGGTTGGGACATTGTATATTTGAGTAGTGATGTCTGTCCTATTGTCTCCACGTGTGTATTGGCGATTTCCCTTTGTCCTGAGAGATAATTGACTTACTCCTCGGTTGTCTCCAGGACAGAAGACATTGTGTTTTCTCCTGCCTGTGATAATTACATCAACCCATTGTGTAAGGTAATTGTATCACAGACAGAGGGGAGGATTTTGTGTGGGAGTGTTTTACTGTATTGTACGTGTTTATTGGTTGTTTTTACAAAACCCTGTGGGTGGTACTAGTGTGTAACAATGTTATATAAGAACAATAAACACACAGCTCTGGCTGTCCACTGCTTGACCCTCAACACGGAGCCTCGTCTCGTTCTTGGGGGGATTCACTGTATGCTGTTAGAGACTGATTGCTACGAGTGTAAGCCGCTTAAGTGCGTTTTCCTATTCGTCTTCTAGCAGCTATTCGTGAGGTTCCGTTCGGGAGTTTGGAGCATTTCCTTGTATGCCGTAACATTTGGCTTTCTGGTTGCTTTTTTATCTTATTTTTGTAAGGTGAATACACAAAAAAGAAGTTTGGTGTCATTTTTCAAAATTTTATTTACACGGTTCACTTAATAGGGTAGACCATGTGATATTTTTATAGATCCAGTCATTATGAACGCAACAATACCAAATATGTCTATTTTTTTTACATTTTACACAATAAAAACATTTTTAGAATAAAAAATCATGTTATGTGTTTCCATTTTCTTAGAGCCATATTTTTTTTAATTTTTCTGTCTATAGTCTTGTGTGAGGGCTTGTTTTTTGTGGGACGAGGTGAGGTTTTTATTGCTATCATTTTGGGGTACATATGACCTTTTGATTGATATTATGTTTTTTGTGAGGTGACTAATAAAACTGTTTTTGCATAATTTGTATTTGTTTTTTTACATCGTTCACTTGATGGGGTAGATCATGAGATATTTTTGTAGAACCAATTGTTACAGACGCGGCGATACCAAATATGTTTATTTTATTATTATTTTACACAATAAGAGCATTTTTTGAAAAAATTAATCATGTTTTTGTATTGCAATTTTTATAGAGCCATATTTTTTTATGGCTATGGTCTTGTGTGAGGGCTTATTTTTTGTGGGATAAGGTGATGTTTTTATTGCTACCATTTTGGGGTACATACGACTTTTTGATTCATTAACATTATGTTTTTGGGAGGTGAGCTCACAAAAAAAATCTGTTTTGGCGCAATGTTTATTTATTTATTTTTGTATGGCGTTCACCTGATGGAGTAGATCATATCATATTATTATAGAACTGGTCGTTGTGGACTGCGGTGATACCAAATATGTCAATTTTTTTCTTCTATTTAAAAAAAAAAAAAAAAAAATGGATTTAGAGGGGGAAAAAATTTAATAATAAACACTTTATTATTTCATTTAGAACATTTTTTATTTTACACTTTGCGTCCCCCATAAGGTCATACAAGACCTCTGGGGAACATTTAACTTCATTCAACTTTTTTTTTCCCTATTGATTTCTCCTGTAACTGGGGCTGACATAGTAGCCCCAGTTACAATGGAAATTAACCCAGTATAGAGGCTTTATAGCAGTATACTGCCCTGTACAGCCTCAGTGCAGTGCTAATCATGGTCTATAGAAGACTTGACAGCTCCTGCACTACCCCGGCCCCTGCTGTCACTGAACAGTCCATTCAGAGTTAAACTGACCGCACAAGAACGTTTCTAGTCAATGGGCGATCGGGAAATGGTTAACCACTTTATGGTTAAATTAGGCATTGTAGCAGTACATTATTTTTGCATTGTGTGATAGTGGGAGAACAGTAAAACACAGTTTTTTAGGCAATTGCATAAAATGTATTATTTGGCCAACGTATTGCATTGTAATCATTTTCCCTAGGCAAGTTAAAAAATCTCCAAACTTTAACTTTCAGGGTAAACATTAATTTCAGTACCTTTAAAGGGCTTCTGTCACCCCCAAAACACAATTTTTGGGGGGGCTTGCGCCGATGACATCTTCTCTTTCGGTGACATCATTGGCGCAGGCGCACTGAGGGAGTGCTGAGGAGGAGAGCCTCCTTCTCTCAGAGTGCCTGCGCTGAATGAAGACAGGCGCGGGATTTGAAATGCTGACAGGGCTAGCCGGAGGAGGAGAGTGTTCGCTGGCCCTGTCAATCAACAGGAGGAGGGGGGGCGCTTTTTTGCGGCGGCTACCAGCAAGTAGACTCCCTACTTGCTGGTAGTGAAGTGATTTGCATATTTTAAAAGATCGATTTTTAAGGAAACGAAGGCACAGACAAAGGTAAGAGCCCTATATAGGGAATAGTCGTTAAATAAGGATTTTAACAAGCCCCCCAAAAAAATTCGTGTTTTGGGTGTGACAGAAGCCCTTTAAAGTTTAGGAGGCTGTCTTTGGCTTTAGGCCAGCTCCACAGGAGAAAAAAAATACCTATAAAGCAATACCAGACCGCTTGCAAATCAAATACAAAACGTTATTACAGAATTAAATACATGATTAAAAGACATCAGTACAGTGAATGGCGACATCATCTGGAGGAAGACACAGCAGACACAAAGTTTAAAAATTGTCCATATTGATATACAAAACCAAATCAAATAAAGTGCAAGTGCATTAGTGTATCCAAATACATATATGGGAAAAAGAACAGTTACCCATGCTGTATTTCCACCAGGATGGCGCCAGCCTTCTGTGGCGTGTATTAGTGGCAAAAGTAAAATATATTTGCCGTTCAGCAGTGCAGCTATATGTAATAAAGCCTTTTGTGGTGTGTATTAGTGGCAAAAAAATATATATATTTGCCATTCAGTGGTGCGGTTATATGTTCTAAAGCCTTTTGTGGTGTGTATTAGTGGCAAAAGTAAAATATATTTGCCGTTCAGCAGTGCAGTTATATGTTCTAAGCATTTTGTGGCGTGTATAAGTGGAAAAAGAGAAATATATTTGACGTTCAGCAGTGCATATATGTTCTAAAGCCTTTTGTGGCATGTATTAGTGGCAAAATAAAAATGTATTTGCCGTCTAGCGGTGCAGTTATATGTTCTAAAGCCTTTATTGTTGTGTATTAGTGGCAAAATATAAGTGGTGCAGTTATATATTCTAAAGGCGGATGCTCAACAGACAGAATTCGTTTTTGGGGGGTTATTGTTCTGACAGATCAGAGGAAGGGCAAAATAATCAGTGATATCAACAAACACTTACTGCTGACACCCTCTCCACTCTGTCGGGGGGCTCGACTTGTATAAGCATTTAATAGAACAGGTTCTTTAGACATCTATGTGGAATCAGCTGACGACGGTGTGAGATGAGTGCCCTCCTCTAGGCGCTAACATCGAGTTCATACTTGAGTTATTTGGTCAGTTTTGGCCTCGTGAAGTGTGCACTGATTCTAAGAGCGACGCCTGTCATCTGCATGCTGTACGCATGCCATACTGACTCACAGTATTATTTCACTACCGCAGACTCCCTATGAGTGTTACTGCAAGGCAATGTGTTCTACACCACTATAAAGGCTCCATGCAGCAAGGAAATAGCAGTTTTTAATGCGATTCTCTGCAAATGCATTTGGATCGAACTGTTTTTTTTTTTCCAAAAATTCAGCCAACCGGCCTAATCGAATTTTGGAAAAATTTGCTCATCTCTAATAATAAGGTAAAACATAACACTAAAGTAAAACAGAATAATGTACAAATCTTACTAATGATATAAAATCCTGAAAATAAGATATTCCACCGCTTTAACACTTAGATACACTTATTGATTAAAAGTCCTTAAATAAGGCTACTTTCACACTTGCGTTCGGGGCTCCGCTTGTGAGTTCCGTTTGAAGGCTCTCATAAGCGGCCCCGAACGGATCCGTCCAGCCCTAATGCATTCTGAGTGGATGCGGATCCGCTCAGAATGCATCAGTCTGGCACTGTTTGTCCTCCGCTCCGCTCAGCAGGCGGACACCCGAACGCTGCTTGCAGCGTTCGGGTGTCCGCCTGGCCGTGCGGAGGCAAACGGATCCGTCAAGACTTACAATGTTAGTCAATGGGGACGGATCCGCTTGAAGTTGACACAGTATGGCTAAATTTTCAAACGGATCCGTCCCCCATTGACTTTCAATGTAAAGTCAAAACGGATCCGTTTGCACTATCATAAACAAAAAAAAAATATATATTTTTTTGTTTTGTTGTTGTTGTTCATGGTAATGCAAACGGATCCGTTCTGAACGGATCTAAGCGTTTGCATTATAGGTGCGGATCTGTGCAGACACCAGACGGATCCGCTCCGAACGCAAGTGTGAAAGTAGCCTAATATGCTAGGTTAAACTTTCTGGAACAGTATTTGCTACAGGGAAATATGTAAAAAAAAGAAGAAGCAAAACATTTTGTATCTTGTTAACTTACTAAAAGCAGACATTCCTGCCTGATAAAAATTTCAGATCTTCAACTGATTATCAGAGGACGTGTTTGAACCTACATAATGCTGTAGGCTAAATCTCCTCCCATTGTTCACATTATTACAGCATAAAATGCCATAAAATGCCAATTTTCTTTGTTTTATTTGACTGCCAAGTCCTGAAACATGTTCTTCAAATTATTGTGCATTTAAGGAACCTATAATTCTAGATGTTATCATATATTGTATCTCAGTTCATTATCTTAAATTGATTTATGTTTATTGGCTCCATTTCAGGAAAACTGATTCGCCAGGAACTCAAATTTCTTGGCGCTTTGTGGTAACGAATCAATTTTTCCTTAAATGTCATTAAAAAAAAAAATACATGCTCACCTCCTGATTGTGGAAAAGCCATCGTGGCCATCTTGAGTGAAAGGTTGAGGGGAGTATGATTTTTTTTAACCCCTGATTAACCCCTTAAAGGCCTTAACATGACTCTCTCGTGCTGCGATCAGCACTGAACACAGCATCTGAGGGATTCAATGACATGGGGCGGCGGAAAAGCAATTCCCTGTCATTGCACCCGCTACATACAATGGAATGCGATTTGTGACGAAGTACTTTGTAATGAATCTGAAGTTCTTGCCGAATTGAATTTTTTTTAACTTTGATTATCACTAGTAAATATATATAGTTATCATATTATATATACTGCATGATGAAACCCATAAGAAATAAAAATAAAAAATATTGACAGATTTGCCCACCTTACTTTCTCAAAAAAGAAAAGGTGAACAAAAAGTCAGGTGCCCCAAAATTCTACAAAAAACTGCCGTCACGCAACTACATTGACAAATATTTTTTTTTATGAATGGTATTATCGGGATGAAAAACGCAACAGATTTTAATTAACACAAAGTTATTTTATGATGCAAAAGCAGTAAAACATGATAAAAGTATACAAATCTGGTATCACCATAACTGTATTTAGCGCAGAATAAATTTGTCATATGAAATATACTAAACAAATAGGAAATATACACTTAAACGAGTACAGCTCTGGAACAAGTTACAAATTCACTCCTGTGTCAGGGAAACATTAAAATTAATGGACTTGGAGCAAGCGTGTATTTGTGGGTGGTCAGTAGTGTTATAGAGTCAGTGAAACAATGTAGCTCACCGCCACCTACATCGCAATCAAACTCTCCTCCCGATATGTCTATCTCATTAATGGCCAAACTCCACTTCTTATAGCGTCTCATATGAAAAAATTCACAGAAAAAACTAAGGTAAAAACATCCTGCACGGTATGATATATAAATGTGCGGATGTCCTTGGCCATATTATTGAAGAAAATCACAGAAATAAGATAATAATGCACCTAGTAAAGTAGATGCAAGCATTATATATGATAAAATCTGAGACACTTAGCCAATATATTTTGATCAAAACACATCTGTGCCCACCTACCAAGCGCCATGGTGGTCTCAGGTCAGACGGGTCCTACGCTAAACCTACCTAAGCCGTTGGGCTTCTATGGTCAGGAGCGCAGATGCCGCACATATGGTGTGCTTGTCCTAGTCACCTCCATGTGCATCAAGCAACTGATGGGAGGAGGAGCAAGCACGCCTATATGTACAACCTAATCAAGGCTCTCTATTGGATAGGAAGGGCAAAAGTGCAAAGGAATGCTACTCCCAAGATAAAATAGGAGTGCATTCACTCGAAGGTGCCACTCCCTCAAGCAAATACTACATAGACAAAAAATCATAGAGAAAACAAAGGTAAAAACATCCTGCACGGTATGATATATAAATGTGTGGATGTCCCTGGCCATATTATTGAAGAAAATCACAGAAATAAGAAAATTTATTATAAAAATCTAAATACCAGATAAATCTAGTATCGCCATAACTGTATTTGTGGTCATGGCTACGGCCAAGAGGTATCCGAAGAACCCTAGGGAGAAAACAACGGGAACAACCTAACCCAGCTAGGCGTGTCTTAGCTGACCTGACTAAATGGCTTGTTGTGTGCCCTAAGCCATGGTCGTGGGTAGGCCTATAAGTGGGCAAACCCTGTGGAAATGAGAAGATAAGGGAGGGAGGGTGGGGCACCTGAAAACACACACCTGTGAGTGAGGGTGTGGCTCGTATATGAAGAGCCTCCGCCCCTCCCACAAATGCAGGCTGACTAATCAGCCTTACCAACTTGTGGTCATGGCTACGGCCAAGAGGTATCCGAAGAACCCTAGGGAGAAAACAACGGGAACAACCTAACCCAGCTAGGCGTGTCTTAGCTGACCTGACTAAATGGCTTGTTGTGTGCCCTAAGCCATGATCGTGGGTAGGCCTATAAGTGGGCAAAAACCAAGCCAAGTAGGGTAGAAAAGGAATTTGAATGGCATGTACAAACTAATCCCCAAGCCAACTGCAAGGCATCCGGGATCTAGAGCGAAAATTTGGGGTATGTGAGGCAAGACCAGTAGGAAACCTACAACCCATCTTGTGGATGACAAGGCCAGAGACATGATGCTCAATATTGCGGATACTGCACCAAAGCGGAATGGAGGACCGAGAAAACGTTGTGAAATGGATCATAAAAACCAACTGAAACTTGTAAAGTTTGGTTCTAGTGCGAGTACTGGCAATGCCCTAGCGTCAGGAGATCGTGGGACCAAAACCTAACTGCCTTGACTATGCAGGAATGAGGGCCAAAAAGAACCATGTGGATAGGAAGAGAATCCTTGAATAGTTACCCAGACAACAGCTATCCGCGCTTTGTTCTACTGTGCGCCCCTGAGAATTGTTTTTACGCTTGAGACGTGAAGACCGACCTACTATCTGAATCTTCTACCGTGAGAAAATTCTGGACCTTGTCCAAAATCCGATTCAACGTGGTTGTAGGGAGTCGGAGGTTAGTGCGGCAAGAAGCTATGAAGCCATAATATACAAGATTCTGTCTATGCCCTCCCATGAGTGAGGGAATGCAATGCAATGAAGCTACTGGCGAAAATGAATTCCTGGTCGTGGTAAAAAGGCAAAGACTTTGCGCGGGGACCTGGTTGACAAGATATGATCGACTACAATCAGAGACTGAAATGCTAGAGCGAATTGCCCTACTTGTTCTTCCTCTGGCAGGACCTGAACGAAAGCATGAACAATTAAAGAAAGACGAAATATCTGCGATCCGGACAAGTTTGCGGTCAAAACATAAAATGAGCGATCAACATGGATTATTAGGAAATTAGGGAAGCAGGTATGTGTGCGATACATAGGGGCCAGCCTAGATGCACAGATGGACAACCAACCAGGCAATCAGCCCAGCATGACTGAAAACAGTCGTCGGGCCCCCGAAGCCATGGGGCCGAAGCAGTCGTCGGGCCCCCGAAGCCATGGGGCCAAAGCAGTCGTCGGGCCCCCGAAGCCATGGGGCCAAAGCAGTCGTCGGGCCCCCGAAGCCATGGGGCCAAAGCAGTCGTCAGGCCCCCGAAGCCATGGGGCCAAAGCAGTCGTCGGGCCCCCAAAGCCATGGGGCCAAAGCAGTCGTCGGGCCCCCAAAGCCATGGGGCCAAAGCAGTCGTTGGGCCCCCAAAGCCATGGGGCCAAAGCAGTCGTCGGGCCCCCGAAGCCATGGGACCAAAGCAGTCGTCGGGCCCCCAAAGCCATGGGGCCAAAGCAGTCGTCCGGCCCCCGAAGCCATGGGGCCAAAGCAGTCGTCGGGCCCCCAAAGCCATGGGGCCAAAGCAGTCGTCGGGCCCCCAAAGCCATGGATCAACATGGAGCGATCAACATGGATTATTAGGAAATTAGGGAAGCAGGTATGTGTGCGATACATAGGGGCCAGCCTAGATGCACAGATGGACAACCAACCAGGCAATCAGCCCAGCATGACTGAAAACAGTCGTCGGGCCCCCGAAGCCATGGGGCCGAAGCAGTCGTCGGGCCCCCGAAGCCATGGGGCCAAAGCAGTCGTCGGGCCCCCGAAGCCATGGGGCCAAAGCAGTCGTCGGGCCCCCGAAGCCATGGGGCCAAAGCAGTCGTCGGGCCCCCGAAGCCATGGGGCCAAAGCAGTCGTCGGGCCCCCAAAGCCATGGGGCCAAAGCAGTCGTCGGGCCCCCAAAGCCATGGGGCCAAAGCAGTCGTTGGGCCCCCAAAGCCATGGGGCCAAAGCAGTCGTCGGGCCCCCAAAGCCATGGGACCAAAGCAGTCGTCGGGCCCCCGAAGCCATGGGGCCAAAGCAGTCGTCGGGCCCCCGAAGCCATGGGGCCAAAGCAGTCGTCGGGCCCCCAAAGCCATGGGGCCAAAGCAGTCGTCGGGCCCCCAAAGCCATGGGGCCAAAGCAGTCGTCGGGCCCCCAAAGCCATGGATCAACTTGGAGCAATCAACATGGATTATTAGTAAATTAGGGAAGCAGGTATGTGTGCGATACATAGGGGCCAAATCAGCCTAGATGCACAGATAGACAACCAACCAGGCAATCAGCCCAGCAGGTTTGAAAACAGTCGTCGGGCCCCCGAAGCCATGGGGCCGAAGCGTCGTCGGGCCCCCGAAGCCATGGGGCCGAAGCAGTCGTCGGGCCCCCGAAGCCATGGGGCCGAAGCAGTCGTCGGGCCCCCGAAGCCATGGGGCCGAAGCAGTTGTCGGGCCCCCGAAGCCATGGGGCCGAAGCAGTCGTCGGGCCCCCGAAGCCATGGGGCCGAAGCAGTCGTCGGGCCCCCGAAGCCATGGGGCCGAAGCAGTCGTCGGGCCCCCGAAGCCATGGGGCCGAAGCAGTCGTCGGGCCCCCGAAGCCATGGGGCCGAAGCAGTCGTCGGGCCCCCGAAGCCATGGGGCCGAAGCAGTCGTCGGGCCCCCGAAGCCATGGGGCTGAAGCAGGCGTCGGGCCCCCGAAGCCATGGGGCCAAAGCAGTCGTCGGGCCCCCAAAGCCATGGGGCCAAAGCAGTCGTCGGGCCCCCGAAGCCATGGATCAACATGGAGCGATCAACATGGATTATTAGGAAATTAGGGAAGCAGGTATGTGTGCGATACATAGGGGCCAAATCAGCCTAGATGCACAGATGGACAACCAACCAGGCAATCAGCCCAGCAGGTTTGAAAACAGTGAGTGAGGGTGTGGCTCGTATATGAAGAGCCTCCGCCCCTCCCACAAATGCAGGCTGACTAATCAGCCTTACCAACTTAGCGCAGAATAAAGTTGTCATATGAAATATACTAAACAAATAGGAAATATAGACTTAAACGAGTACAGCTCTGGAACAAGTTACAAATTAACTCCCCGGGAGACATTAAAATTATTAGACTTGGAGCATGGTCAGCGTAGCGATCCCTTAGGGAATTAGATATTGCAGTGTTCGATCTTCTACAGGATAGCTTTGCAGAAAGATGCCACTTCCAGGTATCGAACAGACTTTCTAGTAGCGTGGTAACTTGTAGCAGTAAAGGAAAATGCATATCAATTAAAAATTCTGCTAAAATTCCTCGCCCAACCGTTTTCACCAGCTTTGGCTTTCTTAAGGACTGCTAGTGGACTCCTTTCTTATCCCTCTTTAAAGGGTCATTCACAAGAAACCATTAAGGTCCAGTTCAATATTTAACCCATTTGGAGGTGACTTTAGATTGAAAATATATTCTGTTTCTTTTTGTGAGATTAATATATATATATATATATATAGAGAGAGAGAGAGAGATCAAAAAATTGGGCAGCACTCCATTGGATTTGCTTATATCCACATTGGGCCTGTTGCACCCTTTTGTTTGCATCAGGGACAGTGCTGCCACTATATAAAACCACATATTTTGCCCTATAAGATGCATCGGCCTATAAGATGCACCTAGGTTTTAGAGGAGGACAATAAGAAACAAATATTTTTAATTAGACCTCAGGTCAGACCACCAATCAGACAATCAGACCAGCAAGGTTAATTAGACCTCAGCTAACAGACCCAATCAGACCCTCAATGTTATTAAGACCCCAACAAGACCTCAGATCAGAACCCAATCAGATCTCATCTCAGACCCCAATGTGAATAACACCCAATCAGACCTCAGTTAAGAGCCCCATGCCCCTCATCAGCCCCCAGCAGTTTAATATCAGGCCCCATTGCCACATATCATCCCCCAGCAGCCCCCATTGCCTCTCATAATAGCCCCCAGCAGTCCCCATTGCCTCATATCAGCCCCCAGTAGTCCGCATTGCCTCTCATATTATCCCCAGAAGCCCTCATTGCCTCTCATATTAGCCCCCAGCTGCCCCCATTGCCTCTCATATTAGCCCCCATTGCCTCAAATCAGCCCCCAGCAGCCCTATATTGCCTCATATCAGCCACCAGCATTCCTATATTGCCTCAGATCACCCCCAGCAATCCCATATTGCCTCAGATTGCTCCCCAGCAGCCCATATTGTTTTATTATAAAATAAAAAAAACACTTGCCTCTCCTGCTTCAGACGCCACAGCTCCTCTGCTCCAGTGCTCTTCTACCTCCTCTTCCATCGGCTGTGCTGTGATCTGACACACACAGCCTTTACCACTTCCTGGTCCTCCGGGACTAATGAACGCTTCCATAATGGAAGCGCTCATTAGTATTTGCCCCATAAGACACAGGGGAATTTTTATAGGGCAAAAAAATACGATATATATATATCTATATATATATAGTACCTAGTAATGATGAATACGGGGATAGTTTGTTCCTCTCCTATTTTTAGTTTCTTTTGTTCTTCTTTTCCTAAATATTGTGCGCTATTGGATTTCCTTACTTCCTCTATTGTTTCTTCTATCTGTCCCTGATCGTATTTTTTATCCACAAATCTATCTTTGAGGGTCTCTGCCTGTTCCATGTATTTTTATTCTTCTGTACAATTATTTTTTAATCTAATGAATATTAATTTTTAGATTTAGTGATTTATAAACAATAAGATTGTCTACACACCAAAACATTTAAAAAATGTTTTTGATGTAAATAGCTACATTGAAAAATTCAGTTGTCATTTTTCCTTTTTTCCCTGGCTAGAGAATGCTCCTAAGAGACACTTAGGAGCATTCTCTAGCCAGGGAAAAAAAGGAAAAATGACAACTGAATTTTTCAATGTAGCTATTTACATCAAAAACATTTTTTAAATGTTTTGGTGTGTAGACAATCTTATTGTTTATAAATCACTAAATCTAAAAATTAATATTTTGATCACTTATCTTACAAGTCTGGTGTATGCGCCCATCATTCTTGTTTAATTGAGTAAAACATTTTTCCCAAATCCTCCTTTGCAACATCCGACAGGAGGAGATAGTCATCTGTATAACACCACCACTTAATGAGACCTTTTGGTGGCATTATATAGACAAGAGTCTCCTCCTATAGGTCCATATACATATTTGCATTACTAAGGGCCAATTTCACCCCCATGGCTATGCCTTTTTCTTGCAAACAATAGTGGTCATCCCAACAGAAATAGTTGTGATACAAAACTTAGCACATCAGCTCCAATATATATAGCCTCTGCGTTTTGCTAATCTCTGGATTTCAAGGGATCTCTAGATAATAGTTCAGATTTTCCCATTACTACCACCCCCTCCCTTATACCACCCAACCCTTATCAGTAGGCTTTATTACTAGATTTGTATCCTTATGTATATTGATCAATGTTTCTTTTTTAATCAAATTAAATCTTTTCAGGGGTTTCTTTCCTGTGTTGCCAAGTCTTTTAGCAGCATCCCTTAAAATACCTCTAGAGTGGAAGGTTTAGCTGGAGGGTTAAATGTGGATGGTTTCTTTAGGGTAGTGTGAATATACTCAGATTTTTTTTTTTTGTGTGCGTTTTACATACAGATGAATTGTAGCAAAGTGCCTTTTAATATGTAGTCTTCTTATATATTTATGTATATCAATGAATGTTTCAAACTTATTTTGCTTTATTTTAGTTCCTTATTAATTAGCTTTATAAAGTGGTAAGTTATGTACCAAACAGGTTGAAAACTGTAACCTTTTTTTCTTTTTTCTGTCTATTCAGATCTGTATTTTTTTTCTTTCTTACATCTCCCTCTTCTTCTCCTTCCAAATTCCTTTTATTTTTTACCCTTTCTGTCATGGTCACAATCGCTTCTAGTAGAGATTTGTATTCATCCTAAAAATTCTCCGAGAGGTTTTCCAGTGTAATAAAGCAATTGATTATGGGAATTTTTATTTATGCTATTCCGCTATATAAATGTTAAAATCATCCTCTTGCTGTTTTTATAGCTGTCACTCCCATAGGAGATAGCGTTCTAATGTTTTAATTTTTTGTATTCTCATTTGGGGGAATTGTGTGCTTAGCTATATTCAGTCTTATTGGTAAGTTTCTTTATTGTTTTATTCCCTTCAGGGGAATTAAAATATCCATATTGTCTTAAGCCTGCTTGATAAATTCTTGTTTTTTTGTCACTATGTCTCTCCTCTCATGTTTTATTTAGGGTGGAATTGGGTGTGGTCTATTTGGGGATTTGCTTTTAATAGATTTTTTTCTCTAATGGGGGTATTGGTATATGATTTAATACTTGGTTGTTTATATGTGTTTTTGTTATAGGGGATATGTGTATATCCAGCTTTTTTTAAATTGGTTTGCCATTTATAGACCCCTGATCTGAGCTGAAAGTCACCCTCTCATATAGTTTTCATATTGTTTCTTAATTATCTTTTTCATATTTTTTTTAAATCTTTCTACAGTTTCAGTGGAAAGCTTTTCATACATATTTTGGCAATTGTGCCTAGCACCTTCAAATTCCCCTCTTATATCCTCTGTTATGGTGTTAATATTTTTTTTTATCTTATTGTGTCTAGCAATTAATTCTATCGCCCCTTCCCCACATTTTTTTATATATACATTTGATGATTTATACTTCCTGGTGAACCCCATAAAAAAATAAAACAGAAATTGCCTCCCAAAAAATAAAAGCAATCAAAAAGTCATATGTTCCCACAAAATGGTACCAATGAAAACTACAGACCGTCCCACAAAATGCTCTACATTGACAGGAAAATATAAAATGTTATGGATGTTAGTATATGGTGATGCAAAATATAACAGATCTTTAATAAAAAGTGATTTTATGATGCAAAAGCAATAAACCATGAAAGAAACTACTGTATATAAATTTGGTGCACAGAAAAGAGAGGAGCTTGAGTGCAACAAGAGCAATACTGATGTCCTTATTGCACCAAAGGCCTAATTTGTATATTAAGAAAAGTATCATAACTTGGGAATGGAGCCTCGGATCAACAAAAAGAAAGCAGATTTTTAATCAGGTGAACCACAGCTCTGTGTCTATGCAAACACTTGGATAGGGAAGTGGCAGATGCCCTTTAAGACCAACATGGGCTGTACTTCCAAACACATAGCATAACATAAAGAATTTATCCTCACATGGACTACAGTAACATACAATCATTCAAAATATCATTGATTATTTATAAATGTCATCTTGTGAAACAACTGATATTTCATTGTTTTCTAGTGGTGTGTTTCAGCTGCTACAAAAACAAGCATTAAATATTCCTATTTGCAAGCTGTCACACATTTTTTCTAACATCAATTATTTGGCAATGAAGAAAATACTTGCTAGTTCTCTATAATTCTAGTAAAACATTCTCATTGAGTTGTTAAAACTCTTGCTTTAGCTATACATATTTATATAATGAAGCTGCTAGATCATATTCGTAAAGTCATACTGAGGTTTATTAGGCTGTTGGTGGCATATAAAAATTCCTGAAGTTAAATACCCATGTATCAGACTTTATGTAGAGCTGAGAAGGCTGCTGGATCAGAAAGCTGCATCAACTATTTTGCTTATTTATCCAAATAAATAAAGAGGATTATTGCAGAATAATCTTTCCGATGTTCCTTGGTGATTGCCACCCAAGTGCTTCCCTTTTTTTGCTGCCAGTTAAACATTGTCACCATTGGCTTCAGTAGAACTGTGGCAGATTTGCCAGGGATGACATATCAAAAATATAAATGAGTTTAAAAAATTCAGCAGGACATTCAGAAACCTGAAAATAAAGAGTGATATCCAGTCAGTTCAAGTCAAACCTCAACCTTATTAGCTTTCATAGTAACATACTGTAGTAATATAGTATATAAGGCGGAAAAAATACTTTTGTCCATCCAGTTCAGCCTGTTATCCTGCAAGTTGATCCAGAGGAAGGCAAAAAAAAAACTGTGAGGTAGAAGCCAATTTTCCCCACTTAAGGGGGGGGGGGGGGGGGGGAAACAAAATTCCTTCCGAACTCAAATCAGGCAGATAACTCCCTGGATCAATGACCCCTCTCTACTAGCTATAGCCTGTAATTTTATTACACTCCAGAAATACATCCAGGCCCAGCTTTTAACTCTTTTATTGTACTCACCATCACCACTGCCTCAGGCAGAGATTCCCATAGTCTCACTGCTCTTACCATAAAGAATCCTTTTCTATGTTTGTGTACAAACCTTCTTTCCTCCAGATGCAGAGGATGCCCCCTCGTCACAGTCACAGTCCTGGGGATAAATAGATGATGGGAGAGATCTCTGTACTGACCCCTGATATATTTATACATAGTAATTAGATCTCCCCTCAGTCGTCTTTTTTCTAAAGTCAATAACCCTAATTTTGATAATCTTTCAGGGTACTGTAATTCCCTCATTCCCATAATTACTTTAGTTGCTCTCCTCTGAAGCCTCTCCAGCTCTGCTATGTCTGCCTTGTTTACAGGAGCCCAGAACTGTACACAGTTCTCCATGTGTGGTCTGACCAGTGATTTGTAAAGAGGTAGGACTATGTTCTCATCACGGGCATCTATGCCCCTTTTGATGCAACCCATTATCTTATTGGCCTTGGCAGCAACTGTCTGACACTGGGTTTTACAGCTTAGTTTGCTGTTCACTAAAATACCTAGGTCCTTTTCCATGTCAGTGTTACCCAGTGTTTTACCATTTAGAATGTACGGGTGACTTGCATTATTCCTACCCATGTGCATAACCTTACATTTGTCAGTGTTAAACCTCATCTCCCACTTCTCTGCCCAAGCCTCCAATTTATCCAGATCCCTCTGTAGCAGTATACTGCCCTTTTCCATGTCAATTACTTTACACAGTTTAGTGTCATCTGCAAAAATTACTGTGCAAACCTTCTACAAGATCATTAATAAATATATTGAAGAGTATTGAGGTATTCCACTCGTGACAGTGACCCAATCTGAGTGTGTACCATTAATAACCACCCTTTGTTTTATATTATTGAGCCAGTTACTTACCCATATACAGACATTTTCTTCCAGTCCAAGCATTCTAATTTTATATACTAACCTTTTATGTGGTACAGTGTCAAATGCTTTGGAGAAGTCCAGATATGCGACATCCATGGATTCACCAATGTCAAGTCTAGAACTTACCTCCTCATACAAACTGATTAAATTAGTTTTACATGACCGATCCCTCATGAAGCCATGCTGATATGGCATTATTTGCTTAGATGGAAGATAACATCATACTGTATACGCAAGACTACAGACTGTTTACTCTGCAATTAAAGGCAATGTAAAAACATGGATATTTTTACTAATTAGAACCAGATACTAATATATTGTTTCATACATGTTTTATATACTGACTGTAGAATTGTAATTTTTTATTTTATGTATATGAGTCTACAGAGTTTACAGAAAATCTACTACTAAGGGAAATCGATGAGGCAGCAAATCATAATGAGGTTGTTATTATGGGGGACTTAATATTTCCAAATATACACGGGGAAACTAAAACCTGTAGATCTTGAAGGAAACAGGTTCTTGACAATAACCAAAGAAAATTACCTTGCCAAGCTGGTTCAGGATACGACTAGAGGGACGGCCATACTGGACTTAGTATTAACCAATAGACCTAACAGAACAACAGATGTGACGGTTAGGGGACACCTGTAAAGTAGTGACCATAAAATAATAACCTTCCATAACCTTCAAAAGAGTGTTTCTTCATGGAGGCACAAAATACCAAACTTCAAAAAAAGCTAAATTTGACAAGCTAAGAGAGGCGATTATTCTCATTAACTGGGACAACATTGTCAAAAATGCAGCCGCAAAATGGAATATGTTTAAAAGCATCCTAAACTGTAATTGTGAGAGGTATATACTCTATGTGAATAAAGGTTAAGGAACAGAAAAAAAAAAACAATGTGGATAATTAGAATTGTAAAGGAAGCAATAAATAAATAAAAAAAGAAAGCAGAAAGGTACCGAGGAAGCATTGAAAAAATATAAGGAAAAAAATTTAACATGTAAAAGACAAATAATACGGGTAGTACGGTGGCTCGGTGTTTAGCACTGGTGCCTTGCAGTGCTGGGGTCCTTGATTCGAATCCGACCAAGAACAACATCTGCATGGAGTTTGTATGTTCTCCCTGTGTTTGCATGGGCTTCCTTCCACACTCAAAAGACTTACTGATAGGGAGGCAATCAAGGGGTTGAATCTGGGCAAGGCCCCGGGACCGGATGGGATTCCATTGGAAGTTTATTCTAGATATGTGGACATTCTGGGACCGCAGCTCCTGCGTATGTATAAGGCGTCCTTGGCTGGTGGCGCGCTCCCGGAATCATTGTATGAGGCTTCAATTGTAGTTCTGCTAAAACCTGACAAAAACCCTTTGGAGTGTGGGTCATATCGCCCTATATCACTGCTAAATCTAGACTATAAAATTCTAGCCAAGATATTAGCAAACAGAATAAATAGGGTAATATCCTCCATTATACATGAAAACCAGTACGGCTCTACTTCCAGTAACATAAGAAGGGCACAGGTTATTGCTCAGCTTGGATGTGTGCAAAGGAAATAATGGGCTTTGGCTGCGTTAGACACGGCCAAAGCGTTCGATTCAGTAGAATGGCCCTACTTAGTGCCTTAGTGCAGGTCCTCAGATACTTTGGCTTCAGTCCTGCATTCATCAGCTGGATTAATATCCTTTACAAATCCCCATCCGTGAATATTATGATAAATGGCTCCCTGTCATCAACATTTAAGCTATATAGGGGAACCAGGCAGGGTTGCCCTCTGTCTCCCCTTTTATTTGAGGTAGCTATTGAGCATCTAGCACTAAGGATCCGCCAGGATGCCACATTTAAAGGAATATCTCTGGGGAATAGAGAGGATCGGTTAGGCTTATATGCTGATGACCTCATTTTATACATGGACTCAGTGGAGTCTACATTGCCCAGGGCAATAACCCTTATTGAGCAGTTCGGCTCCTTTTCTGGTCTTTGCATAAACTGGTCAAAATCGGCCATTATGCCTCTATGGACCTCAGACTGGCCATCCATTTATTAAAACTTGATGGTAGTAGACAGTTTCAAGTATTTAGGAGTCATTATCATGAAAGAACCACTTATTTCACATGAACTAAACACACGGATAAATTTAAATCCTGGAACACCCTATCGTTGTCCACCATGGGTCGGATAAATCTAATCAAAATGATTCTCCAACCTACAGCTCTATACTTGCTAGAACATGCCTGTGTCCCGATCCCCCAAACATTTTTTGATAAATTGCACTCAATTATGGTGACATTCATATGGGGCAAGAACAGACGGAAACTGGCCATTCAGTCTCTGCAAAGGACCTGGGACAATGGGGGAGCGGCCTTGCCAGACCTATTTTCGTATTTCCTTGCTGGTCAATTGCGATATTTGGTGCCATGGGTGACCCGGGATGTGCTTCCCAATTCTGAATACTATTTGCAAGAACATTTGCGGCTCTCCAATCGGTCTATCTCACTTCTACAGATCCATAGACTTGCGCACCAGGTTTGGAGAGCTGCAAAGCTGCAGCAATTCAATGACCTACCGGATGATATTCCACTGTGGAATAATCCAATGTTTCCTCATCTGTCACATTGTGAAGGGGAGAATGTATGGAAAGGATATGGGGTACATTATCTGAAAGATCTATATGTAAATGGTATCCTATTTTCCTTTTCTCAGCTACAGACCAAGGTTGGAATCTTACTCCCACATTTCTTTAGATATTTACAGCTGAGACATGCCCTTCAGGCTCTTAATAGGTCGGTCTCAGCCTATCCACTCATTGGGGTTTTTAGAACACAGGGGCCAAGGGGACTAATATCTTCCCTTTACACTCACCTGCTAAACCTCAGAATCTCTATTTCTCCCTTGGGTGCGGAGAGTAAGTGGAGAGGCAGCATACCCACTTTATCAGCTGAGGAGTGGAGCGAGGCCCTAGAGGCCCCGGTAGCTGTATCGCCGTCTCTCACTAATAGGCTGATGCAACTTTTTATCCTACATAGATGTTACTTCACCCAGACCAGACTTTTAAAATGGGTAGGAGGCCCCATGCGGGATGCCACCGGTGTGCGCAGCTGAATGCGGATTTCTGGCACCTCATATGGGACTGCAGCTACATTTGCCCAGTTCGGAGGGCAGTGGTGGATGTTATATCTACCATGATCCCAGATACCCTACCGGTATGCCCCAAGGCTTGTCTCCTGAGGATACTTGAGGGCGACTCACGCCCACATTATACACTCACCTTTATCAGGGAAATTATTTTCCTTGCCAGAAAAGCGATTGCTCTCAGATGGGTGGCGGATAGACCCTCCACCGTTGGCCAATGGAAGTCCCTAGTCAACAACATTATTCCCCTGGAGAAGATTATTTATTCCCGCAGGAAAAAAAATTACACTATTAAAAAAGAATACTAGAGTATTCTTTTTTAATAGTGTAAATTTTTTTCCAAAACAGAAGTTCAGAAGAGGCAAAAAAAATTGACAAAAAAAAAAGCACTATATTAGCTAAATTACAGTCTATGTGTGTATTTTACGAATATTCGCTATATATTGCTATAACTTTGTGAAATTATAGCAATATAGCGAATATTCGTAAAATACACATATTAGCCATAGCCATATCCAACCAATAGGAAAGTTGCCTTCTACAGTTAAAAGAAAATCACTATTCGCAAATAATTAAATCACATATTATTCGCGATAAATAGAATAATGACGAATATTCGATTTCGACTATGGCACCTCCCGCTCATCACTAATCACCACTTCCTCAGGCAGAGAGTTCCATAGTATTAGCTAAATTACAGTCTATATGTTTATTTTACGAATATTCGCTATATTGCTATTTGAGTAAATTCGATTTGTTTCCCAACTTCATTTTAAGGCTACATGCACACGACCGTTGTGTGTTTTGCGGTCTGCAAAACACGGATGGCGTCCGTATGTGTTCCGTAATTTGCGGAACGGCACTGACAGCCATTGATATAACTACCTATTCTTGTCCGTTTTGCGGACAAGAATAGGACAGGTTATATTTTTTTTGCGGACCACGGAACGGAGCAACGGATGCGGACAGCACACGGAGTGCTGTCCGCATCTTTTGCGGCCCCATTGAAGTGAATAGGTCCTCATCCAAATTGCAAAAACTGCGTCTCGGATGCGGACCAAAACAGCGGTCGTGTGCATGAGGCCTAATGCAGTCACCATACAGCATTAAAATGTATGGGTTGCGAGGAGGCAAAATTCATTAAGGCTGTTTTAAAAAGCTTTTAAAGTTTTAGAATCGAAGCCTAAAGTTCTTAATCAAAGTCTCGTGAGACAAATTTTGCCTCCGCGCAGAGCATGCATTTTGATTCTGTATAGAGACAGGTCTCTGCATAGCATTAAAACAAAGTTGGGGAACTAATTGACTTATGATCTTGAATCCGATGTGCAATTCGGTCACCCCTCGTAATAATATTACAGGTCATAAATACTAGATTTCTAGAGAGGTTGTTGATCCAGGGAGTTATTCTGATCGCCTGATTGGAGTCAGGAAGGAATTTTTTCCCCTTAAATGAGGAAAATTGTCTTCTACCTCACAGGCCATTGTTTTATTTCTCTGTATCATCTTGCAGGATAACAGGCTGAAGTGGATGGAGGAATGTCTTTTTTCAACCTATGTTACTTTGATTGTGGGGCAGCTATTTTGCCCTAGTCTGCTCCTTTGCTGGGTCAACAGCAGTTCAAATCTTTTCTTTACAGGAGCCACATATAAATGGTGCAGATAAGTCACTTATTGACTTCTATGTTCTAGGCATGCTCTGTGACCTGTGCGGGGGGGGGGGAAGTGAAGTTGCAAGGGAGTGGATCAGCCCTTTTAAATTGTTTAATACATTCTTTGAGTATAATGGAAGTGTCCCTGACAGAGCAGAGGGAGTCAACCTATATTTTTCTGTCTTGTGTTTAAAATTGGGTTTAAAGATACAGTGCATCAATCAGAGCCATTGCCTGTAGTAACTGTCTCACTTACCATTGGATATTCTTAATCTGATGCAATAAATGCTGTGTTTTAAAGAATCGGTGAGGGCAACACTTTCAATTCTTACTGAAGACCAATCAAAAGTGTTTTTGCAGGCTGAGGGGTTATGTGTCAGTCAGAAGGAAAGAGATAGGAGAAGGAGGATGAGGTTGTGTATGAGAATGGTAACTAAAAGCAGGGACGATAGAGCTACTGATACCTAGGGTTGAGGAAAAACTGGATTGAGCAATACAGAGATATTTTTAATGAAAATCTGGTCCAGAGTGCTTTGGACCTCAGACTGGGCCAAAGGTTCACCTTTCAACAAGACTGACCTTGAGCACACAGCCAAGACAACACATCAGTGGCTAAGGGACAACTCTGTGAATGTCTTTGAGTGGCCCAGCCGGATCTTGACTTGAACCCAATCAAACATCTCTGACGAGACCTGAAAATGGCTGTCCACCGATGGTCCCCATCCAACCTGACATAGTTTGAAAGGATCTGCAGAGAAGAATGGCAGACAATCACTCCCCAAATCTAGGTGTGCAAACCTTGTGGCATCATATCCAAGAATACTGGAGGCTGTAATCGCTGCCAAAGGTGCTTCGACTATGTCCTGAGTAAAGATTTCAAACGTTCTGTTTTCCCGTTGTCATTATGAGGTATTGGGTGCAGAATGATGTGGAAAAACTAGATTTTTTTTATTTTAAATTAGAACAAGGCCGCAACATAACAAAATATTTTTAAAAGTGAAAGGGTCTGAAGACTTTTTAAATGCACTGTATCCCTGTAGTATCCTTGGATCATTCTGAGAGATGAAAGCTATCACAAAGAACAAGCAGCTCCCCCAATCAACGCACAGGGGAGCCATTTGGGTCCTCAGAGCTAAGCGCTCATGGGGAAAGGCACATCACAACCGACCACGGTATCTGGGGGGTTAACTGTCTATGATTGGCATTATCACTGATCACAGACCATAGCACCGGATTACATGTTTAAAGACCTGATTTCCACCATACATGTACGGTGGAGGTTGGGAAGGGGTTAAAAGGAGTCTGTCACCAGAAAAGTCACTGTTAAACTAGACATGGTGTTTTGTGGGACTAGCTCAGCTGAATGTAATGATACCTTTCACTTAGTGATCTGTAGCTTCATTCTTTAGAAAAAGTACTTTTAATCTATACGCAAATGAGCAGTTAAGTGCACCAAGGGTGGGCCCAAACCACTCTTTGTTCATACACTTGCACCTCTTGCTTTCCCTATCAGTACCTCCCTCTACTTCTATATTTCTATATTGACAGAGCCAAGTTCCTGAATAGTTAGCTAGCTTGTAAATTGAAAAGTTTGTGGATAGCTTACCACCCTCCTCAATCAGGTAAGGGTGCTCTAGTCGAAAAACTGCTCACTCAGTCAGTCCAAAAAAGAGAAATTGAATAGAAAAAACGGCTGGCACTCACTATGTGGTTCACATCAAACAACTGATTTATTTACCGCCAATTCACCATGGAATAATAGCAGCAATGTATACAATTTACAATAAAAACAATATAATGTTTAAAAAAAAAACTAAAAAGAATAAAATACAAAACACTAAAATATAAAGCACTAAAATACAAGGCAGATTGTATAACTGTAGAAACGTAACACAATAAGATCTCCTGGATAGATATTGGATTCTGTGTGTCACAATAATCCTTTGCCTAATGGCAGTATGTATCCAAGTCACTTGTATTACGGATACTGTATCTTTAAATGTGAAATGTTACCAAGTCCGTTCAATGTCCACAGTAGATTAGCTCGATTGATCCGGAAGCTGCAATGGCTTATGATATCGAATGCTGCTAGGGGATGCCGTTTCCCTCTTTGTGTTTAACTATAGCAGTCCTTATAATACGGCTTTCAATAACTTTGCCTGTTATGTATTGCAGGAAAATGTCGCTTACCCGTCTCAGGGAGTCTTTAGCAGTCGGGTTCGGCCGCTCGTTGCACCGCTCACTTTCGGCGTCCTCGCACTCTGGTGTTTGTCACGTGGTATCCCAGAAGTATCGCGGGACTTGGAAACTTTGTTCCGATGTTCCTATGAGTGGTGTTAGTTGAGATTAGAAAAATGGAGCGCTCCACTTGTGAAAGATAATCTAGATCTTGTCGGTCATGTCCCAAATGTTGCTGTATTCAGGGATATAACGCTAAACGCGTTTCGAGGACTTCAATCCTCTTCCTCAGTAGCTATATCCCTGTTAGTACGTCCTCCCTTTTTATATCTCTCCGGGCAGTCCACAAAATCTGGATTGGAATCTCATTTTCGCATGATGCGGTTTCAGTGCGTTTTTAATGCGGTTTTAAAATCGCATATGCGTTTTTCATTTTTCTCATCTCAACTAACACCACTCATAGGAACATCGGAACAAAGTTTCCAAGTCCCGCGATACTTCTGGGATACCACGTGACAAACACCAGAGTGCGAGGACGCCGAAAGTGAGCGGTGCAACGAGCGGCCGGACCCGACTGCTAAAGACTCCCTGAGACGGGTAAGCAACATTTTCCTGCAATACATAATAGGCAAAGTTATTGAAAGCCGTATTATAAGGACTGCTATAGTTGAACACAAAGAGGGAAACGGCATCCCCTAGCAGCATTCGATATCATAAGCCATTGCAGCTTCCGGATCAATCGAGCTAATCTACTGTGGACATTGAACGGACTTGGTAACATTTCACATTTAAAGATACAGTATCCGTAATACAAGTGACTTGGATACATACTGCCATTAGGCAAAGGATTATTGTGACACACAGAATCCAATATCTATCCAGGAGATCTTATTGTGTTACGTTTCTACAGTTATACAATCAGTGCCTTGTATTTTAGTGCTTTATATTTTAGTGTTTTGTATTTTATTCTTTTTAGTTTTTTTTTTAAACATTATATTGTTTTTATTGTAAATTGTATCCATTGCTGCTATTATTCCATGGTGAATTGGCGGTAAATAAATCAGTTGTTTGATTTGAACCACATAGTGAGTGCCAGCCGTTTTTTCTATTCAATTTCTCTTTTTTGGACTAACTGAGTGAGCAGTTTTTCGACTAGAGCACCCTTACCCACCTCAAGATGGATATGTGGAATCACATCGAACTAAAAAAACTAAAAGTAGACACCTTTCTATTTGAAGTAACACCTATGGAAAATATAGAGACTAAATCTGTACATGACACATTTAGAGAATTAGAACATTTGGTTATAAAACAGTTGAAACAAAACTGGGAGATCAGATCCTTACGCCAATATTTAGATCTAGATAGGATCCCAAAAGGCTTACAACTACTGAAAACCCCAGCACAGGATTTATATGGGGAGGAATTTAGCCTGGAATGGGCAAACCTCCTACATATACAATCACGGGCATTAGTTGAATTAATTATAAAAAGGAGAGTACAAATTTTGGGAAATATTACAGAAGAAATCAATCGGATGAAAATAAAAATAGAACAACTACCCAAAGATAGCATTTTAAACTTATGACAGGACAGAATATGCAAGAGTTTGGATAAAATTGAATCTGAAATAATTGCAAAAAAAAGCAAAAAACATAGCTTGGTCCCCAAACCACAACACAGAGACCATAAAGAGGTAGAGAATAGAGATAGACCTGTAGTAATCCCTGTAGAACAAATAAGACCTACAATACCAACGAGAAATAGGTTTGAAACATTGGCGCAGCAGCCTTTTTTAGATGGGACTCCACCCCACCATTCACCAAGGATAAAACCAGACATTTACGATCACCGGAGCACAACAGGAGGGAACAAACCCCCCAGAGACATCAATACAACTTGAGACATCACAAGCACCACAGACAGGAAGAATTGCATTATTCACCGCACCAGGCACGTCCATCAGGACAGAGGGACTACCAGAGAACATCACCAAATTACACTCAGAGGGAAATGCAGCAACAACCATATCACAATTACCAGTCCAAAACAATAAGACACGGAGGGGGAGGAAAAAGAAGGACTCACAGATAAACACATATAATATGGAACAGGATAATATTATCAATTTGAGTAACACTAAACTAACAGTAGCACAGAGTTCCCTTTTAAATAAAGGACTAAAATTCGCACCCAGCGCAGAATTAAATAAATTCAATACCTACATTGGGATTCAGAAATTTATGAGAAACATATGCCTAAAAAAATACTTTATTAAAAATCTGACTTCTACAACTATACAAAGAGAAGAAAGTTTCAAACATACAAATCTAAGGAATAAATCAAAAAAATTTCCCAGGAATGAAATTGGCCCAGAAATGGGAAGTTTTCAGAAAAATGTTGAAGCTGATCTCAGAAAAATAAAAGAAAAACAACTGTACAGAAAAAATCTATCAAATGGAGAAGTGTCTACAATTAGGGAATTACAAAAGAATGAGAAGATCATGATTCGCCCCGCAGACAAAGGTGGGGCCATTGTGGTCTTGGATACCGCAAAGTACACACAGGAGTGCATGAGACAACTCTCTGACAGTTTTACATATAAAAAACTTGAAACAGATCCCACAAAGGGATTTAGTGACAAGTTAGAAGAATACTGCCAGAGAGGTGCCCAGATGGGTATATTGTCACAACAAGAATCTGACTATATTATGGGGACGCCCGGAAGACTCCCGGTCTTTTATTGCCTTCCTAAGGTGCACAAGGACATGGAGAGTCCTCCGGGCCGCCCCATAGTATCAGGTATTGGCTCTTTAACATCCAATCTATCAAGATACATAGATACATGGCTACAACCCATGGTGAAAACCACTAGATCATACTTGAGAGATACTACTCAAATTATTCGAGTATTGGAAGGGTTGAAGGTGGGAGAGGACTGGATTATGACTATGTTGGATATCCAGTCCCTCTACACAGTAATAGACCATGAAGCCGGGATAAGAGCCATTAGAGCACAACTGGAGAATAATAAAACAATGAAGAAGCAACAAATAGATTTTATTTTAAAAGGGATTGAACACATCTTACAACACAACTATTTTTATTTCGAAGGGAGTTTTTATTTACAGATTAGAGGAACCGCCATGGGCACCAGGTTTGCCCCCAGCTATGCAAACCTGTTCCTAGCACAATGGGAGCGGGAGACTATTGATTTGCATAGAGGGGGCAACCTGGTGCTCTGGCGTCGTTATATAGATGATGTTCTCTTAATTTGGAAGGGAGATCAAGATAGTCTTAATAAATTCATAGTGGAACTGAATATTAATACATTGAATTTAGTTTTCACCCAAAGTACGAATAGGACAGAAATTGAATTTTTAGATTTGTCAATTACAAGAGTAGCTGAAAAGTATATTTGTAAGACATACCAAAAACCTTCGGCCAGGAATGCTTTTATTTTACATACCAGTTGCCATTTGCCAAACTGGTTATTAAATGTACCCTTCGGACAGTTCCGTAGATTGAAATGGAACTGTACCGAAGAGGCCCAGTTTGAGGTAGAAGCAATGCATTTAAGAGATAAATTCCTGGCCAAACAATATCCGAGCAACATACTAGAAGGGTCATTGGAAAAGGTTAGGAAACTACCAAGGAGTACACTATTAACTGACAAAATAGTTGAACAGAATGAGACAGACTCCCAATTCAGGATTATCCTTCCTTATATAACACAAAGGAGAAAAGTGGAAGAAATTATTAAACGTCATTGGCATCACCTTCTACAAGACAAAGTTATAGGCAGGATAATACCTCCAAGACCCCAAATAATATATACGAGGGCGGCCAATTTAGGGATAAAAGTAGCCCCTTCAATTAGGAATGTGAAGACCAAAATATCAAATGCTGGGAGACTGACTAACTTGAAAGGTTTTTATAAATGTGGACAATGTATTTGTTGCAAAACCACAAATATTCCAAGGAACACCAAGAGGGTATCTTCCACACAAAATTCTTTTGTGTGGGAGATAGAACACTTCCTTACATGCAATTCTGTGAGCGTGATTTATCTTCAAGACAATATATCGGACGGACTAAGAGGGCCTTGAGAGTGAGGATATCCGAACATATTTCCAATATTAGGAAGGGATATGAAAAACACTCACTCTCAAGGCACTTCAAAGAAGCCCACGGACAAGACCCTAAAGGTTTGTCCTTTGTGGCTCTAGAAAAAATTGACAAACATTAGAGGGGTGGAAACCACATTGAGTGGATGTCAAGGGCAGAATCCAAGCAAATCTATAATTTTGGAAGCCTGTTACCAGCCGGTTTAAATGCGGAATTAGAAATTTTTGGCTTCCTATAGATTGGGCGGTGTGCCCCTCATTCAATTAGGGATCACATGTCTAGCCGTTTACTGGCTCTGTGATCCCCTCTTGTTGATGGGCCCACCTCCCCTTTTGCTACGTTCTATTACTTTGATTACATCTATTATTGTTATATCATGTTTGTCAATTTTAGAAGAAATATAAGGTATATAGGATGACGCCCTTTCACGCACTAAACCCCTTCTCTTCTATGACTTATCACCTAGCCCTCATCAGTTTTTAAAGCAATATTTACTCCTTTTTTAACATTTTTTAATATTTTGTAGATTATTCTTATATTGTACATTGTATCATCATTCTGTTTTGGCATATGATTGTATATTAAGATGTTGCGGTTCAAATACAACAAAAAACGCATATGCGATTTTAAAACCGCATTAAAAACGCACTGAAACCGCATCATGCGAAAATGAGATTCCAATCCAGATTTTGTGGATTGCCCGGAGAGATATAAAAAAAGGGAGGACGTACTAACAGGGATATAGCTACTGAGGAAGAGGATTGAAGTCCTCGAAACGCGTTTAGCGTTATATCCCTGAATACAGCAACATTTGGGACATGACCGACAAGATCTAGATTATCTTTCACAAGTGGAGCGCTCCATTTTTCTAATCTCAACTAACACCACTCATAGGAACATCGGAACAAAGTTTCCAAATCCCGCGATACTTCTGGGATACCACGTGACAAACACCAGAGTGCGAGGAGGCCGAAAGTGAGCGGTGCAACGAGCGGCCGAACCCGACTGCTAAAGACTCCCTGAGACGGGTAAGCGACATTTTCCTGCAATACATAACAGGCAAAGTTATTGAAAGCCGTATTATAAGGACTGCTATAGTTAAACACAAAGAGGGAAACGGCATCCCCTAGCAGCATTCGATATCATAAGCCATTGCAGCTTCCGGATCAATCGAGCTAATCTACTGTGGACATTGAACGGACTTGGTAACATTTCACATTTAAAGATACAGTATCCGTAATACAAGTGACTTGGATATATACTGCCATTAGGCAAAGGATTATTGTGACACACAGAATCCAATATCTATCCAGGAGATCTTATTGTGTTACGTTTCTACAGTTATACAATCAGTGCCTTGTATTTTAGTGCTTTATATTTTAGTGTTTTGTATTTTATTCTTTTTAGTTTTTTTTTTTAAACATTATATTGTTTTTATTGTAAATTGTATCCATTGCTGCTATTATTCCATGGTGAATTGGCGGTAAATAAATCAGTTGTTTGATGTGAACCACATAGTGAGTGCCAGCCGTTTTTTCTATTCAAGTTAGCTAGCTTGGCCTTGTCAACCAAGAAGTAGGGGTCGGATGGGGGATAGCTATTAGATTGTCAGGGGTCCCACCACTGGGATATCCATCATTGATCATAACGGGAGCCCTATACCCCGAAATGAATGGTGCGTATGGTCGAGTGTTCATTCTATATTTGACTATATTTGGCAGTTTCATTGTGAATAAAAGGAACAGCACATTGCATGCTTATCCAGCTACTCCATAAATTTTGAGTTGCAGGCCTCGGTTCTCGTGATCCTTTGGGATCCCAGCGGTTGAACTGTGCTTCAGTTATAGATATCTAAAGGGCAAATATAAAAGATTTGTTTACTTTTTATTCTTTTAATTGTGATATAGTCTTCAAAAGGCATCAGCAACCTCAGCGAAACTACGACTTGCAGCATCCTCTATTCACTTGTTTTGCAGTTCTGAGAATAACAGAGTAAGTATGCATGCTGGGGGAGGTAGTTCAAGAACAGCTGGAGTTCCAGAGGTTGCTGACCCCTGATCTGACATAATGTAGTGATATCATGTTGAATAGAAAGAGAGCCTAACACAGAAATGTGTGTTTCTCAACAATATACAAACCGGATTCCAAAAAAGTTGGGACAGCAAGTGACAGTATGACACCTATATATATTTGTGTGTGAGGGGAAGGAAAGTGTGGGATGATGGTGAGGAGGGGAACGGCGTTGGTGGCTGCCATGGGAACCTGGTACAACGTGTTTGGCAGCGCTGGGAGTGGGGATGTGGTGTGGTGACCGTGTGCATGCATGATCAGAAAACGTAGCAAACATGAAAACCGTGACTTGGAGTGAAACTGTGACATGGTTTGACAAGGAAAAGGTGAAATGAACGAGCTGGTACAGGGGCAGCCGTGAGGCCCTGTGCTGTACCGTATGACAAGACTTGCCTGATCCGGAGCATGACAGACAAGAAAATAGCCAGTGACTTGTGAACGAAAAAATAGCGTGACATGAGTGAACGAAAGGTGAAATGAATTGAGCCAGTACAGGGGACAACCGTGAGGCCCCGTGCTGTACCGTGTGGATGGCTCATTGACAGGCATGACTGACATGAAAATCGGCATGATTCGAGAGTGAGAAAACCTGACCTGAGTCCAACAATGGCGAAACGAAAATGAGTGGCACAGAGGAACAAGCGGAGAGGCCCCGAGCTGTCCCATGTGGACGACCCACAGCTTCACGGGCCACGCGACCCACAGTGAAACCGGGCGGAGCAGGAAGAACGGAAACAGGAATGCTCCAAATCCAGAACACCGACTGCGACGAACTTCCAGAAACTCAGCAACTCGCAAGCAAAACTCCCGCGACTCCCGAAGCGACTCTCTCTCTCAAAGCTCAGACCTCGGACGGTGCAGGAGCCAGGTAAAGGGGGTGCCCTAAATAGGCTGGAGGCGGACCTCAGCCCCTCCCACAAATCCAGGCAAACTGCCTTCACACATATGCATTGTCTAAGGGGTACTCTTTTTCATTATGAAGAGCCCATAGTATGCCAAGTAGACATGCGCAGTATTGTAGACCAGGCGATGCCCCCACTACGCTAAGTAGCTGAGTATGTGTGTGCAGTATTGTAGTCCAGGTGATGTGCCTAGTATGCCAAGTAAAGTACGTGTGTGTAGTATCGAAGGCCAGGCGATGCCCCTCTGGGTTTCTGGGAAAAATATTCTAATTAGATTTCCTAAACCTATCTGTTGCCAGCAGATGTTAGGCATGATAAGTTGCATATATTTTACCCAGAAATTCAAAAGAGCATTGTCCTGCCAACAATAGTTGTCAAGTGTATGAACTGGTCTCCATAGTAGAAATAGTACCCACCCACAGGTCCCCCCCTAAGGCTTTGTAACTAGAAATATTGTTCTTGTGCTTTTCTTCTGAAAGAACTACTTGCAGATATAAGGCAGACTTTGCTATTTTTCTCACTTTGCTACATAAGCAAGTTTCAAAGGCAGGAAGGCATTTCTGCCAATTTTTGTTGTGTGAAAATAGTACTGTTCTCATATTGCTGCTTGATATGCTGATGATGTATCCTCGGGTGAATAGGAATAAGCTGTCCCGGCAAAGTGAGAAAGGAGGAGCTATCATTTCAGTAAGCTTGCTATGGCACAATGAGCACTGCATTATTTAGACATAAAAATGAATAGAATGTAAGCGGCTGCTGATTTGTATAGAGACGGTAGGAATAGTATGTGCATATATAGGTTTTTGATACATCATACATCCTATATGTTCCAATATTTGGGCGATGGTCCCATGGCTATAATTGGCTGTGGGATTATGCCCCTACACTAAGGAAGTGCTGCTGTTTCTGCCCCGCACATTGAAGCGCGTTCCCATTGTGGGAAAGACACTTGAGAGCCGTTTGGTATTGCTGCAAGAGGGCAGGAGTTGGTATGCGATCATGGGATGTTCACATGGGGTGTAGTATGACGTGGGTGTAGTATGACGTGAGCGGCGCGCGATTGTGGAGCAGTGCGCAAAGTAATGATCTGCCAGACATGCATAGTTGGGAGCTTGTTTTAAACAATAGCTCATTTCTGATGACATTTTCCCATTAAACTAAAATTTCTACTCTGGTAAGTAAAAAAAAGTGTATGATATTCTATCATTTTCATTTTCAGTTTCAGTTACCATGGAGATACATAGGTCTGTATAGGAGCTTTAAACACAAAATAATGCTAAATTTGCAATCACTGTGATGTGTGATATGTGTGATGTTATAATGGCCACATGACAAATAATTATTGGAGATATCACATTTTCCTAAGTTCATATTCACAAATCACATTAAATCAGATTAACCTACTGTTCTCCAGAGGTTTACACGGTTCTCATTGCCACATAAAACTTATTTTGAGCCCCCCTGCACTATTTTCCATCAGTTTCCCAGCATGCATGTGTCAAACATTCCCAACATGGAACACATAGTGCAACGGCCTGGAATTAGCTGACCAAATTTTATTAACCAGAACAAATTTAATAAAAAAAATATATATATTAAAAAAGTTGCCCTTGGCCTCACCCAATTTATCAGACAACTATATCAGAAAAAGTTGAACTGGTGTTACAAAAATATGTATTTAGTACGTTCTGAATACCATATTTATGCCATATTTGAACACCATATTTTTCTATGTATTTACATCGCATAAATACACTGATAAATCTCCTACATTGCATATTGCAGACCTGTCTGCCTGCAGCCACCACTAGAGGGAGCTCAGTGCATAGGAGTGTATGCAGTTACCATTTTCTGCAATGAAAGTTGTGATTATCTCTTTGTACTGAGCTCTGCCTAGTGGCGGCTGCATGAAAATGCAGTGTTTTCATATCTGTAACAGAAGAAGGAATTCAGCACAAGGCTGCTACCCCCTCTTTTCCCAGGCCCCATAGCGGTTGAGTGGTCTGCCACCATTGAGGCTGTCACTGCTTGTACTCATCATTAGCTTTACTATATCAGCATCATCCCTAGAATCGAAATGTACATTAATTAAACAGCTGTAAAAACAAACGAGAATGGGTCACATCTGGACTGTGCTCTCCAAACCTTTTCATCTACCCCATACATATTAGCACTTATCTTTTACAGTCTTGATTTATTTATTTCTTTTTGTGCATTATCTCTTTTTATTGATAAGTGGGACTCTGTTTTTTAAGCCCTATTTGTACAGGGTTTCACTCAGCTAAGCTCGTTCAGTTAAATAGAAAAAGCACAGTAAGGTAATTGGCCATAATGTTAAAGTGTTCTCTAAACTGCATCTTTATTGATTTTGCTGCCTCTTAAATGGATACAAATATCATACCAGACAATGCAAGAAAACAAATAAAAATATTTGACAAGTGGGATTAAGGCGGCTCAACTGCTCAGTAGAATGGCTGAGGTACTGGACTGCTGTTTTTGACTCACCCAGTCAAAAAAAGAGAAGATTTAGAATAAGAAGGTAGCAGGCACACTCATAAATGGGATAAATACAGTGGTTTTTATTTGGTTAAAATACTAAATATGTTAAAATTGGGTAAAGATGTTGGAAAATAGGTGAGTGTGGTGGTCTGGGCACTTAGTACGGGTGCCAGGGGTGGCTGATCTTGGGGTAAATCCGTGGAGAATAGTGGGGAAAAAAATGGGTGGTATTCAGTCCGTTGAGGTAGGTGGTGTGGTGGAAAAAGAAAGGGATGATCGAGAAGTTGAGTCTTTTGTGGCTGGCTCAAATAGGTGGGATAACCTTTCCCAGTAGTTTGTGAATAGTGTAATGGTGTAGATTAAATGGATTGGGCTAAAAGGGAAAAAAACAATCGAATAATATATGGAATAAAAATGAAAAGAGGTGCAGTCTTATATAGTATAGTTCGGCATCAGGTGGTCCCAAGGTAGCGCTAAAAAGAAAAATTTAAAATGGTAGAGAGGTACTATACATTAGATTATGTAACATATTGTCCCTTAGGTAGCGCTTAAAAGAAAATTGTAGTTGATAGAAAGTGGTACTGTTCTGTATAATGTAAGGCCTTATGCTTGTGGAAAGATGTATGGCTCCTGTGGGGGAATTGGTGCTCTGGACCTCGGTACGGCGTCCCGCACTGTCTTAGGTACAGAGATCACTTACCCACCACGTGGAGATGTCTTCCTTCAGTACTCCGACCAGTTGTTGCTTGCAGTTGGATTCTCCGGCTGTCGGCGTCCCTCGTGGTCTTTAGGCGCGCGCGCTTGTAGTTAGGTATGTAGTATCTAGGGTGTGAGAGAGAAACTAACATGTATTAGAATGGAGCATGAACTCGCTAGTTGCTCCACGTCTGAGTTTCTGCTCCATTCTAATACATGTTAGTTTCTCTCTCACACTCTAGACCTCAATACACGACCACAGACCGCCTGGACCAACAACAATAGAAGCTAAATACAACACCACTATAAATATAAGACCAATCACCAAGATCCACTAGAAAGAAAAATATACAAATAAATATACAAAAAATACACAAAATACATAAAAATACAGATAATGCCCAAACATTTCTAACTAACCGTAAATTATAGCCCATAAATATAATGGGACATCTACAAGACCCTCAAAGTCCCACTGACATACTGCTTCACTATCCCCAATCAAGCACATGGGATAAACAAACAATATATAACCATCACCCACAAAATGTACAAATGAAAGTTGAGATCCATGGATCGGTCAGATATACTACCATGTGCCACAATATACGTTATATATACGTATATACAGAAACAAAAACACACATACCCATACTAGACTTATGCACTTAAAAATATGTACACTAGTTACATCCTTACTGAATTGATACACACAACACACACACTGGACACAACTATACCCCAAGACTGTCAACCACATCATCCACTATATATATACACACACCGGAACACAGGTACACACATATACCCATACTAGACTCATGTACTCAAAAATATGTACACTAGTCACATCCCCACCAAGTTGCTGTATACAACACACACACCGGATACAATTGTACCCCAAGACTGTCAGCGCTTTACCACTATCTCCAATTATCTCCAACCACTTCCCCCTAAACTAAAGACCATTTTCATCTTATCCCAAGAATTCTTATTTAATTTTTTTTTTATATCCTATCCCAATTCTTTATTCTTTATTCCATCCCTAACTTCAATTTTTTACCCTGGTCATCAACGACACCATTTCCTATTGGACCTTATTCCTGGTCCCATATTACCAAAACTTGATGTTCTAGAATGAAACATTCACTTCAATTAAGTAAGGAACAACCCACTCTCCAATTAACCCTAAATGATGGGCTGTACCCTAAATCAATTAATTAATTCTAAACGGGTCAGCCAATAAATTCCAGACAGACGCCGCAAGTCCTCCACTTACTGATGAAGGGACCAAGTGTAGTCCCGAAACGCGTTTAAGGAGTACGGAGGATTTTTGCCAACGGAGCAGTGATAATAAGATATAGAAGTAAAAGCGCTCCCCCAGCTCTATTGCTATTTCCAAACCGGCCCGGCAGATCCCGATCACGTGACCAACACTAGGTCACGTGGATACTACATACCTAACTACAAGCGCGCGCACCTAAAGACCACGAGGGACGCCGACAGCCGGAGAATCCAACTGCAAGCAACAACTGGTCGGAGTACTGAAGGAAGACATCTCCACGTGGCGGGTAAGTGATCTCTGTACCTAAGACAGTGCGGGACGCCGTACCGAGGTCCAGAGCACCAATTCCCCCACAGGAGCCATACATCTTTCCACAAGCATAAGGCCTTACATTATACAGAACAGTACCACTTTCTATCAACTACAATTTTCTTTTAAGCGCTACCTATGGGACAATATGTTACATAATCTAATGTATAGTACCTCTCTACCATTTTAAATTTTTCTTTTTAGCGCTACCTTGGGACCACCTGATGCCGAACTATACTATATAAGACTGCACCTCTTTTCATTTTTATTCCATTTTTTATTCCATATATTATTCGATTGTTTTTTTCCCTTTTAGCCCAATCCATTTAATCTACACCATTACACTATTCACAAACTACTGGGAAAGGTTATCCCACCTATTTGAGCCAGCCACAAAAGACTCAACTTCTCGATCATCCCTTTCTTTTTCCACCACACCACCTAGCTCAACGGACTGAATACCACCCATTTTTTCCCCACTATTCTCCACGGATTTACCCCAAGATCAGCCACCCCTGGCACCCGTACCAAGTGCCCAGACCACCACACTCACCTATTTTCCAACATCTTTACCCAATTTTAACATATTTAGTATTTTAACCAAATAAAAACCACTGTATTTATACCATTTATGAGTGTGCCTGCTACCTTCTTATTCTAAATAAAAATATTTGCTGCTTATTTTTTATTTATTGATTTTGCTATCGGTTTGTTCCTATATATTGGCATCATGTCTCCGAGCACTGCAGAGTAGTTACACAATTTAAAGGGAATTTGTCACTTGATTTAGCCCTAGTAAATAGTTCTCAGTGCTTGATAGGGCATTTGGCATCATGTGTACAAAAAAACTTTTATGCGGTTCACAGCAGCTATATTTCTGAGAAAGTAAAAATGTATCCATTATGCAAATTAGGTTGGAAGTGCCACTAGGGCATTCCCATTCCAAGAAGATGCTCCTGGTCTTATTTGCAAGACCTGTCTAACAGTTCCCCTTGTGCCCTGACTGATAGCTCCAGTGTTTCCATCACTGATATCTTTATATGCATCATTACGCATGATGGCCCAACGCATGTTTAGTACATCTTTGAGACTGGGATCCCATGGGGTATGGCTTATATGTGACTATTTTACCAACTGAAACGTTGGTAAGGATGCACTTCCAACCTAATTAGCAGCATGGATAAAAAAAAAAAAATCTGGAAATAAGCTGCTATGAATGCCAAAAAAGCTATATGTGCAGATGTTGATGCCCTTGGAGTAGACTGGTAGGGCTAAATCATCTGATAACCCCCTTTAATTCTGTCAAATTCCATATAGCTTAGTATGAAGTAAGAGATATATAGAAGTATATTATGGGCCATAAATATACTACGGTATAAGGCTATATTACAGCTGCCTGGAATTGACCCATTTATGCCCTGCAGACTTTGTTTCATCATCTATTTTCATTCTTATTTAAGACTTAAAATTTACCATAGAATTCCAAAATATCATATTCCATAAAATTAGATATTGGTTTTATGATGCAAACTTATATTAAACTGATCAAATGTTTTATCTATGATCATTTTATATGAGCCCTGATATTGTCTACATAGCCTACAGCATGGCACAAGGCATTTGTAAAATAACCAGCAATGTGAGATTTTGGAATGTGCATTTTTCCTTTGATCAATGTGTAATATTCTGCCTTGACTTTACTCACAAACTGTGATTTTCATGGTGATCAAGATGTAATGTATGTAATAAAATAGCCTTGCATTAGTTAAAATAATATAAATCTATCTACTTTATCTATTTACATATTAATAGATTCCTTTTTTTATGCAAATTATGAGCATTCATTTTTATAGGCTATGTACAGTCGTGGCCAAAAGTTTTGAGAATGACACAAATATTAGTTTTCACAAAGTTTGCTGCTAAACTGCTTTTAGATCTTTGTTTCAGTTGTTTCTGTGATGTAGTGAAATATAATTACATGCACTTCATACATTTCAAAGGCTTTTATCGACAATTACATGACATTTATGCAAAGAGTCAGTATTTGCAGTGTTGGCCCTTCTTTTTCAGGACCTCTGCAATTCAACTGGGCATGCTCTCAATTAACTTCTGGGACAATTCCGGACTGATAGCAACCCATTCTTTCATAATCACTTCTTGGAGTTTGTCAGAATTAGTGGGTTTTTGTCTGTCCACCCGCCTCTTGAGGATTGACCACAAGTTCTCAATGGGATTAAGATCTGGGGAGTTTCCCCGAGCCACTTAGTTATCACTTTTGCCTTATGGCACGGTGCTCCATCATGCTGGAAAATGCATTGTTCTTCACCAAACTGTTGTTGGATTGTTGGAAGAAGTTGCTGTTGGAGGGTGTTTTGGTACCATTCTTTATTCATGGCTGTGTTTTTGGGCAAAATTGTAAGTGATCCCACTCGCTTGGATGAGAAGCAACCCCACACATGAATGGTCTCAGGAAGCTTTACTGTTGGCATGACACAGGACTGATGGTAGCGCTCACCTTTTCTTCTCCGGACAAGCCTTTTTCCTGATGCCCCAAACAATCGGAAAGAGGCTTCATTGGAGAATATGACTTTGCCCCAGTCCTCTCCATTCACCATATTTTCTGCAGAAGATCAATCTGTCCCTGATGTTTTTTTTTTTTTTTTAGAGAAGTGGCTTCTTTGCTGCCCTTCTTGACACCAGGCCATCTTCCAAAAGTCTTCGCCTCACTGTGCATGCAGATGGGCTCACACCTGCCTGCTGCCATTCCTGAGCAAGCTCTGCACTGGTGGCACTCTGATCCCGCAGCTGAAACCTCTTTAGGAGACGATCCTGGCGCTTGCTGGACTTTCTTGGACGCCCTGAAGCCTTCTTAACAAGAATTGAACCTCTTTCCTTGAAGTTCTTGATGATCCTATAAATTGTTGATTGAGGTGCAATCTTAGTAGCCACAATATCCTTGCCTGTGAAGCCATTTTTATGCAACGCAATGATGGCTGCATGCGTTTCTTTGCAGGTCACCATGGGGAACAATGGAAGAACAATGATTTCAAGCATCACCCCCCTTTTAACAGGTCAAGTCTGCCATTTTAACCCAATCAGCCTGACATAATGATCTCCAGCCTTGTGCTCGTCAACATTCTCACCTGAGTTAACAAGACGATTACTGAAATGATCTCAGCAGGTCCTTTAATGACAGCAATGAAATGCAGTGGAAAGGTTTTTTGGGATTAAGTTAATTTTCATGGCAAAGAAGGACTATGCAATTCATATGATCACTCTTCATAACATTCTAGAGTATATGCAAATTGCTATTATAAAAACTTGAGCAGCAACTTTTCCAATTTCCAATATTTATGTAATTCTCAAAACTTTTGGCCACGACTGTACATGAAACCATGTGACGTAAATGGCAGTCTGTGTGCTCAAGTCTTTACAATTGTCATAAGCGGTGCAATGGCCTAGAGTGGGCAAAAAATAAGACAGCGTTATACACAATAAAAATGTTTAAAGAGATTGGCCTCTTTTTTGAGGGGGAGGGAGTGCTTGAAAAATCCCTTTCCTGGGTAGACCTGCAAAGGGAAGCATACTCACCTGCTTCCCACTGCTGGGTCCCATCTCCTGTGCTCCCTGGCCTTGGCTGCCTCATTTGGGTTTCCCGCTGTCAGCATCCACTTTGACATTACAGCAGCCAATTGCTGATTAACCTGATCCCCTTGCTTCACATGACCGATTGACATTATGCATGGAGAGCAGGTCACCGCTGCCGGCAGCGATTGGCTACAGTGGCATCAAAGTGGATGTTGACAGCAGGAGACCGGTGAGAGAAAGAAACAGGACCCAGCGGGGTGGATAAAGGCCGGTGAGTGAAATAGCTGAGACCCAGCATGGTGGAGCAGGTAACTATGCTTCCCTCAGCAGGTATGCCCAGCCCTAAAGGTCACCAACCCACTTAAATATTACATCAAAGGACCTGATAGTGGATCCTTTTCCATTCAGAATGCATTAGGGCAAAACTGATCTGTTTTGGACCGCTTGTGAGAACCCTGAACGGATCTCACAAATGGCAAGCCAAAACGCTAGTGTTAATGTAGTCTTACACGCAACAAAAATTTTGTGTTTTTTTTTTGTTTGTTTGTTTGTTTTGCATTTTTACACCAGTCACTCTCGGTTTGAAAAAAATTTGCTTCACTCCAGTTTTATCATTCTGAAGTTTTTTAAGTCACAAAAAAATGAAACAAGCTCGCTCCAGAAGGAGAGATGGCCTTTTTATGGCACCAGTTTAGAAAATACCACTTGTGACTATTTTAAAATTACTTTTGGCACAGGGAGATATGTATTTGTGGGGATATGTATTTGTATTTTTTGGGATATTCTGTATGTGCACAGTTACAATACATTTCTGGTCAAGAGTCTTACACAGAAAGACCCACTGAATTTTGATCATGTAGCCATTGCAGCACTGAACTCACAGCTTTCTAGTTTGCCACTTGGCAACCTCATGTTGATATGTCACAATGGGAATAATATACAGTATACAGTGTCTAAATGCGGGAGTTATATAAAATAGTCAAAATAATACATGTTGGAGTTCCAGGTCTCATTTTTTAGAAGCATTTTGGAGAATGATTGTTGATACAGACAGCCAAAAAAATAAAGAAAGAAAGAAAAGATAAATTGCATTGTGCTTTATCTAAAAATAAGCGGTTTTTACCATCTGACATCTGTGCGGATAAGCCCAAATTATTTTATGTCCTACTTAAAAAATTTGCCTTGCGAAAATCTTAATGTGGCGAGACAATGCTATGTCATCATGTAGTGAATAACCTGAAGTCAGTACTATTAGGAGAAGGAATGACTACTTGCAGCAATTTTCAATTTCACTGCATTCTTCACATAAAAATCAAAGTGCTGCATACACTTGCATCTCATAAAAACACACACATAATCAATAAATAATATGTAAGAAAGTGAAGGTTCAGCTTTAACCTCCCAATTCTGAAACAATCTTATTTTATTGTAGAAAATGCCCATTGGCTATTACAGCTTATTGTGGCTTGTAAATTGCAGCAGAATGACTTCTTTTCAAAGGGCGTGATATAAAAACTAAATTCTTTTCCTTCCTTTTATAGTGTTCTGTTAATATATTCAGTTAATTAAGGATTACTCTGGCCCTGTGGCAATGTTTCCGACTGCTGAATATATTCTTCCTCCTTTCTCTGTTCCTTGCAGAGTGGAATATAATCATTTTCAGGTCACAGTCTGTTTATGTCAGCAGTGTTCATACTACAAATGGTTTCATAAATTTATCAAGAGAAAAGTATTGCAAACATTTCATTTCCTTTGATACAGACATGAAAAAAAAACTGTGCCTTCATGGCAAATTCTTCTTTATATGAATCACTAAGTAATATTTGCTTTAACTTTTATGCACTTTTGCAGAAAATGACCTTTTTTTGTGTCTGGTCTTCAAATCCAGTTGACACAGAGGTTAGAAATGATATAGTCGCTATTTAATATTAAATATTTAGAAATCGACAAAATTGTTGGAAGGCGCACACAGATGTCTTCGCTAAGGTAACTCCAATCTGTCATTTTCCCCCTTTTTGTTAAGTCATTAAAAAAACCTTGCATATCCTATTACCAGCATGACTTGTCAGAAGATATGGTGTCAGTTTTCTGCTTATTTTACTTATTATATAGGCTTCAGCCTAAATATTTACTGAAAGGGTTCCAGTTACCAACTATGTCAGCATGATTAATATTATTAATCACAATTTTGCAAAAATATTCAGAGGTAAGAAATCAAAATAATTTATATGTTGATTAGTCTTAGGCTCCTGTACGTGGCATATTAAGAAAAACATGGAGCTCCTGTTGCTTTATAGTATTGCCATCATATTGTTTTACTATACCCCACAATATTATGGAGATATTGTAATCCAGAAACAATGCTTGTTATGGAAAATGCATTTATAATACCAAAACCAAAGGAGGTCATTGACTATCAGATATGGGGCGGATTTGGAACTTAAAGTGGCCCTGGATAAAAATACTAAAAGTGGCCCCAGGTTGTAGGTGGATTCAAACTGACAGAAGGCGTGGTCAGCACAAGTAGGTGGAGCTAACAATACCACATATGAAATAATATAATGCAGTACAAAATACTGCCCCAGGAGCACAACCTACCTCCCCAGAAGCTGTCCCTCTGTGGGGGCTCCAGCTGCCATGTCCAGCACTCCACTTCCAGTTGTCTCTAATTAAGATAAGAAGGAGGGGGCATTGGAGGTGAGACACAGGCCACAGCAGCAGGCCAGCACTACCAACAGCATACTAACTAGTCATACAGGACAATACCACATTACATACCTCTTATCAAGTGACATTTCCTCTGATTTAGACAATCTTTTTTCTCATCTTCTCCATTCGGTCAAGACCACCATGATGATTTCTTTTAGCCACATCTTGTTTCTGCAGAGTGAGATTCCTCACATTTCTATTATCCTCTCCACCTTCTAAACACAAACAAATTAAAAATAATTGTGCCCCCAGTAGTAATAATGCCTCCTAAAATACCCCAGTAATAATAATCCCCCCATAGTGCCCCAGTAATAACAATGCCCCTAATATGCTCGCTGTAATAATGCCTCTATAATGACCTCAGTAATCATACTGCCCCTATAGTGCCTCCAGTATTAATAATGCCCTCTATAGTGCCTCCAGCAATAAAAATGCCCCTGGATTGTGCCCCCAGTAATAATACTGCCTTCTGTTGTTCCCCCAGTTATAGTAGGGCTCCCAGTAATGTCGTATAATTCTCCCATTTTAAGCATGCCTTCATAGTGCCCCTGGCCCATATAATGCCCCCAGTGCTGCCCCTGATAGTGCTTCCATCAATATTGATGCCCCCTTATACTGCCCCAGCATTAAACATGTCCCCACAGAGCCTCCTACAATCACCCTACAGTGTCCCCAGTAATTACCCTAGTTTTACATATGCCACATGGTGTCAGCAGATCGGTCTTATTAGGATTAGCAGAGCCCCTTCTCCAGATCTCTACTGGACTCTGTGTCATCCATAGGGCCTGTATATAAATATATAGTTGATTACTGCTCTCTCCGATAAGTTTTGTTTACTAACTATACTGTGATTAAACTACTAAGGATCACCCAGGATTCCTCATTAGATCTTGCCCTGTCTCACTTAATAGTAGGTCTCCATTTCACAGTGCCATCTCCGGGTACACGGTGTCCCTCCTTAGAACTTACCAGCTACCTTCCTCTGTTTCTAATGCAATGCACCATCGTTACCTGACAGGCTTTCTAGTTGATTTCAATTTCTCTCCACCCTTCTCCATCCAGTAGCGCTGGATTAAAAGGCCTGGTGAGAGTGTAGACTTGTATCACAGCTCCGATGGGCTGCCAGGCCCAGCCTTACTTATGATAATGATAGCACATCAGGGCCATCGGCGGTCTGCAATGCAGAGTCCTTGCTTTGCTTTAATTATAATGTGCAGCCACAAAGTGTTAAGCTGCAGCTCACTGCATAGTAAAAAGCCCAGTGGGTTACATTGCCAATCCACCCCTGGATATCAGCCAGTTTTCCATATCTATCTGGCGCAGATTGCAACTTTTCCCCGCTCACACCAGGTCTAAAAATGTGGGCATGGTGTGGGCGGGGAAGGAGATGGGCCCTTCTCATTTATCATTTTCTACGCATGTTTTAGGCATAGAAAATGGTCTAAAGTTAAGCTAGATGTTGGATATCCTCCGCAGCTGCTGGCACACCACCGCTATTTAATCACTGCGATGCTCACATTTCTTGGAACTTTCTAAAGTTAAGCTAGCTTGGAAGCTAGCTTACATTTAAACCAGCGATGGATGTGCCAAAGTTATGTAGAGGCCGGCACCTCTTCATAACTTCGGGAGATCCAATGCCAGTGCAGGGCCTTATTAAGACCGGCGTCTAAAACACTGGTCTTAATAAATGGCCCTCTTTTTTTTTTTAAGGCATGTGATATCTGAACCAAAAATATCTGGACCATACTATGTATGCCTCTGTGAGAGTTTGAAAACATGTAGAGGTGCAGAAAGAGCTTTAAAGGAAATGTGTCACCAAAAATATTATCTGTCAGGTAAAACCAGATAGCAACACATATCCTTTTTTTCCTAATATGTTTTTATTTACTGATTACAGATATATGGTGGTGGCCATCTTGCCTGGGCTGTTCTTAACAGCATTTAGAAAATTGCTTTATGGCAGCCCCATAGGCTATAAATACAATGAACAGGAGGGGACCTCATTGACCTCTATGGGGGAGTTTTCTAGTCATGCTCTATGACCTGTTCAGAGGTCATTGTACAAGGAAAGAATAAACGTTTACAATCACCTATTGTTACATAGATACATAGTTGACACAGTTGAAAAAAGACACAAGTCCATCAAGTTCAACCAAGGGATAGGTGGGCACGCCACTCCCAGAAGGAAGTGAGACTCAGATTTCTACACGTTTTCATAAGCATTAATGTTGTTTACTTTTAAGAAATGATCTAAACCCTTTATAAAACTGTCCACTGTTCCTGCTGTGACCACGTCCTGAGGAAGTCTATTCCACAGATTCACAGTTATTTCAGTAAAGAAGCTTTGACGCTTTTTCTTTTTCTTTTCTTGTGAATGGTGGATCCTGTCTTATCAATACACATGGGTGATATCCTTATAAGCAGGCTAGAATGACAAATAAGCAGAAAACTACAGTAAAGAGATCTGTACAGACCAAAACGTGGTATCTATTATTAGGCTTAGTGGTCAATGTAAAAACTGAAAGATTTTACAGTTTTTAAGTTGAGATATTGACAACAGTCAAAAAGAAATTTAGATCAGCTCACCTCCAGGCAAGTATGGTGCACGCAATCTGGGCTGGCAACCCAGAACAATGCAGAAAAAACATGAATAGATCCAGCACTTAGATAAACAAATTCCTTTATCGACTCAGAACATAGTAGAAAAATGAAATCAGCTTTCTGAGTCAATAAAGGAATTTGTTTTTATCTGAGTGCCGCATCTATCCACATTTTTCCTGTATAGATTATGACATGGAAAATTAAACATAACATCATCAAAAATTATTTTAAGATATACTAATTGATTTTAGCAATAGGTCATTTTCTGACGACACATTCCCTTATGAAAGTGTTCATAAAGACAAAGTGGTTGGCCCATCTCACACATTGGTGGCATATTGCTGGGAACTGCACTTATCTGTACAGAGCAAACGAGGGTGCACCGTGCAAGCAGAGCTGCCCTTCATTTACTTCTATAGGAAGGCTGAAAATAGCTGAGAGCTGGCTCAGTTATTTCTAGGACTCCCATAGTAGTGATGTGAGATGCGCTTGTACTTGCACCACTTGTACTGTCCATTCAATTTTATGGGAGTTTTGGAAGTAGCCGAGCATGCTCACACTGCTTTTTTTAAAACTCCCATAAAAGTGAATAGAGAGCATGCCATGCATGCAAGGTGTGCTCTCCTTCGCTCTAGAGGCCCTGTTCTTTAGATCCCATAGGTGGGACCTGTCTGTCTAGTAGCATATCCTAAAAATACGCTAGCAATTTGTGAGATGGGCCAACCCTTTTAACTGGATTTGCTTACAAAGGGAATGTATCATCAGAAAATATACTGCAACATATTACTTAAATCACTATCCATATAAAAAATATCCTGAAATATTTTACTGTTCACATGTATCAATAAAGAATATGTTTCCTGTTTTGAGCAGCACGATTTTCAACTTTGCTGTGTTGACTGGGTCAGGATCAGCAGTGTTATTTCATTATTATTATTAGATAGTAAAATGACAGATAACAGTTTATTGTACTACTATAGGCTTAGATAAGATTATACAATAATTTGATACACAAAGATGTTCTGTACATGAATGTGTTTGTCACAAAGTTAAAAGCTATCAGTAATCTCAGAATTGCCAGTGTAACTTTTTTTTAAAATAATTCATAGCTTATGATAAAGTCTTTTAATAGCAATTTAGAAGGTCAACAATAATCACATTTATATCAGGTCTGACCTGTGCATAATAAATTCTAGTAAATCCTGTCTTTATACATTGATAAATATGACAGGACTTTCTTATGGGAAGGGCACAAGGGGCGCATCTCCCAGGGCCACACCTTGAATATCCATGGGCAGATGCTATGTTTGGGGCCAAATATCAAGTACCTGTACATGCCCTCATATGAGGAAAAATGTGGGATATGGAGGTATGGCAGATTCCAATTCAGCTGTACAAAAAGGAGCTGTAAAATGGCCTTGTGCATTAGTCTTTCCATTATACTTGTTTTCCCATAGGATCCAATCCTGGTTTTGGCTGAAAAAAAACATTCAGTGTTTAAATCCAGACCAAACTTAAATCGTTCATAAATACATTTGGAGCAAGTCCTTTGTGGGAGTTTTCAGGACTCTCTTAGACGATATTTAGCTTATAACACATTGATTAATGTGCCCTAAATTGTATTAAAATGTCATAATTATTCCCTAGTTATTTGCCTAGTATATCAAATGCTAAATCTAGCTATGGAGTAATAAGTGTATCATTCCTTTCCACATTACCAAAAAAGGAAAAGCAATCTACATTAATGTAATTTTTCTCAGGCATCTGAGTGCCCTGAATTGTTTTTCTACCGTTTTTTTTCTTCCAAGAAGATTATGACATCAGGAATGTTCCTCCAGGTACAATACATCAACAGCTGTAACTGAATCGCTAATGAGTTAGTTTTATCTTCAGCTTGTGTAGGAATAATTAATTCTGTGCTTTACAAACAGCCTTCTGAAACAGTTGGAGCTTATTTATTAAATGTGGCAGTAGAAGAAATAGGAAGAAAAACACCAAAAATCTAATTACAGTCAATATCAGCATATTTGTAGCAAATGTATATACCAGTATGTTGGAAGCTCTAATTTATAAATATGATGTTTTAAAATTATTCTGCTTCCGACACAGTCATCTGGATTGTAAAGTATTGTGTAATGTCTACTATTTTAAAACGTTTCTATCCAAGGATGAATAAAATACAGGCCTGAAGAAAAGTCGTTCCTCCATCCACATGTCTAATACTTACGTCAAATAAGACATAAAAAATATTGAATTTGTATTGCATTTATTTAAGCAACTAGATAACAAGCTAATGCACACAATGCATACCTTTTATTTTGTTTCATAATCTAAATACTGTAGATATAAAAACAGCCATAGAGTTAACTGATTAAAAGTGATACAACTCTTTGTACTAGCAGATACCACTAGGGGTAGTTACTGAAGATCATTTTATACAAGTAGCATTATATTTAATAATAAATCTGTATACAGCAAAGCTATTTAGTTCCCCCTGGTGGAGTAGGCAGGCAGAGATTTTTTCATACATTTGTATAGTTGTGTGAGGGGAAGTGTAACTCCTATACAAATATATAATGAAATTAATTGGTGTATAAATAGGGTCCTACTTAAAGGTTGTGTATACCCTCAGAATAAATTGTTGTTTATGATTGCATTTTACTCATTTAGGGCTCAAATATAATTTTTTCAATTGGTCTTTATTAAAAATATTGAGCCATTCTATCACAAAGAGTTAACTGTTTTTATATAACTTTCGTCTAATTAACCTTATCAACATAAGAATTAATGAATACACAAAATAAATAGCTGGTAATATACTGTATATCAACAGAAATTGCAACAAAACTATTGCTTTAAAAGGATGAAGAAAAATAGGACAACTTTCCGGCGCTATAGGCATATAAATCGATACTCACAATGGCTTCTTTTTTTTTTTCTTTTTATTTAATGATAATAGAGCTGTTTATGCGTTTCAAGGTCATACAGCCCTCTTCCTCAAAATAGTATGCTTTATAGAGTGTTGATAAGAACATGCATTGTATTTAAAAAAGTTTTGATGCCCTGCAGGAGAAAAAGGGGGCGTGGCTAATTAAAATGTTTCCTTTTTTAAAAATAGCTTTATCAACAAAGGGCACTCGCTCCAATAAGGAGAAAGACACGCCTAGGTTTTAGACTTGCACATAAAATATATAGATAAACAAGTAAATAAATATATGCATACATACCATAGGTTTAGAAATAGCACTAAATTTGAGGACAAATAGGAGTAAAAAATGAATAATAAAAAAGATAAAATTACGACAAGAATAAAATCCATATAGAGGTTCACACCTACTTAGTTAAGAAGGGGTAAACCTTACAGACTTAGAGGGGGGGTTATGGAAAGCGTATTTTTTGTATGTTTATCAGACCAATAAAATAGTAGAATTACATTAGTGGATGCCTATGTGTTAAAAATAGAACCAGTATGAATACCATGTACACTAAACTAGCAGCACTTATGGTGCACAGTAAGGGGGTGCTGCTACCAATCGCTGGCTTGAAGGCGCATTGATTGTTACACCCTATGCGGTGTTGCTAGAGAAGGGCATTGGGTTTGGGTCGAAGCATCGTAATGAATTATTTGTTATGGGAGTGTATCTGGGAACAGTGTAATGGTAGATAACCAATTTTCATAGATTGCCGCTGTTGGAGGGAATTATTAGGAAATGAAGATCGTCACTTTGGTGGACTGGTACTGTTGAAGTTGTTATAGAATGGTCTCGGTTATTTCGTTAAGACCATGTGGACTTCTCTTTTCTGTAGGTTCTCAAACCTATTACATGGATTTTTGGGTATGAAGTCGATTGGAGTGATTATGAGCTTGTGTTTCTCTTTTTTTGGGGGTGTTTGCACAATGCCTGGAGGCCACGGGGCCACAGAAAACAAGATTTTTCACCAACCAACAATATAGAAAAACAGCCAAACATAATTCTCACGCAAACTTACAAAACAGAGTACTAAGCAGAACATGAACACACCAAAGCAACAGAGAGAAATGCTAAGAAGGGACGCAAAACACTCTCACCAACTATACACAAGTAGGGGAAAAACAATACCCTATGCCATAGCGATGGTGGTACCAACCAGAACCATATACCGAGGGCAGAAAGCCACACACCATCCAAATTTCAAGAGAGGATCTAGATAGGAACAGGGAAACAAACAGGCCTATATGTAAGCCTACAACTGAACAAGAAAACACCAACACTCCACTTAACACCGATTCTACCGATACTGTTGAGTTCTTGGAAAGATTCAGAAACCCTTAGATCAAAATACTTGGACCATAAATCAAAGAGGAACTCTCAGCTCATAGAATCCCAATCAAAATATCCTCAATCTCACCAGTCCCCCATCTAAACATGATAAAAAAGGAGATCAAACAGATCTCATTGATCTATCTACCATTAATAATTTTATTAAACAGCTCTCACCCACCACCAGGTGCCGCCAACACATTACAGAAGACAGTACCCAGATCACTATCATTGACAATACAGATCTGGGCTCAAATGCCATCGTACCTTTCTTAAACCTGGTAAGACCTTCGGAGACAACCCCGGTTCCTTTTTTAGAGGAGGGAATATGCACCCCCACAATACCACTGAAAAATGACCTACCGATCACCCACTATTTCCCAGCAACAAAAATAAAATGAAAATTAGAACACGGGGAAAGAGAGGGGGACAACACCAAAAAATTAAGAAGGACATAAGTAATAATAGAAATGGAAAAGATGGCGCTACCAACTACAAGGGCATGGCTACAGTAAAAAAAATTAACCTGTCCTCACACATATTGTTAGCACAAGAGACCAGCCTCCTCCAAAAAGGGTTATCCTTCTGTCCTAAGAATAAAGTTGATGCCCTTAAACTATTCATAGATGTCCAGAAATGCAGACGCAATTTAACAATAAAGCGACATTTCTAGACAAATTTAAAAAAAAATATCCAGATAGGTAGTGACCAAAAAAGTCTATCCATCAAAACCCATGAAACGGGCACTCACACCATACAAAATAATAAAGAGACTCAAACAACAAACGATGAAGAATTCAAACATATAGATGTTCACCCGAAATCAAATTTCTTCCCCGTACACCATATCCCCACATCAAATTTCTTCCAAGGACACCATATCCCCACATGGTTTGACCTTGTATCCACCAATCTGAAAAAGATCACTGAGAAACCCCAAATTCACGCACAAAAAGGGAACCCTACAAAATGGGAAAGATAAGCGTTAAATAGTCTTAAAAATAACAAAGAGATTATCATCCGCCCTGCAGACAAGGGGGGTGGGGTGGTCATTCAAAACTATGAGGACTATGAAAGGGAAGCCCAGAATATTCTTTGTGATAAGGCCTACTAATAACACATCACAGATTACACATTTCCGGAAATTACAAAAAACTTTATGAATTGTTAAAAAATGCGTATGAGAAACAGCTAATCAACAAAAAAGAACAACATTTCTTATGTCCCAGAATATCATGTACCCCATATTTTTATCATTTCCATAAAAATACAAAAAATACCCCCAGTAGGCCTATAGTATCCAACACAAAATGTGCTATCAGTAACTTGTCCCAATTTTTAGACATGTTTTTACAACCTTATTTCAAAAGCCTCCCCAGCTATCTGCATGACTCTAGCCAGCTAGGGAATTAAAAACAATTGACTGGAAAGAGACATACGCTCTTCTAACGATGGATGTCACATCACTCTATTCTAATATCCAACACAATTTAGGGATAAAGTGTATAGAAACAATCCTAGAGAGGGACAGCAGCCTAAAACCACCCCAAACGAAATTCCTCCTTGAGGGTCTGCATCTCGTTCTAGAAAATAACTACTTTACATATAATAACACCACTTACCATCAGCATAGAGGGACCACTATGAAGACTCGGGTAGCGCCGGCCTTCGCTAATATATTTATGGGGCAATTTGAAGAAAAATTCATCTTAAATCACCCCTTCTTCCAAGGATGAATCAAATATTACAGAAGATACATTGATGACCTGTTTATGATCTGGGATGGGAGTGAAGAAACTGCAAATACGTTCTGTGAACTATTAAATGGGACTGATTGGGGTATTTCTCTCACCCCAAAATTCAGTAACACTGAAATATAGTTCCTTGATATCATTTCAGTCACAGAGAAGCAGCTAACCACAAAAACATATTTCAAGGCAGTGGACTCGAAACAGTCACAGTCAGGCCCAAAAATATCGGGATATCTATACAATTCTAACATTTTTGGCTCTATACACCACCACAATGGATTTGAAATAAAACGAACAAGATGTGCTTCAACTGCAGACTGTCGGCTTTAATTTGAGGGTATTTAAATCCAAATCAGGTGAATGGTGTAACTATTACAACAGTTTGCATATATGCCTCCCACTTGTTAAGGGATGAAAAGTAATGGGACAATTGGCTTCTCAGCTGTTCCATGGCCATGTGTGTGTTATTCCCTCATTATCCCAATTACAATGAGCAGATAAAAGGTCCAGAGTTCATTTCAAGTGTGCTATTTGCATTTGGAATCTGTTGCTGTCAACTCTTAAAATGAGATCCAAAGAGCTGTCACTATTAGTGAAGCAAGCCATCATTAGACTGAAAAAAACAAAACAAACCCATCAGAGAGATAGCAAAAACATTAGGCGTGGCCAAAACAACTGTTTGGAACATTCATAAAAAGAAGGAACTCATCGGTGAGCTCAGCAACACCAAAAGACCCGGCAGACCATGGAAAACAACTATGGTGGATGACCAAATAATTAGTTCCCTGGTGAAGAAAACACCCTTCACAACAGTTGGCCAGATCAAGAACACTCTCCAGGAGGCAGGTGTATATGTGTCAAAGTCCACAATCAAGAGAAGACTCCACCAGAGTAAAAACAGAGGGTTCACCACAAGATGTAAACTATTGGTGAGCCTCAAAAACAGGTAAGCCGGATTAGAGTTTGCCAAACAACATCTAAAAAAGCCTTCACAGTTCTGGAACAACATCCTATGGACAGATGAGACCAAGATCAACTTGTACCAGAGTGATGGGAAGAGAAGAGTATGGAGAATGAAAGGAACTGCTCATGATCCTAAGCATACCACCTCATTAGTGAAGCATGGTGGTGGTAGTGTCATGGCGTGGGCATGTATGGCTGCCAATGGAACTGGTTCTCTTGTATTTACTGATGATGTGACTGCTGACAAAAGCAGCAGGATGAATTCTGAATTGTTTCGGGCAATATTATCTGTTCATATTCAGCCAAATACTTCAGAACTCATTGGACGGCGCTTTACAGTGCAGCTGGACAATGACCCAAAGCATACTGCAAAAGCAACCACAGAGTTTTTTAAGGGAAAGAAGTGGAATGTTATGCAATGGCCAAGTCAATCACTTGACCTGAATCTGATTGAGCATGCATTTCACTTGCTGAAGACAAAACTGAAGGGAAAATGCCCCAAGAACAAGCAGGAACTGAAGACAGTTGCAGTAGAGGCCTAGCAGAGCATCACCAGGGATGAAATCCAGCGTCTGGTGATGTCTATGGGTTTCAGATTTCAGGCTGTAATTGACTGCAAAGGATTTGCAACCAAGTATTAAAAAATTAAAGTTTGATTTATGATTATTATTATGTCCCATTACTTTTGGTCCCTTAACAAGTGGGAGGCACATATGCAAACTGTTGTGATTCCTACACCGTTCACCTGATTTGGATGTAAATACCCTTAAATTAAAGCTGACAGTCTGCACATCTTGTTTGTTTCATTTCAAATCCATTGTGGTGGTGTATAGAGCCAAAAATGTTAGAATTGTGTTGATGTCCCAAAATGTATAGACCTGACTGTATATCCACTATACCAGCTTTCACCATAGAAAGTGGATAAAAAAAAACATACCTTGCAGTCTATGTAGGAGAATAAGACGCAATTTCACCAAGGATGAAGACTACAAACTACAAACTAAAATCCTGGAAAATAGATTCAAGGAGAAAGGCTATCCTAAACTATTCATTAAAAATGCCATGGAAATTGCCCACAAATTAAAAATACGTATATCTCTTGACCCACAATTGTTTTTATAGAATGATTTGTCCACATTAACTATCCATAAATACCAAAAGATTTTATTGGGTAGAATACAACTACTGGCCAGATTATTGATCAGTCGAAGTTGGTTTGCACGCCATACTCCAGAAGTAAATAACTGGATAAATCTGGTAATAAGATCAAAAACTATGAACGGATTCAGTATAAGCACAGAGGCGGATTAGATAAATGGAATAAGATATGAGAAGGTTGGAAGTTCTGATAGGCTTTTATGCTGAATTTAACAATGTGCTAGCCTTTCTTCTTCTTCTTCTTCTCTCTTTTCTCTTCTTTTTCCTCCTACTCTTCTCTCTTCCCTTCCCCCTATTCTGCTCGAGGGGGGAGGGGAAGGGAGGATAGTGGACGCATCGCAGGCGGGGGTGGGGGGTAAAAATTGGATTGGGGGAGAAAATTGAGTTAGCTAACTATACTAAATTCTAATTTTGATTTGTGTATTTTTACTCCTTTGTATACTAATAAAGTTGTTAAATTAAAAAAAAAATGCCATGGAAAGAAGCAGCTTACAGCAGCAAGAGGAATGCTTGGTCACGATTACAAACATACAGAAAACAACAGAAGAGGTACGGTTCATCAATCAGTATAACACATCCAACCCATATATTCAAAAAAGCCTAGAAAAACATTAGCATATTCTCCGACAGGACCCGTACCTGACCAAATACCTCCCAGGCATCCTAAAAATTACTTATAGGAGAGCACCAACCATTAAAAACATACTGGCTCCAAGTAGACCAAAACAACACATGGAACCTAATATAAAAAAACACACCTAACAACGACATCAAGAAGGGGAGCTACAGACAAAAAACTGTCTGTGTTGCAGCATCATCACACACAACAAAACAACTTTTTCTTCCAACCTCAACAGTACTACATTCCCAATAAAATACCATCTTACATGTCATTCATCTTACGTCATATATCTGATCGAATGTGAATGCGGCCTACAATATGTAGGTCGCACCACACAAGCTCTCCATTGCTGGGTTAATCAACACAGATGCAACATCCGGAAACAATATTTAAAGCACGGAATCTCCAGGCATTGCGCAAACACCCCACGAAAAAGAGAAACACAAGCTCATAATCACTCTGATCGACTTCATACCCAAAAATCAATGTAATAGGTTTGAGAACCTACTAAAAAGAGAAGTCTATTGGATATACCAGCTAGACACGTTCACTCCACATGGTCTTAATGAAATAACCGAGACCATTCTATAACAACTTCAACAGTACCAGTCCACCAAAGTGACGATCTTCCTTTCCTAATAATTCCCTCCAACAGCGGCAATCTATGAAAATCTGTTATCTACCATTACACTGTTCCCAGATACACTCCCATAACAAATAATTCATTACGATGCTTCGACCCAAACCCAATGCCCTTCTCTAGCAACACCGCATAGGGTGTAACAATCAATACGCCTTCAAGCCAGCGATTGGTAGCAGCACCCCCATACTGTGCACCATAAGTGCAGCTAGTTTAGTGTACATTGGTACATGGTATACATACTTGTTCTATTTTTAACACATAGGCATCCACTAATGTAATTCTACTATTTTATCGGTCTGATTAACATACCAAAATTACGCTTTCCAGAACCCCACCTTCTACGTCTGTAAGGTTTCCCCCTGCCTAACTAAGCAGGTGCGAACCTCTATATGGATTTTATTCTTGTTGTCATTTTATCTTTTTCATTATTCATTTTTGACTCCTATTTGTCCTCAACTTTACTGCTATTTCTAAACCTATGGTATGCATGCACATATTTATTTACTTGTTTATCTATATATTTTATGTACAAGTCTAAAACCTAGGTGTGTCTTTAGCTTGATGGAGCGAATGCCCGTTGTTGATAAAGCTATTTAAAAAAGAAAAAAGGAAACATTTTAATTAGCCATGACCCCTTTTTCTCCTGCAGGGAATCAAAACTTTTTTAAATACAATGCATGTTCTTATCAACACTCTGTAAAGCATACTTTTCCTGAGGAAGAGGGCTGTACGCCCTTGAAACACGTAGACAGCTTTATTATCATTAAATAAAAAGAAAAAACATCCAAGCCATCGTGCGGATTGATTTATATGCCTACAGAACCGGAAAGTGGTCTTATTTTTCTTCAACCTTCAAATTGACTACCCCTGAAGCTCATGGCGACAAGACAGGACGGGACCAGGCAGCAGCAAGGCATCCCCTTAAGCCGGTGAGGGCAAACACCAGCAAGGCTTCTATAGCTGTTGTGACTCCTCAAAACAGGATCCGGTAAACGCAATACGCACCATTTCCTATTATTTTTAGTCCAGACGTACTGCACATGAGGTGCTGTTTTTTGTCTTTTTTTTGTTTCTGTATATAACAAAACTATTGTAGTATATTGGATTTCCACTAAAACAATGTAATCACCATCATACATAAAAATAATATTTCACAATGAAACTAATTATCTCGCTTAGCCTACTATTTATGATTCCGTAATAGAAAAGAGAATATCATTAAGGTAAGAACTACATGATAGAAAACACTTTATAAGATTAATATCAGTGGTCAACTACATCTTAGAAAAAAAACTGTTATATTATAACATCTGAAAAAGAGATGAATCTAGTGTTAATGGTTCAGTCTCATAGAGATAATCCCATACACCAGTCTTGATCCTTCTGCAAAGGGGTGAAATGCCATCCAGGGGCTGACCCATACTTCAGCTATAACTCACGCCAGTTTCTGACGTCAGATATAGTAAATCTGTGGGGACGCACTAAGCCCTGCCCCTCCCACTAAGCCTCACCCCTTTTCTTGTCACTTTTTAAGTCACAAATTATTGTGCACAGGAGTGTGCCATAATTTGCAATTTTCTACGCCACTATTGTGGCGTAAAGACATTAGTGAATGCCTCTCATTGTGTGGTTGAAAATCTCCATCCACATCACAGTTGTCTATATCTAATTGCTGCTATTGGATCCACAGATATATATATGTTATATATATATATATATATATATATAAAAGGAAAAATGTGGCAGCACCAAAACATAACAGGGTAACGGGTGCTATGTCCAGGGTTATCACTGCTTACCCAACTTTGTATGTAGAAATGGACAGCACATCCAGTAGAAAATTGTATTCAAAAAATTTTATTCAGCCACAGTGGCACAAGAGGCGACGTTTCGGCTCAAAATCCTGAGCCTTGAGAAAGGCTCAGGATTTTGAGCCGAAACGTCGCCTCTTGTGCCACTGTGGCTGAATAAAATTTTTGGAATACAATTTTCTACTGGATGTGCTGTCCATTTCTACATATATATATATATATATATATATATATATCTATATATATATAAATATATGTTTAGGACAATCTGGTCCTAAATAAAGAACCTAATGGCTACATAGAGTACCCCTCTTTTCCTTGACTTTGGTTAGGGTCAACTTACTGGACCAAGAATTAGGTACCTTAGTTGGTCTACTGATTGCCTGAACAGGAATGAAACTAGATAAAGTGGAGACAGAAGGAGGTATCGTTCCTATGGTCAACGAAAGCAAAAAAATAACGTAAATATATCAGGCAGGCCATATCAGTTTGGTTCAAGTTCAAAAGCTATCTCATAATCAAATTATTGTATAGACAACTATAACTAGCACTGATGCAAGTGTTTGTCTATTATATTGATTGCCTGGATGGGCGTGTACTCTGCATCCCTAAACAAGTTTCACAGTGACAATGGCTGAAAGGGAAGAGAACACTGAAATATGGGCTGTTTTTCACAATCGATGGATCTGTATTAAAACTAGATTTTTAATAGATCAATAAGTGTTGTATTATATTAGCATAATATTTTTGCAGGATCAGTGGATATTTTTGTACATGAGTCTCCTATATATGATTAGGTTATAAAGACCATGATGTGTTTTTTTTTTTGTCATGTGTTTGTCTCCATGAACATATGTTGTACTGGAGTAATTGGTGTCTAACAACAATCACCCAAGATTTGTTAATCTTGTGGTGTAATATGGGGGTAGACTTAGGGTCAGGCCAGAAGTTGGGAGTGTTAGCAATATGCCGCAAAAACACTTACTGCCCCTCAAACTCTAGAGCTTAGCTAGCCTAGGTAGTACACTGTGTAAGTACCCTGACAGGGACAACCAACACAGGTCACTTTTTCTACTATTACCTATCTTAACAAGTTTCCTCTTGCTAGATTCTTCAGTAGTTTTTACATGCCCAACTAAGAAATTAATAATTTTTGACCCTCCTTGATCACACAGGACTTGGATGTTTGTTGCTGGACGCTAATTACACCAAGATAACACCTGTCTATGGAGATAAACACTCAGCAACCAGAAACCACAATGTTCGTTATGACCTAACCTCATATAGAAGATTAGTATACAGATAAAATTCACTGATAAAGTCTAAGGAGAAAAAATAAAATAAGAAATTTAAATTCTATACTAATATATGACAGAACATCCATGTGATAGGTATGTATACACCTATATTTTAATTGATTTAGTAAAAGTTAACTTTCAATTCAGATCTACTGACACATTGAGAATATTTTAATGGATGAGCATAGGAAGGGCTCCTATGTCATATGATATTGGTGGCATATCCTAGCAATATGCCACCAATGTCTGAGATGAGACAACTCCTTAAATGCCATCCTTTAATGCCATTCCTGTGCAACATAAAATTAATTTAAAGTAACAAATGGAACAAAAAGTCTAAAGTTCGAAAAGTAGTTTTTTAGAAGAATGATCTACTCTTTAAAGTGTTTGCTTATTTGTTTAAATGTAGCTTTCATAAATTCATGTAGCTAGTAAGTGCCATCGAAAGGTATAAACAGCAGGTGAGCTACAAGTGAAACTAGTAAATAATAGCTATTAACACGTGGTGCCAATTATTATATCTCTAACAACTTTCACTTAAAATAATGAAGTGTTTGCTAGTCTTATAATGAGACCTAGCCAAATATATCCTCTAGTAAATCAATAACCTATTCTCTCCACTCACCACAAAAGGTACAGTCACTTTGAAGTGTCCTGTTTTTATATTGTTCTCTACTTCAGGGGCTTTAATAAGTATGTTTCAGATATATAATTTGTAAAATATGCAGCTTTAACTTTTATTTCATTCACTGCAATACACAGACAAGCAATGTTTTGTCAAGAATACAATACAGCCCCTGGTTCCTGTTGGACAAGTGTACAATACAAGGTAATAAAAATGCAGAACTATTATTTGACAATAGTGGAAAATGTACTGAAAGCTATAAGCTTTGTGTGTGCAGTAAGTGCTGCTTTCAAGAGTCATTTATGTGAAACAGAGGAGGAACTAGGAGACCTTGCCCCTGTATGAGCACCTTAGCTCACTGTGCTCCCCACTTTCTGACTCTATGCTTTTGATAGCTAAGCACAATGGACTTATTTACTAGCAGTCCACAAATTTGTAAATCAAAGATTAGATCAGCAGCCTAAAAGCTTTGCTATTATGTTTCTTTTACTTACAGAGACACTTGTGTCGCCATGTTCTTGTTGTGGCCAATTATAAGTAACAACAGGAGGTTGCTCCTTTCAAATTAGCTTCTCATAATCGGATGATTGTTACTAGTGTTGAGCGAATCGAAGTCCACGAATTTCAGGATAAATTTGATAAGCTGCAAAGCCAAATTTCCTCGTGCTTTGTGGTAGCGAATCGATTTTATCTGAAATAGTGTTTAAAAAAAATTGTACTTACCTCATCCATTTGCTCGCAACGGGCCCGCCGCCGTCTTTGCTTAAAGATCTTGCATGAAATCCCGTGTGCACTGACATCATCGCAAAGCCATTTTTTTGGTAAAATTCGTTGAAGCAGCCAGATTGATTTTTTTTTTATAATTCACTCATCTCTAATTTTTATGAAGTGAATGTGGATCCACTATATGTCCCGAACAAATTGACCTTGCGGCTTCTCCTGATGGTGTTATCTAAGCGGCCCACCTGGTCTTCACCCTTTAACCACTAAACACTGGTGCCTTTTAAGAGCCAGTGCATGCAGTATGCAGTGAGAGGTAGAGACTGCATGGAAAGGACGGAGCAGCACTATCCCAGTAGCCCTGTCCACCTGGAAAGAGCAAAGGAACTCAGGGAAGCATTGGCCACTGGGGAAGCAAAGTAGATGACTAAGTAAGTAAGCGGGCAGCTATGCCCAACAGAGAGATAGAGACAGGCCAGACGGCATAACAATCTTCAACTCTCATCCTGCTCTATGAATATTAAAGTGACAGCTTTACTTCACCTGTTGATAGAATTTCCCCCAGGCAGGCAAACCACTGTCAGAACCTATATTAACTTTGGGAGGTTAAAGCCAGTAAAAACAGTTTATTAGTCTATTGACGACCCTTAGCTACAGTCCAGACGTCACTTAATGTTCTTAACTACAGTGCACACCTGCTACCAACCAGTACCTATTATGGGCACTGTCACTGCCTAGGGTACTGTAATTGGAAAAGACCACACCTTCTTGCAGAGGTTAAGAATGAAGAACATACTCCTTATGTTCCACACTCCAGTGTCAAGCCAATGCAATTTTGATGATCCACATCAGTGCTGAAAAAATGTACCATTTGTGAACACCATTTACTGTAGAAGACAAGTCGATCTTTGCAACAGTGCACTCCCATTACCAAATGGCGGGTATTCTGGGGACTGTGATCTAGGAATCCAACCTGGAAAGAACACACTTTGCTAAGTAGGTTAGTGGTAAATAACAAGAAGATTCATTAGACGCCACACCTCAATCTTGCCAACATCAAACCATTTGCAGCTTTAAGGATTCACACTTAGTTTTTCATTTTGTCATTTTAGGTAATAGCCCTTTTAAGACAACTTGCTGGGGTGCCTAGGAATGCAAATTAATTTGTTCCATTTATGAACTTAAATACTGTATGTGCATGCCATATGCACATCAGCAACATATATGCACATATAGTGATCGGCTCAGAATGTGTCTTCTGTTATTTCCCAAGTTTCGAGCCTGGACCGGGAAGTGGAGACCGGGAGGGATCCAGTAAGCATCAGAATGGCAGATATTGGTAAAGTGAATAGTACTTCTTTTATTAAAAGAAAAAAAAATATATATATATATATAGTTTCTGTGCTTTAAATTTTTTTGACAAAGATAAATCATTTCAGAACTTTTTACACCTTTAATGTGACCTATAAACTGTACCACTCAATTGAAAAACAAACAGAAACCTTTTAGGTAGAGGGAAGAAAAAATATAAAAATAAAATAATATGGTTCCATATGGTTCACACCCTTAAACTAATACTTTGTTGAAGCACCTTTTGATTTTATTACATCACTTAGTCTTTTTGGGTATGGCACATCTCAGCATGGCACATTTTCTTCTGGTGAAGCCATTCCTTTGTTGATTTGGATGTATGCTTTGGGTTGTTGTCATGCTGAAAGATGAAGTTCCTCTTCATGTTTAGCTTTCTAGCTGAAGCCTGAAGGTTTTGTGCCAATATTGACTGCTATTTGGAACTCTTTATAATTCCCTCTAGCTTAACTAAGACCCCAGTTCCAGCTGAAGATAAACAGCCCCAAAGCATAATGCTGCCACCACCATGCTTCACGGTGGGTATGGTGTTCTTTTGGTGATGTGCATCGTTGTTTTTGGGCCAAACATTTCTTTTGAAATTATGCCCAAAAAGTTCAACCTTGGTTTCATCAGACCATAACATCTTTTCCCACATGCTTTTGGGAGACTTCAGATGTGTTTTTGCAAAATGTAGCCAGGTTTGGATGTTTTTCTTCGTAAGAAAAGGCTTTTGTCTTGCCACTCTACCCCATAGCCCAGAAATATGAAGAATATGGGAGAATGTTGTCACATGTACCACACAGCAAGTACTTGCCAGATATTCCTACAGCATCTTTAATGTTGCTGTAGGCCTCTTGGTAGCCTCCAAGTTTGTTTTTTGTTTTCTTCCCTCCACCTGAAAGATTTCAGTTTGTTTTTCAATTGAGTGGTACAGTTTATAGGTCACATTAAAGGTGGAAAAAGTTCTGAAATGATTTATCTTTGTCTCATTTTTTTACAGCACATAAACCTGACATTTTAACATCATTGTAGAATTTTTATATCATATATATATATATATATATATATATATATATATATATATATATAGTGGCAGCACCATCAATAGTATAAAAACGGGTGCAGCTGGCCCAATGTGGATATAAGCCAATCCAAATAGATAAAAATTGCAAAAAAAAGGGCAGCACTCCAGAAAGTAAAAATGCAGAAAATGCTTTATTTACCCATATGGGACATGCAACGTTTCGACTCTATGCAGGAGCCTTTCTCATGCCTTGAGAAAGGCTCCTGCATACAGCCGAAACGTTGCATGTCCCATATGGGTAAATAAAGCATTTTTTGCATTTTTACTTTCTGGAGTGCTGCCCTTTTTTTGCATATATATATATATATATATATATATATATATATATATATACACACACACATACACACACACACACAGTTGCAATAAAAAGTATGTGAACCCTTTGGAATGATATGGATTTCTGCACAAATTGGTCATAAAATGTCATCTGATCTTCATCTAAGTCACAACAATAGACAATCACAGTCTGCTTAAACACACACAAAATTAAATGTTACCATATTTTTATTGAACACACCATGTAAACATTCACAGTGCAGGTGGAAAAAGTATATGAACCCCTAGACTAATGACATCTCCAAGAGCTAATTGGAGTGAGGTGTCAGCCAACTGGAGTCCAATCTATGGGATGAGATTGGAGGTGTTTGTTACTGCTGTCCTGCCCTATAAAAAACACACACCAGTTATGGGTTTGCTTTTCACAAGAAGCATTACCTGATATGAATGATGCCTCGCACAAAAGAGGCAGTTTAGAATCGTTGACTTGTATAAAGCTGGAAAGGGTTATAAAAGTATCTCCAAAAGCCTTGCTGTTCATCAGTCCACGGTAAGACAAATTGTCTATAAATGGAGAAAGTTCAGCACTGCTGCTACTCTCCCTAGGAGTGGCCGTCCTGTAAAGATGACTGCAAGAGCACAGTGTAGACTGCTCAATGAGGTGAAGAAGAATCCTAGAGTATCAGCTAAAGACTTACAAAAGTCTCTGGCATATGCTAACATCCCTGTTAGTGTATCTACGATATGTAAAACACTAAACAAAAATTTTATCCCATGGATTTCATGGGAAGATGCCACAGAGGAAGCCTCTGCTGTCCAAAAAAAAAAAACATTGCTGCATGTTTACAGTTTGCACAAGAAGCACCTGGATGTTCCAGAACAGTACTGGCAAAATATTCTGTGGACACATGAAACCAAAGTTGTTTAGAAGAAACACATAACACTATGTGTGGGAAAAAAGAGGCACAGCACACCAACATCAAAACCTCATCCCAACTGTGAAGTATGGTAGTGGGGGCATCATGGTTTGGGGCTGCTTTGCTGCATCAGGGCCTGGACGGATTGCTATAATCGAAGGAAAAATTAATTCCCAAGTTTATCAAGACATTTTGTAGGAGAACTTAAGGCCATCTGTCCATTAGCTGAAGGTAAACAGAATATGGGTGTTGCAACAGGACAATGACCCAAAGCAAATCAACAACAGAATGGCTTAAACAGAGGAAAATACGCCTTCTAGAGTAACCTAGTCAGAGTCCTGACCTCAACCCGATTGAGATGTTGTGTCATGACCTCAAGAAAGCGATTCACACCAAACATCCCAAGAATATTGCTGAACTGAAACAGTTCTGTAAAGAGGAATGGTCAAGAATTACTCCTGACCGTTGTGCACGTCTGATCTACAGGAAACGTTTGTTTGAAGTTATTGCTGCCAAAGGAGGTTCAACCAGTTATTAAATCCAAGGGTTCACATACTTTTTCCACCTGAACTTTTATATATTTACATGGTGTGTTCAATAAAAACATGGTTACATTTAATTCATTGTGTGTTATTAGTTTAAGCTTACTGTGATTGCCTATTGTTGTGACTTAGCTGAAGATCAGATCACATTTTATGACCAATTTGTGCAGAAATCTATATAATTCCAAAGAGTTCACATACTTTTTCTTGCAACTGTATATATATAACCTCACCTGACAACCCCTTTAGCCCTCCTGCTGTTTATGTCAGGCAGGAGAAAAAGTGTGTTGCCCAATAGGAAAATATTAGCGGTAATATTTGTGGTACAATAATGTTAAAAACAGTAAATCAATGTATCCTTTCTTAATTATACTCCTTCTTAATCCATTCCAATAAAACAAATGAATAAAATGTAACAAGCTGTGAAAAAACATTTTTTTTCCAAAATAAAATATTACTTGAAAATAGTTCCTAAAAAAGTCAGCTATATTGCTGAATTTAAAAAAAAAAAAAAAGTTATGTCTAACTGAATGCAGGGGGGAATTGGTGGTTTTTAATGAGAATATTAGTATTTCATTAAAGAAATTTTCCTACTACATGGAATATTATTAAAAACAAAAGAGAAAAGCCCAAAGCTGCGCTCACCTGATTCCACTTGAGATGGATGCATGGACTGCGCTGGGATTGAAGCGCACTTGAACATATATAAGAATAAACCATGAAGAGTCCAGCTTCCAAAAAGTGACATTCTTTATTCCCAAAATATATTACAATCCAACATGGCAACCCTGTCTACGTGTTACAAAAAGACTAAGGCTTATATAGCTGAAGTTGCTAATCACAAGTAATTGGGATCAGCAGACAAAACATGCCCCTATTGACATCACACTAAAAAGTTGGAGATACCATATTAATATAAAGACATACCTTAAAAATAGCACAACAAAACAAATACATGTATATAGAGAAGAATCTGTAATGCAAAATCAAATCATGCTTGCCTGGCGGGACACAGAAGCCCATACAAAATGTCCAGTAGTTTTCCCTGTTCAGAAGTTTGCGCTTGTGGTCTCCACCCCTAACAGGTGGATTAACTCTCTCCAAACCCTGGACTTGAAAACCTGCAGTATTGCCTTGGTGGACAACCGCATAGTGGAGACTGACGGCTGAAACATTACTAGTCCCAGCATGCGGAATGTCTGACAAATGTCTGCAAATTCTGACTTTCAAACTATTTGTAGTACAACCCACATATTGGAGGTGACAAATAGAACAGGTTAAACAGTAAACATCAAAGCTGATGTTACAATCGATGTATTGTTTTAGTTCAAAGTTACGAGTTATGTGTGGCTATCAAATGAATAGAAGAACCTATATGTACAAAATTACAGCAAGTGCAGATACGATGTCTGTACTTTTAAGCACCATGTTGCCTTAGCTAAATAGCTTTTTTGTTGTCATTCCTATCTGAAAACAGACTGGGGCTAATTTTTTGTGCCACTACAGGGGCACGATGAGCAATGCATCTGATGCCATTGCCGATGGTGTCAGACCACTGCTCATTGTAACTCAAAATTGGAAGATGTTTTTTGACTATGCGACAAATTTGCGAAAATTCTGTACTATAATTAGTTACAAAAGAAAGAGTAGACCCAGTGGTTTTCTTATTATATCTCTTGCTCTCATGTTGTGTGGTATGAGGAAAAACTAAAGCCTGTCTAGACTTAGCCAATGCACAAGATTTAGCATGATTTAAAGTCCAAGATGGATATTTGCGCTTGGATAGTCTGTTGGCCATCTCATCCATTTCCATTTCAAATGCGGAATTACTGGAGCAATTGCGTTTTGCTCGTATTCTCCCTTAGGAACATTATGAACCACATGAGAGGGAAGACATGATGTGGCCATAAGGGTGGTATTACCAGCAGTATCCTTACAGTAAGTATTGCTTGCGACTTGTTGTTTAGCAGAATCACCATGGAGATACAAATCTAAAAATGGAATGGTGGAAGCATCATATGTAATAGTAGATTTAAGATGACATTCATTATCATTGAGGAAGTCCCTAAAGAAAGGGATGGCCGCCCGATCGCCTGACCACACAAAGAGTAGGTAGTCAATATAACGACCGTACCCCTTCAGGGAACCCCCCGAAGTATTGTCAGATGAAAATAAATGATGATGCTCCCACCATGCCATGTAAATGTTTTCCATGGAGGGCGAGAATTTTGCCCCCATGGAAACACCAGTATGTTGCAAAAAAAAAGCAGTGATCAAACATGAATACATTGTGTTTGAGTAGAAACCATACAACACAGCAAATATAATTCTGAAAAGCAGGAGAGAAATCTGAATAAATACTGAGAAACCATTTGAGACAGACAATAGCCATCTCATGCGGTATCACAGTATATAGTGACATATAGTAACACAGCTCGAGTGTCTTGTAAAAACCAAGAATGGATTGAACCAAAGGCTGCAAGACACTAATATCTGTGGTAAAATTATGTTAAAAACAGTAAATTAATGTATCTTTTCTTTATTATACTCCTCCTTAATCCATTCCAATAAAACAAATAAATAAAATGTAAAAAGCTGTGAAAAAACTTTTTTTTCCAAAATAAAATATTACTTGAAAATAGTTCCTAAAAAATTCAGCTATATTGATGAAAAAATTAATAAAAAAAGTTATGTCTAACTGAATGCAGGGAGGCATTGGTGGTTTCTAATGCAAACATCAGTATTTAATTAAAGAAAGTTTCCAACTACCGGTACATGGAATATTTTAACAAATAGCTAACAACGGTAAAAATAAAAGAGTAATACTCACCTAACGAGTTCTATGCCACTCCCATACTGATGTTTCCCTGTTCTCCCAACTGCCTTTGTTCACCAGGCTCCAGTAACATTGCAAACTTCATTGTTTTTTTCCTGACAACTTATCAAAAAAGGACAACCATATGGATAACCATAATGAATAATAAAGATAGTAAATGATACATGTTGATAGCTCAATGTACTGATGTTAAATCATTATTAGCATAGCTGTAAAATGATCATTACAATCATAATGATCTGCTCAAGACTCACCAGCCGCAAAAGAATCATTGAGGCATCACATTTTTTTGTGGACACTGGAAAAATGTCCCTTATTGTTTGAACTATCCAGAAGCATCTAGACGGTTGGGACCCCTGTACAGTGACAACATGGTGTGTTGACATATGACTGATGCAGTCAATCACGATCTATAGAGGTGATGAGTAGACACCATAAGGTCACTTGTGTGGCTACTGATATGCTGCAGCAGTCAAATATCAAAATAACACATCACTGGAGTGAGGTAAGCAGAGACCTCCAGCAAACAGGTAAGTGTCTGAATTGGTGCCTCTGGAGAGTGATAAGGCTTATACCATAGTCTGCTGTTTGTAAAAATTAAAAAAAGTTTATGGAGTTGAAAAAATTGGTTTCCCACTGCAACTAGAATATGCCTTAAATGTCAAATAGATGCAGTTCCCACCTGTGGGAATCCCTTTAATCTCCGGAATGTGGCCCCCAAAGTGAAGGAGAACAAACTGAGCGTGCACAGCTTAAACTTCACTCAATGCTATGGGACTGTCAGAAATAGCTAAACCAGAGCATAGTTATTTCCAGAACTCCTATGGAGGTGAAAGGGGGGTGGCCATACACATGCAATTTGCACTCCTTCACTTCTGGGTCCTCGTTCTGGAAATAGGAATGATGGCCAGAGGTGGCCCCCTAATGAGGATATGACTCAAATTATGAGCCAACTATATCATGAGCCCTAAACAGTAACAGTAATTATTAAGTAGGTAATTGCCAGTGATATGAAATCTGTCAAATGCTTTAGTTAATTGTTTTGTCATTTTTTGGTACAGTTTTATGAGTCTGATGACACAAGAAAAGTTAAGACACATAGTAAAGAAATGTGATATTAGGGAAATATGGAGAAAAACTGGTTATTTAAAAAAGAATGGCAGCTATCCTTACATTTTGCCTTCTATGAACATTTATAAAAGGTCAAGAAATACACCACAAATTGTCACATGATTGGACAATGCTAAGATAGCAAATACCTTCTACATTCAAAGCTGCATCTCTAAATATAAATAGAGATACAATTGTCCAGACACTATTGATGACTTTCAGCTTTGATGTTGACATAGACTATTGAGAATACTTTGGATAAGATGAAGAAGAAATGGATCCTTTCCCAAATGAAAATACATTTTCCATTTGAAGAACAAATGACTTGTTTTTGAATTCTTGAGAAGACACATTTCATTGTAGAACACAGTTATTCTTAGAAGAGTTGAAGTAAAAATGAAGAAAATGCTACAGGATGAATGGGAGGAATCTTGGAAATCATAAAACTTTCACAGAAAAGCCTTAAGACTCGCAAGAAAGAACATTCTAAAGTAACACCTATGACTACCTGGAGTCAAACTCAACTTGCAATAATAATTTAGTGTGCTGATAAGAATGTACAGATAAAAGACTCCTTGCAATCACGGATAATCAGTGGATTAAAGTTGGTTTCCATTTCTAGTAAATACAGTTTATCCTGTGGTATACCTTTAATGGGACCGGGGGGAAGAGGGGGTGGCTTGCACTCAACTCCTTCTTTTCCTGATAAGAATACACCGCACCGCTATTAGAGGTGCTCAACTGTATAAACTCCTATACATTGAGCTCCAAGTAGTGGTGGCTGCAGCTAGCTTGTAATAAAAAGAAAGCAGATTTATAAATTTTTACCAGTCGTCTGGTGAGAAATATGGTGCCTAGAATGCTTAGCATATTTATGAAGCTACCTATTCCACTTTTTAGAACATAGAAGTTAAAATTTTGAATAGATAATTTTTATAGATTTTCAACGTAACAACAAGTTTGCAACAATACACTAGGCAATATTTTAAACATCTTACAATAATACAAAGTACTAACAAGGATTCCAGATGAGGCTAATGTAGTTCCTCCCAACACACAGAACAAACAACCAGCCAGTGCCAGCATGCTAACGCACTAACATGCATATATAATAGATATCGCAACACACTCACTAGTTTAAAGCCAGATTTGTTTGAGCTTGGATCCAAGGATCTCAAATCAGTAGAAAACGATAACGGGTTCCCCTGACATAGGTCAGTTTATACAGTGATTGTCATTATTAATCAGTTGTACTAATTAGAAAATTGTGGGACATTTAGGGGCTTTCCAATTAAGAAGAATTACTTATTGAGTGTAGAACATTATACATCTATGTACCTTTCTGCCATATTTCATAGGATTTAAATAAGTGACCAGTCTCAATAAACTTACTGTAGGCGCGCAAACTCCAGGAAGCCCCAGTCTGTTTTTTATAAACACTTGAATATCTAACCGGTATGTAGAACAGGACAGGCCCATATCACGTATATACAAGAACCCCTGGAAGCATTACAGCTGGTGCAGGTGGGCTGGGAAAGCTGTATTCTGCTTAATTAAAAAACTTAAATTCTTCAGACTCTGGGCATTGTGTTTTGTGGTGCCCAGTACTGATTGTTACAAACATACTGGGAAACTGGGTAGGGAAGAGGACCCATACTACGTTTTGGTATGGGACCCTATGAGATCTGTGTATCCCCCTGACTTTATCATTTGTATACTGAAAGGTTATGGAATTTTCTAATAAAGTTTCTAATAAAGGATCCTAAAGTGGTCCTGGGCTCTGGCACTATGGCTGTTACAGATATATTATCTGGATATTTACAATATTTCTGTATAGTAAATTCCAGTCAATAGAACATTTGATTCAATCTGTTATTTTCTCAAAGAGATTATTATTAGAAAATATATTCATAGATATGTGTAAAGACTCAGGAATTTGCAGTTTGCTAATTATTCCTGAATATTTAATTGCAAACACAAATAACATAAAATATTAACAATAAAGCAATTCTTCTGTGAAATAGAAAAGCTGAAATATTTGAATATCAGGATTCGATGTTTTAAGCAGAACATGGAAACAAATTCTACAGATCAGTTGCCACTGCAGGAATTTTAATTGTTTAAACCTGTTCTTGTACTTTTGTAAGAGGAAGAAATCTGATTTGTATTATGCTCTACAGTGCACTGTAGCCCTCTTTCCGCATACCAGCGCAAATGAGAGAAATATTAATGTTCGGAGAGGAAATATTGTATACTTGGAAATCCTGAAAGAGCTGAAGAATATGGGTCATTTGTCAGATCCAACTGGATATTATAAGGAAAACATACGACTATTTACAGTCTTTACTTGGATAGCTTTCTGTACTTGCACAGTACATTAGGGTAATGCCTATTGATGAAAACAAATTACAGTTCACTTACGGCAGTTTGATGGATAGAAAATGTTCTGTGAACAATTGTAATACATAGCAGCGCTTTAGTATGATTATCTTACAGAATTTCAAGTCAAGAGAGAAAAATGCAACAATTCTGGCAGATTGTGTTTCATATATAGACAGAATACAAATCATATTTAACGAATATGAATAGTGTTGAGAAAACCCGAACTGTAAAGTTTTGGTCCATACTGAACTTTGTGAGTTTGGGTACCCAGACCGTAAACTGAACGTTGCCGGAAAAGTTTGGGTTCAAGTTTGGTTTTCGAGCATTTAATCAAGCTTTTGAAAGGCAGACAATCAACAAGCTTTTAAGCTGTGGGCACTCAGAAGCCATACCTACTAATAGCATAGGTGTGATTGGCTGGTGCATCATGTGACCCAGCCTCTATACAAGCTGGATCACATGTAGTACCGCCCATCAACTCTGAGTAGTGCAGGGACAGGAAGCAGGCAGCTGAAGCGAGGGAGAGTGTTAGGAATCTGGCTATTTGTTTTGTGGGTGAATTATAATGATTTTTTGTGGGTGCAATACACCAGCTTTGCACCCCTGACACAGAAATATAATAATAAATCTGGCTGTTAATTCTGTGGGTGACCTATAGTGAATATTTTGTGGGTGCAATGCACCATTTTTGTACCCCTGACACAAAAATATAATAGTTAATCCGTCTGTTAGTTTGATGGGTGACATATACCCATTTTTGGTGTGAGATACACGTGCGCTTTATACGTGACAGGGAAATTAATATAGTTAATCTGACTGTTAGTTCAGCCGGCGACATATGCCCATTTTTGGTGTGAGATACACGTGCACTGCATATGTGATGCTTAAATTAATATAGTTAATAGTGATGAGCGAGCGTGTTCGGGCAAACTGCTGTTCGGCTCGAGCTTCTCTATGCTCGGCAGATCCAAATGCTCGGCCGAATAATTTGGGTGCTCGAATACAATTTAATACAATGGAAGTCAATGGGAGAACCCCAAGCACCCCCTGCTCGGAAGAGAAGAGGGTGTCTGGTACATAAAGAAAGGTTAGAAATTTATGGAAACCCCATAAAAATGGTTTGACAACAGCATTAAGAGGATAGCTGGATGCATCTTAGACTCCTATTTAGGGTTGAGCGTACCGAACTTTAGGATTTTTTTTACCCCGTTTCAGGTTTGGTGTTCGGCGAGTCAATGGTGCTTTTTGAAAGGCTGCAGAGCAGCCAATCAACAAGCGTTTAATCTGTGCCCTTAGAAGCCATCACAGCCATGCCTACTAATGGCATGGCTGTGATTGGCCAGTGCAGCATGTGACCCAGCCTCTATATAAGCTGGAGTCACGTAGCGCTGCACGTCACTCTGCTCTTATTAGTGTAGGGATAGGATGCTGCTGCTGTGAGGGAAAGAATAGGAAAGAATCTTTTTTCAGAAGTGCTTGTTAACTCAGTTATATACAGCCATTTTGGTTTGTGGGTGCAGTGCACAATTTTTTTACCCTGCCCTGAGCCCAGTGACACAGAAAAAATTGGCGGCCATTTTATGAAAGTCCCATGCATCAGCACAGCATATGTGCATTTGTGACAGTCAAAAACAAGCTTGAAATGCTGCAATAATATTCTGGGTTTAAAAAAACACCCATTTTTTGGCAACACCCTACATCTGGGGCCTTTGCTGCATTTGTCACAGTGATATACAAGCTTGAAATACTGCAATAATATTCTGGGTTTGAAAAAAACACCAATTTTTGGGCAACACCCTACATCTGGGGCCTTTGCTGCATTTGTCACAGTGAAATACAAGCTTGAAATACTGCAATAATATTCTGGGTTTAAAAAAACACCAATCTTTGGCAAGACCCTACAACTGGGGCCTTTGCTACATTTGTCACAGTGAAATACAAGCTTGAAATACTGCAAAAATATTCTGGGTTTAAAAAACACCAATTTTTGGCAATATTCTACATCTGGGGCCTTTGCTGCATTTTTCACAGTGAAATACAAGCTTGAAATACTGCAATAATACTCTGGGTATAAAAAAACACCCATTTTGGGCAAGATAATAAAGTTGCGGCCTTTGCTGCATTTCTGACAGTACAATAAAAGCGTTATATACCGCTGTTATATTCTGGTATTAAAAAACCATCCATTTTGGGTAAGATACAAAATTTGTGGCCTTTGCTTCATTTGTCACAGTGAAATACAAGCTTGAAAAACTGCACTAATATTCTGGGTTTAAAAAACACCCATTTTGGGCAAGATAATAAATTTTTTCACAGTGAAAAATAACCAGTCAATACTGCAGTTACATTGTTGGTTGACAAATAAAATTTTTGTGACCATGAAGTAATTGTATAAAACTTGCCTGTCACACTGTTGTGTGACCTTAATACATTTTTCCTCTTTATGACACCGGCACTGCCATAATCTCAGTGAACTTAATTGTTGACTATTGGCGGTTACATTTTTTGCCTGACATAAACTATCAGTTAGATTGGTAGGTGAATGCAAAAACAAGGAGACTGTCAAATAAGGAACGTGACCCCGGTTGTGGTGCTGCTGGTGGAGCTCCTGTTGCAGGAAAAGGACGTGGTCGATCTGTGCCAGCTACACACACAAGTGCAACACCTTCCTAAGGTGCGAGTAGGCAACAGAACCTTCAGCGTTATTTGGTAGCGCCGAATGCGGCTCTACGAATGGTGAGGCCAGAACAAAAACAGGCGATAGTAGATTGGGTGGCTGACAGTGCCTCCAGTTCCTTCACATTGTCTCCCACCCAGTCTCCTGCTGAAAGATTAGAGTTGGCACCTGCAGCCCATGTCCATCAGTCCTTCACCTCACCCCCTTGCAAATCATCCAGTCTGAGCCCCAAGTCATGCAGCAGTCTCTTCTGCTTTTTGATGACTCTGCTAACATCCACATAGCCCTGTCCCAGAAGTGTAAGAGATTGAGTGCACCAATGCCCAACCACTTATGTTTCAGGATGAGTACATGGGAGGGCCACCGCAGCACGTCTCGGATGATGACGAAACACAGGTGCCAACTGCTGGGGTTTTCGAAAGTGTGCAGACCGACAAGGAGGACAGGGGTGAAGACTGGGTAGAAGATGTGGAGGACGATAAGGTCCTCGACCCCACATGGGATCAAGGTCATGCGAGTGACCTGTGTAGTTCGGAGGAAGAGGCGGTGGTCGCACAGAGCCACCAGCACAGCAGAAGAGGAAGCAGGTGGCAAAAGCGGAGCGGCCGTCCCCTAGACAATACGCCTACTACTGCACACCGCAACAAGAGACCCAGCACACCAAAACCAACCTCAAGGAGTTCCCTGTCGTGACAGTTCTTCAGACATGTGCTGACAACAAGACACTAGTGGTTTGCATGCTGTGCTATCAGAGCCTGAAGAGAGGCATAAACGATCTCAACCTGAGCTCATCCTGCATGACCAGGCATCTACGTACAAAGCACGATCTGCAGTGGAGTAGACACCTCAAAAACAAAGAAAGGTCTCTGGCTCCTCCTGCTTCCTCTTCTGCTGCAGTCTCAGCCTCTTCATCCACCTCTGGAGTGACAGTGGCACTTGCCACCATACAAACAGAGGATCTGCCAGCAACGCCACCACCAAGCATCTTCACAATGTCCCATTGAAGCGTTCCGCTCTCTATCTCCCAAACACTGATAGCGGAAGAGGAAGTACCCCCCTACCTACCCGCGATCCCTGGCCCTGAATGCCAGCATTTCATAATTACTGGCTTTTGAAATGTTGTCATTCCGTCTGGTGGAGACAGAGAGTTTTAAAAGCCTTATGGCGGTGGCTGTCTCACAGTACGTTGTGCCCAGCCTCCACTACTTTTCCAGGCGAGCCATCCCTTCCCTGCACAACCAAGTTGGGGACAAAATCAGATGTGCACTGCGTAACGCCATCTGTGGCAAGGTCCACCTAACTACAGATACGTGGACCAGTAAGCACAGTCAGGGACGTTATATCTCCCTAACAGCACACTGGGTAAATGCAGTGGCTGCTGGGCCTGTGGCAGATAGCAGTTTGGCACATGTCCTTCCACCACCAACAATTGCAGGGCATTTCTCTTTGCCTCCTGTTGCTTCCTCCTCCTACTCCACTTCCTCATCCTCTACCGCCTCATCATCCGGTCAGCGCAACACCTTCACCACCAACTTCAGCACAGCCAGGGGTAAACAGCAGCAGGCAGTTTTAAAATGTATCTGTTTGGGGGACAAGCCGCACACCGTGCAGGAGCTGTAAATGGGCATGGAACAACAGACCAATGAGTGGTTGTTGCCAGTGAGCCTCAAGCCCGGCCTTGTGGTGTGCGATAATAGGCGAAATCTGGTACAAGCTCTGGGACTAGCTGATTTGACGCACATCCCTTGCCTGGCGCATGTGCTGAATTTGGTGGTGCAGAGGTTCCTTAAAAATTACCCAATATGTCAGAGCTGCTGCAGAATGTGCTGTGCGCGCTTTCGGCATTCTCACCCTGCTGCTGCTCGCCTTGGCTGTGATATACCCCTGCTCTACCTAGTGGACAGGTAAATAAATTTCACTAATTTGTCTGTTACATTGACGGGTGAAATTTACCAATTTTTGGCTGTAATATACCCCTGCTCTACCTATTAGTCAGGTTAATAATTTTCACTAATTTGTCTGTTACATTGATGGGTGAAATTAACAATTTTTTTGCTGTGATATACCCCTGATCTACCTAGTAGACAGGTTAATAAATTTCACTAATTTGTCTGTTACATTGTCTGGTGAAATTCACAAATTTTTGTCTGTGATATACCCCTGCTCTACCTATTAGAATGGTTAATAAATTTCACTAAATTGTCTGTAACATTGTCGGGTGAAAATCATCAAATTTTGGCTGTTATATACCCCTGATTTACCTATTAGACAGGTTAATAAATTTCACTAAATTGTCTGTTACATTGTCGGGTGAAATTCAAAAATGTTTGGCTGTGATATACCCCTGCTCTACCTTGTGCACAGGTTAATACATTTCACTAATTTGTCTGTTACATTGTCGGGTGAAATTCACAAATTTTTGGCTGTGATATACCCCTGCTCTACCTAGTAGACAGGTTAATACATTTCACACATTTTTCTGTTATATAGTTGGGTGACATTCACTAATTTTTGGCTGTGATATACCCCTGCTCTACCTAGTGGACAGGTAAATAATTTTCACTAATTTCTTAGTTACATTGTGAGGTGAAATTCACCAATTTTTGGCTATGATATACCCCTGCTCTACCTATTAGACAGGTAAATAAATTTCACTAATTTTCCTGTTACATTGTTGGGTAAAATTGACCAATTTTTGGCTGTGATATACCCCTGCTCTACCTAGTGGACAGATTAATACATTTCACTAATTTGTCTGTTACATTGACAGGTGAAATTCACCAAATTTTTCTGTGATATACCCATGCTCTACCTATTAGACAGGTTAATAAATTTAACTAAATTGTCTGTTACATTGATTAGTGAAATTTACCAATTTTTTGCTGTGATATACCCCTGCTCTACCTAGTGGACAGGTTAATAAATTTCACTAATTTGTCTGTTACATTGTCGGTTGAAATTCACCAATCTTTGGCTGTGATATACCCCTGCTCTACCTAGTGGATAGGTTAATAAATTTCACTAATTTGTCTGTTACATTGATGGGTAAAATTCACAAATTTTTTGCTGTGATATACCTCTGCTCTACCTAGTAGACAGGTTAATAAATTTCACTAATTTGTCTGTTACATTGTCGGGTGAAATTCACCAGCTTTTGGCTGTGATATGCTCCTGCTCTACCTAATGGACAGGTTAATAAATTTCGCTAATTTGTCTGCTACATTGACGGGTGAAATTTACCAATTTTTGGCTGTGATATACCCCTGCTCTACCTAGAGGACAGGTTAATAAATTTAACTTTTTCTGTTACATTGTTGGGTGAAATTTACCCATTTTTGGCTGTGATATACCTCTGCTCTACCTATTAGACAGGTTATTAAATTTCACTAATTTGTCTGTTATATTGTCATGTGAATTTTTACAAATTTTTTGCTGTGATATACCCCTGCTCTACCTAGTGGACAGTTTAATAAATTGCACTAATGTTTCTGTTACATTGTCGGGTGAAATTCACCCATTTTTGTCTGTGATATACCCCTGCTCTACCTATTAGACAGGTAAATAAATTTCACTAATGTTTCTGTTACATTGTCTGGTTAAATTCCCCAATTTTTGGCAGTGATATACCCCTGCTCTACCTAGTATACAGGTTAATAAATTTCGCTAATTTGTCTGTTACATTGACGGGTGAAATTTACCAATTTTTTGCTGTGATATACCCCTGCTCTACCTAGTAGACAAGTAAATAAATTTCACAATTTTATCTGCTGCATAGTTGGGTGACATTCACTAATTTTTGGCTGTGATATACCCCTGCTCTACCTAGCGGACAGGTAAATAAATTTCACTAATTTGTCTGTTATATTGTCGTGTGAAATTCACCAATTTTTGGCTGTGATATACCCCTGCTCTACCTATTAGACAGATTAATAAATTTCACTAATTTGTCTGTTACATTGATGGGTGAAATTCACCAATCTTTTGCTGTGATATACCCCTGCTCTACCTATTAGACAGGTTAATAAATTTCACTAATTTTTCTGTTACATAGTTTTCTGACATTCACTATTTTTTGGCTGTGATATACACCTGCTCTACCTAGTAGACTGGTTAATAAATTTCACTAATTTGTCTGTTTCATAGTCGGGTGAAATTCACCAATTTTTGGCTGTGATATGACCCTGCTCTCCCTAATGGATAGGTTAATAAATTTCGCTAATTTGTCTGTTACATTGTCGGGTGAAATTCACCAATTTTTTCCTGTGATATACCCCTGCTCTACCTAGTAGGCAGGTTAATAATTTCACAAATTTTTCTGTTACATAGTTCGGTGACATTCACCAATTTTTGGCTGTGATACATCCCTGCTCTACCTATTAGACAGGTTAATACATTTTACTAATTTGTCTGTTACATTGTCAGGTGAAATTCACCAATTTGTAGCTGTGATATACCCTGCTCTACCTAGTGGACAGGTTAATAAATTTCACTAATTTGTCTGTTACATTGTCGGGTGAAATTCACCAATTTTTGGCTGTGATATACCCATGCTCTACCTAGTAGACAGGTTAATACATTTCACTAATTTTTCTGTTACATAGTTGGCTGACATTCACTATATTTTGACTGTGATATACCCCTGCTCTACCTATTGGACAGGTAAATAAATTTCACTATTTTGTCTGTTACATTGTCGAGGGAAATTCACCAATTTTTGGCTGTGATATACCTCTGCTCTACCTAGTGGACAGGTTAATAAATTTCAATAATTTGTCTGTTACATTGTCGGGTGAAATTCACCAATTTTTGGCCGCCCAGGTCGACTAGAGGATATTGGACTTTTATCATTGATTTTTCCTTGTTTTATCGAATTTCTTGTGAGTATAATAAAATTCTTTTTATACTAACATTGACGGTATTTCACTATGGAAGTAACACTCTTCCTAGGAGCATTGTGTGCATGACGGGATACAGAGTGAACACAGAGGGGGAGAATACCCGACTCTAACTGATGTGCCTTTAACCTGCGTGCGCTTGGCGTAATTTGGAAAATACATCTGTGGACCCCGGTCTTCTTGTATGGTGATGAGAGGGAATACACCTGGATTCTGAGAGGAGAAAAACACGCGGTCTCATCCGTTTATTCATGCTGCATGTGAACTGAACCCACATTACTTTGGAGACTCGCTGCACGTTCCATTTATTAACGGACTGGAAGCAATTTTAATGTAATATACCCCTGCTCTACCTAGTGGACAAGGAAATACATTTCACTAATTTGTCTGTTACATTCTTGGGCAACATTTTACTATTATTGCCATGAATAAACCCCTGCTCTGCATAGGTGACAAGGATAAAAATTTCTAAAAATCGTCTGTTACATTGTCAGATGACATTTTACCAATTTTGCCATATACAAACCCCTGCTCTGCATAGGTGACAGGAACATAATATTTGTAGAATAATCTGTTCAATTGGTGGGTGACATGAACACACTTTTGCCGTGAATAAACCTCTGCTCTACATAGTTGACAGGGCTCAAAATTGTAAAAATTTTCTGTTCTATTGGTGGGTGACATTAACCCATTTTTGCCGATGAAAAACCCCTGCTCTGCATAGGTGACAGGGACTTAAACTTCTAAAATTCATCTTTAATTGGCCCTTTCATTCGATCCTTCCACTTTAATAACTTGTACCACATTTCAGCTCGATCACATTGCAGCAATTGACCTCCTTTGGATGTTGTATATGTTTCTCACGCTCCCTCTCCGGCGTGGAAACCTGATTCGCCGCTAGCCGTGATCAACATGGTAGGCACAGAAAAGAACATCGAAAGTTGATAGAGCAGATATCCAATTGGATCGTGGACATCACGGGGGACGTGTGACATGGTGGAGCAGTATGTGTGCACATGCCTACATGTACTGACTGATGGGTCTCCAAATTGGGCACATGGCCTTTACACCTTGGAGGTGCTGGCCTGCCCTGCAGCCAGTTTATTGTCTGTATTTAGCATGGCTGGAGGGGGTTATCACAGGTTATATTTCCCAATGTTTTGGGGTATACCCTAATTTAAACAAAACAAAAAAAATTATAAAACCAAAAACCAGTGTTGGCTACCTCCCCCTCCTCCACCGCTGCTTCCACCTACACTGCCACATCCACCGCCTCCTCAACCTCCTACTCCATATGGACCTCGTCCTCCTAGATCAAGATTATACTTTTTTTTTGCGTATTTTATGTTATTTTAAGTCAAAGCCCTATCCACATTTGTTTGCAGAATACTTACCATGCTCTTAATGATGCCATTTGCAGACCTTTAGCCCTTTCCATGACTTTTTTAGAGCCATTTTAGCGCTCCAAAGTTCGGGTCCCCATTGACTTCAATTGGGTTCAGGGTCAAGTTCAGGTCCCGAACTCAAACTTTTTTGTGAAGTTCAGCCGAGCTTGAACATCCAGGTTTCCGCTCAACTCTACTCCTATTATGTACGACATACAATGGACAACCACACAAAGGCTATATGCCAAAAGCCAGATATGTACAAGCCATCAATCTATCCATGAGACAGATGACAGCCAGCATACCTTACAATGGCAGCTTTGTGCACTATGAGATATTCAAAACCAGCTCTCACCTGACTGAGAACCAGTAAACTTCAAAGTTATTTTGCATCTGTTGGATGGCTTGGGTGGACCTGCACACCTAGATCAATATCATTAGTGCGTCAAAAAGTTTTTCAATTGTTCTAACATAATATTCAAAAACCTTTCTATAAAGTTTTGTCATGTGAAAACTTATTTGCATGAACATGGGCATATAAGAAAGCCATGCAAATGAACAGAATCTGCCTCGTTTTTCAGCTGTCATAAGACTGAAAACCAATAGATGGCGCTATTGAGTTACGAACAGTGCCCTCATTTGGTTTTACAGACCTATGACAAGACAAATATTTTTGTCAGAAGACTATGAAACCAATAGATGGCACTATTGAGTTAAAAACATCGCCCTCCGTTGGTTTCACATTCTTATGACAAGACAAATATTCTTGTCAGAAGGCTATGAAACCAATAGAGGGTGCTGTTCATAACTCAACAGTGCCATCTATTGGTTTCATAGTCTTCTGACAAGAATATTAGACTGAGTCTTATGACAAACTTATTAGTGTAGCCTTTTGCATGGATAATTTGCGATAAAAATTAGCGATTAGAATATTCGCAATCTACACTAGGATGATATCTGACATTGGGAAAGCTGGGTAATAACTGGATATTATCCAGATTTTTCCAGTGTCAGACATTATCAATGACTTACTACATATTTATTACATAATATTCGCTATATTGTTATATATATATATTTTTTTATATTACGAATATTCTAAAAAAATTCATAACATACGATACTGGAAAAGCTTGGCAATAACTCTGATTTTATCATTGAGTTATTACCCAGCTTTGCCGGTGTCAGATATCATCTTAGTGTAGATCGCGAATATTCTAATCGCTAACTTTTATCTCGAATTTTCCATTCAAAAGGCTACACTAATATTCTTGTCATAAGACTATGAAACCGATAAATGGCGCTTTTGAGTTATGAACATCGCCCTCTATTGGTTTTCATAGTCTTCTGACAAGAATATTTGTCTTGTCAGAAGACTGTGAAACCAATATAGGGCGCTGTTCATAACTCAATAGCACTCGCTATTGATTTCATAGTCTTCTGACAAGAATATTTGTCTTGTCATAAGACTGTGAAACCAATAGAGCGCGCTGTTCGTAACTCAATAGCGCCATCTATTGGTTTTCGTAGTCTTATGACAGCTGAACAACAAGGCAGATTCTGCTTATTTGCATGTCTTTACCACATGTTCATACAAATGAGTTTTTAGATGACAAAACTGTATACAAAGGTTATTGAATATTATGTTAGGACAATCGGAAAACTTTTTGTTGCCCTAATGATATTGATCTAGGTGTGCAGGTCCACCCAAGCCATCCAACAGATGCTAAATAACTTTGAAGTTCTCAGTCAGATGAGAGCTGGTTTGGAATATCTCATAGTGTAGAAGGCTGCCATTGTAAGGTATTCTGACTAAGCCTGTAATCTGTCTCATGGATAGATTAATAGTTTGCACATACCTGGCTTTTGGCATACAGCCCTTTGTGTGGTTGTCTATTGTATGTTGTACATAATTGGAATCTAAGATGCATCCAGCTATCTTCTTAATGCTGTTTCCAAACCATTTTGATAGGGTTTCCATAAATTTTTTACCTTTTTTCATGAACCAGACACCCTCTTCTCTTCCGAGCAGGGGTTGCCTGCTTGTCTCCCATTGAATTCCATTATACTCGGGTGCTCGGCCGAGCACACGAATATAGCAAAGTGTTCGGGCCGAATATTTTAGTGCTCGCTCATCACAAGAAGTTAATCTGTTAGCTCAGTGGGTAGCATATACCCATTTTTGGTGTGAGGTACACCTGCACTGCATCCGAGACAGGGAAATTAAAATAATGAATCCGTCTGTTAGCTTGGTGGGTGACATATACCCATTTTTGGTGTGAGATACACGTGTACTTTATATGTGACAGGGAAATTCATATAGCTAATCTGACTGTTAGTTCGGCCGGTAACATTAATAAAGTAAATCCGTCTGTTAGTTCGGTGGGTGACATATTCCCATTTTTGGTGTGAGATACACGTGCACTTTATACGTGACAGGGAAATTAATATCGTTAATCTGACTGCTAGTTTGGCTAGTAACATATACCCATTTTTGGTGTGAGATACACGTGCACTGCATATGTGAAAGGGAAATTAATATAGTTAATCCATCTGTTAGGCTACTTTCACATTGGCGTTTTGGCTTTCCGTTTGTGAGATCCATTCAGGGCTCTCACAAGTGGCCAAAACTGATCAGTTTGCCATAATGCATTCTGAATGGAAAAGGATCCACTCAGAATGCATCCGTTTGCCTCCATTCCATCTCTTTTCGGTCTGACGAAACTGAGCAATCTGGCACAATAGAAAACGCATCCGTCCTCCATTGACTTTCAATGGTGGTCAAGACGGATCCGTCCTGGCTATGTTAAAGATAATACAAACTGATGTGTGTGCCGCATTGCGCTGTTTTGAGTACTCCACCAACATGGCCAGTGCCGACGACCCTGTCCTCAGTGTTACTATCCCGCTTCTATGTCTCCTTGAAAAAATGCTTCTGGTGATGATAGAAGAGGATGTGGCACAGGAGGAAGAGGGATCATTTCCACGGTTATCAGGCCAGTCATGCACAAGTGGCTCGGAGTGCCGATTACTAGGTGGCCACCCTACTGGATCCCCGCTACAAACACAACGTGCCACCCTTAATTCCGTGATCCGAAGATGCGCTAGTACAAGCGCACGCTGGTAGATGCGCTGCTGATGGCATTTCCACCTGACAGTGGCAGCGCAAGGCGAAGGCAGAAAAGGAGGAGGAAGAAGTCGCCAACGCAGCTGGGGCACCGCCAGCACCTCAGAAGGGAGGATTGGCATGGCCGATATGCAGAAAAGCTTTGCCAGCCAGCCACAACAACCAGAACGTCTTAGCAGGAGGCAGCATTTCAGCAACATGGTGGAACAGTACATGTGCACATGCCTACACATCCTGACTGATGCGTCTGCCCCATTCAACTTCTGGGTTTCCAAATTGGGCAAATGGCCTGAGCTTGCCCTTTATGCCTGCCCGAACGTGTGTTTAGCATGGCGGGGGGGTAATCGCAGACAAGCAGAGCCGCCTGTCCACAGCTAACGTAGACAAGGTCACGTTCATTAAAATGAACCAGGCATGGATCCCACAGGACTTGTCAGTACATTGTGCTGAGTAGACAAGTATATCGGCCTCACCCAGCCATTGTTATACTCCAGCGTACTTTCTCTTTGCATTCTCTTTTCTATCTCCCAATGTTTTTGGATCTTCACAAATTTATTAAAAAATAAATAAAGAAAGAAAATAAAAATAATAAAAAACAGTGTTCACTACCTCCTCCACAGCCGCTTCCACCTACACCGGCACATCCACCGTCTCCTCAAACTCTTACTTCACTTTGACCTCTGCCTCTTAGTTCAAGGTTATAATTTTTTATTTTCCTCTATTCAGTTTTTTCCCTATCCACATTTGTTTTCAGGGCAACTGTCCTGCTCTTATCCCCATTTTGCTTCCTTTTGCAGCCCTCTAGCCCTTACTACGACTATTTTAAAGCCATTTTAGTGCACCAAAGTTCAGGTTCCCATTGACTTCAATGGGGTTCGGGTTCAAATTTTAGGTCATAAAAGAGTAGGCCTATTTTTGAAAAAAATGCTGCAAATGTTATAAAGCAACAGAAAACAGTACTCGCCTTTACAATCACCCAACAATTCAGCGCAGAAGCTCTGGTGGTCCCCTCTTTGCTTACAAGCAAGCAGCATGTTAAGTGGTGTCCTACTAGTATGGCACGTAGCAGGTGAGGTCATGAGGCTGAGATTGTAAAAAAAAAGACTGGGGGCAGGGATTGGAGATAGAAGTATTGTTTTTTGCTAGCTTATAACATTTCTGCTTGACTTTTTTTCTAAGATTAGATCATGTATAAACAAATTGTAAAAGTTGAAAAATTATGTCTAGCACTACTTCAAATTTGTTATAAAAACAGCAATATTCCATCAGAATCCAAAAAAAACATAGGTTTTGTGGCCTACTACCAGGGTTCTTAGCTGTTATGACTGAAGCCCCTAGTTGTAGTGATCAAATTGCAAAATCATTTTCCTAGGTACTATTTTTAACCTGATGGAATAAATATTACTGTTTTTATCATGATTTTGGACAAGTGCAGGATATTCTTTTTTCATGTCTTTGAATTACCCACCACCAATGTGAAGCATTGTTTTAGGCACTGCAGCAAATGCAGAGTATATAGCTGATGAAGAGGAGTGCATGAAGGAGCGCAATGTAGTTCCCTGTTTAGAATAATTGTCCACTGGATGATCTTTCAATCAAATGTTGTCAAACCCACAATAAATGGTTTGTCTGAGATAAGAAAAAATGTATGCTACACCATACATTAAAACTTTTACCCTCAAGATATATATTGCCATTGATATCACAGGTTGAAGGTGCATCAGGTACCAAAATTGACAGATTACTTCCATTAAAAGTTACATACCTATGGCTAGCTTAAAATATTACACTGATTAGAATGCGCAAGTTAACACTTGAATATATTGGCAGCAGAAATCATTTTGTCAGTTGCTGGAAAACTATCTTCAATATTATAATAGTTGATAGAGCATGTTTTAGATCTTCTGTATTTTATAGAAGAATAAGGTTTATTAGATGTACAAAAATGAAAGTAACCATATCCACTGGATTTAGTTAAAACCTTGTCCTCTTTATTTAAAAATTTTAAAAAGTAGTACTACACAGCTTTGTACATTCTGTAATGGCTGTCCCTGCTTAAAGTATAGCCCCTACACAGTGTACAGACCGTGTACCTCCGGTACCTGAAACAGATGCTGCAGTGATTAAAACACAGCTAATCATAGGGATTGTTAGGAGTTGTATCATTGAAGATCTAAAAATGATGATAAACTCTCCTAAGGATCAGTCACCAGTAATTAAGTCCTGGAAAACTCACTTAACCCATGTGAAAATGAAAAACAATCTGCATATTATACTACATATTTTTGAAAATTTTAATTTACACTGCCCAAGTTCTATGAAACAACCGTTGGGTCAAAATGGTCACACTGTCCCTATATGAATTCCATGAGGCTTGTACATTCCAAAATGGGGGATTTTTTAGGCTGTTTCTTATGATTTATCACCTCAAGGCCCCAGCAAACATAAAGTGGTGCCTAAAACATTGTAATATAAAAGGCTCAAATTTCATAAGATGCTCCTTCAAGACTGAGGCTTAAATGTTTACAACTTTCACCTCCGTTACACTTTAATTCCTGTGAAATACCTAAAGCATTGACAAAAATCTTAAATGTCATTTGAATACTTTGATGGGTGGACCTTTTAAAATGGAAGTATACATTAGGGTTCTAATAGATAGGCACTTCAAAACCACATCAAAGCTGAATTGAACTCTAAAAAAATATGTTTTGAACAATCTCTTGAACATTTGAAAAATTGCTTCTACAGTTATTAACAGGATGACATCTTAACATAAATTAAAAGACATTTAAAAACTATGGCAGTATAAAGTGGACATATGTTAAATGTCAATTACTAACTAATTTGTGTGGTTTGGTAATCTATCTCACAAGCGTAAAAATTATATTTATCGAACTTGAAAATTGTTCAAAAAGTTCAGCAAATTTTGGATTCTTTTTAAGAAACAAAAACATAAACCAAAATGTACAACATAAGTAAAATGTGCCATGGAAAACATTCTCAGAACTAATTGAATAAGTTCCAAAGTTACTATTGTTCTGCCCATATTGTTGAAAGTAAATATATGCAAAGTACTGTAATGGATTATACTGTGATGTTATTTTGATGTTACTGCCATCTAGTGGTCAGAGTTAGTTATTATTATACCTAGTTAAATCAGGACTTGACAGGAAGTGGTAATTTTCACATAGAGAGACAGTAACCTTTAACCTGGAACTTCCTATCCTGCATTTTGTAATTGTTACTGGATCTAACAAGCAGCATACAGTGGAGCTCTGAGCTATTCCTGGACTTATTATGGAATTGTCCGTGAGTACACTCACTGATGGAATGAAGCTGTTGTATAATGTTTAACCCCTTCCCAACATATGACGTAATAGTATGCCACGGTGGCAGGTGAATTTTGGCATTTTGACCTACTATTACGTCATGGAAATAGAAAAAGAAAAAACACACACATATTAGGTATCGCTGCATTTGTAACGACCGTCTCTATAAATATATCACATGATCCACCCTGTCCGATAAGCACCGTAAAAAAATGAAATAAAAACTCTTTAAAAAAAAGTTATTTTTATCACCTTACATCACAAAAAGTGCAACAGCAAGCGATCAAAAAGGTGTATGCCTCCCAAAATGGTACCAATCAAACCGTCACCGCAGCCCTCCAAAAATGAGACTCTAAGACAATCGATCAAAAATTTCAAAAAGTTATAGCTCTCAGAACATGGAGACAATAAAACATCATTTTCTTTGTTTCAAAAATGTATTGTGTTAAAGTGAAATAAATAAAAAAAGGATACATATTAGGTTTTGCCGCATACATAACAACCAGCTCTATAAAAATATTGCATGAATTAACCCCTCAAGTGAACACAGTAAAAAAATAAAAATAAAAACTGTGCCAAAAAAAGGCATTTTTAGTCACCTTACATCACAAAAATTGCAACACCAGGCGATCAAAATGGCATATGCCCCCCAAAATGGTACCAATCAAATCGTCACCTCATCCCGCAAAAAATGAGTCCCTATTTAAGAGAATCGCCCAGAAAATAAAAAATAAATATGACTCTCAGACAATGGAGATACTAAAATCTGATTTTTTTTTCCTTCAGCAAAATAAAATAAAAAAGTAGATATGTTAGATATTGCCGCGTCCATAACAACCTGCTCTATAAAAATATCACATGACCTAACTCCTCAGGTGAATACGGTAAAAAACAAACAAACAGCAAAATCTGCCTTCCAAAAACCAAGCGGCAGTCCTTTCCTTCTGTGCCCTGCCATGTGCACTTACATCAGTTTACGACCACATGTGTAAACCTCAGAATCAGGGTAATAAAATTTGAGTTTTGTTCGGCTGTTAACGGTCGATGTACTAAATAAAAAAATGGATTAAAATGGAAAATCTGCCAAAAAGGTGAAATTTTGACATTTTATCTCCATTTTCCTTTATTTCTGGTGGAACACCTAAATGGTTAACAAAGTTAGCAAAATCAGTTTTGACTAACTTGAGGGGTGTAGTTTCTACAATGGGTCATTTATGGGGGTTTCTATTATATAAGCCCCACAAAGTGACTTCAGACCTGAACTGGTCCTTAACCCTGGGTTCACACCTGAGCGTTTTACAGCGCGTTCCTACGCGCTGTAAAACGCTCAACAAGGGGAAACCAATGCTTCCCTATGGGAATGGTTCTCACCTGGACGTTTTACAGCGTGTACGATCGCGCTGTAAAACGCCCCGACGCTCAAAAAAGTTCTTGAGCTTCTTTGGGGCGTTTTGTCACGCGTTCCCGTACATAGTACTGACACATATGTTTTGTTTGTGCTTATGTTGTAGTTTTATAAAGTTATTCTGAACAAAGAATACATACAGATCTGATGTCTCACGTTTTTTTGACTTCTGAATTATTGTTAGACTGTCTGACTAGTGTTATACAACAGTTCAATAAAGCGAAGCAGAACAACAATCGCATAAAGTGTCACATGTCAGAGTTGGAGAAAGAGGTTTTTAGCATAGCCATTGCCTTGGGCCTCCATTTATTAGATATTGATTTCATATTGTGTAGATGAGCTGTAAATATATGAAGTGAGTAAATCTGCATATAAAATATGCATTAGATTTTTTTTTCAATTATTAGTATCCAAACTGCATGGTAACATTTTGATGAAAATTTTGTGAATATAAAAGTTCAGTGTAACATGGTATTTATAGCTCTGGAATCTCTGCAGATCATTTTAAAATTTGCCAAACTTGAACTCCAGAGATCTGAGACTTTTATATGTCGCCTATTAAACTGTGAAAAATAGAACATTTCCTTTCTTTAATCATCTTTATTTTCTTCTACATCATTTACCTTAAGGCATTGTCTGAATTGGGTGCTATTCAATAATAAGGTACTTATGATGTGAAAAATGTGTAACTTTCCCAGAGGAGCAGAAAACTGGCAATTTTAAACAACATAAAGTGTTTTCAAAGTGTTGCATTTAAGAAAATAAGATGAAGCTTAATGTACATAAAAGAACATTTTTAGCCTTGTAAAAACGTTATATTTCTAAGTGATTTTACATATTTCATACATTTATATGTTACACGTCTGAAAATGCATGCTTAAATAATGGAAGAACAATGACAACTGCTGTGTTTATAGGATCTTCATTTTTAAAAGAGATACGTGAAACAATTGGGAAATGACATACATACAGACCAAACAAAAACATTGGTAACATCATTAAAAGTTTTGCATTGGTATATTTGGCATCACTAGGTAAAATCTCTGCAGGGTTTTAGAACCAATACAGTGGGGAAGTTGTAAACTGAACAATGGAAAGGAAAAACAAATGAAAAAATATTATAGCCAGAAACAATCACAGTGCAGCGCTGGTTACAAACAGTTTATGGCTGATGGGCAGTATAATAGGCCTGGAAGTGTCAAGATATGTGCATCAGATCCCAGCAGACTGCAATGGGACAGACCTTCAAGGGCTTGCCTCACTTCAGCAAATAGCATTTATTACGTAGAGAAAGTTAATACAAGTCACTAATGTATTGTGATTGTCCATATTGTTTCATTTGCTGGCTGAATTCATTTGTCCATCACATTATACACTTCACTTTTCCATAGTTACGACCACCTTTCAATCCATCAGCAGTGGCCGTGCTTTCACACTATAGGAAAACATTCTGGGCTCTCTGGTGGCCGAGACTGTGGGAGCTCACATAGACTGGTGCTTTTTCCTAAAGTGTGCAAGCACAACCATCGCTGCTGGATTGCAGGGTGGTCATAACCATGGAAACGAGCAGTTTATAATGTGATGGAAAAATGAATCCAGCCAGCAAAGGAAGCAATATAGACTATTACAATACTTTAGTAAGTGCTTTGTATTAACATTTTCTACATAATAAAATGAGAGCACCCCTTTAAAGGGTCCATTGTATTGTAAGTTGGTTTTCCAAGTTATATTTCTGGTTGGGTTAAAACATTCATCTGTAAAGGGTTTTCTTGACTTCTCTTCAACTTTTTCATTTCTAATGGAAATTAAAATGAGGCTTTAAAATGTACTGGTGAGCGCTAAAAGAATGTTTGTACTATGAACCAGGGATAAAAAATATACATCTGCTATATCACATAACATTGCATAACTAAGTTATGATTTTCTACATAATTGCTGTAATTCTATCAGTGCCCTTGCTTATCTTGTGTAAATCAAGGGTTACAGGCTGGTTAAAGCTCATAGCTGTATTCACAATTCAGAGATTAAAGGAGAAGATCGCCAAGATCGAGAACCCTTTTTTGTATTTACAGTCTGGGTGCAAGGGTTAAAAAATGGACTCAACTTTCAGCATTCAAATTCCAGCACCAAGCTCCCTTCTTCTCTGCTTCCATGCTGGACCAGAAGTGTGACATGCCATTTACATACACATCACTGCTGCTGACAATTAATGGCCTCAGCAATGGCAACAGGTTTGTAGAATTTTAACAATGACAACCAGCAGAATTATGAATATAGGTGTGGAATATAATACATAAGCCAAGCAAAATGGGTCAAATTATTTATTTACAAAGTTACTCACATTTTTATTTACTTAAAGGGAATCTGTCCCCAGAATCTTGGACTATTATTTGCAGTAATACATGAGCTTTGCATGAGCACAGGAGTCCTCTCCATTATGTTAGCACAGCAGTTTGGACAGTGTGTTTCAGCCCAGCTTTGAGAGCTTATAGTAAAGGAATGGGGAACAATAGAAAAATAAAAAATGGCAATCTGGACTCCTTATCTGCAGTACTACTCATGCATTACAGCTGATAATAGTCCAGATTTGTGGTGATATTTCCTTTAAGAAGAGGCACACACATCTTAGAGGCAGACTGTGCAGAAAATCATGGTTAGTCCCAGGCTTCTTTCCTACTGAATGATAAGAACATGTGCAGGACTCATCTCTCTTCATCATTAAAGAGGACTTGTCACCTCTCCTGACATGTCTGTTTCAGTAACTACTTGCATTTCTCATGTAATAAAAATTTGGAAGCATCTAGTCTTATAGCTCTATGATGTGCCCTTCCTTTATTAATCATGCTAGAAGTTATGAATGAATTTCTAGCAGTTTGAAGTGAAGTTGTTACCAGTAGGGGATGTCCCTGCACAGCGTGACACTGTCCAATCAGTGCTTCCAGTGTCAGACTGTGCGGGGACATACTCAACTACTATCACCTATCTGGACTTTCATTGCAAATGGCTAACGATTCATCCACAACCTCAATCAAGAATAATAAAGAAATGGCACAACATAGAGTCATAAGAATTAGTGTTGAGTGCGAATATTCGAATTGCGAATTTTTTTCTCGAATATCAGGCTAGAATTAACGAATTAGGCTAGAATTAACGAATATGGAATATAGCAGTACTAAGTTGAAATCGCAATTCGATTAATTCAAGTTATAATAATCGAATTGCGATTTCAACTTAAGCACTGCTATATTCCATATTCGTTAATTCTAGCCTAATATGGAATATAGCAGTGCTAAGTTGAAATCGCCATGCAATTACTTCGAGTTATATTAATCGCATTGCGATTTCAACTTGGACCTGGTTTACTATGGTTGGCTTCAATGGCTTGGTAGAATTAGCGAATATGATGAATGTATTCGTCATATTCCACAAAACGAATATACGAATGTATATTATGTTTTAGCTACCTATTCATCAACTTTGCGAATTCTAGCAATCATATAGGAAAGTTGACTATAGAGACAGCTAAGTTTAATTCGCTATGCGATTATATTACTTAGCTTTTTTTAAAAAATAAATAGAATTAAACTTTTTTTTTAAATAGCAAATTAAACTTAGCTGTCTATATAGTCAACTTTCCTATATGATTGCTAGAATTCGCAAAGTTGATGGATAGGTAGCTAAAACGAAGATGGAGAATATCTTCGTTTTGTGGAATATGACGAATACATTCGTATATTCGTTTTGTGGAATATGACGAATACATTCGTCATATTCGCTAATTCTACCAAGCCATTGAAGCCAACCATAGTAAACCAGGTCCAAGTTGAAATCGCAATGCGATTAATATAACTCAAAGTAATCGCATGGCGATTTCAACTTAGTAATGCTATATTCCATGCTCATGGAGCGTCCCCATCACCATGGGAACGTCTCCATATACTAGAATGTACTGTCGGATTTGAGAATTACGTTGAAATCGCAATTCGATTATTTCAAGTTATAATAATCGAATTGCGATTTGAACTTAACACTGCTATATTCCATATTCGTTAATTCTAGCCTAATATGGAATATAGCAGTGCTAAGTTGAAATCGCAATTCGATTATTATCGAATAATCGAATTGCGATTTCAACGTAATTCTCAAATCCGACAGTACATTCTAGTATATGGAGACGTTCCCATGTGATTTAACAAAAGGGAATAAGTCCTTCATCCACACGTCTAAAGATCCCTTTACAGCGATACTCAATGTTCAGACATGGAAAAGGAATATCACTTTAGTTCAATATACTGTATTATCATCGAGATACAAAACTCAAATATCATTTTTTCATTACGTAAACTGCTTAGACCCTAAAAAAGTTTTTTACATAATTATCTCCAATGTATATTGACTGCATGCACTTAATTATATCTCAGTCTCTATGGACTTTAGAAAAGATTTTGCTACCTAAGAGATAATATAATGAATGGTATTAAGGACTGAGCACTGTGCCAAGAAATATGTAATTAAATATGATGTTTTAATAATGCTGATATATAGGATAACTTGGGTACTAAGTTAAAAAATAAGCTTAAACTCAGTTGAACAGTGTGAAATATATTTGAGGTGGAATAAAATGTAAAATGTAAGAACTCGCTCAACATTTGTTCACTGCAAGCAGAAAAAGACAATTAAAGATGACAATAACGCTGGCAGACAGAAATATAAACGATTGAGATGAGAAAAAAATTACAACTATTAGACAAAGAAGATTATAGCACTATATTAGCTAAATTGCTCTATATTCGTTTTTTTTCGAATATTCGCTATATTGCTATATATTCTTGTTTTAGAATATTACGAATATTCGAAAAAAACGAAGTTATAGCAATATAGCGAATATTAGAAAAAATGAATATAGAGCAATTTAGCTAATATAGTGCTATAATCTTTTTTTTAATAGTTGTAATTTTTTTCCAATTTGAACTTCAGATGATGAAAAAATTACAACTATTAGAGAAAGATTATAGCACTATGTTAGCTAAATTGCTCTATATTCGTTTTTTTTTATATTTGCTATATGTTCTTGTTTTAGAATATTAGGAATATTCGAAAAAACAAAGTTATAGCAATATAGTGAATATTAAAAACGAATATAGAGCAATTTAGCTAATATAGTGTTATAATATTCTTTGTCTAAAGAAATTTGCATTGCGAAAATTCGCATTGCGAAAATTGGCATATTACACGATCATTACCTTGCCGATTTTTCACATAAAAAAAAATCGTAGAATATAAGGAATATTCAGTCTTTGGATTATCTAACTGATTTGTGATTCCAACCTTCTGGCTGGTCTAGTTTAGACAAGATGGTCCATGGGTTTCTGTTCAATGACCATTTATTTGGTATAGCATTTTGGTTGTTATTAATACCACAATGATGCTGGTTACATTACATTGGAGAGTTGTTTGCACATAGGCAGTTACCGTATTTTTCAGACTATAAAACCCACCGGACCATAATATGCACCAAGGATTAATAAGAGGGAAATATTTTTCATTAGACCTGAGAGGTGGAATAAAATGTAAAATGTAAGAACTCACTCAACATTTGTTCACTGCAAGCAGAAGAAGACAATTGAAGATGACAATAACGCTGGCAGACAGATATATAAACGATTAAAAAATATGTTTGCCAATATTTCAAGGGTTTGCCCAGTATTGGGAAAACATTTTTTTACTTTTCATGCCAGAAACAGCGCTATGTCCTTCCACGTGCAGCTTATTTTCATTCAGATGAACGGGGTTGAACTACAATGCCATACAGTGCCCATGGGCAGATATGGCATTAAATCTGGCGAGATTTTAAATTGTTATTATTATTAAATGATATATTACATGTCTAGGTCCCAGTCTTTGGATTATCTAACTGATTTGCTATTCCAACCTTCTGGCTGGTCTAGTTTAGACAAGATGGTCCAAGGGGTTTCTGTTCAATGACCATTTATTTGGTATAGCATTTTGTTTGTTATTAATACCACAATGAGGCTGGTTACATTACATTGGAGAGTGGTTTGCACATAGGCAGTAACCGTATTTTTAGACTATAGGACCCACCGGACCATAAGATGCACCAAGGATTTAGAGGAGGGAAATATTTTTCATTAGACCTAAGATCAGACCCCCAATCTTCATCAGACCTCAAAACATACCCTTAATCTTCATCAGACCTCCAACCTTCCATCAGATCCTGCAATCAGAGCCCCAATCCTCATCAGACCTCAGATCAGACCACTAATTCAAACTAACAATCTTCAGCAGACCTCAGATCAGGCCCACAATTCATTAACTCGATTCTTATCAGATCTCAGATCAGACCCCCAAATCAGACCCACATTCCTCATCAGACCCCAGATCAGACCCCCAAATCAGATCCTTATTTCTCATCAGACCTCAGATCAGACATAAAATAAATAAATTAACTTATTCTCCTGCTCCTGAAATGCAGTCAGGACACAGTGCAGTGTGGTGCCCCGAGAAGACAGGGAGTGGTATAACCAGCACCAGGAGCACTATATTTACCTCTTCCCGGTCCTATTGTGTACTATATACTTTCATAATGGAAGCACTCATTAGTATTAGCGTAATAAGATGCATTGCCGTTTCCCCTAGTTTTGGGAGAAAAAAGGCACATCTTATGTACAGCAGAAAGTGGGCCAGTTCTTAAGCCTGTTGGTTTCTGGTACAGTTCATGGCAGTGCCACTGTGTCGAGCTAGAGCTATGGTCAAGGCTATGGTCAAGGTCAATATATGTCCTTTATGGCCCACTGGGTAAATGTGGTTCCTGCCCGGCACACCAGCAACTTGGCCAGGTAATGGTAATGCCACCTCCACGTTCTAATTCTGTGATTCCGGTGCCAATGTCCTCCTCTGCCTCCTCATCCTCCACTTTGTCCTCAGCCTCAACTGTTGGCACAGTTCTGAGTGATCCTCCAGAATATCACCTATTCAGAGCGTGTCATGCAGGGGTGTGATACACCTATAATATAATTTCTATATAGTGCATTTGTATTGTGCAGCATTTGTGTGCGGTTCTGCTGAGATACCGCAACTATACATACAGACAAACGTAATTGGAACAAATTATCGCAAATGGTGTGATATAACATTTACTTCCCCCCCCCCAAAACAATTAATGAGGTAGGGGTGTGATATGCCTATAATACAATTTCTATATAGTGCATTTGTATAGTGCAGCATTTGTGTTCGGTTCTGCTGAGATACTGCAACAATACAGAGGGACAAATGCCATTGGAGCAACTAAATGCAACTGGTATGATATACAGTAACAGTTGCCCCCCAAAAAATCTGATTGAGGCAGGGGTGTGATATACCTATAATATAATTTCTATATAGCGCATTAGTATTGTGCAGCATTTGTGTATGGTTCTGCTGAGATAACGCAGCTATATAGAGAGACAAACGCCATTGGAACAACTAATTGCAACTGGTGTGATATACAGTAACAGTTGCCCCCAAAAAAATCTGATTGAGGCAGGGGTGTGATATACCTATAATATAATTTCTATATAGTGCATTTGTGTATTGCAGCATTTGTGTGCGGTTCTGCTGAGATACCGCAGCTATGCAGAAGGACAAAAGCCATTGGAACAACTAATTGCAACTAGTGTTATACCAGTTGCCCCCCAAAAAATCTGATTGAGGCAGCGGTGTGATATACGTATAATATAATTTCTATATACTGCATTTGTATTGTGCAGCATTTGTGAGCTGTTCTGCTGAGATACCATAGCTATACAGACAGACAAACGTCATTGGAACAAATTATTGCAACTGGTGTGATATAACAATTGCCCCCCCCCCCCAAAAAAAAATGAATGAGGTAGGGGTGTGATATACCTATAATGCAATTTCTATATAGTGCATTTGTATTGTGCAGCATTTGTGTGCGGTTCTGCTGAGATACCACAGCTATGCAGCGGGACAAACGCCATTGAAACAACTAATTGTAACTGGTGTGATATAACAGTTACCACCAAAAAATTATGAATGAGGTAGGGGTGTGATATAACTATAATACAATTTCCATACAGTGCATTTGTGTGGTGCAGCATTTGTGTTCGGTTCTGCTTTGTGAGATACGGCTGCTATACAGAGGGACAAACACCATTGAAACAACTAATTGCTGTGATATACCAGTTGCCCCCCGAAAAATCGGATTGAGGCAGGGGTGTGATATCCAATGTATATTGACTGCATGCACTTAATTATATCTCAGTCTCTATGGACTTTAGAAAAGATTTTGCTACCTAAGAGGTAATATAATGAATGGTATTAAGGACTGAGCACTGTGCCAAGAATTATGTAATTAAATATAATGTTTTAATAATGCTGATATATAGGATAACTTGGGTACTTGTTGGTTCAAAAATTTGATTAAACTCAGTTGAACAGTGTGAAATATATTTGAGGTGGAATAAAATGTAAAATGTAAGAACTCACTCAACATTTGTTCACTGCAAGCAGAAGAAGACAATTGAAGATGACAATAACGCTGGCAGACAGATATATAAACGATTAAAAAATATGTTTGCCAATATTTCAAGGGTTTGCCCAGTATTGGGAAAACATTTTTTTACTTTTCATGCCAGAAACAGCGCTATGTCCTTCCACGTGCAGCTTATTTTCATTCAGATGAACGGGGTTGAACTACAATGCCATACAGTGCCCATGGGCAGATATGGCATTAAATCTGGCGAGATTTTAAATTGTTATTATTATTAAATGATATATTACATGTCTAGGTCCCAGTCTTTGGATTATCTAACTGATTTGCTATTCCAACCTTCTGGCTGGTCTAGTTTAGACAAGATGGTCCAAGGGGTTTCTGTTCAATGACCATTTATTTGGTATAGCATTTTGTTTGTTATTAATACCACAATGAGGCTGGTTACATTACATTGGAGAGTGGTTTGCACATAGGCAGTAACTGTATTTTTAGACTATAGGACCCACCGGACCATAAGATGCACCAAGGATTTAGAGGAGGGAAATATTTTTCATTAGACCTAAGATCAGACCCCCAATCTTCATCAGACCTCAAAACATACCCTTAATCTTCATCAGACCTCCAACCTTCCATCAGATCCCGCAATCAGAGCCCCAATCCTTATCAGACCGCAGATCAGTCCACTAATTCAGACTAACAATCTTCATCAGACCTCAGATCAGACCCACAATTCAATAACTCAATATACCTATTATATAATTTCTATATAGTTCATTTGTGTATTGCAGCATTTGTGTGCGGTTCTGCTGAGATAAGGCAGCTATACAGAGGGCCAAAGCCATTGGAGCAACTAATTGAAACTGGTGTGATATAACAGTTGCCCCCCCCCCAAAAAATCAGATTGAGGCAGGGGTGTAATATACCTATAATATAATTTCTATATAGTGCATTTGTATTGTGCAGCATTTGTGTGCAGTTCTGCTGAAATACCACAGCTATACAGAGGGACAAACACCACTGGAACAACTAATTGGAACTGGTGTGAAATAACAGTTGCCCCCCCAAAAATTTGATTGAGGCAGGGGTGTGACATACCTATAATATAATTTCCATATAGTGCATTTGTATTGTGCAGCATTTATGTGCGGTTCTGCTGAGATACCACAGCTATACAGATTGACAAACGTCATTGAAACAACTAATTACAACTGGTGTGATATAACAGTTGCCCCCAAAAAATCTGATTGAGGCAGGGGGGTGAGATACCTATAATATTATTTCTATATAGTGCATTTGTATTGTGCAGCATTTGTGTGCGGTTCTGCTGAGATACCGCAGCTATACAGAGGGACAAACGTCATTGGTACAACTAATTGCAACTGGTGTGATATACCAGTTGCCCCCCAAAAAATCTGATTGAGGCAGTGGTGCTATATACCTAGATTATAATTTCTATATACTGTATTTTTCGCCCCATAAGATGCACTTTTTCTTCCCCCAAAATGGGGGAGAAATGCCCCTGCGTCTTATGGGGCGAATGCTTGCAGTTTTACATCGCAAGCTGCGATGTACGGAGCGGGGGCCTGGGGAGGGCCTGGGAGGAGGATCTGGGGGCTGGCAATAGCCGCTCCAGTATACTAAAATAAGATGTAATTTTCAAGTAATATTTATTAAACTTGCCCCCTTAGTCCTATTACTACCTTACATCCTAATCGCGGCAGTAGAATTCAGGCCGGGCAGGCGGGCGGCAGCGTAACTCTTGTCACGTGCCTGCGCCGCCTACTTTATGAATGAAGCAGGCGGCGCAGGCAAGTGACGTCAGTAAGAGACGCGCCGGCCGACCCGTCCTGCCTGCCTGAATTCTACACTAGCGATTAGGATGTAAGGTAGTATTAGGACTGAGGGGGCATGTTTAATAAGTATTAATTGAATATGACATCTTATTTTAGTATACTGGCGGCGGGGGTGGGGGCGATCTGTGGATGGCACAGTTATGGGCTGGGGGGGTCTGTGGATGGCACAGTTATGGGCTGGGGGGGGTCTGTGGATGGCACTGTTATGGGCTGGGGGGGTCTGTGGATGGCACTGTTATGGGCTGGGGGGGTCTGTGGATGGCACATATATAACAGTGCCACCCACAGATCCCCCCCCCCAGCCCATAACAGTGCCATCCACAGACCCCCCCAGCCCATAACAGTGCCATCCACAGACCCCCCCAGCCCATAACTGTGCCATCCACAGACCCCCCCAGCCCATAACTGTGCCATCCACAGATCGCCCCCATAACAGTGTCAGTCATCCACAGATCCCCCCATAACAGTGTCCGTCATCCACAGATCCCCCCCCATAACAGTGTCCATCATCCACAGATCCCCCATAACAGTGTCCGTCATCCACAGATCCCCCATAACAGTGTCCGTCATCCACAGATCCCCCATAACAGTGTCCGTCATCCACAGATCCCCCATAACAGTGTCCGTCATCCACAGATCCCCCACATAACAGTGTCAGTCATCCACAGATCCCCCACATAAGTGTCAGTCATCCACAGATCCCCAGTAATAGTGCCATCCAGAGACCACCATTCGTTCCAAACCCACCAAACACACAGCACACCTTTTGGTTAAAAATATATTTTTTCTTATTTTCCTCCCCAAAAACCTAGGTGCGTCTTATGGGCCGGAGCGTCTTATAGGGCGAAAAATACGGTAGTACGTTTGTATTGTACAGCATTTGTGTGCAGTTCTGCTGAGATACCACAGCTATACAGAGGGACAAACACCATTGGAACAACTAATTGCAACTGGTGTGATATACCAGTTGGCCCCCAAAAAATCTGATTGATCACCAAACTGGTCAGTTGCAGCCAGTGCGCCATCAGTGACATCGTACCTTACGCCTTCTTTCTGGAGCAGGCATTGCATTGTGTCATTGATCAAGCCGTCGAGGACCAGGAGCAGGAAGATGAGGTAGTCGCAATGCTGAATGAATTCCCAGGGGGGCTACTCCATCTGAGACAAGTCAGCAGGAGCCTGAAGAGGAGTCAGAGCAGGATGGTGCCTGGAGGGAAGAGGAGGAGGAGGAGCAAGAAGAGCAGTCTTTAAACTTTTCTAGGATCTCTATGTACCCTATGATCATTTATGTACTGTGAATGCATAATTTTTGAGGCCTGTAATCTAACTGGCCAACAGTAAAATTTTTATATGATGACCGTCTAATATACCTCCAGCCACATAATCACTTGATTATTTATGTACGGTGAATGCATAATTTTTGGGGCCTGTAATCTAACTGGCCAACAGTAAAATTGTTATACGGTGACTGCCTAATGTACCTCCAGCCATATTATCAATTGTTCTTTTCTGTACGGTGAATGAATAATTCTTGGTGCCTGTAGTCCACTGACCTACATTAAAATTTGTATCCATTGACCGCATAATGTACCTCGAGCCACATAATCACAATTTCTTTTATGTCAGGTGAATGCATAATTTTTAAGGATCGTACTCCCGTGGCCTAAAATAAAAAAATTTAGGCTCCAGCAGGGCACATTTCTGAGAATTTCCCTTTAATACGTATAAAAATGGCCCTATGCAGTGGAGATGGAGGCAGGGAGTCCTTACAATTCCCTTGCACAAAAGGCCGGATGCCTGCTAAGCTGCTTGCGTAATGACAGTTGTATTATCACTATTTGGCAGAGGGATGATTACTGGCATTCCACGATGTTAGACCCTTGCTACTGGGCCATGAATGCATGACCCAGGGGACACTCTGCGCTTAAGCTCCACTGCCATGACTGTTGGAGGAGGGGTTGAGGTGGGGGTGAGCTGCAGGGGCAGCACCAATCCATCCACAGCAACTTGAGACTCGAGTCTTTGATGTGCACGTTTCTTCACCCACCTACTAAAGAAACTAGCCAGTAGCAGCAGAACATGGAGCAGAACCTGAACCAGCAGGTGGTGGCATACTTGGACTGTACCCTGTCACCCCAGATCCCAGATCCTGGCCTACTGGGCAGCCAAACTTGAATTGTGGTCGTAACAGGCCGAGTTTGCCCTGGACAAGCTTTCCTGCCCGACCAGTAGTCTGGCATCAGAGTGGTTGTTTAGTGCGGTGTGAGGCATGGTTACCCCAAAGAGAACTCGACTTTCAACACAAAATGTTAAGAGATTACACTTTACAAATATGAATCAGGCATGGATCACAATAGACTAGATCATTCTGGCAGTAATGTTCTGACTGTGACATATGGCCTGTTACTTCTAGCCACGTGATTTAGCCACTATTCTGATACTCCAGCCTGCCTGATGCCACACACCTGCTGCCTCTGCTGTCATCTTATCCTACTGCCACCATCTTGTGTTGTCACTGTCATTGCTGTTGCCCCCCACTCAGTGACCCAGTGACTGGGCCACTATGTTGATTCTTCATGCTGTTGAAACGTCCCCACTCTGTGACTGGACCACTATGTTGACTTCTCATGCTTCTAACACCCACAGCACTCAGCAGTTAGGTGATCCAAAATCCAGAGCCAATTCTACTCTCAGATAAGGTATCATGAAAAGATCTGCACCTGTTCTGTGTTTTTGACCCATAACTGACCAAATAAGTGAAATGTGAACAGAGTCTAACACAGTCATTTTACAGCTAACATAAGTGAATCAAAAGCATGTGTTTGCATTGCCACAATATAACTTAAAAGTAGTGATGAGCGGCAGGGGTCATATCCGAATTCGCAATATTTCGCGAATATTTTTTAGAGTATTCGTCGAATATTCAAAAATTCGAAAATTCACGAAAATCGGCAAGGTAATGATTGTGTAATATGCAAATTTTCGTACTTTGAATTTTCAGATTAGAATTTTTATTGTGAATTTTTCAACTTACAACTATTAGACAAAGAAGATTATAGCACTATATTAGCTAAATTGCTCTATATTCGTTTTTTTTTCGAATATTCGCTATATTGCTATAACTTAGTTTTTTAGAATATTTGTAATATTCTAAAACAAGAATATATAGCAATATAGAGAATATTCGAAAAAATGAATATAGAGCAAAATTCGCAAACACTACTACTCCTAAAGTCTAAAGTATATTGCAGCCTTCTTATTGGCCCACAAGCTAGAATCAGGGAGGGATCATGTGTACTGATTTAAAAAAAAAAAAGGAAAAAATAATAATAATATTCAAAATTACGAATATATATAACTATATTCAAAATATTCGCGAATTTTTGAATTACCTATATTCGCGATAAAAATTTGAATATTCGTGATCAACACTACTTAAAAGTACCTTTTTTTCTCCATTACTTAATTTGCACAGCCTCCATGTCCATCTTTTGTTCCACTAAAGAGCCATTGGGACACAGGTCTTACATACATGCTTTATCTAGTGGTTAGCTAGGACTGTTGTTGGCCTGCACAGCAATACGCACTTCCATATACTGTATAATACCTGCCTGTCCTACTGATGCACAGTCACTGTTTCACTACTAGAAAGGACTAGTTATGCATGTTGCTGAACTGCACAGTGATGTACACCAAGAATACAGGCTGGGATATAGCTGATTTAACAAGCTCCGTTACAAATTAGTTTGGAATGATGCAAAAAAAATAAAAAATTTGGCAAAACATCCAAATCTCCACCAACTGGAATATGAATTGTCTACCGCTCCTACGCTGGACATTGGTGCCATAGAGTACATCAGAATAATTATGAATTGAGTTTAATCATTTTCCTTGATTTTTTGTCATTTTTAAGCATCCAAAAAACTATAGCATTATTATTTCCCAGTCAATATTAGTAAATCCTATACTGCCCCCAAATCAAAGGCGGGTTAACATAGATAAGAGAGGTATAATTGACTGCTGTTAGGTTTTAGTGTGATTTGTATTGCTAAAAGTGCTTAAGACATTTGATATCTCCTCTTGAGCATCGCAAGCCAAAAAAACTTTTAAAGTATATAACATTTTTTGTTGATGTGATTTGGATGAATTTCTCAAAATACCTTTAGCCATTTTTCATATCACAAAACAGGAAAGATGAATGAGAATCACATGAACCCAAGTGGTGTGTGCATAGGCAGATATTTGCCACCAAAAGAAACATTTTTTAGACCATAAAAAAAAAGTTGTTTGTTTTTAAACAGGTTGTTTGTCACCACCAACAGTCATGCATTTACCCATAATCAGTGATGGCCAGTTCGCAGTGTTCGCCCGCGAACACGCGTGGGCTGCAATCCTGAATCTTGACCCTTACCTGTGCCCGTGCCGGGAGCCGGTCTGAAACAAATGCGGTCAGCGGGAGCAGGCAGTTCCGAGAACAACCGCCGGGGGCCATCATCGGAACTGCCTGCTCCCGGTGACCGCATTTGTTTCAGACCGGCTCCCTGCACAGGTAAGGACTTACTTATGCATCGCCGGACTTGTGAGTCAAGATGGCAGCCCGCATGTGTTTGCGGGTGAACACTGCGAACTGGCCATTACTGCCCATAATCATATATGTCACTGTAACTTTGACATGAATGATGTTAGCTTGGTTTTAAAGAGCTTAAAATGGGTTACATACAGTCATAGAAGACAGTATAATGTCATCCACAACTTGTCGGGGCAATTGGAGCATTTTCTATTTGTGTTAAATTTATTCGGACCAAAATTGAATTACCCGACTGAATGCTATCAAATCTAATCGAATTTAAAGAGATTCGCTTATCACTAACTGTTAGGATAAAATGGGTACAATGTTGTGCGTTCAACCTTTTAGGGGCTGGCACTCTGCCGGTGGTAGTACAGGATATTTGTAGGGATACAATATAACTTTTGTTTCATTTACAGAAATAATGCATCACCAAAACAGATGATATTCCTGGATGACAAAATCCACTGAGGAGTCTTCCATTAAGATTGGGGTGAGTGTATCCTCATTATCCATGTATGGTTTCACCGTGCTATCCACTGGTGTTTAATGATATTAAATATGCTTGTTTGTTCGCAGTGTTTATAATTTTATAACTACATATATTAAAAGATAGATTTTATAAGGGGAATTATTTTTCAGTGATTGATTAGTTAAATTCCTTAGTGTCCATCGTTGAACAGTGATTGCATAACTGCAAGATAACTAAGACATTTCTCTTCACAGGGCTTTGATGAGAAGACTGGAGAACAAATGAATAACATTTTGATATTTTATTGTACATATTCAACAATAGTCAAATATTCTTTACATTTCCTTGGATATGGATAAGATCATAGGATGTCAAAGAAGTGTACAATTTTTATAAAAATCCTTGGATGGCACTGAGTCAACTCTTGACATTTCTTGGGAAGAGACATTTAAAAGAGTGAAATTCTATTTAATATAAATGTCTCTTTGTGACTTATATTTATTTAGCTGCCATCTGAAGTATCACAGGTTAAAGGGAATGTGCTATCTGAAAATGACCTATTGTTGAAATCACATATTTATGGTTAACATTCTTTTTTAAAAATAATTTTTGGTGATTTTTTTTTCATGTCACTACCTATATTTAATAAATGTATATAATCCAGCAAATGTTGGACCTGTAAACTAGGCCTTCTGCACTGGTAACTTTTCAGTACATACGGTATTTCCCACACCATAAGATACACTTAACCATAAGATGCACCTAGGTTTTAGAGGATGAAAATAAGATTTTTTTTTTTTTTTTTTTAGCAGACTCCAATCTTCATCAGACCGCAGATCAGACCTCCAATCTTCACCAGGCCACCAAATTCCTCCTCAGACCTCAGATCATACCCCCATGAGACATCAGATCATATATAAAATAAATAAAAGAACTTCCCTCTCCTTACTTTGGAAGGCACCACCACTAGCAGATGCACGTCTTCCTGCCCTCGCCACTCCCTGGTCTTCTCCTGTGCCACAATACACTGTGACTAAGGGTCCATTCATACGTCCGCCATTTTGTTTCCGGATCTGTTCTGGATTTTGCGGACTCATTCATTTTCAATGGGGCCGGAACAGATGCTATGTGCTGTCTGCATCCGCATTTCCAGATCCACATTTCCAGACCCGCAATTCCGTTCCCGAAAAAAATACTGTGGACAAGAAAATACATTTTCTTTTTATAATGCCGGCGATGTGCGTTCTGCGAAATGCAATTTTCAGATCCGCAAAACACCTACGGACGTGTGACTAGACGCTTAATGATGCACAGCATCAGGTCATAGTGCGCTCTTACGCTGTGCAATGTCAGGTCACAGCACACAGTAACGCCAGAAGACCAGGAAATGGGGAGGACAGCCAGCTCCCCAGTCCTACTATGTAATAGTGAGCGTTTCCATAATAAAAGTGCTCATTATTTTACACTTCATAAGACGCACAGTCATTCCTGCCCCCCCCCCCCATTTTCGGGGGAAAAAGTGTGCCTTATGGAGTGGGAAATATAGTATCTTATCATTATAGGCAGAATTACAATGACAAGTAACACCTCTATGTAGATAACACAGGATTCACCATTCACAATAAGCGATATCACAGCTCCCTTCTGGTCACAGAGCATGCCTAGAAAACTTTCCTATGTAAATCAATAGGTCAGCTCTTGACCATTGTGTCTATGGCCTATGTAGCTGCTGCCAAAAGACAGGAAGTCTTAAGATATTTTCGGCATAGTGGCCTATGTCAAAACTTCATGATTATATACATTATCTAATATATAAAGCTGAGTGTATGTGTGTGTATGTCCGCTACAGGAATCTGCACCGTCACATTTACAATCACGAAATTTGCCACACATGTACATCAGGGGCCTGGGAAGGCTTTAGACCAGATCTCAGCTCTCTAGCCTGTACCGTTCCTGAGATATTTCCCAAAAAATGCATTAGCCAATAGAGGCCTGGTCAAAAGACCCTTATCAGCCAATAGAAGCTTGCAGACCCCATAGTCTCCACATACACACAGTTTTACACCAGGTTTCCATAACAACCCAGCCATTTTTCTTCACTGCTATAGGTCAGCTTTAAAGGGGCAGGGCGCTGTGGATGATAGTATTAAGTGAGCGGAGTGCTGTGAAGGTCACAGTTAAGGGGGTAAAGACGGACATAAAAACCCTGCCGCCAGGTCCCACTAAGCCATTCCAATGACCTATTTAGGCCACACCCGCTCCCAAACTTAAGGTAAAAATCAACTTCTGTCAGCTGCAGGGGTGGGAGGCAGGGTGACTTTCTTCCTGCAGCTCGCGCTCAGACAGCAAAGGGCTGCTGTCTGAGAGTAAGCTGTTCAAAAGGACATCCCTGTGTCAGGGCAGGGCCTGGACGGAGGACAGGGAGTCTGAAAACCAGACTGTCCGGCCTAAAACCAGACCTTTGGCCACCCCAGAGGCAGGCTGCTGTGGAGGTCACAGTTAAGGGGACGGTCCGCTATGGATGTTCAATTTAAGGGGCAGATTACTGTAGAGGCCACTGTTAAGAGGACGGGTGTTGTGGAAATCACTGTTAAGGAGATGGGGTATTGTGGAGGTCACTAATAAAGTGGCGGCCACTGTGGAGGTCAATGTAAAAGGGGCAGGCTGCTGTAGAGGTCACTGTTAAGGTTACTGGATGCTGTGGAGCTCACTGTTAAAGGGGCGGGTGCTGTGGAGGTCTCTGTTAAGGGGGCAGGCATTGTGGAGGTCTCTGTTAAGGGGGAAAGAAAAGGTGGAGGTCACAATTAAGGGGACAGTCCGCTATGGAGGTCAGTGTTAAGGAGTGGGGTGCTGTACAGGTCACTCTTAAGGGGGTAGCGGTGTCGTGGAGGTCACATTTTAAGGGAACGGAGCTCTATGGAGTTCACTGTTAAGTGGGCGGGTTATTGTGAAAATCACTGCTAACGAGATGGGGTACTTTTGAGGTCACTAATAAAGGGGTAGCCACTGTGGAGGCTACTGTTAAAGGGGAGGGCGCTGTGGATGTTACTGTTAAGGGGGCAGGTCGCTGTGGAGGTCACTGTTAAAGGGGTGGGGTACTGTAGATGTCACTGTTATAGTGGATAGTGTTGATATCTTTTAACGACACACACAAACATTAAATGAAATAGATGAAATATATATATATATATATATATATATATAGATATATATATAGATATATATATAGATAGTGACATGAAAAAAAAAAATAAGAAAACGCCAAAAATAAAAATAAAAATTAGTTTAACATAAAAATATGATTTCAATAATAAGTCATTTTCTGATGACCTGCTCACTGAGAAGGCCGCACATGCTCAGTTTCATCCTTTAGCTGCCTCCTGAGAGCATGGAAAGACACTCCCCTTGATCTGTCAGCTTGATATAAATCTAGCAGAGCAATGAATGAGGAGATCTCTGGATCAATGTGAGGTACAGGGCTGGTTCTAGCTTTGTTAGAAAGGTATTGTCATGTACTATAAGGTGTCTGTTTTTTTTTTTTTACATTAGTCATGGAATAACCTTTTCAAACACACCCTTATAAAATCGAACAATCTGGTCAAGTGAAGTAACCCAAAATAGTATTGGGATTGAGAAAGACTATTCTTGCCATGCAAACATTTGTATGCTATTAGTTAGACTGACTTATTATGGAATTATTATGTAAATTTAATGTGAACAGTTTATATATTCTGGTAAACAATACAGAAATGCCAACCCCAAATTGTATACTTAATCAGAATCATGTGTTTGAAATCCTTATGCTTTCAATTATAAAGAAATATTTCTTTTTCTGATATCCTGTTCATGCCAAATGTTTAAAATATACATTTGTCGTAGGCTTTAGCCGAAGACATACATAAATAAAATCTCATCTCATGAAAATGAAGCAAAGAATTCTGTTTAAAACATTAACCTTTTCATGACCAAGGGTCATTTCATTGCTGCCCCCGTGACCACGTCTAATTTTGCAAATCTGACATGTGTCACTTTATGTGGTAATAACTTTGGAACACTTTTACTTATCCAAGCCATTCTGAGATTGTTTTCTCGTGACACATTGTACTTCATGATAGTCAAATATTTCACCTTTATTTGCAATTTTCAAAATTTCTATTTCTCTGCTTTTAAAACAGAAAGTGGTACTTCATAAAATATTTATTACTTAACATTCCCCATATGTCTTCTTTATGTTGGCATCATTTAGTAAATGTCATTTAATTTTTTTAGGACGTTAGAAGGTTAAAGGGAACCTGTCACCTGGATTTTGGGTATAGAGCTGAGGACATGGGCTGCTAGATGGCCGCTAGCACATCCGCAATATCCAGTCCCCATAGCTCTCTGTGCTTTTATTGTGTAAAAAAAACGATTTGATACATATGCAAATTAACATAAAAGAGTCATATCTTACTTGTGTGACCAGAGAAGAGTCATATTTTCAAGCTCTGACTCATCTCAGGTTAATTTGCATATGTATCAAATCGGTTTTTATACACAATAAAAGCACACAGAACTATGGGGACTGGGTATTGCGGATGTACTAGCGGCCATCTAGCAACCCATGTCCTCAGCTCTATACACAAAATCCAGGTGACAGGTTCCCTTTAAGAATTTTAGAACATCGAGGGTTAACAGCCAAACAAAACTCAACATTTATTACCCGGATTCTGCGGTTTACAGAAACACCCCACATGAGGTCGTAAACTAATATAAGGGCACACAGCAGAGCACAAAAGAAAAGGAGCGCCATATGGTTTTTGGAAGGCAGATTTTGCTGGACTGGTTTTTAGAAGCCATGTCCCATTTGAAGCCCCCATGATGCACCCTTACAGTAGAAACTTCCAAAAAGTCACCACATTTTGGAAACTAGGGAAGAAGGTGACAGTTTTAGTAGCACTATTTTGGGGTACATATGATTTTTAATTGCTCTATATTATGTTTTTTGTGAGGTAAGGTAACCTAAAAATTGCTGTTTTGGCACTTTTTTTTTACAAGATTCATCTGACAGGGTAGATCATGTGCTATTTTTATAGAGCAGGTTGTTATGGATGCAATGATATCAAATATGTCTACTTTCTTTGTTTGTTTCAGTTTTACATAATGAAGCCTTTTTGGAAAAAAACTTTCTTTGTGTCTCCATTTTCTGAACGCCATATTTTTTTATTTTTCTGCAGGGGCTCGTTTTTTGCAGGAAGAGTTGATATTTTTATTGGTACAATTTTTCGGTACATATGATTTTTTTATCTCTGGTCTTTGATCTTTATGGGGCAAGGTGACCAAAAAATTGGTTCTTGTAGCAGTTTTTATTTAGTTATTTATTTTTACAGCGTTCACCTGAGGGGTTAGGTCATGTGATATTTTTATAGAGCAGAACGTTACGATGTGGCAATACCTAATATGTATACTTTTTCTCATTTATTTAAGTTTTACACAATAATAGAATTTTTGAAAAAAATTATGTTTTAGTCTGAGAGCCATAACTTTTTAATTTTTTGACCGATTGTCTTAGTTAAGTCTAATGCAGACATCCATGCTCCTGCAATGCCTTTTAGGCATCTCACAGACCGTGTTCAACGGACGTCTGCATGAAGCTCTAGTGTCAAATTTTTTGAAGGATGAGGTGACGGTTTGATTGGTACTATTTTTGGGTGCATACGCCTTTTTGATCGCTTGGTGTTGCACTTTATGTTAGCTGACAAAAAATTGCTTTTTTGGCACTGTTTTTATTTTTATTTTTTACGGTGTTCACCCGAGGTGTTAGGTCATGTGATATTTTTATAGAGCTGGTTGTTATGGATGTGGCGATACCTAATATGTCTATTTTTATTTTATTTATTTATTTCACTTTAACACAATAATAGCAGTTTTGAAGCAAAAAAAAAAAACATTTCAGTGTCTCCATTGTCTGAGAGTAATAGTTTTTTTTATTTTTTTGACCGATTGCCTTAGGTAGGATCTAAATTTTTGCAGGATGAGGTGACGGTTTGATTGGTACTATTTTGGGGAGCATACGCCTTTTTGATCGCTTCGTGTTGCAATTTTTGTGCAGTAAGGTTGCTTTTTTTGACACCGTTTTTTTTTTATTGTGTTTATCGGACAGGGTGGATCATGTGATATATTTATAGAGTCGGTCGTTATGGATGCATTTATACCTAATATGTGTAGTTTTTTTGGGGGAGAGTTTTATTTTTTAATCTCTTATAAATGAGCAGATATAGGAAAAGGCAATTTATTTTATTTTTAATTTACATTTTTTTCTTTTTTTTTTACTTTTTCACACTTTTCACACATTTTTTATCAAGTCCCACTTGGATCTTTAATCTCTTGCATTGCAAAAATAGTACTGTCAGGTTTCCTGATAGATGGCAACACCGGACGCCTTTGCAAAGCGTCCGGTTGCATGGCAACAATTGGGCCGCTGCCATTGCAGCATGGCAGCCTGATAGTTGACAAAGGGAACCCACTCCCTCTATTAACCCCATGGATGCCGCTGCCGCGACATAGCAACGTGTCAACGTGGCATACAGCTGACACTCGCTGCTGATGGTGGCAGCTCAGAAACAGAGCCGCCGCCATCACATACAGCAGGGGGACTGCATCAGGGGCAGGGGACACAAATGGGGGCAGGGGAGGGGGTATGGTCAGCATGGAGGGGGCACGGATGGGGCACTGCCGGGACAGAAGTGTGCAAGAGTGCATGTCCAGCAAAAAGTGGTGGGGGCGGGGAGCACGGGGGGAGAGGTGAGGTTTGGGGTACGCACAGACTGATGCGGGGGCACAGATGGGGCCCCCAGATCGGGGAGCACTGAGCAAACATTACCTGATTTCAGGCTCTCATCTGCAGAATGCAGATCAGAGCCTGAAAAAGGCACTTTTACACTGCAGTAATCTGATTGGTTAGTCTGCACAGACTAACCAATCGAATCAATCCCCGGCAAGGGACCACTCTGATTACTGGACTGTATGCTATCCATAAGAGCGGCAGTCATGGGGCAGAAGCTTTAATCCAAGAGTTTGGCAGCGCTTGGATAAGAGAGCTGCCATAACATTTATATACGTGTGAGCTGCACGGGGTATGTGCAGATAGCACGTATATAGCTGTATGTCAGCCGTGAAGGGGACTACATATTAGACTAATTGTATACTATTGTAAAGAAAACTATAATAATGATATCCATTTACGCTCCTCTGAAAGTCATTTTACCTAAGTTCAGTGATCATGGATTCCAACAGGTCATATCTACAGTATATTGGATACAGTAGATCCTTCAGATTGTCTAGGTCAGTGATGGCAAACCTTTTAGAGACCGATTGCCCAAACTGCAACTCAAAACCCACTTACTTATTGCAAAGTGCAGCAATTTAACCTGAATATACAGTCCACTATAGTATATCTTCCATCTACTTTATCATGTAGCTATAATAGCCTGCCGACATTCAGTGCGCTGCCTGTGCTGTTCATAGTGCGCCCTGCGCTGATGGCAGGATACGTCTAAGGCATATTGGCACACCATAGACTTTTTCCAGGGTGTAGGTGCCCACAGAGAGGGCTCTGAGTGCCACCTCTGGCATCCGTTCCATAAGTTCGCCACCACTGGTCTAGGTTGAGAAGTACAACTTTCATGAATCCTCAACACTAGAAATATTTAGCCTACAATTACAAACATGAATCATCTAGCACAATTAATTCTATCTGCTGAGAAGGGAAACATAGACACCATCTATGCAAGTTATGCATCCTCTCATGAAAGGTATCTCACACCAAGTCAGCCAACCAGCTAATTAGCTGAAGATCATGGGTTCAGTTTCAGAGACTTCCGGTTATCACCTACCTCAGTGGAAATGCCACTCTCCCTACATTTCTGCTGCAGGGAAAAGTAGTCTTCAAATAAATGGCTGACTATGGAATAAATAGACCATAGTGAGAGCTGCTCTTTGTTAGGAACCGAGAGGGGCAGACCCATCTTCATGCCAACTATATGCCCAAATAGCACATATGGAAAGGGATTGTTAAGAAGAGAGAAAAAACAATTAGGGAGAGGACACAACAAATTTGTCAGCTGTCACCTTACGAAACATGGCTGGTTAGAATGCAGGCATCATCATGTACCAATATCCCAAAAAGATTGGTAGAACTGAAAATGCAACTTATTTGAGATACCAAGAGATAGAAAAGTTTATGAACAAATAGCTTTGAACGGAAGCGGATGTCTTGAAGTGTTGACCACTATGGAGACTCTATTCCATACCTATATATTCATCATGTTCTGTGCAGTTGTTCAGTTTAGGAGCACAGACTGCCAGAGGAGGCACACAATTTATGACTAGGCATGTGCTTTGTTATAAATGAGGCCCATCCCCAGGAAGTACAGGGGATATCATAATAGACCGGCATAAAAACACCAGTCTTTGATAAATTCCCCTCATAGTGTTGCACATTCAGTGTGCCGCAGAAGAGGAGGGTAGTAGTAATTAGTGTTGATTGTGAATATTCTAATCGTGAATTTGCAAAGAAGTAGAATATAGTGCTATATAGTGGTAATCGCGAATATTCTAGATTTCTAGATCAGTAACCTCCCTTCTTGCTTGTGGGCCAATGAAAAGGCTGCAAAATCTTTGTCAGAGCTTAGCAACATCCCTAGCAACCAATAGGAAAGTTGCCTACCCCTTTACTATATAAGAATCTCCCCAGCAGCCATTTTCAGCTGTTTTTTGCAGTTCTGAGAGAGCAGTGTCATTGCTGTGCTCTGTGCTGTCATCTGGAACCTATTCCTTATCCAATTACATTATATAGTTAGTTAGCTCATATATATACTACAGATAGTTAGGGGGAGATAGTCAGTGTAGGTTAGATAGGGATATAGTGTAGCTGATATAGTGTTGCAGTGCAGGGTGTTAGGTAGTGTGATAGGAATTACTGTTTCTCTGCTGTCCATTCATACCTGCTACAGACATAGTGCTGTGATGTCACAACAATACTTAGTGCACCAATCAGTAATATCTACTCAGACCTGATAAAATGTGAAATTGCAAAAATAATGACTGGAGATCACGAATTCTAGAATTCGCAAATTTATTGCGAATATTTTATGTAAAATGCGTGAAATATTGCAAAAAATAATATTGCCTATGCCGCTCATCACTAGTGGCAATAGTGGTAGTACTACTCACTCACTCTGTCACTCTCTTGGGTTGTGCAGTGATGGGAAGTGCGCACCTTTCTTCCCTTCTAGCACACTCTTGTTCTAGGGTTTTCCTGCCTGATAAAAGTTGAGGTGCCAAAGTGGTGAGGCAGTTGTGCAGCAGAACAGTTCTTTACTGAAGATGCAAAAATATTAGGACAGTTCTTAGCATGCAGAAACTGGCAGTTAGTACACAAAATGCACTTTTCACAGATGTTACAGGTTTCACAGCTGCAGATAGTTAATAGGCCACAGTGTCTGTTTAGAGCAATCTTCCTACTTCTTGCAAAGCAATACAACCAGAACAGACTCTACAGGTCAGACTAAGGTCTGCAGATTTTTTGAACAGGTTGGAAGTCCACACTTCCACTGTGGGATGTGAGTAGTGGACTGATGCAGGTGATCAAACCGCGGTGTGTGTTCAGACACAGGAAGCAAACCCCTGATCACATGGCACTGGAGATTTATTGGTCTTAGTATGACATGAATTCTACAATGACTCAGACTCTATATTCCCTTCTTCCTTCTGGCCTGTTTTTATTTTTATATTATACTAGCAGAATGACCCGGCTTCGCACGGGCATATTTCTTCTATTTAATTTAATGTTTGTGTGTGTTGTTAAAAGATATCAACACCATCCACTATAACAGTGACATCTACAGTCCCCCACCTCTTTAACAGTGACCTCCACAGCGGCCTGCCCCCTTAACAGTAACATCCACATCGCCCTCCCCTTTAACAGTGACCTCCACAGCTGCCGCCACTTTGTTAGTGACCTCTACAATACCCTTTCTAAATAAAACCCCACAAAATTAGTATACACTTAAAGGGAACCTGTCACCTGGATTATGGGTAAAGAGCTGAGGACATGGGTTGCTAGATCACCGCTAGCACATCCGCAATATCCAGTCCCCATAGCTCTGTGTGCTTTTATTGTGTCCAAAAAAACGATTTTATAGATATGTAAATGAACCTTAGATGAGTCCTGTATCCTCTATCGTTGAGAGATGAGTCCAGCGTTCTCTGACTCTGAGCCCAGCCACGCCTACTGTGAAGGAGCCCAGCACCGCCCCGCATCCTCCGAATCTCCTCCTTGCTCCTTACAAAGATAGAGCGCCATAATCTCGCGATGCATCAACTAGCGCATTAATGCAGCTTAAAATTTGAATTTTGTGAAAAGGTTCAATATTCTAGGCTCAAAGTGTCAAACTCTAGTCAGCTAATTAGTCCATACCCCCTGAGCAAAGGGGACCCGAGATTGTGACTTTGAGGTTTCATAAGCTGTAAGCCATAATCATTTAAATTATAGCAAATTAAGGCTTGAAATATTTCGCTTTGCATGTAATGATTCTATCTCATATGCAGGGCTTTTTTTCTCAGAGAAAAGGTGGTGGAACTCACCCCCCCCTCCCCTGGCCACGCCCCTACCCACCCCTAGGACCACCCCCTAAAACCGCCCCTTTAGAGAACAGGGATGCAAGTAAAATTTGGGGGGTCACGCGCTGCAGGGCGGCATTGCACACCGAAGTGACTGAACTCATGCCCGCGCAGCCCACAAGTAGTGGAACAATTACAAGAGGGGTGGGGAATAGCCAAATAAAAACCCTTTTGGTGGGTTTTGAACTAATGGTGGTCTGTGGATGGCACTGTTATGGGGGCTCTGTGGATGACACTGTTATGGGGATCTGTGGATGGAACTGTTATGAGGGCTCTGTGGATGGCACTGTTATGGGGGCTCTGTGGATGGCACTGTTATGGGGGGATCTGTGGATGGCACTGTGATGGGGGCTCTGTGGATGGCACTGTTATGGGGGCTCTGTGGATGGCACTGTTGTGGGGGCTCTGTGGATGGCACTGTTGTGGGGATCTGTGGGTGACACATATATAGCACCTTATGCTATATATGTGTCATCCACAGATCCCCCCATAACAGTGTCCCTGTGAGGTAATGATCCCCAATACAGGGTCTGGGGGCCGGCATCTGGTGTTGTAATGGCAGCGGGGCCCGGTGCAGTCACTGTATTCTATTACACCGGGCCCCGCTCACTGTAATAATGAGGCATTAATGTAGGCAATAGGCATTTTAAACAAGATAAATCCTCTGCGATCCTCTCCACAGAGAGGGAGAGGATCACAGAGGATTTCTCTTGTTTAAAATGCCTATTGCCTACATTAATGCCTCAATATTACAGTGAACGGGGCCCGGTGTAGTGGTGATGTAGAGGTAGTATATAGTGGCAGTAATATGGCAGTAATCTAGGTGTAGTGGTGGTGTAGTGGTGGTATATAGTGGCAGTAATATGGCATTGCTAGCAGCAGTGATCACTGGTGAACTCTTGGGCAGGATAAGTGAATTACACCGGGCAGCCCTGAGTCCAGTGTCTGGGATCCTCTGCTAATCCATTTATGGAAATGATCGATAATGGCGGCGCTAAGTGATCAATTACCCGGCACGAGACCCGAAACTGCCCGAGCTGTGTGCCGTCCGCGGAGCCGTATTCATCCGAAACCAGCGGTCCACTCCAGATTCCCGCATTTCCATAAGATTACCGTATTGTACAGCCTGCAGTGTCATTTCTACCCTGCGTTTCCTCAATTACCGCAGACAAGATCTCTCCCAGAAGAGCACTCAGCACTAGATTACTACATGACTTCTTTACCTGCAGACTGGTATTGAAGCATCGCCCATCTTGTCATTATCTGACCACCCCTCACAGCAATATTACATCTCATATATGACCTCGTCTCACCTGCCTTATTCCCTGGATTACAGAGTCTCTGTACTCAAAAACTCCTGTAGCAGGCAGGCCGGGCGGCAGCGCAACTCACTGATGTCACGCACCTGCTCCTCCCACTTTATATATGAAGCAGGCGGAGCAGGCGCGTGACGTCAGTGAGTTACGCTGCTGCCCGGCCTGCCTGCTACTGAGTTTGTGAGTACGGAGAGGATCGCAGAGGATTTCTCTTGTTCACATCACATATCTTAACTTAGTACTGGGTTAGTTTGAGGCGGCGGGCGGATGCCCATGAGGGGGGCGGGCGAGTGGGAGAAAATAGGTGGCGGAACGCCGTTCCGGGGCATTCCGCCAGAAAAAAAGGCCTGCTCATAAGTTGGTTTCACCTTTTAAGTTGCAGTACTGAAATAAATTAACTTTGCATGATATTCAAATTTTTCAAGTTTTATCTTATATTATAAAAAATGAGTTTCTGTCTTTCTGTCTGTCTGTCTTTCAGACCGGTTCTCAGCTCTCTATGACGTACCATTCCTGAGATATTCCCAAAAAATGACCCGCATTAGCCAATACAAGCCAGCAAGTCTTTCACTTAAATCCGAACTGCCATTTACACGGTCACATGTCCCTTATCAGCCGATAGAAGCTCGCAGTCCTACTCCCGGTTGCCAAAACAACCGATCACAGGTTTTAGCAGTTCGCAGGTCCTTAAATATTCAGTCATATGATGTATGACGGCACAACTACACTGCTACATGCATGGGGGGCAGGGGCCACTATTAAACGGACAGGCGTTGTGGAGTTCACTGTTAAAGGGGCGGGCACTGTGAAGGTCACTGTTAAAGTGACGTCCACTATGAAGGCAGTATATATACTGCTAGTATATATATATTTATTGTTATTGTTATGTATATTTACTAATATTGATGTCAATTAGATAACCTTTTATCATTCATACTATACCATGTTTTCATAATTCATATGATCTATTAATTTTTAATATTAGGCATATGATATGTGTATGCCCTCAATGTACGTGTTTTGATATTATAATATTTAAAATTCATTGCAGAGGGGCATCACTAAATTGGCGTCCTCCTTGACCTATACAGGTCCTTCTAAAAAAATTAGCATATTGTGATAAAGTTCATTATTTTCTGTAATGTACTGATAAACATTAGACTTTCATATATTTTAAATTCATTACACACCAACTGAAGTAGTTCAAGCCTTTTATTGTTTTAATATCGATGATTTTGGCATACAGCTCATGAAAACCCAAATTTCCTATCTCAAAAAATTAGCATATTTCATCCGACCAATAAAAGAAAAGTGTTTTTAATACAAAAAAAGTCAACCTTCAAATAATTATGTTCAGTTATGCACTCAATACTTGGTCGGGAATCCTTTTGCAGAAATGACTGCTTCAATGCGGCGTGGCATGGAGGCAATCAGCCTGTGGCACTGCTGAGGTGTTATGGAGGCCCAGGATGCTTCGATAGCGGCCTTAAGCTCATCCAGAGTGTTGGGTCTTGCGTCTCTCAACTTTCTCTTCCCAATATCCCACAGATTCTCTATGGGGTTCAGGTCAGGAGAGTTGGCAGGCCAATTGAGCACAGTAATACCATGGTCAGTAAACCATTTACCAGTGGTTTTGGCACTGTGAGCAGGTGCCAGGTCGTGCTGAAAAATGAAATCTTCATCTCCATAAAGCTTTTCAGCAGATGGAAGCATGAAGTGCTCCAAAATCTCCTGATAGCTAGCTGCATTGACCCTGCCCTTGATAAAACACAGTGGACCAACACCAGCAGCTGACATGGCACCCCAGACCATCACTGACTGTGGGTACTTGACACTGGACTTCAGGCATTTTGGCATTTCCCTCTCCCCAGTCTTCCTTCAGACTCTGGCACCTTGATTTCCGAATGACATGCAACAGTCCAGTGCTGCTTCTCTGTAGCCCAGGTCAGGCGCTTCTGCCTCTGTTTCTGGTTCAAAAGTGGCTTGACCTGGGGAATGTGGCACCTGTAGCCCATTTCCTGCACACGCCTGTACACGGTGGCTCTGGATGTTTCTACTCCAGACTCAGTCCACTGCTTCCGCAGGTCCCCCAAGCTCTGGAATCGGTCCTTCTCTACAATCTTCCTCAGGGTCCGGTCACCTCTTCTCGTGCAGCGTTTTCTGCCACACTTTTTCCTTCCCACAGACTTCCCACTGAGGTGCCTTGATACAGCACTCTGGGAACAGCCTATTCGTTCAGAAATTTCTTTCTGTGTCTTACCCTCTTGCTTGAGGGTGTCAATGATGGCCTTCTGGACAGAAGTCAGGTCGGCAGTCTTACCCATGATTGCGGTTTTGAGTAATGAACCAGGCTGGGAGTTTTTAAAAGCCTCAGGAATATTTTGCAGGTGTTTAGAGTTAATTAGTTGATTCAGATGATTAGGTTAATAGCTCGTTTAGAGAACCTTTTCGTGATATGCTAATTTTTTTAGATAGGAATTTTGGGGTTTTCATGAGCTGTATGCCAAAATCATCAATATTAAAACAATAAAAGGCTTGAACTACTTCAGTTGGTGTGTAATGAATCTAAAATATATGAAAGTCTAATGTTTATCAGTACATTACAGAAAATAATTAATTTTATCACAATATGCTAATTTTTTTAGAAGGACCTGTATATCTATTTATTCATGCATATATAATTATATATACAAACCGGATTCCAAAAAAGTTGGGACACTATACAAATCGTGAATAAAAACTGAATGCAATGATGTGGAGGTGCCAACTTCTAATATTTTATTCAGAATAGAACATAAATCACGGAACAAAAGTTTAAACTGAGAAAATGTACCATTTTAAGGGAAAAATATGTTGAATCAGAATTTCATGGTGTCAACAAATCCCCAAAAAGTTGGGACAAGGCCATTTTCACCACTGTGTGGCATCTCCCCTTCTTCTTACAACACTCAACAGACGTCTGGGGACCGAGGAGACCAGTTTCTCAAGTTTAGAAATAGGAATGCTCTCCCATTCTTGTCTAATACAGGCCTCTAACTGTTCAATCGTCTTGGGCCTTCTTTGTTGCACCTTCCTCTTTATGATGCGCCAAATGTTCTCTATAGGTGAAAGATCTGGACTGCAGACTGGCCATTTCAGTACCCTTCTCCTACGCAGCCATAATGTTGTGATTGATGCAGAATGTGGTCTGGCATTATCTTGTTGAAAAATGCAGGGTCTTCCTTGAAAGAGATGACGTCTGGATGGAGCATATGTTGTTCTAGAACCTGAATATATTTTTCTGCATTGATGGTGCCTTTCCAGACATGCAAGCTGCCCATGCCACACGCACTCATGCAACCCCATACCATCAGAGATGCAGGCTTCTGAACTGAGCGTTGATAACAACTTGGGTTGTCCTTGTCCTCTTTGGTCCGGATGACATGGCGTCCCAGATTTCCAAAAAGAGCTTTGAATCGTAACTCGTCTGACCACAGAACAGTCTTCCATTTTGCCACACTCCATTTTAAATGATCCCTGGCCCAGTGAAAACGCCTGAGCTTGTGGATCTTGCTTAGAAATGGCTTCTTCTTTGCACTGTAGAGTTTCAGCTGGCACCGGCAGATGGCACGGTGGATTGTGTTCACTGACAATGGTTTCTGGAAGTATTCCTGAGCCCATTCTGTGATTTCCTTTACAGTAGCATTCCTGTTTGTGGTGCAGTGTCGTTTAAGGGCCCGGGCATCCAGTATGGTTTTACGGCCTTGACCCTTACGCACAGAGATTGTTCCAGATTCTCTGAATCTTCGGATGATGTTATGCACCGTTGATGATGATAGATGCAAAGTCTTTGCAATTTTTCGTTGGGTAACACCTTTCTGATATTGCTCCACTATCTTTCTGCGCAACATTGTGGGAATTGGTGATCCTCTACCCATCTTGGCTTCTGAGAGACACTGCCACTCTGAGAAGCTCTTTTTATACCCAATCATGTTGCCAATTGACCTAATTAGTGTTAATTGGTCTTCCAGCTCTTCGTTATGCTCAAATTTACTTTTTCCAGCCTCTTATTGCTACTTGTCCCAACTTTTTTGAGATTTGTTGACACCATGAAAATTTGAATCAACGTATTTTTCCTATAAAATGATACATTTACTCGGATTAAACGTTTGATCTGTCATCTACGTTTTATTACAAATAAAATATTGACATTTGCCATCTCCACATCATTGCATTCAGTTTTAATTCACAATTTGTTTAGTGTCCCAACTTTTTTGGAATCCGGTTTGTATATTTTGGATCTTAAATTTCCTTTTATCTATAGAATGCTGATATGATATTCTTTTAATTTTAATTATATAAATGTCCCCTAGAGTACCCTGCCTTTATTAAAGTCCTCTCCATCAACCCACTCCGAGCACCGGTCTCCCTGGGATCATCGGCACTAGGGCGTCATGTTTCCATGGAGCTGGCGGCATCATGTGACCGCTTTGTGACCATCATCATGTGACCTCCGCTCCGGTCAAAGAAATACCCCGGAAATTTTAACTATCATAACTGTCTAAACCATTTTAATCTCATAATAATGTGATGCAAATAGGGACATAAGAGCGTAGTGTCCAGGAGGTGCATACCTTTTCTACTATTAAATAATTTTATGTTGTTTCTAAGGGGCTTGTTTCTTTGGGATCACCTTTGAACCCCAGGACTGCACCCTCTCCCCCCTCTGACCTCTGTTTTAGGCGCCATCTCTGCTACATGTGTGTATATATAAAGCTGTATGTAAGCTTGTTGAGTTAAGCACTGTTTTCACCTAAAGTAGGGGAATTCTGAGAAAAAAATTAAAAAAATGTTTGATGAAGACTTCCTCCGACTGGTTGGTTCATCTGCGCCGAAGGATGGTTGTTTCCGGATCTGCTTAAAGAAAATGGTGATCTTTTTTGATGACAGGTGCTCTTTAAGTTCTCAAACCTTGATCAACTTGTGATTGCTGGACTTGGGAAATGTTTAATACATTTTTAAACAAAAAGATACAACACATGTGTATGTCACAACAACACAAAAATCTGTACAATTAGCTTTTTGGCCTTTGGATTCTATAACTTTTACTAAAGAAAAGTCTGGGCTTAAATACAGCTTTTCTACAATTCCAAGGGAAGTACTTTACAACAAATAAATCCCTCACACATTATTACACATACAATAGTCTAAGCCTGGAAAATGACATCTTTTCTTCCCTCAGACCCTCAAACACTGGGCCACATTTACCAACACATGTTTTCTTGTTTCAAACTAAGTAACAGAGAGAATCAGTGTGATTTGTTTTGCACCAAATTTATTAAAAGACACATTTGGGACATTTGTTATTATCTGGCAGTTAGGAAATGAAATGAACATTTGCCCACTTTTCTTATTTTAATTGCCTAAATTGGTCTCAACTTTTACCATTAAAATGTCACATCATCACTTGCAAGACTTTAGCAATACAGTGCAAGCCATAACTTGGTGTACACTATGTAACACTAAACCTAAAAATAAACAATCAAACTAAACAAATATAGTTGCCATCATTGTTCATCAGTCTGCAGCATTTTCTGCATGATTTTGACACAAACATACAGTGGAAATCCTGCAGGGAACATAGGGGTAAACTTGTGCTGATCTCTTCCATCTTAAAGACCAACTAATTTTCATCAATGTTTGCCACTCCATGTTTAAGTAGCCATGGCTGCATAAGGTCTAGTTATATGCATGATAAATTGCATTGTTGTTGGTATTTTTATTTTGCATTTTTGCAATATATGTACAACAAAATATATTTTTTAATATAAATGTATAATATATTTTTTACTTTTTTTTTTAAATACTATTAAGGAAATACTATCTTAAAAAATTATTTTTGTAAAGTATGTATGCTAATACTTTATGCTCTGTGTATTATAGTTACATAGTTACATAGTTAATACGGTAGAAAAAAAGACAAATGCCCATCAAGTTCAACCAAGGGATAGGTGAGGACGCGAATCCCAGAAGGAAGTGAGACTCAGATTTCTACACGTTTGTAAAGGGGAAATATGAATTACCAATATTTATGCAAATATCAAAAATTAATATTCATAAATAGGAGGAGTCGTCTAATGAGGACTCCGCCTATTTATACCTTTATATTAATAACACTCTACTTTCACGTTGCCTTACGCTAATCACTAAGCTAGCTGCAAGCGCCTAACTGAGCTAACTACCGCTAATAACAACACGTTACACAGTAGGTACAAATAACACACAGTATTTATTAACCTACAGTACACAATGTACGCAAAGCACTAACAATACAGTACTAACAATACAGCACTAAATATACAGTACTAAACTACACTACACAATCCCAAATTCCACCCCACACACTAGCTATAGAATACAATAATACACTTACATACACACCACTATCGGTAACCCACCCGCCTGGCTACTTACTGTCCCTACAGGGTACAAGGGGTTAAACACACAATTGTGGCACTGCAGGGGTTAATACATGCAGGCCAAGGAACACAGGGTATGGGGCAGCAGTGAAGGGGTTACTGCTGCAGGGGTATCAGGGTTCACAGGGAGGGATAAGGGCAGTGAAGGGGTTACTGCTGAGTTCAGCAGCCAGGGTTAGGGGTTGGTAGGTGGTGGCAATGAACCCAGGGACAGAGCAGCTGGCAGTGAAGGGGTTAATGGTCAGATACCAGGGGTACAGGGCAATGCAAAGGATCAGGGGAAGGAGGCAGGGATACTTAGCCAATCCATGTCTCAGTCAGCGATGAGCACTGTCTGCTCCCTCTCTCTCTCTCTTCTCCGGGGCTGCCGGGGATCTGATCTGGTCTGGTGAGTGCAGGGCTGTGTGCTGCCTGCACTTCTCTTCAGGGGCAGGTCGGGATCCCTCTTCAGAGTGCTGCTTGCTCTCTCCTAGCTATGGGAACTGCAGGGGGGAGTGGGTTCTCTTCAGAGCGCCTGTGGCACTCTCCTTCTTCTGGGGGCTGTAGGGATCTTGTCTCTCCTAGAGCAGCGCAGCCCGGCACATGGCTGCCTGCGCTCTCTTCTATGAGGGGGAGGTAGGGATCCCGAACGCTAGCGCAGCCTGTCAGGGGTGGGGGTGTCTCTTCTGAGTGCCGGCTGCACTCTTCTCATCTTCGGAGCGCAGCACAGCGCTCTGCCTCAGGGAGGCGGGTAGTAGTCCCAAACTCTCGTGCTCAGAGCCGCTCGGGTATTTAAACCCCGTGGCGCTCGCTCCCGTTTTCCCGCCCTGCAGGCATGCGTATGCACGCCTGCAGTCAGGTCCAAGTGGGCTGGCGCGGTGATATGACATCACCTCACCAGCCCGCACTCCCAGCCCGCAATCCTTTGATCCTCCCGCCTTTGGAGATATCGCACATCTCTGGCGCTGTAATTACAGCGCCGGAGGTGAGCGCCACACAGGGTCATAGGAACTCTTTGTTAGGCATACCAGCGCCGGAGATGGTGACAAAGGGCAGAGGATCTTTATTGATCATCTGTCCTTTGAAGTGGCCGAAACTGGACATAAATGTCCAGTTGTCGGCCTCTCCTCAGCTGGGGGGGGGCACCATTCTTGGGGGTCATTCTTCAGCCAGCATTTTAACTATATATATATATATATATATATATATACTTGGGGCACATCTATAAATATATATATACATATACCTACATAGATATACATATGTACACAAAACTGGGGGTATGAATGGGCAGCAATAAGTCCACTCACACATATATATTATATACATAGAGATGTATGCTGACAAGGGGGCATACATACATCTCTATGCATACACATACTTGGGCCTATACTGGCCATACAGGGCCAATATATATGTATATATGAAAAGGCATATATACATATATTAATCATAATAATCCTTCCCTCTACAATGTTAATGTTTTTTTACTTTTAAGAATTCATCTAAACCCTTTTTGAAACTGTCCACTGTTCCTGCTGTGACCACGTTCTGAGGAAGTCTATTCCACAGATTCACAGTTCTCACAGTAAAGAAGCTTTGACGCTTCCGGAGACTGAACTTTTTCTTCTCTAGTCGGAGGCAGTGCCCCCTTGTCTTTTGAGAACATTTTACATGGAACAGCTTTTTGCTGTATTTTTTGTATGGCCCATTTATATACTTGTATAGGTTAATCATGTCCCCCCTTAGACGTATCTTCTCAATACTAAATAAATTCAATTATTTTAATCTTTATTCAGAACTAAGACTCTCCATGCCCCTTATCAGTTTAGTCGCTCTCCTCTATGGTATAGGCTATGGTTGGGGCAACACAAGTGTGTCCCTAACAGCAAAATTATGGAACTAATAGCCTTGGGATCCTTTAAGTCAGGGCTGACTGCAGAGTATTTACCCAGCCGCCCAAACAGATCACTGGGACTGAATCATAGGGGGAAATTCCCCTTGATCATGCTGTGGTGACAGACAGAAGCAATCAAAGGCTTAATAACTGGAATTGGAGCAGAAGACTGCTCTAAGAACCAGAGTTGTTAGTTACAGTTTATCTGTAGAGCAGGAGTGCTCACTGAGGTGCTCTGTTCCTTCTAAAGCAGCAATGACAAAAGACAGTGAGTGGCCAATAAGGGGTTACGCTTATGGCTAAATGAGTAGGGGTATGGAGGTTAATCATCCTTTTGTCCTACTGCAGGGGGGACAGAGGGGGGAGGCCCTAGCTGTATGTCATACAGCAAAGCACAAGTTAGTGAACAGGAGGAAGAACATGGTGGAGTTTAAAGGGCCACTAAACCCAGAATCCAAACACAAAAAACAACAATCAACAAAACATAACATAATCCCCTTATCTGTTATTTGATCTTGTTTCATAAGATATCACAATTGCAGACCATGGAAAATACAATAAAAAAACTGTGCATTGTTCCCTCAGGCCTCCCCCTTTGATGCTAGTGCATGTGAGCCAGGAAGTTTAGGAGGATGGGGTTTGTCTGGATAATCTTTGTCTACACAGTGAGCATGGCCATTTTGTTTGAAGGAATCTCTGAGTTGGTAATAGTACAAAATAGGCATGGTATCAGCCATGCTATATATAGCAGAGTAGCTAATATACCTAGTTATACAGTGATAATTCCTCCCTTTACTGCATAATTTGTGCAGATTTGCCTCTTTGTATCTTTGAAAAGCTAGGTAACATGTGGTGGTATGCTGGCAATCAAATTACATAAATAGTGTATATTCACAGTTGTTCTAATATTATATTTATATAGTGTACACAGAATGTATGTCCCAAGTGTGGCCACTGGCCTCCATTACATCTTTGCAGAGGCTGTTACACAGCTTTCCCAGACAGCTGAATTCCAAATTTGCCTAGTTATGCAGTGATTAATGCCTTCATATAACTAGACCAATTTGCCATTCAGGGTTCTAGCAAAGTGGGGTAACTAGTTAGTGATGAGCGGCAGGGGCAATATTCGAATTCACGATATTTGGCGAATATTTGGGCGAATATTCATCATATATTAGCAAATTCGATAATTCATGATCTCGTCATTATTTTCTTGATTGCGAAAATCGGCAGTCAGAAAATTCACTATAAAAATTTGCAATACGAAAATTAGCGATCAACACTACTCCTAAAGTCAAATATATTGCAGCCTTCTCATTGGCCCACAAGCAATAAGCAGTGAGGGATTATGGGTACTGATGAAAAAAATAGAGAATATTCGCGATTACGAAGGTACAGGGCAGAATTATTAGGCAAGTTGTATTTTTGAGGATTAATTTATTATTGAACAACAACCATGTTCTCAATGAACCCAAAAACTCATTAATATCAAAGCTGAATATTTTTGGAAGTAGTTTTTAGTTTGTTTTTAGTTTTAGCTATTTTAGGGGGATATCTGTGTGTGCAGGTGACTATTACTGTACATAATTATTAGGCAACTTAACAAAAAACAAATATATACCCATTTCAATTATTTATTTTTACCAGTGAAACCAATATAACATCTCAACATTCACAAATATACATTTCTGACATTCAAAAACAAAACAAAAACAAATCAGTGACCAATATAGCCACCTTTCTTTGCAAGGACACTCAAAAGCCTGCCATCCATGGATTCTGTCAGTGTTTTGATCTGTTCACCATCAACATTGCGTGCAGCAGCAACCACAGCCTCCCAGACACTGTTCAGAGAGGTGTACTGTTTTCCCTCCTTGTAAATCTCACATTTGATGATGGACCACAGGTTCTCAATGGGGTTCAGATCAGGTGAACAAGGAGGCCATGTCATTAGATTTTCTTCTTTTATACCCTTTCTTGCCAGCCACACTGTGGAGTACTTGGACGCGTGTGATGGAGCATTGTCCTGCATGAAAATCATGTTTTTCTTACCTTGCAGACTTCTTCCCGTACCACTGCTTGAAGAAGGTGTCTTCCAGAAACTGGCAGTAGGACTGGGAGTTGAGCTTGACTCCATCCTCAACCCAAAAAGGCCCCACAAGCTCATCTTTGATGATACCAGCCCAAACCAGTACTCCACCTCCACCTTGCTGGCATCTGAGTCGGACTGGAGCTCTCTGCCCTTTACCAATCCAGCCATCTGGCCCATCAAGACTCACTCTCATTTCATCAGTCAATAAAACCTTAGAAGAATCAGTCTTGAGATTTCTTGGCCCAGTCTTGACGTTTCAGCTTGTATGTCTTGTTCAGTGGTGGTCGTCTTTCAGCCTTTCTTACCTTGGCCATATCTCTGAGTATTGCACACCTTGTGCTTTTGGGCACTCCAGTGATGTTGCAGCTCTGAAATATGGCCAAACTGGTGGCAAGTGGCATCTTGGCAGCTGCACGCTTGACTTTTCTCAGTTCATGGGCAGTTATTTTGCGCCTTGGTTTTTCCACACGCTTCTTGCGACCCTGTTGACTATTATGAATGAAAGGCTTGATTGTTCGATGATCACGCTTCAGAAGCTTTGCAATTTTAAGAGTGCTGCATCCCTCTGCAAGATATCTCACTATTTTTTACTTTTCTGAGCCTGTCAAGTCCTTCTTTTGACCCATTTTGCCAAAGGAAAGGAAGTTGCCTACTAATTATGCACACCTGATATAGGGTGTTGATGTCATTAGACCACACCCCTTCTCATTACAGAGATGCACATCACCTAATATGCTTAATTGGTAATAGGCTTTCGAGCCTATACAGCTTGGAGTAAGACAACATGCATAAAGAGGATGATGTGGTCAAAATACTCATTTGCCTAATAATTCTGCACGTAGTGTATAGCACTATACTCTAGATATCCGCAAATTCTAGAAGTGCCAATATTCGCTATAAAAATTAGCGATTAGAATATTTGTGATCAATACTAGTAACTAGACTGTAAGTTGCATTGGTGACAACAAACGATGCTCCTCTGGTATCAAATCATAGATTCACACAATATATCAGGGCGGCATTGTGTGTATTTTATATAGCTAGCCAGCATGCTCCACATAGATTGTTATCCAGCTTTCCCAGACTGCAGATTGCCAGGTTAGCCTGTTTATGAATTGGTAACTCCCCAGTATTGTAGAATACCTAGCTGGATTTGCTAGCCAGGAGCCTGAAAAAGCTGAGTAAGAAACCCATAACAAATCCTCCATACTGTAACATAGCTAGGCGGATTTGTAATTGAGGGCCCGGCAAAGCTGGGTAACACATTATGTGGAGCTGTGATAGGGACTGCTAAATACTAAGTCTACCTAAATAAATCCTTCTCCTCACTCCCATAGCCAGACAGTTCATTTTATAGTCAGGGTGATCCATCAAGATGCGTTCATTTTATAGTCAGTGTGGTCCGTCTGGAGGCATAAATTTTATAGTCAGTGCAATCATTGTATGGTCATTTTATAGTCATTAGGACTACTAAGAAAATATATAGAAATATACAATATAATATACAAAATATATAAAAATATATGTCTACTTTCATTCTCTTAAAAACATACATATAATGTACTAGTAAATATTGATACATGTATCTGTACAATACATTATACATAGAAATAATATTATTGAGGTTTTTAGAGAAAATCCTTTAATAAAACAAACGTACCTATATAGTCTTGTCTTGAGCCCGGACATAGTGTCTGGATGCGCTATCAGTTAACCACCTCCCGACCGCCTAACGCGCCGATGCGTCCGGGAGGTGGTTGATTTGTTCCTCCTGGACGCATCGGCGCGTCATCTCGCGATACCCAAGATTTCCTGTGAACGCACGCACGCAGGCGCGCGCGCTCACAGGAACAGAAGGTAAGCGAGTGGATCTCCAGCCTGCCAGCGGCGATCGCTCGCTGGCAGGCTGGAGATGTGATTTTTTTTAACCCCTAACAGGTATATTAGATGCTGTTTTGATAACAGCGTCTAATATACCTACTACCTGGTCCTCTGGTGGTCCCTTTTGTTAGGATCGACCACCAGAGGACACAGGTAGGTCAGTAAAGTCGCACCAAACACCACACTACACCCCCCCCCTGTCACTTATTAACCCCTTATAAACCCCTGATCACCCCATATAAACTCCCTGATCACCCCCCCTGTCATTGATCACCCCCCTGTCATTGATCACCCCCCTGTCAGGCTCCGTTCAGACGTCCGTATGATTTTTACGGATCCACAGATACATGGATCGGATCCGCAAAACACATACGGACGTCTGAATGGAGCCTTACAGGGGGGTGATCAATGACAGGCAGGTGATCACCCATATAGATTCCCTGATCACCCCCCTGTCATTGATCACCCCCCTGTAAGGCTCCATTCAGACGTCCATATGATTTTTACGGAACCATGGATACATGGATCGGATCCGCAAAACACATGCGGACGTCTGAATGGAGCCTTACAGGGGGGTGATCAATGACAGGCGGGTGATCACCCATATAGATTCCCTGATCACCCCCTGTCATTGATCACCCCCCTGTAAGGCTCCATTCAGACGTCCGTATGATTTTTACGGATCCATGGATACATGGATCGGATCCGCAAAACACATGCGGACGTCTGAATGGAGCCTTACAGGGGGGTGATCATCCCATATACACTCCCTGATCACCCCCTGTCATTGATCACCCCCCTGTAAGGCTCCATTCAGACGTCCGCATGTGTTTTGCGGATCCGATCCATGTATCAGTGGATCCGTAAAAATCATACGGACGTCTGAATGGAGCCTTACAGGGGGGTGATCAATGACAGGAGGGTGATCACCCATATACACTCCCTGATCACCCCCTGTCATTGATCACCCCCCTGTAAGGCTCCATTTAGACGTCCGCATGTGTTTTGCGGATCCGATCCATGTATCCATGGATCCGTAAAAATCATATGGACGTCTGAATGGAGCCTTACCAGGGGGGTGATCAATGACAGGGGGGTGATCAGGGAGTCTATATGGGTGATCACCCCCCTGTCATTGATCACCCCCCTGTCATTGATCAACCCCCCTGTAAGGCTCCATTCAGACATTTTTTTGGCCCAAGTTAGCGGAAATATATATTTTTTTTGTTTGTTTTTTCTTACAAAGTCTCATATTCCACTAACTTGTGTCAAAAAATAAAATCTCACATGAACTCACCATACCCCTCACGGAATCCAAATGCGTAAACATTTTTAGACATTTATATTCCAGACTTCTTCTCACGCTTTAGGGCCCCTAAAAAGCCAGGGCAGTATAAATACCCCACATGTGACCCCATTTCGGAAAGAAGACACCCCAAGGTATTCCGTGAGGGGCATATTGAGTCCATGAAAGATTGAAATTTTTGTCCTAAGTTAGCGAAAAGTGAGACTTTGTGAGAAAAAAACAAAAAAAAAATCAATTTCCGCTAACTTATGCAAAAAAAAAAAAATTTATATGAACTCGCCAGGCCCCTCATTGAATACCTCGGGGTGTCTTCTTTCCAAAATGAGGTCACATGTGGGGTATTTATACTGCCCTGGCTTTTTAGGGGCCCGAAAGTGTGAGAAGAAGTCTGGGATCCAAATGTCTAAAAATGCCCTCCTAAAAGGAATTTGGGCACCTTTGCGCATCTAGGCTGCAAAAAAGTGTCACACATCTGGTATCGCTGTACTCAGGAGAAGTTGGGGAATGTGTTTTGGGGTGTCATTTTACATATACCCATGCTGGGTGAGAGAAATATCTTGGTCAAATGCCAACTTTGTATAAAAAAATGGGAAAAGTTGTCTTTTGCCAAGATATTTCTCTCACCCAGCATGGGTATATGTAAAATGACACCCCAAAACACATTCCCCAACTTCTCCCGAGTACGGCGATACCACATGTGTGACACTTTTTTGCAGCCAAGGTGGGCAAAGGGGCACACATTCCAAAGTGCACCTTTCGGATTTCACAGGCCATTTTTTACACATTTTGATTGCAAAGTACTTCTCACACATATGGGCCCCTAAATTGCCAGGGCAGTATAACTACGCCACAAGTGACCCCATTTTGGAAAGAAGACACCCCAAGGTATTCTGTGAGGGGCATAGCGAGTTCCTAGAATTTTTTATTTTTTGTCACAAGTTAGCGGAAAATGATGATTTTTCTTTTTTTTCCTTTTTTCCTTACAAAGTCTCATATTCCACTAACTTGCGACAAAAAATAAAAAATTCTAGGAACTCGCCATGCCCCTCACGGAATACCTTGGGGTGTCTTCTTTCCAAAATGGGGTCACTTGTGGCGTAGTTATACTGCCCTGGCAATTTAGGGGCCCAAATGTGTGAGAAGTACTTTGCAATCAAAATGTGTAAAAAATGGCCTGCGAAATCCGAAAGGTGCACTTTGGAATATGTGCCCCTTTGCCCACCTTGGCTGCAAAAAAGTGTCACACATGTGGTATCGCCGTACTCGGGAGAAGTTGGGGAATGTGTTTTGGGGTGTCATTTTACATATACCCATGCTGGGTGAGAGAAATATCTTGGTCAAATGCCAACTTTGTATAAAAAAAATTGAAAAGTTGTCTTTTGCCAAGGTATTTCTCTCACCCAGCATGGGTATATATAAAATGACACCCCAAAACACATTCCCCAACTTCTCCTGAGTACGGCGATACCAGATGTGTGACCCTTTTTGCAGCCAAGGTGGGCAAAGGGGCACATATTCCAAAGTGCACCTTTCGGATTTCGCAGGCCATTTTTTACACATTTTGATTGCAAAGTACTTCTCACACATTTGGGCCCCTAAATTGCCAGGGCAGTATAACTACCCCACAAGTGACCCCATTTTGGAAAGAAGACACCCCAAGGTATTCTGTGAGGGGCATGGCGAGTTCCTAGAATTTTTTATTTTTTGTCGCAAGTTAGTGGAATATGAGACTTTGTAAGAAAAAAATAAAATAAAATAAAAATCATCATTTTCCGCTAACTTGTGACAAAAAATAAAAAGTTCTATGAACTCACTATGCCCATCAGTGAATACCTTAGGGTGTCTACTTTCCGAAATGGGGTCATTTGTGGGGTTTTTCTACTGTCTGGGCATTGTAGAACCTCAGGAAACATGACAGGTGCTCAGAAAGTCAGAGCTGCTTCAAAAAGCGGAAATTCACATTTTTGTACCATAGTTTGTAAACGCTATAACTTTTACCCAAACCATTTTTTTTTTTGTTTTGCCCAAACTTTTTTTTTTTATCAAAGACATGTAGAACTATAAATTTTGCGAAAAATGTATATATGGATGTCGTTTTTTTGCAAAATTTTACAGCTGAATGTGAAAAATGTCATTTTTTTGCAAAAAAATCGTTACATTTTGATTAATAACAAAAAAAGTAAAAATGTCAGCAGCAATAAAATACCACCAAATGAAAGCTCTATTAGTGAGAAGAAAAGGAGGTAAAATTCATTTGGGTGGTAAGTTGCATGACCGAGCGATAAAAGGTGAAAGTAGTGTAGTGCCAAAGTGTAAAAAGTGCTCTGGTCATGAAGGGGGTTTCAGCTAGCGGGGCTGAAGTGGTTAAACCTCAGAAAAAACTTTTTGGGTCCAGCTCCAATGTTCAAGGTATAAATCTTTATTCAAGCGGTTTTAAATATTCCATAGTACAGGTACACTTGTGTTACGCATTTCAGACCATAATCAATATGACTCATGACTCATGAGAAAAACCTTGTATTAATAGCATTGTGCTATTAATAAAAGGTCCAGAGTTCAAGACCTGACAGAGACCACTTAAAAGTAAAGACAGAAGAATAGTTAACTATACAGGGGTATCACCAAGCAATGGGAATACTCATCCTCATAGTATCAACTCCATTTTTTGAGTCAGGAAGAAAGCAGGGACTCCTCAGCTATATCCATATATGGAATCAACCAGAGAGAAGGGACTCCTAAAGCAGTGCTTCCAATTCAGTGTGCGAAGGCTTAAAGGGAAACTGTCATGTGGATATTTGACTATAATCTAACTAATTATATACAATTATTAACTAGTAAAAAGTGCCTTAGATGTATTCACTTACTGGTGTGACAGATGGTTACCTCATAATATACACACAAAGATGCCGCATGCTAATGAGCTGATTTGATCCAGCGTGATGTCATTGAGTCCAGCGTATATTTAATTCAGAGCTATAGCCGCTCCCCTGCCCACCTGCTGCTGATTCATATGGAAAATAACTGTCACTCAGCAGCAGGTGGGCGGGGAGAGTCAGGAGCTCATCAATATTCAGGATTCATCATTATGAGCCGGAGCTTTTGAATACAAGATGTTGGCAGATTGATTGGGACAGTTAAAGAAAGTGAGCAAGCATTTTGCTAAAAGAATCAGTCAATTGTTTATGTTGCCCTTAGTTAGGACACCATAAAACTGGTGACAGGTTCCCTTTAAAGGCTATGGACATCTTTTGGGCAATTTCTTTAGTGATTGCATTGTACCCGTTTTGGACCTTTTTTATATATGCAGTTAAAAATGAGTCTATTTTCAGACTGTCCCTCCTGAGTTCCATCAGCTGTTGGCTCATGTGAAGCCTTATCTTTGGTCTCCTGACCTCATACTCATAGCTAAACTTTCGCACGTATTTATTTTTTTCACATTTTTAAAGGTCTGGGCATGCGACCTTTAAACACTTGGTACCGGATCCGGCATTAATACATTTCAATGGGAATTAATGCCGGCATTCTGGCAAGTGTTCGAGAATTTTGGCCGGAGAAAATCCCGGCCACCACTTTTTTACACATGAGAGCCGCGGCCCTTCTCTAACAGTCCGATCTGGCAGGAGTGCCGATCCAGGCTGTTTAACACTTTACATGCTGCGAGCAATGGCGCCCGCTGCATGTAAAGTGACAGAGGGCGCAGTCTCCCACTGTACACCCTTCGGCCCACTGCAAATGCGATCGCTGGGTGCCGATGTGTGTGAAGGCTGGCTGGGGTCTATGAAGGCCCCAGACCAGCCTTGAGTAATTTACAGCACGGCTGCGCCTCTCTGGTGCAGCCTGCTGGTCAATGTCAGAATAGCACTGAACTTAAAATGCAATGCACTATAGGGATACTGCACTGCATTTTAAAATCAATCAAAAAGCTGTCTGTTGTAGTCCCCTTGTGGGACTATTAAGCGGTAAAAAAAACCTAAAACATTTATTCAATAAAAATTTCCATTAAAAAATTAAGCTTTTTTTTCAATTAAAAATTACGCTTTTCAATGAAAAAATTGTAAAACTAAAATCTCACCCATATGTTTGGTATTGCCACGTCCATAACGACCCAGACTACATAAATATGACATAAATAATCACCTACGGTGAACACCGTAAAACAGTTTTTAGAAAAAGACAGAATTGCTAATTTATTCTTAGTTACATAGTAACATAGTAGTAACATAGTACATAAGGCCGAAAAAAGACATTTGTCCATCCAGTTCGGCCTGTTATCCCGCAAGTTGATCCAGAGGAAGGCAAAAAAAAAAAAACCTGTGAGGTAGAAGCCAATTTTCTCCACTTTAGGGGACTATAAACTTCCTTCCCGACTCCAATCAGGCCATCAGAATAACTCCCTGGATCAACGACCCCTCTCTAGTAGCTATAGCCTGTAATATTATTAAGCTCCAGAAATACGTCCAGGGCCCTCTTGAATTCCTTTATTGTACTTACCATCACCACCTCCTCAGGCAGAGAGTTCCATAGTCTCACTGCTCTTACCGTAAAGAATCCTTTTCTATGTTTGTGTACAAACCTTCTTTCCTCCAGACGCAGAGGATGTCCCCTCGTCACAGTCACAGTCCTGGGGATAAATAGCTGATGGGATAGATCTCTGTACTGACCCGATATATTTATAAATATTAATTAGATCTCCCCTCAGTCGTCTTTTTTCTAAAGTGAATAACCCTAATTTTGATAATCTTTCAGGGTACTGTAGTTGCCCCATTCCAGTTATTACTTTAGATGCCCTCCTCTGGACCCTCTCTAGCTCTGCTATGTCTGCCTTGTTTACAGGAGCCCATAACTGTACACAGTACTCCATGTGTGGTCTGACTAGCGATTTGTAAAGTGGTAGGACTATGTTCTTATCACGGGAATCTATGCCCCTTCTGATGCAACCCATTATCTTGTTGGCCTTGGCAGCAGCTGCCTGACACTGTTTTTTGCAGCTTAGTTTGCTGTTTATTAAAATTCCTAGATCCTTTTCCATGTCAGTGTTACCGAGTGTTTTACCATTTAGTATGTACGGGTGACTTGCATTTTTCCTTCCCATGTGCATAACTTTACATTTATCAGTGTTAAACCCCCATCTGCAACTTATCTGCCCAAGCCTCCAATCTATCCAGATCGCTCTGTAGTAGTATACTGTCCTCATCAGTGTAAATTACTTTACACAGTTTAGTGTCATCTGCGAAAATTGATACTTTACTATGCAAGCCTTCTACAAGATCATTAATAAATATATTGAAGAGAATAGGGCCCAATACTGACCCCTGAGGTACCCCACTAGTGACAGTGACCCAATCTGAGTGTGTACCGTTAATAACCACCCTCTGTTTTCTATCATTGAGCCAGTTACTTACCCACATACAGATGTTTTCTCCCAGTCCGAGCATTCTCATTTTATATAATAACCTTTTATGTGGTACAGTGTCAAATGCTTTGGAGAAGTCCAGATATACGACATCCATTGATTCGCCGCTGTCAAGTCTAGAACTTACCTCCTCATAGAAACTGATTAAATTAGTCTGACATGACCGATCCCTCACGAAGCCATGCTGATATGGCGTTATTTGCTTATTTCTGTTGAGATGCTCTAATATAGCATCTCTCAGAAAACCTTCAAACAGTTTACCCACAACAGATGTTAAACTTACCGGCCTATAGTTTCCAGGCTCTGTTTTTGGCCCCTTTTTGAATATTGGCACCACATATGCCATGCGCCAATCCTGTGGGACATTCCCTGTCAGTATAGAGTCTGCAAATATCAGAAATAAGGGTCTGGCTATGACATTACTTAATTCCTTTAGGATACGGGGGTGAATGTCATCCAGTCCTGGCGATTTGTCTATTTTAATCTTTTTAAGTCGCTGATGTACTTCTTCCTGGGTCAGACAGGACACTTTTAATGGGGAATTTATTTTTGCATTCTGCATGTCATCTGACAATTTATTTTCCTCAGTGAATACATTGGAGAAAAAAATAATTAACAGCTTTGCTTTCTCCTCATCGCTCTCTGCGACTTCCCCCTCCTTACTCTTTAAAGGGCCGACACCTTCAGATTTATACTTTTTAACATTTATATAATTGAAGAACATTTTAGGGTTAGTTTTACTCTCTTTGGCAATTAATCTCTCGGTCTCTAGTTTGGCCGCTTTTATTTGTTTTTTACATTTTTTTACGTTTTTTTCCTTATAGTTTTTCAGTGCTTCCGTGCTCCCCTCTTGTTTCAGTGAATGATATGCTTTCTTTTTGTCATTTATTGCTTTCGTTACAGTTCTATTTATCCACATTGGTTTCTTTTTGTTCCTTAACCTTTTATTACCATACGGTATGTACCTCTCACAATGAGATTTTAGGATGTTTTTAAAGATATCCCATTTTGTGGCTGTATTTTTATTTTTGAGGACTTTGTCCCAGTTAGTTTGGCCTATGGCCTCTCTTAGTTGGCTAAATTTAGCTTTTTTGAAGTTTGGTATTTTTGTTGCCACCAAAAAAAGTTATAACAAGCGATCAAAAAGCGTCATTTACTCCAAAATTATACCAATGGAAAATACAAGTCATCACGCAAAAATCAAGCACTCACACAATTCCATAGAAAGAAAAATAAAAGCGACTATGCAAAAATATATATTTTTTTTCTTTTAAAAAAAGTGGGTTTTATTAAGGGCTTTTTAAAGTAGTAAAACATTTAAAAAAATATGTACAGGGAGTGCAGAATTATTAGGCAAGTTGTATTTTTGAGGATTAATTTTATTATTGAACAACAACCATGTTCTCAATGAACCCAAAAAACTCATTAATATCAAAGCTGAATATTTTTGGAAGTAGTTTTTAGTTTGTTTTTAGTTTTAGCTATTTTAGGGGGATATCTGTGTGTGCAGGTGACTATTACTGTGCATAATTATTAGGCAACTTAACCAAAAACAAATATATACCCATTTCAATTATTTATTTTTACCAGTGAAACCAATATAACATCTCAACATTCACAAATATACATTTCTGACATTCAAAAACAAAACAAAAACAAATCAGTGACCGATATAGCCACCTTTCTTTGCAAGGACACTCAAAAGCCTGCCATCCATGGATTCTGTCAGTGTTTTGATCTGTTCACCATCAACATTGCGTGCAGCAGCAACCACAGCCTCCCAGACACTGTTCAGAGAGGTGTACTGTTTTCCCTCCTTGTCAATCTCATATTTGATGATGGACCACAGGTTCTCAATGGGGTTCAGATCAGGTGAACAAGGAGGCCATGTCATTAGATTTTCTTCTTTTATTCCCTTTCTTGCCAGCCACGCTGTGGAGTACTTGGACGCGTGTGATGGAGCATTGTCCTGCATGAAAATCATGTTTTTCTTGAAGGATGCAGACTTCTTCCTGTACCACTGCTTGAAGAAGGTGTCTTCCAGAAACTGGCAGTAGGACTGGGAGTTGAGCTTGACTCCATCCTCAACCCGAAAAGGCCCCACAAGCTCATCTTTGATGATACCAGCCCAAACCAGTACTCCACCTCCACCTTGCTGGCATCTGAGTCGGACTGGAGCTCTCTGCCCTTTACCAATCCAGCCATCTGGCCCATCAAGACTCACTCTCATTTCATCAGTCCATAAAACCTTTGAAAAATCAGTCTTGAGATATTTCTTGGCCCAGTCTTGACGTTTCAGCTTGTGTGTCTTGTTCAGTGGTGGTCGTCTTTCAGCCTTTCTTACCTTGGCCATGTCTCTCAGTATTGCACACCTTGTGCTTTTGGGCACTCCAGTGATGTTGCAGCTCTGAAATATGGCCAAACTGGTGGCAAGTGGCATCTTGGCAGCTGCACGCTTGACTTTTCTCAGTTCATGGGCAGTTATTTTGCGCCTTGGTTTTTCCACACGCTTCGTGCGACCCTGTTTACTATTTTGAATGAAACGCTTGATTGTTCGATGATCACGCTTCAGAAGCTTTGCAATTTTAAGAGTGCTGCATCCCTCTGCAAGATATCTCACTATTTTTTACTTTTCTGAGCCTGTCAAGTCCTTCTTTTGACCCATTTTGCCAAAGGAAAGGAAGTTGCCTAATAATTATGCACACCTGATATAGGGTGTTGATGTCATTAGACCACACCCCTTCTCATTACAGAGATGCACAACATAATATGCTTAATTGGTAGTAGGCTTTCGAGCCTATACAGCTTGGAGTAAGACAACATGCATAAAGAGGATGATGTGGTCAAAATACTCATTTGCCTAATAATTCTGCACGTAGTGTATTTGTTATCACTGTAATTGTACTGACTCAGAGAATAAAGATATTATGTTATTTATACCAAAAAATGAACGTCGTAAAATTTATAACGTAAAAATACAGTAGCAGTATTGCTGTTTTTCCCATCTCCCGCCCAGAAAGAGTTAATAAGAGTTAATCAGAAAGTTATGTGTACCCCAAAATGGTGCCATTAAAAACTACAAAGTCCCGCAAAAACAAGCCCTCATAAAGCTATATAGATGGAAAAATAAAAAATCTATAGCTCTTGGAATGCGATGATGAAAAAAGGAAGAAAAATGCTTGGTCAGTAAGGCCCAAAACAGGCTGGTCACTAAGGGTTAAACTGTCTATCCTAAGTTTACACCGCCTGCAGGCTGACATACGTTTTTATAAAAATGTGCCTTTTTGGGATCATGGAGTTGCATTAAGCGACGTCCTATTTCCCAAGAGACCATGCCCCTTTCCACAAAGCCAAGCACCCTTGTTGGACGAGGCATAAAATGGTTATAAAAGCATATAAAACCATTGTTAAATGTGGTGCAATGCAGGTAAGCCAGTTTTCTGCCACAAACTGTGCCAAAAACTGACACATTTTCAATAGTAAATCTGCTCCAGTATGTTTAAGTGAAGGTTTGATTTATTGTGCTCTCCTTTCCCTTTACAGTGTATTATTATGAGGTTAATTGTCTCTTTTTATTGTTTTATCTCTCCATTATAAAGTACTTACGTTCAAACCTGTAAGTGTGAAAACTAAATGACTACACTATGATTCCCTTGGATTGTGTTTTTGTATCTTATTTAATACAACCTAGAAAAGAAGCTGGAACATTTGGATGAGGTAATGCTATTGTTAATGCATCTGTAGTGAAGTTTCATGAACGAGTTGTATTTTATATTAATGGTGGGTATTAGTGACTCTATATAAATAGCAAGCCTACATTATACTGAAGCTTCAGCGTGTACTACTGCCTGGGATAGCACCTTTTATGGACATGCCATTATGTGCAACTGTTGTTTTTGCTAATTTGTTTCAACTACATTCTTGGCAGAACATGGGAAACAAAAAATGAATGGTTGGGCTGAAACAAGATATGTTATAAGCAGCAGAGTAATGCTTTAAATATTCTGTATCTGGTTCAGACAGGTTTTGGATGCCCTTTGTACACAATGTTGTTGATATAAATATTGCCTGATATCTTTGGCTGGGAAATAATGAAAGCAGAAAACAATGAAAAAAGTCATATGTTCTCTAAAGAATGTATTTTCACATCTGCTTTTATTATATCACACAGAACACTGTAGCCATGTTATACATTATTTACAAGGACACTAAAGGTAATCAAGAAAGTATAAACATTAAATGCCCTTAGTAATCCATTAAACATTAACCTAGCACCGGCTGCAAAACACAGAATAATACTGCAAAAGCAAACCATTATCCCAGAGGAAACATATTCCGTGCAATTAGGTAAAGTCTCAAGTTCACAACAGTCTTTTTGTCAGCAGGAAATCACATTTGAAAATAGTTGTAAGGACTATTTCTGAGCTGATAAAATTGTACCACTGTATACAGCATTTATTTTTAACACCTAGTATAGGCATTGATATAAAGAGATTATTGCGTGACTTATGCAAATGATGTACAGGGAATAGCTGACATTATGTGTACATACAACTGATCCAGATCAGATCCAGATAGAAGATCAAAAATAGAAATGTATTTTCCTTTAGTTGAAGAAACATATCTCTGTATTAAATGTCTGAAGACAATAAACAGCAGGACATTTTTGGTGACCTTTTGTGGAAGAGTGACCTGTCCGCTCCTACAGTTCTGTTAATATGCTTATGTTTTATGTCATTTGATGTCATTTATTTTTACATCAAATTTCATGCTTGAAAAATGTCCAAAAGAAAGGTGGTCAGTCAGCTTTTTTGGCCAATGGAGCATGGAGCACTTTGACGCATACAAAGAGGCACCATCCCCTTCAAAGTAGTTTAATAAAGGTCAACATTGCTCAGTGTTAGGGTCCATTCACACTTCCGCAAAATGGATCCACATCCGTTCCGCAATTTTGCGGAACAGGTGTGGACCCATTTATTTTCAATCGGGCCGGAATGTGCTGTTCACGGATCCGCACTTCCGGATTAGCCTATCCTTTCCGCAAAAAAAGTCCTACTCTTGTCCGCATTTGTAGACAAGAAAAGGCATTTTCTATGAGCGTGCCGGCGATGTGCGGTCTGAAAAATGCGGAATGCACATTGCCGGTGTCCGTGGTTTGCGGATCCGCAAAACACATACGGACGTGTGAATGGACCCTTATGCTTGCATCCATACAATTATCTCTACCTACACTTTGCTAACACACATTTATTTATTTTTGTTTTCTTTTATTTTCAAACCATACTACAAATATTAATAAATAAATAAACAAATTCAGAATAAATCTAGATTCATCCCTCATATTGAGAGAGGAGTGGAGAAGAGAGGAAGAGGAGAGAAAAAAAACCTTTCCATTTACAATACAATATAGGAATGGTAAATATAGATCTTGCGCCTAGAGAAGCACATAATTAGAACACAGGTCTTTTCCATTAAATTTTAGGAAGGTATATGATGGTCCACTCAACCAACTGGCGGATAGAAACATTCTGCTAGTCTTGCTAATGGCTTTTTGTGATACTAATGAGGATACACTGAGATGATATACTTTCAATCAATATCATAACTAAGCCAAGAGTTGGGACAGAGAAATAGATTATGAATGCTGTGGTAAGGCAGAACCACAGCAATGGAAGTGTTTGCACTTGGGCTGAAAACTACAAATCAGGTCCAGAGGGACTAGAAGGATTAGAACCAGTGTACAAGCAGAACATCAAAACCAAGAGTACCCATAAGATCATTGAAATCAGTCATAACACTTTTCTAGGCACAATACCGATGTTCCTTCCTGCTTGTAATACTTATTAACCACTTAAGGACCACAGGTTTATACCCCCCTAGTGACCAGGCCCTTTTTTACAAATCGTCACTTCACAACTTTAACGGTTTATTGCTCGGTCATGCAACTTGGCACCCAAATGAATTTTACCTCCTTTTCTTCTCACAAATACAGCTTTCTTTTGGTGGTATTTGATTGCTGCTGATATTTTTTGTTTTTCTGATATTAATCAAAATAGACCATAATTTAAAAAAAAAAATGTATTTTTAAGTTTTTCTGGTAAAATTGTTCAAATATAATTACATTTCTATACAAGTTGATGTCAGAATTTATTGTGCTACATGTCTTTGATAAAAAATAAGTGTATATTTATTGGTTTGCACAAAAGTTATAGCGTTTACAAACTATGGTACAAAAATGTAAATTTCCGCATTTTGAAGCAGCTCTGACTTTCTGAGCACCTGTCATGTTTCCTGAGGTGCTAGAATGCCAGGTAAGTATAAATACCCCCCAATTGACCCCATTTTAGAAAGAAGACACCCCAAAGTATTTGCAGAGGGGCATGGTGAGTTTATGTATGATTTAATTTTTTTTCACAAGTTAGCGGAAAATGACACTTTCTGAGGAAAAATAATAATAATAAAGTTTCCATTTCTTCTAACCTGGCAAAAAAAAATCTCCCACGGACTCACTATGCCCCTCAGTGAATACCTTGGGGTGTCTACTTTCCGAAATGGGGTCATTTGTGGGGTGTGTTTACTGTTCTGGTATTTTGGGCGGAGCTAAATTGTGAGCAACCCTGTAGAGCCTAAAGGTACTCGTTGGACTTTCGGGCCCCTTTACGCACCTAGGCTGCAAAAAAGTGTCACACATGTGGTATCGCTGTACTCAGGAGAAGTAGGGCAATGTGTTTTGGGGTGTATTTTTACATATACCCATGCTGGGTAAGAGAAATATCTCTGTAAATTGACAACTTTGTATAACATTTTTTTTTAAGTTGTCATTTACAGAGATATTTCTCACACACAGTATGGGTATATGTAAAAATACACCCAAAACACATTGCCCTACTTCTTCTTCACATTGCCCTATTTCTTCTACTTCTACTCATTGGAATTTGGGCCCCTTTGCGCACCTAGGCTGCAAAAAAGTGTCACACATGTGGTATCGCCATACTCAGGAGAAGTAGGGCAATGTGTTTTGGGGTGTCTTTTCACACATACCCATCCTGTGTGTGAGAAATATCTCTGTAAATGACAACTTTTTCAATTTATTTATACAAAGTTGTCAATTTACAGAGATATTTCTCTCACCCAGCATGGGTATATGTAAAAATACACCCCAAAACACATTGCCCTACTTCTGAGTATGGTGATACCACATGTGTGACACTTTTTTGCAGCCAAGATGCGCAAAGGGGCCCAAATTCCAATGAGTACCTTTAGGATTTCACAGAGCATTTTTACGCATTTGGATTCCGTGAGGGGTATGGTGAGTTCATGTTGACTTTTGCAAAGAATGGGACAATTATTTACTTGAATGTGCAAAAGGACTTATGATTAGATTAATAGACAAAAGGCGGTCACTATACTTGGAATGTGGTAGGAAGATTTTAGAATGCCACAATGAAATATCCAAATATAAATCTCACACTGCCTTTACTAGATTCGACCGGCTCACTACATCTAGGATTCTATCAGTCGAAAAGGACACACTATACAAAAAAGTATTAAACTCACCAGAGACAGACAGGATTTTGCCACAAATAACATCAAGTATTGGCAGAAACCTGCACACCCAGGTAATACCACCCCAGAGGCCAGCACAGCAGGGAACACCAATACACTCCATCCAGTCACGCATCCCCACAGTTACAGTAGAGCTCACACACAGCCTCCCTTTCCTCACAAACATGATCATAAATGCAAAAAATTTGTAAACTCTGGGTGTCATATTCCAATCAAAATAGACTCAATAACCACCAAACATCACACTCTTATCCAAATAGATCCAAGAACCACCAAGGATCACAGGAACATTATACACCTGTACACAATAGAATACTAGCTGATAAGGTACCCATTATAGATCCTGATCAACAATTGTCTAGCAATGTCTGTCATACGCCTAGTGGTAGATCTGTTTGCAACAATACACTATATAAGGACACACCTATCCAAGAATCCCCTGTCTCTGTGTTTCAGACGCCCCTACTTACTCCTGGTGGAGTATCGGCCCCTCCTACTACTATTACCACACTAACACTTACCTCTTCGTCTTCAATTTTTTCCACTGAAATACTCAACACATGTGGCCCACTCAATTTACCAACAACTGAGTTTTCTATTTATCCGGATCCAAACGTTTCAGTTATATCTAGCTCCCCCACTCCTGTTTCCTCTGATTTGATTATTGACTCTCTCCTTACCATCCATGTGAGCACTTCTCCACCACTCACCCCCCAATCGGTCCCCTCGCTGGTTGACTCGGTCCCCTCACAAGATGACTACAACACACATGTCAGTGCTTTTTCCACAACCCCAGATGTCACCAACCCTAATCATCGCAATGGTACACCAGTCGTATAATCATCTATAGCTGGTCCTTCTATATCTATGGTTTCTTTTTTAGATCTCCCCCCTCTGATTCACCCTACAGCCATCTATTCCATTCCAAAAAGTCCAAAAACCACCAATGTAGCGAATTTTTTTCACCCACGAATTAGTAAAAAGAAAAAACCAAGGAGAGGTTGCAGAGCAGGCAAACGCAAAAAGAAGGACTCCAACCTCTCACAACCAGCACTGATTCCCAACAGAATTGCATCACCCCTTTCTAATGGGATTTTTAACCTGTCCACTCATGTATTGACACCAAATGAGATTGCGGTATTGTCCAAAGGACTCTCTTTTTGTCCCACTAGTAAAATTAAAGAATTTGATCTCTTTCTCGATCTTAACCGGTATATCAAGAAGCTTACCCTAAAAAGGCATTTTAAAATCCAGGAAAATTCTAATATTGGGCCTAAGAAAGAGATAAATGCTACATCCCCCAATAAGGAACAGATTGTAGCTATAACTTCAGGTTTAAAACCGCCATCGACCTTTTACCAAATCCACAATAAGGGTAATTTCCTTGATACCTTTTACTCGGTTGTCTCCAATGATTTTAGGGCTATTAACCATGAACCAGAAATAAGGCATAATATGAAACAATCAGAGAAGATAGTGAACGGAATGCCGATAAGGAGAGGGCATTGTCATCCAGAATCGAGAAGATTATGTCAAGGAAGCTCTAAACATCCTATCTAATAGAAAATACTATCTACCCCTTGACTGTGACCCCTCCATAATACACAGAGAAGAGTTTCAAGCTTTAGTCAAATCAGCAGATCTCTTTTTGAATAAGAAGGAAAAAGAATATATTATGGTGAAGGAGTCCACATTAGCTACTTTCTATCACCTCTCTAAGATCCATAAAGATATCCAAAATCCGCCAGGTAGACCTATAACATCAGGGGTCTCCTCTCTTAACCGGAACCTATAACGATATATCGATATCTATCTACAGAGACACGTCCTCAACCTGAAATCCCATCTTAAGGACTCTGCATCTCTTATCACCCTATTAAAAGATATTGTGTGGCAAGATAGATACCATTGGGTGACTCTACACATTTCGGCACTATATTCAAATATCTTTAATGACTTAGATATGAAGTGTACATCGAGTTTCTTAGATAATGATCATGAAATGCCTGCTATCCAAAAGACGTTTATCATGAAGAGCATTGAATTCATACTCACGCACAATGTGTTTATGTTCCAAAATGATATTTACAAGCAGATGCGAGGGACCGCAATGGGGACGCGTTTTGCCATTATTTAAGGGGGAATTTGAGGAGGAGTTTATCTACCATTCAAACTTTTGGGCGAACAACAATATAATTTTTTTTCGCAGGTATATTGATGATTTCATTTTTATTTGGAATGGGGATTCATCATCTATTGATAATTTTTCCCATCTTAATACCAACGATTGGGGAATCTCCTTTACTGGAATATATGATAACATCAAAATCGAGTTTTTGGATCTAGAAATCTTTATTCAGGATAATAAAATAAACACACATACATTTTACAAAAAAGTTGACAGTAATAGCTACCTGGACTTTAAGAGTACACATTATAGAAAATGGAATTCAAACATTCCTTTCAGTCAGTTCAAAAGATTAAGACGAAACTGTACTCTTGAAGATGATTTCGCCTAACAGTGTGATGTTCTGGCCTCTAGGTTCAGCCAAAAAGGCTATCCGTCTAATATTATTTCTGGTGCAAGAACGAAAGCCGCCAAACTCACTCAAGATGAATGTCTTATTCCTGTATCTAAAAAGAAAAAGATTACAATAGCGATAAATACGGTTGCAATTTCATCACTACTTACAATCAAAATCATATATCCATAAAAGCGATGTTAGAAAAACACTGGCATAGCTTAAGAAGAGACCCCATTTTAAATCAGATTATTCCTAAACTCCCAAAGCTTATATACAGAAGAGCGCGTACCTTAAAAAATATTCTCGCACCTAGTAAACTAAATCCAGTTGAACATCACACTGAGAATCATGGTACCACTACCCCCAAAGGCAGTTCAAGGTGCGGACACAAAAGATGCTTATGCTGCTCAAGTATATGTCAGAAATCCACCTTCAATAGCCGAGTGAGTGGAGAGTCCTTCTCTATTTTGAGTAGTTTGAACTGTGAATCCAATCATGTTATATACCTTTTGGAATGTCTGTGCCATTTACAGTGTGTGGGGCGCACGATTCAAACATTGCGGAATAGACTGAACAAACATAGATCAAACATCAGGAAAAAATATCTGAAACGCAGTGTATCTAGACACGCGACAGAACACCATGAGGGGAGTTCAGCTGGGTTTAATGTGACCCCAATTGAACAAATGCCAAGTCACTTATAAAAGGATATCCAGTACATTAGACATAGAGAAATGTACTGGATTTTTTAATTGAATAGTTTAAACCCCTATGGTCTTAACGAAGCATTTGAGATTAATTTATAGAAGCTAACACTTTTAAGTCTTGGTAGAATGAATTGTAATAATGTAGCGAAGGTAAAAGAAGTATGCGGCACTCACCGAGGCATATGAATCTGTATCTTTTTATTCAGTCCTCAACATTGGACGAACAGGTGGGGTTATGAGGCGGACACGCTCCTGCAGATGAATGGCGGCTACGGCCGTTTCGCGCAATGTGTTGCGCTTCTTCTGGCCGCTGATCGTCAAGGCGCAATACTGCGCCATATATAAGCGACGCCCATCAGCCGGCATCCTGTGCAGCAGCTGTGCGCCGTCAGTAAGTGACGTAAAAACATGTCAATGTGGTAGAGGGGGAAGGAGGAACATACCAAAATATAAACAGAAAAGCAAAAGCAAGGTTAACACATCCGGCAGCAATAACTTATCATACAGGCAGAAGTCATTCCTATGGACAACAATTTTAAATTAAAACAGCACGGGTGTAGAGAGGACAGAATCCGAAGGGGTAAATCTCTAAAAGGGCCATGGGATCCATTCATGACACAACAAACCCCCCACTTTGGCTATATTCTTAAATGCCCCACTCTTAAAGGAATACGGACATGTCATTCCTATCGTTTAGTCCTGCAGCGCCGGTGGCTTTGGTACGGAGAATCCACCTTGCTTCCCTCTGCAGGAGTAGCCGGTGACGATCCCCTCCCCTAGGGATGGGTCGGACCTGTTCCACTCCCGCAAAGGAAAGACAACGGGGATGACCGTCATGCGCGTCCCTGACATGCTCGATAAGGCGGGGACATCCTCTACCTGAACGAATGGAATTCACGTGCTCCCGTATCCGTTCAAAGAGCGGGCGAATGGTTTTACCGATGTAGTACCTATTGCAAGGGCAAAACACGGCATACACAACGTATGGCGTGCGACATGTTATGAAGTCCCGTACCGTGTGCTGAACCCCTCCTATCAGCAGCCATTTACTGCACGTATTTAATGCGCAAAAGGAGCAATGCCCACATTTATAATTGCCCTCAGGTTTTTTGCTGGTGAGCCATGTCTCCACCTTGGGTGTGCAGAATACACTGTTCACCAATTTGTCCTTGAGGGTTGCGCATTTTTTAAAAGTAACCAATGGTCGCTGACTGGAGAGGTTACTTAAGGCTGGATCTCCCTTAAGAAGGTCCCAATTATCATGTATTACACGCTTGATGATGTCTGCAGCTGGACTGTACTTAAAAGCAAAAGCGAAACGGGGTGATTCAATGTTTCTATTCCTTTCCACCAGCAATGTGTTACGGTCAAGTGCGGCAGCCTTACGTAGGGCTGCCGAGACTACTCCCGGCGGGTAACCCCGAACCACGAGTCGATGACTTAGCTCATTAGCTTGCCTGTGGAAACCTTCCTCAGTATCATTAATCCTCCTAAGCCGGACGAATTGTCCGTATGGGACGGCTTTCTTGACTGAGGGTGGATGATAGCTGGTCTGGTGAAGCAGCGAGTTAGTCGCAGTGGGCTTGCGAAAGCCCGTGGTGTGTAATACGCCATCCTTGACTGTCACACGCACATCCAGGAAGTCTAGCGACTCGCCCCCAAAATTGAGGGTGAATCGCATATTCATCCTGTTGTGCGTGTTAAGGTGCTCCACAAAATTGCGGCACGACTCCTCGCTGCCTGACCAGACCAGAAAAATGTCGTCCACATAACGTAAGAATAAATGCATGAACCGCAGGAAGGGGTTACCCACCGAGAATATATATGTATCTTCAAATACCGCCAGGTACAGGTTCGCAAACGTGCACGACACGGGCGTGCCCATTGCGGTACCTAGTACCTGGCGGTACCATTGACCGTCGAACTGGAACACATTGCTGGTGAGGATGAGGTCAAGCGCATCCATAACAAAGCCCTTAAACATAGGGTCTTTGTCACTTCTATTCAAAACAGTGTTAACAGCCCGGAGTCCCAGGTCGTGCGGGATTCTGGTATAGAGACTCTCGACGTCCAAGGACACCAGGCGGAACTACCTCCGCCACTCAAAGTGTTGGAGTGCTCGGAGGAAGTCCCCGGTGTCCTTGAGATACGTCGGGGTCCCCAAAAGAAGTGGCCTGAGGAGCCAATCCACATAGCCAGACAGTGGCTCCGTCACTGACCCGATCCCGGCCACTATAGGGCGGCCCGGGGGCCGGGTCAGCGACTTGTGGATTTTTGGTACGAAGTACCAGACCGGAACTTTGGGATTGGGGAGGGATGAGTCGATTGGCCATGCCTTTAGGCAAGAAACCAGCTGCTATGTACTTCTCAATGAATACCTGAAGTTTATCTAGTATTGCTTGTACAGGGTCTCCCTTCAATCTAAGATATACCGCGCTGTCCCCCAATTGCCTCCCAGCCTCCTCCATGTAATATTCCCTGGTCATCAGGACCACATTCCCTCCCTTGTCGGCCGGCTTAATAATAATGCCATCCTGTTGTTTAAACCACAGAAGGGCTCGATATTCTTCCCCGGTGACATTCGGGGGTGCTGCTGGGTAAATCAGCGCACGTATATCTCTTAGCACCCGTTTGTGGAACAGGTCAATGGCGGAGCCGGCCGGCATGGGAGGAAGGAAGGTGGACCCGATGCCACCGGTATATGTATCCACCTTATGGCCACCACTGTCTAAGGTGTCTGTCTCCATGTTGGCCAGAAAGTGGATGCACTGTATCTCCTCTTCACTGAAACGACCCTTAAGATGGAAATCAGTCCCTGTGATTGTCGCCGGGATCTCTCCAGGCAGTGGTGTAGCATTTCTAGAGGGAGATTCAGCAAACATTTTTTTTGAAAACATTAAATCACCCCGTTTCGCTTTTGCTTTTAAGTACAGTCCAGCTGCAGACATCATCAAGCGTGTAATACATGATAATTGGGACCTTCTTAAGGGAGATCCAGCCTTAAGTAACCTCTCCAGTCAGCGACCATTGGTTACTTTTAAAAAATGCGCAACCCTCAAGGACAAATTGGTGAACAGTGTATTCTGCACACCCAAGGTGGAGACATGGCTCACCAGCAAAAAACCTGAGGGCAATTATAAATGTGGGCATTGCTCCTTTTGCGCATTAAATACGTGCAGTAAATGGCTGCTGATAGGAGGGGTTCAGCACACGGTACGGGACTTCATAACATGTCGCACGCCATACGTTGTGTATGCCGTGTTTTGCCCTTGCAATAGGTACTACATCGGTAAAACCATTCGCCCGCTCTTTGAACGGATACGGGAGCACGTTAATTCCATTCGTTCAGGTAGAGGATGTCCCCGCCTTATCGAGCATGTCAGGGACGCGCATGACGGTCATCCCCGTTGTCTTTCCTTTGCGGGAGTGGAACAGGTCCGACCCATCCCTAGGGGAGGGGATCATCACCGGCTACTCCTGCAGAGGGAAGCAAGGTGGATTCTCCGTACCAAAGCCACCGGCGCTGCAGGACTAAACGATAGGAATGACATGTCCGTATTCCTTTAAGAGTGGGGCATTTAAGAATATAGCCAAAGTGGGGGGTTTGTTGTGTCATGAATGGATCCCATGGCCCTTTTAGAGATTTACCCCTTCGGATTCTGTCCTCTCTACACCCGTGCTGTTTTAATTTAAAATTGTTGTCCATAGGAATGACTTCTGCCTGTATGATAAGTTATTGCTGCCGGATGTGTTAACCTTGCTTTTGCTTTTCTGTTTATATTTTGGTATGTTCCTCCTTCCCCCTCTACCACATTGACATGTTTTTAAGTCACTTGCTGCACAGGATGCCGGCTGATGGGCGTCGCTTATATATGGCGCAGTATTGCGCCTTGACGATCATCGGCCAGAAGAAGCGCAACACATTGCGCGAAACAGCCGTAGCCGCCATTCATCTGCAGGAGCGTGTCCGCCTCATAACCCCACCTGTTCGTCCAATGTTGAGGACTGAATAAAAAGATACAGATTCATATTCCTCGGTGAGTGCCGCATACTTCTTTTACCTTCGCTACATTGTTACAATTGATACCGCCTCCCGTCTCTATGCTGAGCACCACATATGAAGCAGATTAGCTACATTGCTGTTACTTTAGCCAGCACTAAGGACCGGAGCTTCGACCTGTCGCTTGCAGTGCCGCTGTGTTCTATTCCCGTTTACTTGGTAGAATGAATATTTGATATTTTATGTATTTATTACCCCTTTTCCATATGTACATTTAGTAATAACCTCAATATATTCATCGTCATAAAATTTCTACAATATTTATGTGATTTATATATATATTTTTTATATATTTTACATATTTTGTATATATTCTTTTATGTATATATGTATATTTTTATTTATTTTTATTTTTTATTCCTATATTATCATATGTGATTGTACTATTACCCCCACAGTAATGTTTTATCTCCACTAATAGTTTTAAACAGTTTTATGTGTCTATTTAGATCCAATATTCATATATGTGTAGGTGGTCCTATTATATATATATCTAATCTGCATATAACCTTATATCACCACCAAGTGCGCCGGCCACTGATTGCTGTATACTTTTATATATATTTTTTTACAGGCATGCATCTCCAAGCAGCCCCTTCTTAATTGCCCTAATAACGGCGACATATAGATAAATAGGAGTCATTAAGTAACCCTTTCTAAATTGCCCTAATAATGGCAATATATAGATAAACATATTTTTCACACTACCATTGTATTACGCTAATTACAGCTAATGGCCCCCAGCCTTAGTCAGTGTGCTCCGCTCGGACGCACATAAGGCTACTTTCACACTAGCGTTCGATCGGATCCGTTCTGAACGGATCCGCTCATATTAATGCAGACGGAGGCTCCGTTCAGAACAGATCCGTCTGCATTAGAACTTAGAAAAATTTTCTAAGTGTGAAAGTAGCCTGAGCGGATCCATTCAGACTTTACATTGAAAGTCAATGGGGGACGGATCCGCTTGAAGATTGAGCCATATGGTGTCATCTTCAAGCGGATCCGTCCCCATTGACTTACATTGTAAGTCGGAACGGATCCGCTCGCCTCCGCACGGCCAGGCGGACACCCGGACGCTGCTTGCAGCGTTCAGGTGTCCGCTCACTGAGCGGAGCGGAGGCTGAGCGCTGGCAGGCGGATGCATTCTCAGTGGATCCGCCTCCACTGAGAATGCATTAGGGCCAGACGGCTGCGTTCAGGGCCGCTTGTGAGCCCCTTCAAACGGAGCTCACGAGCGGACACCTGAACGCAGGTGTGAAAGTAGCCTTAGCGTCATTGTTTCCAGGGAGACCAGTCATGTGATCGCAAGGTCGGCGATCACATGACCGGGCTGCCTCTAGAGAGAAGACAGGGTTACAGAGCGCATGCGCTAGCGCTCTGTGAACCCACGAGCCGGCCTGCCCCAATCACGTGAACGAAGTGAGGCGGTCACGTGACCTTTCTCTTCTAGCCGGATTTTTATTTTATTAGATTTACACATTTACCCCATCGTTTTAATGAATTTATGTACAAACCTAATTTAATATATAACCACATGCATTTTGAAGACTATAAATAGTTGTTTTTCATTATATGCTATGATACCTGGGCTAGCCCCTCCTACCTAAGGGCAGCCCTCAGGTCATTCGTTTTTGGCGGTTTTTCAACATGTATATAAACCTGAGATTATTACTAGTCATTGTAAATATCTATGAACCAGATGAAGGGGACAATTTGAGCCCCGAAATGCGTTGTTCTGTTTATATACGTTTGTTATGCAAATAAAAGAAGATTCACCTTAAAGGGAACCTGTCACCTGGATTTTGTGTATAGATCACCGTTAGCACATCTGTAATATCCAGTCCCCATAGCTCTGTGTGCTTTTATTGTGTATAAAAACCGCTTTGATACATATGCAAATTAACCTGAGATAAGTCAGAGCTTGAAAATATGACTCTTCTCTGGTCACACAAGTAATATATGACTCTTTTATGTTAATTTGCATATGTATCAAATCGTTTTTTTTAAACAATAAAAGCACACAGAGCTATGGGGACTGGGTATTGCGGATGTGCTAGCGGCCATCTAGCAACCCATGTCCTCAGCTCTATACCCAAAAACCAGGTGACAGGTTCCCTTTAAAAAAAAAAGTGATTATCTATGAACCTGATGGAGGGGACAATTTGAGCCCCGAAACGCGTTGTTCTGTGTATATACATTTGTTATGCAAATACAAGAAGATTCACCTTCAGAGACCGACTTGAACCAGTGATTTTGCGCCTGACCAGAATTTCCTTTACCATAAATGTGCAACCTCGGCCTGCAGCATTTCCGGTTTGCCATGCACATCTGGGGAATTATTAGTCAGCAGTGGAGGTAGCTCCCAGCAGTGGATCTTTATGATTTGCGTGTCCTAGAGCATTTAGCATGGCAGAACATTCCTCAGACAACCATTATTAACTTCATTGATACCATACCAAGGTGTAAGTACTGTAAGTGTATTTCTGAGGATGGCGCTCATACTCAGTAATCAATAAATGTTTGAGATGTTTTAAATTTTTTTGTTTCCAATTTTGTATAATTTGCATATTATTAATTTGTCTATTGATCCTGCGATTTCCACAACGCTATGATTTATTCTTCTTGATGTTGCAATTTCAGTGTTGAGTAGTGTATTAAAACACAAGAAAGACTATATAAATGTGGTATTGCAGTGATTGTACTGGCCCACAGAATGAAGGTAACAGGTTAGTTTTACCACATAGGGAACTTTGTAAAAACAAAACCCATAAAACTGTGGAGAGATGGATGCCAACAGAGGTGCACTTTGTACTTAGCTTTTCAATGGGGAACCCTTGTACCCCTTTAAAATAGCTCTATAGCAGTGACTGGTTCTCTGACTGCCTTTTTCATGAAGCAGTTTTATCACCGGAAAATTAATATATGTGCACAGAAACAAGACATTTATAATGAAAATAATATTTAAAGGAACACTAAACCTAGATATGAATCATAAAGGTGAACCCAAAAAATATAGTTGTTCTCACGGTTTGTCAGTCTGCAGCATATTTTTGCATGATCTTGATACACCATTCTGGTACAATTCCTGCAGAGAACATAGAGGTTAATCATCTACTGATCTCTTCTATGTTCAGCTGAAGCATAGTAAATGTGCAGCTTAAAGAAGCACTTTCACAAAAAATGTTTGATTCTCTGGCCGTTAAAAAGGTACAGTGCAGTTGGAAAGTCTTTTGACCCTTTCACTTTTCACATTGTTACGCATGTTGTGACCTTGTAGTCATTTTTTTATTTCTAAATATAGTTTACCCCCATCAATCTGCACTCAATACCCTATAATGAGAAAGTGAAAACAAATTGTTCGAAAGGACAAACTAAAATTTTACATGGACATACGCATTCAGACCCTTTGCTATGACTTTTGAAATTTTGATGTGGGGGCCTTCTATTTCTATAGAAATCTTTGAGATGTTTCTGTACCTTGATTGGAGTCCACCTGTGGTAAATTCAGCTGCTTGGACATGATTTGGAAAGACACACCTTGTCTATAATAGTCTCACAGCTGACATGTCATATCAGAGAAGAAAACAACCCATGAGGAAATAAGAACTGTCCGTAGAGCTCAGAGACAGGATTGCATGGAAGCAAAAAAGATTCTCCTGCACTGAAAGTTCTTAAGAGCACAATGGCCTCCATAATCCTTAAATCAAAAAAGTTTGGTATAACCAGGACTCTTAATAGAGCTGGTCATCCCAGCAAACTAATAAGTGGAGAACTGCCTTGGTAGGAGAAGAGACCAAGAACCCAATGTGCAGATGGAAGAAAGTTCCAGAAGGTAAACTATCACTGCACCACTCCACAAATCTTACTTTATAGGCAGAAAAAAAGCTTCTCCTCTGTAAAAGTAGATGAAGCCCCCTGGAGTTTGCAAAAAATCATCTAAGGGGCTCTCAGACTGTAAGAAACAAGATTCCCTGGTATGATAAAACCAACTGTTTGGTCTCAATTCTAAGCCTAATGTCTGGAAGAAAAAAGGCACTTCTCTTCACATGCCCAATAATATCCCTACATGAAGCATGGTGGCGTGGACTGGTCCGGGTTGAGGGAAAGTTTAAAGGAGCAAAGTACAGATATATTTTTAATGAAAACCTGATCCAGAGTGCTCTGGATGTCAGACTGGGCCAAAAGTCACCTTCCAAAAAGACAATGACCCTGAGCACATAACAAAGACAGCACAGGAGTGGCTTAAGGACAACTCTATGAATGTTGTTGAGTGGCACAGCCAGAACTCTGACCTGAACCCAATCGAACATCTCTGGAGACACCTGAAATTGGCTCTGTACCAACAGTCTCCATCCAACCTGACAGAGCTTGAGAGGATCTGCAGAGAAGAATGGCAGAAAATCCCTAAATCTAGTTATGCAAATTTAGTGACATCATAGCCAAGAAAACTGGATGCTGTAATGGCTGCCAAAGGTGCTTCAACTAAGTACAGAGTAAAGGATCTGAATACTTATGTCAATGCAATATTTTAGATTTTTTTTCAATAAATTAGCAAAGATTTTTAACATTCTGTTTTCACTTTGTCATTATGAGGTATTAAATGCAGAATGATGTGGGGACAAAATATATATATTTTTTTATTTTAACACAAGGTCGCAACATAACATAGTAACATAGTATATCAGGCCAAAAAAATACATTTGTCCATCCAGTTCGGCCTGTTATCCTGCAAGTTGATCCAGAGGAAGGCAAAAAAGGTAGAAGCAAATTTTCCCTACTTAAGGGGAAAAAAATTATTTCCTGACTCCAATCAGGCAATCAGAATAACTCCCTGGATCAACGACCCCTCTCTAGTGGCTATAGCCTATAATATTATTACACTCCAGAAATACCACGAGGCCCCTCTTGAACTCTTTTAGTGAACTCACCATCAGCACCTCCTCAGGCAGAGAGTTCCATAGTCTCACTGCCTTACCGTAAAGAATCCTCTTCTATTTTTGTGTACAAACCTTCTTTCCTCCAGAAGCAGAGGATGTCCCCTCGTCACAGTCACAGTCCTGGGGATAAATAGATGATGGGAGTGATCTCTGTACTGACCCCTGATATATTTATACATAGTAATTAGATCTCCCTCAGTTGTCTTTTTTCCAAAGTGAATAACCCCAATTTTGATAATATTTCTGGGTACTGTAGTACCCCCATTTCAGTTATTACTTTAGTTGCCCTCCTCTGAACCCTCTCCAGCTCTGCTATGTCTGCCTTGTTCACAGGAGCCCAGTACTGTACACAGTACTCCATGTGTGGTCTGACTAGTGATTTGTAAAGTGGTAGGACTATGTTCTCATCACAGGCCTTGGCAGCAGCTGCCTGACACTGGTTTTTACAGCTTAGTTTGCTGTTCACTAAAATTCCTAGGTCCTTTTCCATGTCAGTGTTACTGTCACGATCAGTGTGAGGGGGAAACTCCACACTGAACACAGAAGGGAAGGGGAACAGTAACTGGGCCTGGAACCTAGGGAAGAAACAGGTCACCTCCTAGACAACCCTAATCCAGACCCTATCTATCAATATAAATAGACCCTGAAGGTAGGATAGTATGCAGTAAACCTAGGCCTTTATATCCCTATAAGGCCCTGGAAAAGGTTAGGACCAGAGACAACCCATTCCTCCCCAGATGGACGAATGGAAGTCTCTGTCACAGGCCCAGATACAAACAACAGGGAATATAACAAACACAAACGCGACAATTAACTTCTGTAGAGACTTTTCCTGACATCAGTCAACTGAGGGACCCTGACAGTTACCCAGTGTTTTACCATTTAGTATGTACGGGTGACTTGCATTATTCCTTCCTATGTGCATAACCTTACATTTGTCAGTATTAAACCTCATCTGCCATTTCTCTGCCCAAGCCTCCAATCTATCCAGAACCCTCTTTAGCAGTATACTGTCCTCTTCCATGTTAATTACTTTACACAGTTTAGTGTCATCTGCAAAAATTGATATTTTACTGTGCAAGCCTTCTACAAGATCATTAATAAATATATTGAAGAGAATAGGGCCCAATACTGACCCCTGAGGTACTCCGCTAGTGACAGTGACCCAATCTGAGTTTGTACCGTTAATAACCACCCTCTGTTTTCTATTACTGAAACAGTTACTTACCCATGTACAGACATTTTCTCCCAGTCTGAGCATTCTCATTTTATATACTAACCTTTTATGCAGTACAGTGTCAAATGCTTTGGAGAAGTCCAGATATACGACATCTATTGATTCGCCGCTGTCAAGTCTAGAACTTACCTCCTCATAGAAACTGATTAAATTAGTTTGACATGACAAATCCCTCATGAAGCCATGCTGATATGGCATTATTTGCTTATTTTAAATTGAGGTACTCCAAGATAGCATCTCTTAAAAAACTTTCAAACAGTTTTCCCACGACAGATGTTAAACTTACCGGCCTATACTTTCCGGGCTCTGTTTTTGGGCTCCCTGTCAGTATAGAGTCCTTAAATATCATAAATAAGGGTCTGGCTAGGACATTACTTAATCCTCTTAGAATACGGGGGTGTATGCCATCCTGGCAATTCGTCTATTTTAATCTTTTGAGACACCGCAGTACTTCTTCCTGGGTCTGATAGGGCACTATTAATGGGGAATGAACTTTTACATTCTGCATTTTATCTGACTGTTTATTTTCCTCAGTGAATACAGTAGAGAAACACATTTTTATAGTTTTGCCTTCTCCTTATTGCTCTCTGCAACTTCCCCCTCATCACTTTGTAGAGGGCTGACACCTTCAGATTTATACTTTTTACTATTTATATAATTGAAGAACATTTTAGGGTTAGTTCTGCTCTCTTTGGCAATTAATCTCTTGGTCTCTAGTTTGGCTGCTTTTATTTGTTTTTTACATATTCTATTTTTTTCCTTATAGTTTTTCAGTACGTCCTCGATACCCTCCTGTTTTAGTGATTTAAATGCTTTTTTTTGTCATTTATTGCTTTCTTTACAGTTCTATTTATTCACATTGGTTTCTTCTTGTCCATTCATTTTTTTTCCCATAAGGTATGTACCTCTCACAATTAGATTTTAGGATGCTTTTCAAAATATTCAATTTTGTGGCTGTATTTTTATTTTTGAGGACGTTGTCTCAGTTAGTTAGGCCTATGGCCTCTCTTAGTTCTCTTAGTTCTAAATTTAGCATTTTTGAAGCTTGGTATTATTATTCCTCCGTGAAGAATGATAATTGGAAGGTTATTACTTTATAGTCACTATTTCCTATAAAATGTTAAAAAAGGGTCTGAAGACTTTCCAAAAAACATAGTAAATTATATAAATTGTAGTGAAGGTAATCTAGCTGCATTTGTGAGTTATTCCCTCCCTTCTAGTCCTCAGCTTTGTCATGTCACTAACACTTTGGTTCAAAGTAAGGGAAATTTACTAATACTGTCTAAAAGTAAGATAGCATAGACTTAGTTTTAAATTGCACTGGGTTTATCACAGTGGCTGATGCTGGATGATATATCTTCATACCTATGGACTCTCTATTATATATTTACATCCCCTATTTGTGGGCTTAGTTTTATCCCTAAAATGCAAAAAAAAATGTACTGATGTTTTTTGTCACATAGCATCACATTTAACTTGTGGTCTATTCATCTGAAGCCACAAACCTTCTCTTAAGCCACTCTCCCTTGTAGGGAAAAACGTAAAAACATTACGAAATGGTCTGAAATACTTCCAGTGGAAACTATGTTTGGCAGTTATTTGGTTCAGATTGTGCCAAAAGTGTGCATTTCAAATATTAAACTTCATTGTCTGCTCTGTTGACACAACGTAAGTTTCTCTTCTCATTCATATGAAACTCATATTAAAGGTCTCATATGAATAAAAAGAGAATCAGACGTCATGTTCACACATAAGACACTGGGGCAGATTTTTCAAAACTGGTGTAAAGGAAAACTGGCTTAGTTGCCCACAGCAACCAATCAGATTCTACCTTTCATTTTGTAGACCTTCGTTGGAAAATGAAAGGTGGAATCTGATTGGTTGGTATGGACAACTAAGCAATTTTTTTCATTACACCAGTTTTTATAAATTTTCCCCACTATGTCAGTTGGAGAGATAGAGTGTTTTCACATGATACAGCCACCGGTAAAAAGATTACATTCATTACAGTTTACATAATGTACCTTTCTAATAGACCCGAGAAAATAAAATGTGGTAATGACATTTCTCTCTTACCACAAAGAGGGCACAGCAGGAAGACTCCTGCTCCAGCTAGATGTCTATCTCCCAGACACAAGGCAGTATAAGGAGGAGGGGTAAACATGGCTGACTTTTCACTATAATACAATGAAAAGTATATTAGAAATGAACCAATAAAAAAAAAAATGGATTTCAGATTTTTGAAGAAAGAGAGAGAGATTATGATTCTGATAATTTCTTATTATGCATAGTATGTGTGTGAAGTGCAGCAAGGCAATGCTCCTCTGGGTTTCTGGTAAAGATATTCAAATTAGCTTTCAAGTTACCTAAGCCTGTCTGATGCCAGCAGATGTAAGATGTGCTAATTTTCATATATTTTTCCTAGAAACCCAGAGGAGCATTGAGTTGACTCATTGATAAAGGGATCGTGCTAGGGACATTTTTATTTTTGTATGCATGTTCTGTATTTTGTGTCCCTGTAATAACAATGTTTGCATTGTTTATATTTCTAGAGGCCAATATCTGCATAATGCATGGAATAAAATACTATTTTATGTCATCCAAGGTAAAAAAAAAATGTAAATCTACACTGTAAAGGTTGAGTAGTTGTTTCTTCTTTAAAAATAAAAGCTGAGCATGAAAGTGAGCCTTCGAATTTAGCTTGGCCAGATGTTTTGTGGCGATGAGGAAAGAATTAAGTTGTTTACATTTCTTCTTTGAACATTCCAGTACAATGAGGTACTTACACAAATTCAGGCAGGAGAAGTATAAGCCTGGATCTGCTCGCTCTTCAGCCGTGATGTCACAAAATTAAATTATGAATTATTGTTCACAAAATACTTGGTTAATAGTTTAAGATTAAAGAGCACTCAGTAAAAGCTCAACATAGGGAGAAAGACTTCAAAGACATTTAACTCATTTCTCATGAATCCATATATAAAAGAATGTGAGGAATTTCACCCATATGATTATGAAAGACAGATCCATAAGATGTTTTTTTTTTTTTCAGATCAAACAGGCTATAATTGTAATACATCTATAAAGCTTCAGAAGGAAAAAAAATATGCATACAACTTAAGATGGAAGGCTTAAATCTGAAATTCTATAATATTCCTAAAAGAACTGTTCACAATATTGTATTCATAGAATTAAAATAATGTGACGTTCATGTTCAAAGTTGAAGAGCAATCAATCAGAATGTAAATATTCATGAGTAACTTCCAGTTCCTTTTCTAGGTAAAGGCTGATTTGTAAGGAGCCAGAATAGGGCTTCCACTGACCTCCTCTACTGTATATTCACAAGCCTCAATTTTTCATATGGAAGTACGGAAGTTTTTACTGTCGACTTTCACATTAAAAAAAAAGCATGGCTTGCTCCATCAGACTCCATACACATAGAGGTATTCTTCTCTAGATAAGTGGCTTCTATAGGAGAATATAGGGGGTCATTTAATAACTGATATACACCCATTTTCTGGCAGATATCTGTCACAGATTGCAGCGCAAAGGTTATTTGTGCTGCAATCTGCGACTTTTGCCCGGTCATGTCAAGCCATGTCTAAAAAAGGTTGTGTGGGATTGGTGGGGAAGGGGACAAGCCACCAGGCCCATCTCATTTATCATTTTCTACGTCTGTTTTAGGCATAGAATATGTTCTAAATCTACTCTAGCAAGGAAACTGGCATAGATTTAGATTGGCAGTGGATGTGCCGAAGTTATGTAGAGTCCAGCTAAAACTCCGGACTTAAATGACCCCTAGAGTCTTTAAAGTGACCTGTCACCTGTGCAAACTTTTGAAACCTACAACCTTTTGTACATTGATGCCGTTTCCCTGGGGAGTGATCTTTAATGCACTGACACTATAAAATCAACATTGCATCAGAGCAATGAAGACCACTCCTCCTTGGGAAATAAGAACTGAAAACTACTCATCTGGTTAATTACTGACTCATATATCATATTGCATATTGGAATAAAATAGAACAAAAAAACCTACAACTAGAAAATGAAACTGTAACAGAAGCCCTCTGTCTGTTGAGATGATTGATTTACATACAGCTTTGACCTAATTATCTCCCAGGCAGAGGGGAGGCATTGTGTGTCCTGTATGGGAGTTTTTATAAACGATGGGGTTTTACTGTATGGAGATGATTGGGTTACATACAGCATCTGACCTAATTATCTTCCAGGCAGAGGGGAGGCATTGTGTGGGAGTGTCCCGGATTGTGTGGTTATTTCCATTGGTCTGTATGTTTGTCACCCAGTTCCCCATTAGGTCCAGAGGGGAGGTTCCCTTGCATGGGGACTTGTATATAAGGCCAAGTGTGGCACCAATAAAGGTGAATCTTTTTACCCTCAACTCTCCGCCTCGTCTCATGTTGTAGGGAACAGCAATATTACTACTTGCTCATGTAAGAGCTGCAAAGATACTGGGAATCACAACTCGGCCTTGGAAGTCGCTGGATCAACTCTACAGCGCCACTCTTACTAGGGTAGAAGGATGTCGCCAACGGTTGATACCGTTACAGAAACAGCTTACAAAGAAGAGTATGTGTTAATATATTCCATTAAAGAGGTTGTGCAACAAAAACATTCTTTTCATAGTTTTCAAAATATCACGGAGTGCTGTCCGCATCTCTTGCGGGCCCATTGAAGTGAATGGGTCCGCATTCGAGCCGCAAGAACTGCGTCTCGGATGCAGACCAAAACAACGGTGCATGAGGACTAACAATTATCTTCAGTTTCAAAAGTTACTGACACAACTATTTTATATTGCTGATGCTGACCAAAGGTCCCATTTTTTACAGACTGCCTGAATTCACAGACATTTGGCTATACATTTTTTTTTTTTGCTTTATTTTTTATTTTATTAAAAGAGAAACATAGAATGTGTCGGCAGATAAGAACCATTTGGCCCATCTAGTCTGCCTAATATTCTGAATACTATGGATAGCCCCTGGCCCTATCTTATATGAAGTATGGCCTTATGCCTATCCAATGCATGCTTAAACTCCTTCACTGTATTTGCAGCTACCACTTCTGAAGGAAGGGTATTCCATGCATCCACTACTCTCTCAGTAAAGTAATACTTTCTGATATTACTTTTAAACCTTTGCCCCTCTAATTTAAAACGATGTCCTTTTGTAGCAGTTTTTCTTCTTTTAAAACTTCTCTCCTCTTTTACCTTGTTGATTCCCTTTATGTATTTAAAAGCTTCTATCATATCCCCTCTGTCTCGTCTTTCTTCCAAGCTATACATGTGGAACCTTTTCTTTGTATGCTGCAAATTTATTTTATAACAGAAGAGGCCCAACCTTCCAGGCAGCTGTCTTTCTAGAGCGTCATTAAAATGTGGCACTAGAATAAGGTCCCTTAATGACAGATAAAAAAATGTGTAATTTGATATTTTAGATGAAAAAGAAATTACAATTTCTAAAGCAAAGTTGAATTGGACCAATCCATCACAAAATAAAAAATACCAAAATACCAAGATTTGCAGATGTATACTGTAATAATGCCAAAATATAAATCCTATAGTTATTAGAATTTATTTCCCAGTTTGTACTTTTTGTTACTGTCATCAGGCAAATATATGTATGTATGCTTGACTTATGTAGCTAAAGAATCTTTGCACTAAAAATAAATAAAATCTAATATGATTATCTTTTAACATTTCTGGAAGCATTGCATATCTCCTCTAACCTCCCTCATCTACAAAGCAATATCCTTTTATTATTTACAGTATGTCATTTTTACTTTTTGAATCCATTGCTATTAATAACCATATAGACAATGCATGGTTCTCCTGTTGTGGTGTTCTTAATTATACTTATAAATCTATGAGCTTTAATGCTTCGTGTCCCTGAAATCTACTAGAACTTGATAAATTTGGATGCAGAGCATGCTCAATCACATTTATAATTTTAAAGAGAATGTATCATCACAAAATCACATTTCTTTTTTTAATCCTATGTACCCATGTAAAAAAAAATCCTGACATATTCCAGTTTTGACATTTACCACTAGGTCATTCACACTAGACTGACATTTCCTGACTTCCCCAGCTCACTTTTCAGCAATGGTGTGTAGTCAGCCCAGAGATTGGGCTAATTAATAATATTATACACACAAATCAGGATTTTTTTTTGCAGATCGTCAGTCACTCCCTGGTCTCTGAGAAAGGGTTCTGTACTCCATCACTTCATGGAGACTCTATCTGCCTCTGGACACTTTTCTATATATTAACTCCAATTCTCTGCAGTTGCAGAACACACATCCTAAAGCACTGTCCATAAATACAATGCAGCATGGAGGTGTGTGTCAATAATATAGCAGTGCCCAGGAAGGTCTTCAAAATATTAAAGGTAATATGTCATCATAAAATGACCTATTGTTTAAATGATGTTTTATGTTAAACAAATTTTAAAGAATTTTTGACTATGTTATTTTTAATTTTCCATGTCAATAACTATATTTAAACAAAACCCATAAATCCTGCAATTTTCACACTGGCCACTAAACCTAATAAAACTTCTTAGTCTGTACAGATCACTTTACTGCAATTATCTCCTTATCATTAAAAGCAGGATTAGAATGACAGATAGCACCTCTGTGTGCAAATAAAAGAGGATCACAATAGGTGATTGTCAAAGCTTATCTATTCTTTCCTTGTAAAGAAAAACTCTCCCATAGAAGTCAATGAGGTCCCCCATTGTGTCTATGGCCTATGTGGCTGCAGTAAAGCGATTTTCTTAATGCTTTTTAAATGCCGTAAAGAACAGCTCTTTAAAGATGGCTGCCCCTATAATCATGTTCAGAAAATTGAATAAAAAACCTGAGAATAAAAACTGATTAGAAAAAAAGGAGATGTTTTGTTGTTTTTTACTGGCAGAAGAAAAATGGTGGCACATTCCCTTTAAATATAATTAGTAACATAGTAGCATAGTTATAAGGCCGAAAAAAGACATCTGTCCATCTAGTTCGGCCTGTTATCCTGCAAGTTGATCCAGAGTAAGGAAGAAAAAAAAATATGAATATAAGTGGTTAATCCTCCGACATCTGCTTTTACATTGATTGGCCGTGCACTACTCCTGTGCCTGCCCAATCATCATGAAGTACTGCTACGCCAATTTGCGGGAAGTCACTTCCCACTATGACGTAGTAGTATAACATATGTTGGGAAGGGGTTAAAATCTAAGATAGGAAAAGCACATTAATGAGAGCTTACTTTCGATCGATTGGTGAGCAGTTTGTTAAGATATTTTGAATTCTGACATAGCTAACGACTTTGGTACACTTCTGAACAGTTGCTGTGATTAAAAGCCTTTTAGGTTTGATTTAGATTGATTTTCTATTTTCTGTTCGAGATGCTGGATGGTAAAATATTTCATTTTAATAAAAGTTTACAGTATATATTTTTCTTATTTTTATCTAAAACATATTTTAATATAGATAATTAAATTGCCCATTTCACTGATTAATAATTAGCGCCTTCATACCGTTTTTCCATTATAGTTGGTTTCAAATGGCTGTTATAATATCCAAACTAATAATACCCCAACAGTGAGCCCTTCTGCCATTCGGCTATACTTATCTATGGATAGTGTTTAAAGGTGTTAGCCACCCCAGGTATCAAAAATCCAAAGTGCCCCAGACAATAACCAAAACTATGAAGTATTTATATCATGTGACATGTACTGGCTATATATCATTTTTGTAACCTGTTCACTATGACATGCTTTCCTGGAGGAGCTCCCTTATGCAGGCTGTTGCACACATTGCGACCCTGATGGTGGGTATGCAATGGTTTTGCCAAACACTTTTAGGTCTGCTGACTTAGAGAGATGCTGCATGCTTCTGATATCGTACGTGCAGCAACGAGCCTCCCGGCACTGTACTATCAACACAAAACTTAGGCTACTTTCACCCTAGCGTTTTCAATTCCGCTATTGAGATCCGTCATAGGACATTCACTGTCAATGGGAACAAAACTGAACTGAACAAAATGGAGTGTACCACAATGCATTCCATTCTGTTTGGTTGCGTCCCCATCGCGACCAGAATAACGCTGCAAGCAGCGTTTTTCTGTCCACAATGTGGTATGGAGCAAGACGCTCCCCTATTGACTCTTAACTGTGTTCATGACAGATCTGTCATGGCTATATAAAACATAATACAACCGGATCCATTCATGACTGATGCATGCGGTTGTAGTATTTTAACCGAAGTGTTTTTGCAGATCCATGACGGATCCACAAAAAACACTAGTGTGAAAGTAGCCTTACTCCCAGCTGACAGCCGAGACATCATCTATGAATATATGACTAGTGATGAGCGGCAGGGGCAATATTCGAATTCACAATATTTCACGAATAATTTGTAGAATATTCATCATATTCGCTTTTCCTCAGTCTCCCTTCCTACTGCAGATTTCCTTTATTTCTGCTTTTAACATTCCTTCCTGCTAAGCCCCTCCAGCCCTGCACAGCCATGAGAGACAGAAGGCACCTCTGATCCAAGCAGGGTGCTTCTACGACCCCGACAGCAGCACAGGCTTCAGGCATTGATGGACAAGGCATGTGCAGGGATGGATGAGGGAAAGCAGGACAGGAGGGAGTTTGACTTCCAATAGCAAGGAAACCAGGCAGATCTGCTTAAGGAGATATATTAGTAAGTGTAATATCTCCAACCTTTCTTTAGAGTTTTAATAAGTGCTAACAGAGTGGCAAACCCCTTTAAGGGCGGGTTTGTACTTGCGTTTTGGAATTCCGTTATAGGTTTCGTAATGGAATTTTAGCATGGAATGCAAAACAGAAGCCTTTAAGAGGCATTAGATTTTGCTACGTCCTAATAGATGTCTATGGGGACACATAATGGTTCTGTTATACATGACGGAAAAAATTGTCCTGTTGAATTCCATAACGCAAATGCAAATCCGCCCTAAGCTGACCATACATTTTAGATATCAGCCAGCCAAATGTTTGTTTTTCTTGACCTAAAAATACACACATGCATGCTTGGCTTGATATTACATACTATTTGTCATCCACAATAGCGCCGTAAGACTTTTGTAGAAGAAACAGTCACATTATGGACCATTGCAATATCCAGGGAGGACACTCCAACCTAGGAAGCTTTCTTTTTCAAGTGTGTCCTTTTCTCCTCGCTAATATAGATTTACAGAGTACCCCCAATTACTTCTCTGTATGCAGAGCCATTATATAACAGAAGAGAGTACTGGGTATTGTTTATTTATTTTTATATTCCCTTTTCTCTGAGAGTTTGTACATGAAATTGCAAATTCTGGTTAGAGCTCGCTATCTAACTACAAACTCATAACACATGAAATGCATGCTGAGAAAATAGTCCAGCAATTCTCAATGAACATAAAAAACATTTGAAACAGTTTTCTAAAGTTCCTAAGGTTTCATAGGCTAGTCATGGTGGGCCAATTTCATAACTATGGTTCCCTGGTCCAAGGTTTCAGACATTTAGAGAGATCTCTAACGAAAGCTGGTAGCCACAGAGTGAACAGGCTTGGAGAGGTTGTCAATAATAAATGAAGTTGTCGCAGTACAGTTGATGCCTTTTAAAAGAAAAAAAGGGAAAATTATTGCCGTCAGTTCTTTTTAGAGATTAGCGAATTGAAGCTGACGAAGTGGATTTTGATCCGAATTTCAGGAAAAATTCGATTTGCAAGGAATGCAAATTTCCTCGCGCTTCGTGGTAACGAATCGCAATTTTCCTAAAGTGGCGGCTACACATATGAGGACATGGGGCAAGGAGCTCTGGGAAGGCGGGATCACCCTGATTGACATGCCTGCATGCAGCCAATCAGCAGCCAGCCCTGTAATGTCACAGCCCCCATTTTAGATTCTGCCATTTTCCAGCGTTCAGAGTGCAGGGACAGATGTGTGAAGGTGCTAGGGAGAGCAAGTGGAAAACGATTGTGGGAAAAAAAAAAAAGAAAAAGGGATTTATAAGTGCAGGGAAAGGATATGAATCATTTCACAGCATCTTAGTGCAGGGAGAGATGTCAGAAGGCGCTAGGGACATTGAAAGGGAAGTGATTTACAAGTGCAGGGATCGATTATTTGGGGATACAAATAGTCATTAGACAGCTCTGTCATTCCAGATTTTTGTTATTGGGCTGCAAGTGTTATGCTGAAAAGCCTTTAGTGGCTTATATCTTAGGATCTTATTCAGTACGACAAGAAAAATATATCCTCAGTTCACTTCTGCAGTTATTTCTGTTGAAAGCGCATAGGGGGGTATTTCAGTACAACAACAAAAAATAGTTATGCACTGCACTGTTGCAATTATTTCTGGTGAAAGCATATAGGAGCGTATTTCATTAAAAAAAGATAAATATATACGCACTGCACTGTTGCAGTTATTTCTGGTGAAAGCGTATAGGGGCGTAGTTCAGTACTACAAGAAAAATATATACGCACTTCACTCTTTAATTGTTTTCTGGTCAAAGCGTAAACTGGCCTTATTTCAGTCCAACAAGAAAAATATATTCTCATTTCACTTCTGCAGTTATTTCTGTTAAAAGCTTATGGGGGTATATTTCAGTACAACAAGAAAAATATATACGCACTGCACTGTTGCAGTTATTTCTGGTGAAAGCGTATAGGGCGTATTTCAGTAAAAAATAAAAATATATACGCACTGCAATGTTGCAGCTATTTCTGGTGAAAGCGTATAGGGTGTATTTCAGTAAAAAAGAAAAATATATACGCACTGCACTGTTGCAGTTATTTCTGGTGAAAGCTTATAGGGGCATATTGCAGTAAAATAAGGAAAATATATACGCACTGCATTGTTAAAGTTATTTCTGTTGAAAGCGTATGGGGCATATTTCAGTAAAAAAAGAAAAATATATACCTCTGCACTGTTGCAGCTATTTCTGGTGAAAGTGTGCAGGGGCTTATTTCAGTACTACAAGAAAAAATATATATATGCACTTCACTTTGTAAGTTTTTTCTGGTAAAGGCATATAGTGGCCTACTTCTGTCCAACAAGATGAATATATTCTCAGTTCACTTCTGTTGTTATTTCTGTTGAAAGCGTATAGGGGCGTATTACAGTAAAAAAATAAATATATATATGCACTGCACTGTTGCAGTTATTTCTGGTGAAAGTGTATATGGGCGTATTTCAGTAAAACAAGAAAAATATATTCTCAGTGCATTTCTGCAGTTAATTCTGGTGAAAGCGTATAGTGGCCTATTTCAGTACAAACAGAAAAATACATTCTCAGTTTAGTTATATGTGGTAAAATCTTAATTGACATATATGTTTAGCTCTATGTGTTAAAACTAGAGGAGGGACGACAAATCTGTAGAATCCACGAATCCCTCAAATCTTGCTGGATTTGTGGGATTTGTGGACTCAAATCCCGACGTTCGATAACGGGATTCGTGGTTGAAGAAACCCGTTATCTAATAATCGGCTGATTCGTTGCTATGCGGGCGGTTTACTTTAACTTTAAATCAGCACATCTTTATTACCTTACAATGAAGCTACAGTAACAGGCAGAGCGGGTGGCAGCGTAACGTCACTTACTCACGTGACGCGCCTGCTTTATTCATAAAGTGGGCGGAGCAGGCGCGTCACGTGAGTGAGTTACGTTACGCCGCATGCTCTGCCTGTTTCTGGAGCTTCATTGTAAGGTAATACAGATGCGCTGATCCTGATTTAAAGTTAAAGTAAAAGTTACTGCCAGGCCAGGGCTGTTATGGGGAGGGGGATCTGTGGATGGCACTGTTTGGGGGATCTGTGGATGGTGCTGTTATGGGGGGATCTGTAGATGGCGCTGTTATGGAGAGGGGGATTTCTGGATTGGCGCTGTTATTGGGGATCTGTGGATGGCGCTATTATGGGGGGGATCTGTGGATGACACATATAGCATAAGATGCTATATAGTGTTATCCATAGATCCCCCATAGCATGGTCATTCACAGATCCCCTCCATAGCAGTGTCATCCACAGATCCCCCCATAACAGTGTCATCCACAGATGCCCCCATAACAGTGCCATCCACAGATCCCCCATAACAGTGCCATCCACAGATCCCCCATAACAGCGCCATCCACAGATCCCCCATAACAGTGTCATCCACAGATCCCCCATAACAGTGTCATCCACAGATCCCCTATAACAGTGTCATCCACAGATCCCTCCCATAACAGCGCCATCCACAGATCCCTTATAATAGTGTGTCATCCACAGATCACTTTGTTTCTTACACTGTTCACACAATTCTTATGTGCAGGATTCATAGGATTCGAGATTCAATATATTTGAGAACCTTTTCGGATTTGGATTCTAAAAATATTTAATTCGTGCCACCTTTAGTTAAAACCTTTTGGGACGTATTTTGGTGGAAAACAAATTTTATTCAGCGTTCAGCGCTGTACTTATATGCGGTAAAATCTTTATTGATGTATTTTGGTGGAAAAAACACATTTTATTCAGCGTTCAGCGCTGTAGTTATATGCGGTAAAATCTCCATGATGTCTCCGTGATAAATCTGAAGCGTGGGCGCCCTGTGTGGCTTCTACACACTTTCAAAATCATCCTTCAGCGGAGCGAATAGATGCCGGATGATCAAGGTGCTCCATGACCTTCCCAGAAGCTGCTGTCGGGAGCAGCGGTTCATTTCTGAAATGTCCGTATATGTCCGGGGGGGGGGGAATCCGAACACCCTCTCTATCTCTGTGCTCCGTTATATGCGGTAAAATCTTTATTGATGTATTTCGGTGGAAAAACCAATTGTATTCAGCGTTCAGCGCTGCAGTTATATGTGGTTAAATCTTTGGTGACGTATTTCGGTGGAAAAACAAATTTTATTCAGCGTTCAGCGCTGTAGTAATATGTGGTAAAATCTTTATTGAAGTATGTTGGTCGAAAAACAAAATTAATTCAATGGTCAGTGCTGCGGTTATATGCGGTGAATTTGCAGAAGGCCTCAATGGTAAGGTGTGTCTTTTTGCTGATGATACAAAGATTTGTAACAGGGTTGATGTTCCTGGAGGGATACACCAATTGGAAAAGGACTTAGGAAAACTAGAGGAATGGTCAAAAATCTGGCAACTAAAATTTTATGTTGATAAGTGCAAGATAATGCACCTGGGACGTAAAAACCCAAGAGCAGAATATAAAATCAGTGATACAGTCCTAACCTCAGTATCTGAGGAAAGGGATTTAGGGGTCATTATTTCAGAAGACTTAAAGGTAGGCAGACAATGTCACAGAGCAGCAGGAAATGCTAGCAGAATGCTTGGGTGTATAGCAAGAGGAATTACCAGTAGAAAGAGGGAGGTGCTCATGCCGCTCTACAGAGCACTGATGAGACCTCATTTGGAGTATTGTGCTCAGTACTGGAGACCATATCTCCAGAAGGATATTGATACTTTGGAGAGAGTTCAGAGAAGAGCTACTAAACTGGTACATGGATTGCAGGATAAAACTTACCAGGAAAGATTAAAGGAACTTAACATGTATAGCTTGGAAGAAAGACGAGACAGAGGGGATATGATAGAAACTTTTAAATACATAAAGTGAATCAACAAGGTAAAAGAGGAAAGAATATTTAAAAGAAGAAAAACTGCTACAAGAGGACATAGTTTTGAATTAGAGGGGCAAAGGTTTAAAAGTAATATCAGGAAGTATTACTTTACTGAGAGAGTAGTGGATGCATGGAATAGCCTTCCTGCAGAAGTGGCAGCTGCAAATACAGTGAAGGAGTTTAAGCATGCATGGGATAGGCATAAGGACATCCTTCATATAAGATAGGGCCAGGGGCTATCCATAGTATTTAGTATATTGGGCAGACTAGATGGGCCAAATGGTTCTTATCTGCCAACACATTCTATGCTTCTATGTTTCTATTCTTTATTGAAGTATTTTGGTTGACATACTAAATTTATTCTGTGATCAGCGCTGCGGTTATATGCGGTAAGATCTTTAGTGACGTATCTTAATGAACTTCGCGACTCTTCCGGGCTCAAAGCTATCTTGACGTTTTGGCTTGTCATTGTCTGTTGACACTCATTGTCATTGTGCTCTTCTGTGGCTTCCTCATGCTGCTGCCACCTTCACACTCTGTCATTGTGCCGCTCTGTGGTCTCCTCCTGATGCTGCTGTTGCCACCTCCAGACTCTGTCGTTGTGCCCCTCCTGTGCCCTACTCATGCTGCTAGCACCTCCGGACTAGGTCATAGTGCCACTCTGTGGCCTACCCATGCTGCTGCCACCTCCAGACTCTGTCATTGTGCAACTCTGTGGCCTCCTCATGATGCTGCCAACTCCAGACTCAGTCATTGTGCCACTCAGTGGCCTCTTCATACTGCCGCCACCTCCAGACTCTGTCATTATGGCACTTGGTGGCCTCCTCATACTGCTTCCACCTTCAGACTCTGTCATTGGGCCACTCTGTGGTCTCATCATCCTGCTTCCTCCTCACCACTGTCATAGGTCCACTCTGTGGACTTCTGTGGACTTCTTATGCTGTTCCCACCCTTCCCCACTTCATGACTGGTCCATAATTTTGGCTTTAGGCCTCGCTGACATCATTTGACACTTCTTCTGATCTGTAAGAAGGAAGGAAAAATGAGACGCACAACGGATCCTGTCTGTGTAGCAGCGTTAAGGCCTGTATGGTCCCATCAGAATTGGCTTATATATTGGTATGGTAGCCAAAAGCAGGAGTGGCTATAAAACACAGAAGAGATGCAAATATTCGGTTCACGTGTCATCTCTGTTTTACATTCACTCCTGTTTTTTTTTTGGGCTTTAGCAATACTGATGGATTACTGACCAAATGCTGACCAAGTGAAGGCAGTTGCTCCACAGACAGGATTTGTTTTTAGGGGTTATTTTATTGACAGATCAGAGGAAGGGCAAAATAATCAGTGACATCAACACAAACTTACTGCTGACACCCTCTCCACTTTGTTCAGGGGGGCTCTACTTTTCTAAGCATTTAATAGAACAGGTTCTGTAGACATCTATGTGGAATCAGCTGACGACGGTGTAAAAGGAGTGTGCTTCTTCTTGACGCTAACATCTACCTGTAAGGCTGAGTTGATACTTGAGTTATTTGGTCACTTTTTGCTCAAATAAGTGAAGTATACAGTGATTCTAAGAGCAACACCTGTCATCTACATGCAATACTAACTCACAGTATTGTCTCACTACCACAACAGACTCCCTATGCGTGTTACTGCAAGGCACAGTGTTCTACACCCCTATAAAGGCTCTCTGCAGCCCGGAAATAGCTGTTTTTTAACGCCATTGTCCATGAATAAATTCAGATCAAAGCGAATTTTTCCCAAAAATTTTGAAAACCAGCCAAATCGAATTCTCTTGCATAATTTCCCACAAGTTTAACATGTTTAGTTTTTTCTCACAAAAGGAACGTCGCATCTGGAAGTGTAGCTAAATCATCTATAACATGCACAACATTTCATTTAATAATAGATACAGTATATATTGCATTTCTTAGGAAAAAAATAAGGGAAAATAGCTGTATTTAAGGTTAAGGATCCTTACCAAGCTGTCCTTATCAGGGCAGAGACCCTGTGGTTAGGTTCCTTTGTGTCAATTTCCCAACAAGGTAATTTAGGGAAAGTGGACGTCCTGCACCCATGGATTAAAAGTGATTTGGAAGCCTTTTATCAACAAGCAACCATTCTGATTACCATGCCTTATACGGAAGACATTTTGGGGCATTGGAAGCAACACTTGAGAAAGCTCCTTTGTTTATTTGCTATGTGGTGTGGCCTTTGAGGAGAAATTAGAAAGATGGTACCAGAGAGGAGTTACATGTTTGTATTTTTGGTCATTTTATTGTTGGCATAATTTTAATTTTGAAGGAAAATGGTGGCTCACCCTGTCAGTAACTCTGGAGTGGGTGCTGCAAAGCCCTATTGACTCACCCAGTCAAAAAGTAGTAGTAGAATATAATATAAATTAATATAATATAATATTAGAATATGCCTTAATTTATATTTTAATTTTAATTTTGTCAGCTTTTAAGATTATTCTCATCCCTGAATATTTGTTATATGATATTTCGGAGTGCCCTGTGATTTGTAGTTTATAGCAAATGGACCTATTAGCAGCTCATAGGACTTGGTGTTTTTACTTTTCTTTCTTTGTATTACATTTGGTCATTGTGCCAAAAATAGTCAAAAGTTCAGTTTACATTTCATGTCTATGACCAGCTGTAGACCTTCATTTAGGGCCATAGGTGAGATTTTGTCTTGGTTTTTGCCTATGCAATGCTCTAAAACTTAATGGGAATGAGAAATGATTTGACCTACAGTATAGCCATCAAGTAAATATTGGAGGCACATTTTTGAATTTGCTTGTAAAATATAATCTATTCAAAGTACAATAATTGAATAAAGCTGTTTTCCATTAAATATGGAATGTACAGTATCTCCAAATACATCTATGGAAATAGTTCAATATCACTCTGCCAGCACAGATTTAGAAAAGGTTCTTCAAAAGATCTTGAGAAAGTTGTGTTTAATATTTGTACATTGCAGTGCTATATTACTCATCTATTGCATGGAAACCAGTTACATTTTGGCTGAAGATCAGGGATTAGTCTTGTGTTATATTTCCTTTCTTACATATCAAGTCTTGTGATTTTATACCGGATTTCTAGATTTATTTCCTTATCTGGTTTTCATCATTATCACTAGGCCTGGGGAGTCAAAGCTCATTGCCCGAGGTATATATTCAGAACTTTAGATACAGTCAGGCTTTATCAGGCCAGTGTTGGTGAAGTAAAGTAAGCTGTTAAATGACTCACTGTTCTCTGTGGCTGCCAAAAGATAGATCAGCTACCCATCCTCCTAAAAAACCCACATTTATCATTTTGAGTAGTTTCACACTAATGTTAATGAGATCCGTCAGGCTGTTAATGGGCCTGGGGGGCATTTAGGCAGCTTTGGCAATGCCGTATCCAGAATGCTTCGGCAGGCTATTCCCTGCCAGTACAGTCTGCCAGGTCTCTTTAACACTAGTGTAAAACTAGCCTTGGTCATGGCATAAAAACATAATTTGCCCCACCACTTACAGAAAGGTGTCGGTAGGCAGGTACATAGTGGCATAGTAACATGCAATGGATACATAAATACACAGATTAAAATATTCCTGGTTACGAAGATGTGGTAGCCACATCAATGGTTTGTAGCCCCTCTGCGATAGCCATTTTTCTATGTTTTGATACTCATTTACAAAATCATGTTTCTCAGAGCAGTCCCTTAAAAAGATATTCTAGGATTTTAATATTGATGGCCTATCCTCAGTGTACAGCTCATCTGATCGTTGGAGGGTAGACACCTTGCATCCCAGCCACTCAGCCTCAGCTGTTTCAGAGTAGCCCTAGCATCGTAAGACAGAGGCAGAACTACACAGCTCTGTCTATTATGTGGTTACTGCTGCAGCTGCAAGCTCCATCCACTACACAAAGTAAGAGTTGTGTAGTTCCAACAAAGACTTCCTGCACTGGAGCTACTATGAACAACTGATCAGCAAGGGCACAGGGAGTTGTTACAATTATGGCAGTAACAAATATGTATTTCTATGGAAAAAAAATGTTTGATAAAAAACAAAAAAGGGGTTTATTTATGTGTCTATTTGTCAGGAGGAGTTGAAGAAGTGATCACTACATCATATATCAAAGCATTACATACACTGACAGGCAACTTTTTAAGCCATTTCAGTGGCATTGCCTAATAGGAAGATAATGTGGGCATGCCTGGGGCCCTTTATTAGATCTCCCAGGTCCTGTAGCAAAAATTGACACTGCATGATGGTGGCGTGGGGTTATGTTGTACTGACAGAAGGAACACACTCCCTTTGTCCAACACCTAAACCACTTCCAGACCAGGCCATTTACCCACTTTATACCTAAAAACCCCCATTAATTGGCGGGTATTAAATAAGCCATTTATATATGGCTCTATTATCTAATGCACTTTGCACTTTATTTTCAATTTATTTATTACACAGTAATTAGTCTCCACTGCTTTGTATTGTTATTTATTATCATGCGTAAACATATATCTTTGTGTTGTAGTATCTACTTTTAATATTGATGTTTATTCTTTGATACTGTCACTTTTTCAGTGAAATTCATGTAATGAGTGACCTTTATTTTTGTATTGTCTTAAAAGATCAGCCAAATTCATGTTCTTTTCATATGTCGATAGAGGTGAATTTTAGATACTCCCCTGTAAATATTAATATATTATTGAGTGGAATATCGTTCCCCATTCTCTTACCGGTCTAATGTTCAATGGTGAAAGCCATCATTGTAAGGGATGTGATCGGCCCAGTGCGCATGACGAGTCAATGGTCAGCAGGCTTCCCTCCGTCTCCAAGGAGATCCGACGTCGGTGACGTCAGTCAGTGCCGTGCGTGACACGTGACTGCCCTTGCCGGCGTTTGACTCGGGGGACGGGCGGAAGTGAATACCAGGCGGCCGGCTCTGATGAGTCATGCGCTAACGAGGGCCGTCATTTGACATGTTATACATGTGACCGCAATAGACTCTCCCCATTGGATATGACCTCATTTTAAATACCGATTATCCAGCCCCATCTATTTACTCCTCCTGAGGACGCAGAACGGTGAAACGTACGTCGGGGAGACTACATATTAATCTGGACCCTCACTGGTATGATATCTTATCTGTCCTTGGTTTTTAGTTTGGGAACATTTAGTACCTTACTGTGTAATTAAGACTGTCTATTAGGAAGTGGGTTTATCGTCTAACCTTAGACTTGGTCCATGTATAATGAGAAATCTCATTGTGCCCCATGCTAGACTGATCCATAGAATCCCTACTTCCTATTATGACACTCACCACTGACAATCTTTTCCTTATATGAGGTATACTCCGTTTATAATAGGTGTAGTAACTTATTAGATATATCCACTAGAAGGCTTAGGCATTAATATATGAAATGTGTATTAGATGTGGAATCATCTTGATATTGTGATTTGTTAAATAAAGATTAAATATTTTTAAACTGAACGGAACGTGTAGTACTCATTTAGTGTGGTGACATAGATAATTTTGAGTATCCCAGTAACAGCATTGTTACTATATCTGACCAATTAGGTATTTATTTGTCACTTTATGTGATAATAGTTTTGGAATGATTTTACGTATCCAAGATGTTTTGAGAATGTTTTTTCGTGACAAGTTGTACATAATGTTAATAGTAAATTTGAGTCAATATCTTTTATCTTGATTTATAAAAAAAATCCAAAATTTACCAAAAATTACTGTAATTTCTCTGCTTTTAAGACAGATAGTGATACCTCATAAAATACTTATTCATTAGCATTCACCATATGTTTTCTTTATATTGGAATCATTTTGGTAATGTTATTTAATTTTTTCTAAAAGGTTTAGAATTTAAAAAGCAATTTGTGAAAAAAAAAATCCAAAATCTATTTTTTATAGACCAATTGAGTTCTTAAGTCACTTTGAGACACTGACATAATAGAAACCACCCATAAATTGCCACATTTTAGAAACTACACCCATCAAACTATTCAAAGCTGTTTTTTTTAAATGTTTATATATTCCACAGGAATTAACCCTTTCTACCCCGGGCGAGTTTTCACCTTCCTGCCCAGGCCATTTTTTTGCAAATCTGAGATGTGTCACTTTATGTGGTAACTTTGGAACACTTTTACTTAGCCAGGCCATTCTGTTTTCTCGGGACACATTGTACTTCATGACAGTGGTAAATTTGACTCAATATATTTTTCCTTTATTAATAAAAAAAATCCCAAATTTACCAAACATTTAAAAAAATTCTCAATTTTCTAAATTTGTACTTCTCTTAGTAATGCCTAATAAAATAGTTATCAGTCATCATTCCCTATATGTCTACTTTATGTTGGCATCAATTTGTAAATGTAATTTTTTTTCTAGCATGTTAGAAGGCTTAGAAGTTTAGAAGCCATTTTTCTAGCACCAATTCAGATATAAAGCTTACATAATGGAAACCACACAAAAATGACCCCATTTTAGAAACTAAACCCCTAAAATTAATCAAAACTAATGTTACAAACTTTGTTAACCCTTTAGGTGTTCCACAAGAATTCAAGCAAAATTAAATTTTGTATGCAGATTTTTCATGTTGATAATTTTTTTCTTGCAACACATCAAGGGTTAACAGTAAACTAAATCTCAATAAATATTACTCTGAGTCTACAGTTTACATAAATACCTCATATGTGGCGATAAACTGCTCTATGGGCATGTGGCAGTGGTCAGAAGTAAAGGAGCGCCATATGGATTTCGAAGGCAGATTATGCTAAAATGGTTTTTAGGCACCTTTTTGCATTTGAAGAGACCCTGACATACCCCTACAGTGGAAACCCTCAAAAAGTGACCCCATTTTGTAAACTACACCCTTCGAAGAATATATTAAGGGTTAAGCGTTTTACGGAATTTGGAAACAGCTCTGAAAATGAAAAGTTTCATAAAATGTTGCTTTAGCCCCAAAATTTTTAATTTTTGCAAGGGGTAAAAAGCACCCCATAATTTGTTACCCCATATGTAGTCTTAAACTGCTGGGGGGGCACATGGCAGGATTCAGAACGGAAGGCGCGCCATATGACTTTTGCAGCACAGATTTTGATGGATTAGTTTACGGGTGCCATTGGTTTTTATTTTTTAAGTGATTGTCTTATGTGGGGGTTCATTTTTTGTGGGATGAGGTGATGTTTTCATTGGTACCATTTTAGGGTAGCTAAGACTTTTTGATCACTTGGTATTACACTTTTTGTGAGGTAAGGTGAAAAAAGGCTGTTGTGGCATATATTTTTTTTATATTTTTTTTACTGCATTCACCTAAAGGGGCATCTCATGTGATATTTTTATAGAGCAGATTGTTACGGACGTGGTGATACCCAATGTGTCTATTATTTTAATTTTTGTTAAGTTTTACACAGTAAAAGCATTTTTAAACAGAATAAAATCTTGTTTTTGTGTTGCCATTTTCTGAGAGCCATATTTTTTTAATGTTTTGGGAGATTGTCTAAGGGTAGGGTCTGATTTTTTGCAGGATGAAATGACGGTTTGATTGGTACCATTTTGGGGTACATTCGCCTTTTTGATCGCTTGGTATTACACTTTTTGTTAGGGAAGGTGACAAAAAAATTGCTGTTTTGGCTTTTTTTTTACTGCGTACACCTGACAGGGTGGACCATGTGATATTTTTATAGAGCCGGTCGATATGGACACGGCGATACCTAATATGTATATTTTTTATTCCTATTTTTTACAATTATTTTATTAATTATTGTAAAAGAACGCTTTTTTTTTACTTGAAACTTTTATTTTTTTTATTATGCAAAACTTAATTTTAACATTTTTTTTTACTTTTATTTTTCCCACAACTATTGGGGTCTGATCCCCTGTATTGCAATATTGAATTTGAATTTGGATTGTGAACTATGTCGTTTTCAATTGGATTTGTATGGCTCAGTAGTTTGCTTGTATGCAATTGGTGGAAATTTTCGTACACCCATATAACTGGTTCATTATACAGTTGTAATCACTATATTAAAAGTAGGAAAATTATATAACTGTTTTAAATACCTATTTTGGCCTCTCTGCTTCCATAAAACACAGCTCTTAGTGGAGTGAATGTCTGTTCAGCTCTTCTCTCTAATGAATAATCATTTCTAGTACTCCTGCTAGGGAATTTCCCACACAGGCTGTGTGTGAGGCTGGCTGTGATTGGCCAAGACTCCTGCTATGTGTGAGGCTGGCTGTGATTGGTCTAGACTCCTGCCCAGCAACAACAGTTTAACTCTATGCTTTCTGCTGTTTCTTCTGTGTCATTGAGCTTACCTCACATTCATATAATTAATCTTAGAGGCATATTATCTTTTCTGCTTCTGTGAACACAATATATATATATATATATATATATATATATATATATATATAACAGTTATATGACATCCAAACATGAAATCACTGTAAATAACTCTGCTTTTGTCTTTAGCACATAAAACATAGGAAATGTATTAAGGTTATTGGCAGGTCTAGCTGTATAAACATATAAGCTATGTAAGCAACCTAGGACAGGTCTTAGCTGGCCAGCTACAAGCCATGTTAAGTGATGTTGCGCATGCGCAGAGGGACTCTTTTGCAGATGTTTCCTGCAACAACCTACTAAGCAACTGTCTACAAAATGCAGCATTTTGATGGGTGCAGATGTTGATCTGTTTTGCACCCGCACATGATTTTTACAATCACAAGTTAAATAATCAGCAGTCTGTAGCCAGCTGCTAGGTAGCAAATAAAATTAAAAAAACATAAGGGATAGTCTTTTTTCCTGTCTTATTTCATATACATTTACTGTTCTTTATTCAAAAGTAGATATTCTTACAGATTTCAAAACCTTCAATACTTTAAGGGAATTAAAAAGCTTTCAGCTACATAACAAGCTCAAGGAACAAATTTATAGATTTTTTTTCTAGCTTCTTCTGTTACCAATTATTGAGTTATTTTGTGTTGATCACACATGGAAACACAGCAGGAGCGTTGCAAATCTGAGGGCTCTGTGAACTGTGGTCTTGCTAAATCATTATGTGTTAAACTGAGATTAATGGGAGAATATAGGTCATAAATAAAAAAAAATCTATTGCAGATAAGCTGTGACTGTGATATTTTCATTGCTTTTGAAGCAGTCAAACCTTGGGTGAATCTCAATGTCAGTCACTCGCGTCCTTGGTAGACAGAGATTAGTAATGTGCTGTAAACACAAAAATTGGATCAGGCATCCCTTTCTGTAAAACTTCAATAATGCTACATTTTATATGCTATCGTGCAGTAGTTGGGAGCTTTAAAACATGTCACCTCAGTATGAAGCAAATGTCATGTATCAAAATAGTAAAGTTATAGTGGACAGAAATTCTCTTGTGTGCAAAATACTAAGGGGGTCATTTACTATTCTGAAATATGCCTAAATTATAGTTTAGGTGCAGAATGCCGGGGCAACGGTTTGTTGCGCCACTATCTACAACTTTACCCCGCTCACTCCAGGTCTACAATTGTGGGCATGGTGTGGGCGGGGAAGGGGACGGCCCGGATGGCCCAGATGGCCTGTTTCATATAACATTTTCTACACCTGTTTTAGGCATAGAAAATGGTCTAAATATAAGACCGCTCAGAAGCTGTTTTACATTTAGAACTGAGCTTGAGCCGTCAAAGTTATTGAGAGGCCTGCGCCTCTTCATAACTTTGGCAGATCCCCTGCCAGCTATGGGCCTTTATTAAGACCGGCGTCTAAAACGTTGGTCTTAATCAATGTGTCCCTATGTGGTTAGAATACAATTGCTAATTCTTATGGTCTGTCATCGACTATACAAGTTTAGCTAAAGATGCATAAGATAATACGGATAATATATGGTGCACAAAATACTGCAAAAGATATCTCAAATGTGCAGCCCTCTTTCAGAATGCAGTTAGCCACTTCTACATCCGGGGGTCAGCTGTTATACAGTATATGCAGCTGCTCATGTAAAGCTTTATTGTTATATGGGCAACCATCCCTAAACGGACACCTTAAAGGGAACCTGTCACCAGTTTTATGGTGTCCTAACTAAGGGCAACATAAATAAGTGACTGATTCGCTTAGCAAAATGCTGGGTCACTTTCTTTAATTGACCCAGTCAATCTGCCAACATCTTGTATTGAAAAGCTCCAGCTGATAATGATGAGTCATGAATATTTATGAGCTCCTGACTCTCCCCGCCCACCTGCTGCTGAGTATGAATCAGCAGCAGATGGGCAGGAGAGTGGCTACAGATCTGAATTAAATATACGCTGGACTCAATGACATCACGCCAGACTCGAATCAGCTCATTAGCATGCAGCATGCGGCATCTTTGTGTGCATATTATGAGGTAACCATCGGTCACACCAGTAAGTGAATACATCTAAGGTACTTTTTAGTAGTTAATGATTGTATATAATTAGTTAGATTATAATCAAATATCCACATGACAGGTTCCCTTTAAGACCCTCTTTATAGCGAATCTTCTCCTTTGTTAAATAGTGTTCAGGTACTTAAAGATTGATGGTCTATCCTTAGGATAGGTAATCAATATAAGATTGGTGTGGGTCGGACTTACGACCCCAATGAGCTATTTGAAGGATCTGCCACAATTAAGCAAGTCCATACATTCTGCAGCAGTCAAATTCAACTGGATGGGGTAGAGGTGCAGTAAACAGCAGTACCATGCACAAAATGTACAAAATGGCAGTGTGCTTGGAAAACAATAAAAAGGTGGCAATATTCACCCTAGTGCCATGGTCCCTTCCACTAGCATATCAATACAAGTGTCAACAGTTAGACCCCCACTGATTTGATATTGATGGCTTATCCTAAGAATCTCAGATTTTAGCTTATTAGTATTAAGGCTTTCGTTGTGTATTGCTACTTGAGTTTGTTGGTTTGTTTTGGATTGCTAAATTATGTTTATCCACTGTATTACCGATACATGTAATATCATTTTACATTTTCACCTTCAATTGTATGAATTATTACTGCATGCTATTAATTGGCTGCCTAAAAAAAGCTTGCTCACAAAAAAGTAATTTATATATCCTAGATTATCTAATAATCTTGGAACCAGAGGAAGAGAACATTCACAGATGGCTGTCATTTTCTTTGGTGTCAACTATTATCTTTCAACACATAAGACTTTGACTGTCCAACCTAAAACATTAATTTACTATTTGAATCCAATTCTCAGAATTTAGTTGCACTTTTGAATACCAATTATTTGCAATGACCTTCCTAGGCAAGGCAGACTAGGAAATTAAAATGGCCTTGGAAAAAATAAAATAAAAGTGGCCCCCAATTTTGTAGATGGATATAAATTCACAGGCGGTGGGGCAACACAAGTAGTTGGGGCCAATGCAATTTGCCAGGGTGAGTAATACCATAGTGCAGAACAGAATACCATCCCACAGAACCAAATATCACAGTAAACCACAAAATACCCCCCCACCTGAAGATGTCTCTCTGTGGTGGCCATCAATAGCTGCTATGTTCTGTCTTCCTCCAATTGTTTATAATATAGATATGAAGCAGTAGGCTTAGAAGGTGACATGCAGTCCACAACACCAAGACTGCCCTACCTTCAGCACTCTGCATGGACTTCCTCTAAAAATTACCCCTATTGTTTCACCAGTAGCATGTCCCCGGCCAGCAGCCGGCCGGGAGGGCTCAGGTGGCCCTATGGGCATTCGCCCAGCAGGAAATTTCCTATAGGGTCTATGGCCTGTCTGTCCATGCGTCCTAGCCATAATGAGCAATTGCATTCTTGTTTGATGTTCTTCAACATGTATGAGGTGTTAGGTATCATATCTGCTCCATTCATTCCACAATTTGGACAGAGGTCATCATTCCTATATTGCACATAAATTGAGGAGTTACATATAGTCCATAGTGCATGTGTTTGGGGGGAGTTGGGAGATATAAACATCGGTTAGCAGCTATTGAAGGTCTATGGCCTCCTTAAAGGGGTTGTTTAGTTTTCTCAGATAGTTAGGTCATCAATCTCCTACTGCCGGGGGTCTGACTCCTGGCATACCCCACCAATCAGCTGTTGAAAAGTAAGAAAACTCAGTGTTTGTATAAGCGCTGCACTCTTTTCACTGTTTACCAGCTCACTTTTTTTATTTGCATAACAAATCCATAGTTTTGGAGGTGAAATTTTAAAATATGTTTTGGTTTCATTTAGATTTAGTTGTTTCCTCAGCTCAACCATTCAGATCAAACTATATGAATAAATAGCTCCACAGCCAAAAATGTTTTCTTTCCTTAAATTTTTTTCTTTAGGCCTCTAAAAAAGGTGCAGGCATAACGGAGTCATTTATCAATTTGATAATTAGGCGTATTTCAGGTGCAGATTGCAGTGCAACAGATAGTTGTGCCGCAATCTGCGACTTCTCCCCGCTCACACCAGGTCTTAAATTTTCTAAGCCTGTTTGAGGTGTAAAAAAGGTCTAAATGTAAGGTCTTGCAATTAGAACTGGCAGAGGTTCCGCCGAAGTTATGAAGAGGTCGGCGGTGGCTGTGGTTCGGCGGAACCCCAGCCAGCTTAGGGCTTTAGTGAGACAGGCGTCTAAAACACCGGTCTTAATAAATGTGCCCCAAAGTGTATAGCTATAAGAAATAACCAGGTATATAAAGAAATTCTAGGCTGAGTGTGAGACTTTATGCTAATATGGTTGTCACCGTTAAAGGATCAGACCTTCCTTCTAAAGACAGTAGCAACTTGTAGAAGTGTTTTAATACATTGCAATACTTTGATTTTACAATGTTTTAATGTTTTACCGTTAAATGTAGGTCCTTAAATTGTCCTCTTATTTGAGTATCCGGCAGCTTGATTAATTGTTACATCATACATTCCTGAATGCCCAAAACTTGTTTTTCATAATAGTAAGGCCTCATGCACACAACATTTTTTTTTTTTTTTCGTTTACGGGCAGTTTTTTGTGTTCCGTACACGGTCCGTATACGGAACCATTCATTTAAATGGGTCAGAAAAAAAAACGGAATGTACTTCATATGCATTCCGTTTTTCCGTTCCGTTGAAAGATAGAACATGTCCTATTATTTCCCGCAAATCACGTTCTGTGGCTCCATTTAAGTCAATGGGTCCGCAAAAAAACGGAACAGATACGGAAATGCATCTGTATGTCTTCTGTATTCGTTCGGTTTATGCCCAGCCCAATTTATTCTATGTAATTACTGTATACTGTATATGCCATACGGAAAAACTGAACGAAAAATGGAACAGAAACGGAAACACAATGGAAACAAAAAATGAAACAATGGATCCGTGAAAAACAGACCGCAAAACACTGAAAAAGCTATATGGTCGTGTGCAATGGGCTTAATAGTCAGATTTAAAGAAATAGTCTGCCTTTATATAGCCATGTGGTCTAGGAAAAACTTTCAATGTGGCAGCCACATTTCATATGTGGTCGGGCTGGAACCCACAGCATCATAGAGCACTATTTGTTGGTCTGGGAAAAGTGTCCATCACACGGACCATTTTTTTCCTGACCACACATGACCATTTGAAAGCAGACTAAAGTGCTTTTCCATTTTTTTTTTTTAAATGAATGCTTAATCAATAATCATTCATTATATAATGCAATGTTTTGCAACATTTTAGATTTAAAAGGGTTTTGCAGCAATGTACACTGCCTGTCCCCCCAAAAAAGTCACCACCAAAAGAATAGGTCACGCACTCTAATATTTCGTTGGACCGCCTTTAGCTTTGATTACGGCACACATTTGCTGTGGCATTGTTTCGATAAGCTTCTGCAATGTCACAAGATTTAGTTCCATAAATTTCACTCCACCACAACTAAGCATAATATATAAATACAGACCTAGCACAAGTATATAAAATACAGCACCATATGCTGTGAAGATACGAGATGTGCAGCACCTGAAACTACGGATACTGGAAGCCTGTGCTAGCATTTCTCCTGCGGTGTTGCTATCAGTGTGTGAAGAGTGGGAGAAGAGGGTTGCATTGACAATCCAACACAATGGGCAGCACATTGAACACATTTTATAAGTGGTCAGAAACTTGTAAATAACTCATGAAAGAATAAAGTTACGTTAAAACCAAGCACACCATTGTTTTTTTTTTGAAATTCCCAATATGTTTGATGTGTCACATGACCCTCTTCCTATTGAAAAAACTAAAGTTGGATTCAAAATGGCAACCGTTGTCACCACCCATCTTGAAAAGTTTCCCCCTCACATATACTAATGTGCCACAAACAGGAAGTTAATATCACCAACCATTCCCATTTTATTAAGGTGTATCCATATAAATGGCCCACCCTATATATAAGTATCTATACAAGTACACTGCCTGTCCAAAACAAAAGTCGCCCAAAAAAAAAAAAAAAACCTACTGCTTGAATTACGGCTCACATTCGCTGTGGCATTGTTTCGATACGTTTCTGCAATGTCACAAGACAGGCGTCTAAAACACCGGTCTTAATAAATGTGCCCCAAAGTGTATAGCTATAAGAAATAACCAGGTATATAAAGAAATTCTAGGCTGAGTGTGAGACTTTATGCTAATATGGTTGTCACTGTTAAAGGATCAGACCTTCCTTCTAAAGACAGTAGCAACTTGTAGAAGTGTTTTAATACATTGCAATACTTTGATTTTACAATGTTTTAATGTTTTACCGTTAAATGTAGGTCCTTAAATTGTCCTCTTATTTGAGTATCCGGCAGCTTGATTAATTGTTACATCATACATTCCTGAATGCCCAAAACTTGTTTTTCATAATAGTAAGGCCTCATGCACACAACATTTTTTTTTTTTTTTCGTTTACGGGCAGTTTTTTGTGTTCCGTACACGGTCCGTATACGGAACCATTCATTTAAATGGGTCAGAAAAAAACCCGGAATGTACTTCATATGCATTCCGTTTTTCCGTTCCGTTGAAAGATAGAACATGTCCTATTATTTCCCGCAAATCACGTTCTGTGGCTCCATTTAAGTCAATGGGTCCGCAAAAAAACGGAACAGATACGGAAATGCATCTGTATGTCTTCTGTATTCGTTCGGTAAACTGAACGAAAAATGGAACAGAAACGGAAACACAATGGAAACAAAAAATGAAACAATGGATCCGTGAAAAACAGACTGCAAAACACTGAAAAAGCTATATGGTCGTGTGCAATGGGCTTAATAGTCAGATTTAAAGAAATAGTCTGCTTTCATATAGCCATGTGGTCTAGGAAAAACTTTCAATGTGGCAGCCACATTTCATATGTGGTCGGGCTGGAACCCACAGCATCATAGAGCACTATTTGTTGGTCTGGGAAAAGTGTCCATCACACGGACCATTTTTTTCCTGACCACACATGACCATTTGAAAGCAGACTAGAGTGCTTTTCCATTTTTTTTTTTTAAATGAATGCTTAATCAATAATCATTCATTATATAATGCAATGTTTTGCAACATTTTAGATTTAAAAGGGTTTTGCAGCAATGTACACTGCCTGTCCCCCCAAAAAAGTCACCACCAAAAGAATAGGTCACGCACTCTAATATTTCGTTGGACCGCCTTTAGCTTTGATTACGGCACACATTTGCTGTGGCATTGTTTCGATAAGCTTCTGCAATGTCACAAGATTTAGTTCCATAAATTTCACTCCACCACAACTAAGCATAATATATAAATACAGACCTAGCACAAGTATATAAAATACAGCACAATATGCTGTGAAGATACGAGATGTGCAGCACCTGAAACTACGGATACTGGAAGCCTGTGCTAGCATTTCTCCTGCGGTGTTGCTATCAGTGTGTGAAGAGTGGGAGAAGAGGGTTGCATTGACAATCCAACACAATGGGCAGCACATTGAACACATTTTATAAGTGGTCAGAAACTTGTAAATAACTCATGAAAGAATAAAGTTACGTTAAAACCAAGCACACCATTGTTTTTTTTTTGAAATTCCCAATATGTTTGATGTGTCACATGACCCTCTTCCTATTGAAAAAACTAAAGTTGGATTCAAAATGGCAACCGTTGTCACCACCCATCTTGAAAAGTTTCCCCCTCACATATACTAATGTGCCACAAACAGGAAGTTAATATCACCAACCATTCCCATTTTATTAAGGTGTATCCATATAAATGGCCCACCCTATATATAAGTATCTATACAAGTACACTGCCTGTCCAAAACAAAAGTCGCCCAAAAAAAAAAAAAAAACCTACTGCTTGAATTACGGCTCACATTCGCTGTGGCATTGTTTCGATACGTTTCTGCAATGTCACAAGATTTAGTTCCATCCAGTGTTGCATACATTTTTCACCAAGATCTTGCATTGATGATGGTAGAGTCTGACTGCTGCGCAAAGCCTTCTCCAGCACATCCCAAAAATTCTCAATAGGGTTAAGGTCTGGACTCTGTGGTGGCCAATCCATGTGTAAAAATGATGTCTCATGCTCCCTGAACCACTCTTTCACAATTTGAGCCCGATGAATCCTGGCATTGTCATCTTGGAATCTGCCCGTGCCATCAGGGAAGAAAAAATCCATTGATGGAATAACCTAGTCATTCAGTATGTTCAGGTAGTCAGCTGACCTCATTCTTAGAACACATACTGTTGCTGAACCTAGACCTGACCAACTGCAGCAACCGCAGATCATAGCGCTGCCCCCACAGTCTTGTACAGTAGGCACTAGGCATGATGGGTGCATCACTTCGTCTGCCTCTCTTCTTACCCTGATGCACCCATCACTCTGGAACAGGATAAATCTTGACTCATCAGACCACATGACCTTCTTCCATTGCTTCAGAGTCCAATCTTTATGCTCCCTAGCAAATTTAAGCCTTTTTTTCTTGTTTGCCTACAGATTAGTGGTTTTCTTACGGCTACACAGCTGTTCAGTCCTAACCCCTTGAGTACCCTTCGCATTGTGCATGTGGAAATTCTCTTACTTTCACTATTAAACATAGCCCTGAGTTCTACTGTTGTTTTTCTTCGATCTGATTTCACCAAATGTTTAAGTGATTGCAGATCACAATCATTCAGGATTTTTTCCCTGCCACATTTCTTCCTCGAATACAATGGGTCCCCACTATCCTTCCAGTTTTTAATAATGCGTTGGACAGTTCTTAACCCAATTTTAGTTGTTTCTGCATAGATGTTTTCTCTGCTTAATGCATGCCAATGATTTGACCCTTCTCAAACAGACTAACATCTTTTCCATGACCACAAGATGTGTCTTTCAACATGGTTGTTTAAGAAATGAGAAGCAACTCATTGCACCAGTTGGGGTTAAATAACTTGTTGCCAGCTGAAAGATAATCGCCCATGCAGTAATTATCCAATAGGAGGCTTATGCCTATTTGCTTAGTTAAATCCAGGTGGCGACCTTTTTTTGGACAGGCAGTGTATATTGATGACCTATGCTCGGGATAGGCCATCCATATCTGATCAGCAGGGGTTCCACACTGGGCACTCCTGGGGAACAACTATTTAAAGAGAAGGTGGTGCTCCATTCGAATGCTACTTTCTCTTCGTAAGAGTGCATTCACACGACCATAATGTTAGTGCAATTTGCAGTTCCACAACTCAAATAGAAAAATAGAAGCACGGTCAGGGTGCTAATGTTGGCACCATGGCCCTGCATCAACACATGGAGCGTCAGCATAAAGTGGCCTGGGAAAACCATTGCGCTAATAGTGCTACAACCTGATGCAGCAACAGATGCATCTCCCAGTGGCCCACACGCCTTCTCCAGCAGTCAGGGTTCCTAAACCTCAGTAGAAGGAAGCTGTCATTCCTTCTCTCCACCAGTTCCTGATGCAACTCCTCGTCACATGTTTCTCCACCAATCGTTCACCGAGGCGATGGCAAAGAGACAACAGTATGTGTGCACTCATCAAGCAGTGCAGAAGCTGAATGTGCTCCTGGCCAAGTAGCTGGAACTACATCCCTCCCTTTCCATGTGGTTGACTCTACACATTTCAGAGAACTGATGGCTTGTGCCCACCGAAGGTTGAGAGTCCCAAGCCATCATTACTTCCCTATAAAAGCTGTACCAGTCCTGCACACATACTATATGTTAAGCAGAAGGTGGGCCACTCCTTGAGCCTGTCAGAGTCTGGTACAGCTGATGTATGGAGATGTAACTATGGTTAGGATAATATATGTCCTTTACAGCCCACTGGATAAATGCGGTTCCAGCCCAGGCACACCAGCAACTTGGCCAGGTAAATGTGAGATTTCAGCGCCAATGTCCTCCTCTGCCTTCACAGCCTCCACCTTGTCCTCCACCATCACTGTAGGCACAGATTAGAGTGGTCCTCCAGCATACAACCTACCGCACGCAAAGCACGGCATTGTGATGTGGTTCTGCACCTGGTCACCCTGGGTGAACGGAGTCACACAGAGGAGGAACTGCTCCTTGTCATCAACCAGATTAAAATTGAATCCTGGCTGTCTCCTTAACAACTGGAGATAGGAACCATGGTCACCAAAATTGGGAAGAACACTCTGTCTGCGATGTCTCACAGAGGGCTGACCTATGCATCCTGCATGGCGCACATATTCAATCTGGTTTTCACCCGGTTCCTGAAGTCTTCCACCCAAATGCAAGATGTCTTGAAAATGTCAAGGACACTTTGCATGAACTTAAGCCACTCTTACCATGCAAAACACACCCTCCTAGAGCTGCAAAGGCAGACTTTCCACACGTTGGAACTCCACGCTCCACATGTGGAGTGACTGTATGAGCACAGGAAACCTGTGACGATTTTTTGATGATGCCGAACGAGAGGACTACTCCCTGGTGTAGCTTTGATGTTAAACAATGGCAGCTCATGCGTGACACCTGCCATTTGTTCAGGGTCTGTGAGGAGGCCACTTTATTTGTCAGTCGCCAGGACTATGGGATGAATTATATTATTCCACTCATTCACATCCTGGAATGGATGCTGATAAATATGACTGGCGAGGAGACAGGCAACTACATTTCAGGGTTACCTGATCCCTGTGTAGGATGAACTGGCACAGGAGGAGGACGAAGAGGTTCTATATGGAACTAGGTTGCTTATCTGCCAAAGTGACAGGAGAGGAGCAGGAGGAGCTAGAGTGCAATGACAAAGACAATGCAGATGACCCTGACAGGCTGTGGTAGTATGCAGTGGAGATGAAAAACACAACTACTATCGAGATATCCTTTGTAGTTGGTTGTTCACTGCCTACATGCACCATCACCCATCAGCACAAAATTCTAACCTGGTGGACCCTCTGAGTTCACGGTCCACTGCCATGACTGCTGGAGGAGGTTGGGTGGGCAAGAGAAACAACTTAAATTTCTAATGAGCACTTTCTTCATCCGCTTAATAAAGAAAACAATCCAGCCGCAGGACATAGAGCAGAACCTGAACCAGCAGATGATGGCATACTTGGACTGCACCCAGTAACCTCAGATCCAAGATCCCTCTAGACTACTAGGCAGCCAAACCTGAATTGTGGCTGCAACTGGCCCTGGGCAAGCTTTTCTGTCTGTCCAGTGGTGTGGCATCAGAGCAAATGTTTAGTGCGGTGGGTGACATAGTTATCCCAAAGAGAACTTAGCTTTCAACACAAAATGTTGAGAGACTAACCTTTATACTGATGAATCAGGTCTGGATCAACCAGCATTTCCAGACACCAGTGAATGATACAACAGAATAGATCATTTTGGCAGTAATGATCTGGCTATAGAGTGCTGTCACTATGCAACATTGTGACAAATGAAATGTTAATTCTGCCCACGTGCTGCTGTCACTATTCTGATGCTGTCATCCACCTGATGCCACACGCCTGCTGCCTCTACTGCCATCTGCTCCTACTGTGATCTGCTATGAGCTTGTGCTGTTACAACCACTGCTGTTGCCCCCCCCCCCCTGTACTCTGTTCCAGGGCTACTACTGTGACTCTTCAAGCTGTCGCCACCCTCACCACTCTGTTCTGGGGCCACTATTGTGAATCTTCATGCTGTTGCCACCCTCACCACTCTGTTCTGGGGGCCACTATTGTGAATCTTCATGCTGTTGCCACCCTCTGGCACAGTGAGATTACAGTCGGTCCAAAACACAGAAGACATGCAAATATTTCCATTACATGTTAATTATGTTTTGGACCCACTCCTGTTTTTACCTTACCAATACTGAACAAATGCTTACCAAATATTCAGGGTTTGAAGGCCGATACTCATACTACAGGATCAGCTTTTTTTCGATGTTCTTCTGATAGATCAGATGCACGGAAAAATAAGCAGAGATGTGAACACAGCATTACTGCAGTCACCCTCCATACTGTCATGGGGCACTCCTTGAATAAGTAAGTTCATGCTGATAAATTAGACCTGATACTAACATTGACCTGTAAGGCTGAGTTCACACTTCTGTTATTTGGCCAGTTATTTCAATCACTTATTGAATTCAGGAGCCAAGCCTACTCTCAGATTAGGTGTCATGAATAGATCTGTGCATGTTCTATTTTGACCCACACCTGCTTTGGGTTGACAATAACGGATGAGAATAACTGACCAAATAAGTGAAGTGTGAACTAAGCCTAATAGTGACACACATTCTACAGCTATCCGAAGGGGTTCAAACACATGTGTTTGCACTGTAACAACATGAATTAAAAGAACCTTTTATTCTCCACTGCTTTACTATACCTCATGTCCTTATTTTGTTCCAAAGAGTTATTGGGAAACCGGCAGGGGTGTGCAGTGTTTTTTTTTTTTGCTTTACTGAAGGATGCTGTATGCTTTTTTGGAGGGGGTTTAGCTAGGGGCTATCTAGGAATATTGATGACCTGTACGATGATGTGCACGTCCATATATGTGACCTGCCTGTTATTCTGACGCACAGTAACTGTTTCGCTACCAGAAAGGTCTAGCTATGCATGTTGCTGCACAGCACAGTGATGTACACCAGGATGCATTCTCCCTAAAGTTTAACTGCAAGCCAGGATAAACCTAAATTAAAGCACTTTATGACTAATTAATTTGTAACAAAGTGAATCACTAATAGTATTTATAAAAAAGGACTGGATAAAATGAATCAGATGAATGAGTGAAAAACTGAAATAACATTTTTCAGACATGCTATAAAATCGGCTGTTGTCTATGATTTCAAACATGCTTAGAGAAAAAGGCTCAAAAACAATATTAATGGTGTTTAGAGAAAAAAAAAACATACAGACAGACATTCCTAGTTACTTAGCTCTCCAGCCTTCAGCATAAGGGTTTCTAATATATACAGGTCCTTCTAAAAAAATTAGCATATTGTGATAAAGTTCATTATTTTCTGTAATGTACTGATCAACATTAGACTTTCATATATTTTAGATTCATTACACACCAACTGAAGTAGTTCAAGCCTTTTATTGTTTTAATATTGATGATTTTGGCATACAGCTCATGAAAACCCCAAATTCCTATCTCTAAAAATTAGCATATCATGAAAAGGTTCTCTAAACGAGCTATTAACCCAATCATCTGAATCAACTAATTAACTCTAAACACCTGCAAAAGATTCCTGAGGCTTTTAAAAACTCCCAGCCTGGTTCATTACTCAAAACCGCAATCATGGGTAAGACTGCCGACCTGACTGCTGTCCAGAAGGCCATCATTGACACCCTCAAGCAAGAGGGTAAGACACAGAAAGAAATTTCTGAACGAATAGGCTGTTCCCAGAGTGCTTTATCAAGGCACCTCAGTGGGAAGTCTGTGGGAAGGAAAAAGTGTGGCAGAAAACGCTGCACAACGAGAAGAGGTGACCGAACCCTGAGGAAGATTGTAGAGAAGGACCGATTCCAGACCTTGGGGGACCTGCGGAAGCAGTGGACTGAGTCTGGAGTAGAAACATCCAGAGCCACCGTGTACAGGCGTGTGCAGGAAATGGGCTACAGGTGCCGCATTCCCCAGGTCAAGCCACTTTTGAACCAGAAACAGCGGCAGAAGCGCCTGACCTGGACTACAGAGAAGCAGCACTGGACTGTTGCATGTCATTCGGAAATCAAGGTGCCAGAGTCTGGAGGAAGACTGGGGAGAGGGAAATGCCAAAATGCCTGAAGTCCAGTGTCAAGTACCCACAGTCAGTGATGGTCTGGGGTGCCATGTCAGCTGCTGGTGTTGGTCCACTGTGTTTTATCAAGGGCAGGGTCAATGCAGCTAGCTATCAGGAGATTTTGGAGCACTTCATGCTTCCATCTGCTGAAAAGCTTTATGGAGATGAAGATTTCATTTTTCAGCACGACCTGGCACCTGCTCACAGTGCCAAAACCACTGGTAAATGGTTTACTGACCATGGTATTACTGTGCTCAATTGGCCTGCCAACTCTCCTGACCTGAACCCCATAGAGAATCTGTGGGATATTGGGAAGAGAAAGTTGAGAGACGCAAGACCCAACACTCTGGATGAGCTTAAGGCCGCTATCGAAGCATCCTGGGCCTCCATAGCACCTCAGCAGTGCCACAGACTGATTGCCTCCATGCCACGCCGCATTGAAGCAATCATTTCTGCAAAAGGATTCCCGACCAAGTATTGAGTGCATAACTGAACATAATTATTTGAAGGTTGACTTTTTTTGTATTAAAAACACTTTTCTTTTATTGGTCGGATGAAATATGCTAATTTTTTTAGATAGGAAATTTGGGTTTTCATGAGCTGTATGCCAAAATCATCAATATTAAAACAATAAAAGGCTTGAACTACTTCAGTTGGCGTGTAATGAATCTAAAATATATGAAAGTCTAATGTTTATCAGTACATTACAGAAAATAATGAACTTTATCACAATATGCTAATTTTCTGAGAAGGACCTGTATACCTGGCACTGAATTCTGGTTCACAACTTTTGGGTAGGCTCAGAAGCCTGGCATTCATCATCTTAGTAAGGTATTGTCTCATCAAGATTAGGATTGAGCGAACCCGAACTATAAAGTTCAGGTTCGTACCGAACTTTAGGATTTTTGGACCCTGGACCCAAACCCGAACTTTTCAGTAAAAGGGTTCGGGTTCGGTGTTCGGCGATTTAATGGCGCTTTTTGAAAGGCTGCAGAGCAGCCAATCAACAAGCATTTAACTTGTGTGCCCTTAGAAGTCATCACAGCCATGCCTACTAATAGCATGGCTGTGATTGGCCAGTGCAGCATGTGACCCAGCCTCTATACAAGCTGGAGTCACGTAGCGCTGCACGTCACTCTGCTGTTACTAGTGTAGGGAGAGGATGCTGCTGCTGTGAGGGAGAGAATAGAGAATCTTTAATCTGAAGTGCTTGTTAACTCAACGATCTACCTAGATTTTGTTTTGTGGATGCAGTGCCCAATCTTTATACCCTGCCCTGAGCCCAGGGACACAGAAAAATAACTTTTATCTGTCTATTAGTTAGGTGGGCTGCAGAGGCAATTTTATGCAAGTTCATTACACCAACACAGCATATGTGCATTTGTAACAGTCAAATAGAAGCTTGAAATACTGAAATTATATTCTTGGTTTAAAAAAAAATCACCCATTTTTGGCAAGACCCTACATCTGTGGCCTTTGCAGCATTTGTCATTGTTAAATACAAGCTTGAAATACTGCAATAATTTTCTGGGTTTAAAAAAGCACCCATTTTTGGCAATACCCTCCATCTGGGGCCTATGCAGCATTTGTCAGTGTGAAATATAAGCTTGAAATACTGCAATAATTTTCTGGGTTTCAAAAAACACCCTTTTGGGGCAAAATACTAAGTTTTACAGCCCTTGCTGCATCTGTCAGTGTAAAATACAAGCATTAGATACTACTGTCATATTCTGTTATTAAAAAAACACACATTTTTGGCAAAATACTAAATTTGTGACGTTTCCGGCATCTGTCAGTGCGAAATACAGAGGTTAGATACTGCTGTTATATTCTGTTATTAAAAAAAAACAATTGTAACGGACCGTTCGCACACAACTCCGTTCAGACGATATCCTCCTTTCAGATTGACAGGCAGTTACTGCAAGCACCAATTTACCGAACTGCAAGCATGTGATTACTCCATACTCCCAAAGGGAAAACACATGAAGGCTGTATACAGCCGAACAGGAAAAACCCTATGAACAGTTTACACTCCTGGCAGTCGCACTGTAACAGCATACACTCCTACCCCCCCCCCCCCAAGAACGAGACGACACTTTGCTTGAAGGTTAAGCATAACACCCTGTCCTGGGGCATACAGCCTCTTTTATTTTCCCTTGTCAGTCCAGAGGAATACCCCCTGGACCTATACATTAACCAATCAACATATTACAACACATACAATGCAAGTACAGCAGCCCATCGGACAAAATGGGACAATAGAAACACACCCGGCATATTCCTCCCCTCTGTCTAGGAGATAATTGAGTCAATTTCTGTATCTACTCAATTATCTCCTAAGCTGAAAAGTTACACTTCTTATAAATTGTTACAACTTTGTGAGTTTACATCGTACATACATATAACTTATATCAATTTAACCAGTATAACTTGGGGACAAACCTATCCAAAATCCACTTGAATAGGTTCAGGGGTTTAAAAGTTACTAAAAGTCTCTTTTTTATCACTTGCAAGCATGGCTTTTCCTGCCCAAACCAGTATCTTAAAGGGCCGTAATCCAGGGGCAGGAGGCGGGCAAACAGCCCCCTCCAAAACACTGTGGCAAAGTGGCTTTCGCCACAACACCTATTTTGGGCAAAATACTAAATTTGCGGCCTTTGCTGCATCTGTCAGTGTGAAATACACAAGTTAGATACTGCTGTTATAGTCTTCTATTAAAAAAACACCCATTTTGGGCAAAATATTAAATTTGAGGCGTTTGCTGCATCTGTCAGTGTGAAATACACACTTTAGATACTGTTATTAAAAAAACACCCATTTTTGGCCAAATACTAAATTTGCGGACAATGAGGAGAGCGTTGAATAAGGGACGTGGCCCTGGTCGAGGTGCTGCTGGTGGAGCTCCTGATGCAGGGAGACGACGTGGTCCAACTGTGCCAGCTACACGCACAAGTGAAACACCTTCCTCAGGTGCGAATAGGTGACAGAACCTTCAGCGTTATTTGGCCAAGCCTAATGCGGCTCTATGAATGGTGAGGCCAGAACAAGTACAGGCGATAGTAGATTGGGTTGCTGACAGTGCCTCCAGTTCCTTCACATTGTGTCCCACCCAGTCTCCTGCTGAAAGATCAGAGTTAGCACCTGCGGCTAATGTCCATCAGTCTTTCTCCTCACCCCCTTGCAAATCAGCCAAGCAGTATGAGCCCCAAGTCATGCAGCAGTCTCTTCTGCTTTTTGATGACTCTGCTAGCAGGGTTTCCCAAGGCCATCCACATAGCCCTGCCCCAGAAGTGGGGCACTGATTCCCAACCACTTATGTTTCAAGATGAGTACATGGGAGGACCACCGTAGCACATCTCGGTTGATGACGAAACACAGGTGCCAACTGCTGTGGCTTTTGAAAGTGTGCAGACCAACAAGGAGGGCAGGGGTGAAGACTGGGTGAAAGATGTGAAGGACGATGAGGTCCTCGACCCCACATGGAATCAAGGTCATGTGAGTGACCTGTGTAGTTCAGTGGAAGAGGTGGTGGTCGCACAGAGCCACCAGCACAGCAGAAGAGGGAGCAGAGTACAAAATTGGAGAGGCCGTCCCTGATACAGTACTCCTGCTACTGCACACCGCAGCAAGGGACCGAGCACACTAAAGCCAGCTCCAAGGAGTTCCCTGGCTTGGCAGTTCTTCAGACAATGTGCTGACGACAAGACACAAGTGGTTTGCATGCTGTGCAATCAGAGTCTGAAGCGAGGCATAAATGTTCTCAACCTGAGCACAACCTGCATGACCAGGCGTCTAAGTACAAAGCACGAGCTGCAGTGGAGTAGAAACCTCAAAAACAAAGAAAGGTCTCTGGCGCCTCCTGCTTCCTCTTCTGCTGCAGTCTCGGCCTCTTCATCCACCTCTGGAGTGACAGTGGCACCTGCCACCCCGCAAACAGAGGATATGCCAGCAACACCACCACCTGGGTCACCAAGCATCTCCACAATTACCCACAGAAGCATTCAGCTCTCCATCTCCCAAACACTGGAGCAGAAGAGGAAGTACCCCCCTACCCACCCGCGATCCCTGGTCCCGAATGCCAGCAATTCAAAATTACTGGTCATTCCATCTGGTGGAGACGGAGAGTTTTAAAAGCCTTATGGCGGTGGCTGTCCCACAGTACGTCGTGCCCAGCCGCCACTAATTTTCCAGGCGAGCCCTCCCTTCCCTGCATAACCAAGTGGGGGACAAAATCAGGTGTGCACTGCGCAACGCCATCTGTGGCAAGGTCCACCTAACTACAGATACATGGACCAGTAAGCACGGTCAGGGACGTTATATCTCCCTAACAGCACACTGGGTAAATGCAGTGGTGGTTGGGCCTGAGGTGGATAGCAGTTTGGCGCATGTCCTTTTACCACCGAGGATTGCAGGGCACTTCTCTTTGCCTCCTGTTGCTTCCTCCTACTCCGCTTCCTCATCCTCTACCGCCTCCTCATCCGGTCAGCGTAACACCTTCACCACCAACTTCAGCACAGCCAGGGGTAAACGACAGCAGGCAGTTTTAAAACGTATCTGTTTGGGGGACTAACCCCACACCGCACAGGAGCTGTGGAGCTCCTGTGCGGTGTGGGGTTAGTCCCCCAAACAGAGCTCGATGCCCATTACAAACACAACTTACCGTCCTTAATTCCGTCACTGGAGCGTGATCGTAAGATGCACGAGTACAAGCGCACACTGGTAGATGCGCTGCTGGTGGCATTCCCACCTGACAGCGGGGGCACAGTGGAAGCACAAAGCCAAGGCAGAGGAGGAGGAAGAGGTCGCCAACGCAGCTGGCGCACCACCAGCGCCTCAGAAGGTAGGGTTAGCATGGCCAAAATGTAGAAAAGCTTTGTCAGCATGCCAAAACAACCAGCATCACCAGCTGATATGGAAAGTCTTAGCAGGAGGCAGCATTTCAGCAACATGGTGGAGCAGTATGTGTGCACATGCCTACACGTACTGAATGAGGGGTCTGCCTCCTTCAACTTCTGGATCTCCAAATTGGTCACATGGCCTGAGCTTGCCCTTTACACCTTGGAGGTGCTGGCCTGCCCTTGAGCCAGTGTGTTATCTGAATGTGTTTTTAGCATGGCATGGGGCGTTATCACAGACAAGCGTAGCCACCTGTCCACAGCCAATGTGGACAAGCTCACGTTCATTAAAATGAACCAGGCATGGATCCCACAGGACTTGTCCATACCTTGTGCAGAACAGACATTTATACTGGCCTTACCCAGCCATTGTTATACTACAGCGCAATTGCTCATTGTTGTATTTTTGATATTTCCCACTCTTTTGGGGTGTACCCTAATAAAAAAATAATATTATAATAATAATAATTATTAAAACCAAAAACCAGTGTTAGCTACCTTGTCCTCCTCCACCGCCGCATCCACCTACACCGCTACTCCATATGGACCTCCACTTCATATATCAAGATTATTATTTTATTTTTTTTACGTATTTGATTTGATTTTATGTCATTTTATTAATTTGTCTGTTACATTTTCAGGTGAAACTCACAAATTTTTGGCTGTGCTATACCCCTGCTCTACCTAGTAGACAGGTAAACAAATTTCACTAATTTGTCTGTTACATTTTGGGTTGACATTCACCAATTTTTGGCTGTGATATACCCCTGCTCTACCTAGCTGACAGGTTAATAAATTTCACTAATTTTAATGTTACATAGTTGGGTGACAATCACCAATTTTTGGCTGTGATATACCCATGCTCCACCTATTAGAGAGGTTAATAAATTTCACAAATTTTTCTGTTACATTGTTGGGTGACATTCACCAATTTTTGGCTATAATATACCCCTGCTCTACCTATTAGAGAGGTTAAGACATTTCACAAATTTTTCTGTTACATTCTTGGGTGACATTTTACCATTTTTGCCGTGATTAAACCTCTTCTCTGCATACGTGACAGGGACCGAAATTTTTTAAAAATCATCTGTTTGATGGGTGACATTAACCCATTTCTGGCGATGAAAAACCCCTGCTCTACAAAGTTGACAGTGACAGGGAATTTAATTTCTAAAATTCGTCTTTAATTGGCCCTTTCATTTGATCCTTCCGCTTTAATAACTTGTCCCACATTTCAGCTTGATCACATTGCAGCCATTGACCTCTCGTGGATGTGGTCTCCCTTTCTCATGCTCCCTCTCTGGCGCGGAACCCTGATTCGCCGCTAACCGTGATTAACATGGTAGGTGCAGAAAAGAACATTGAAAGTTGATAGATCAGATATCCAATTGGAATGTGGACATCACGGGGACGTGCGACATGGTGGAGCAGTATGTGTGCACACACCTACACGTACTGACTGATGGCTCTGCCCCCTTCAACTTCTGGGTCTCCAAATTGGGCATATGGCCTGAGCTTGCCCTTTATGCCTTGAAGATGCTGGCCTGCCCTGCAGCCAGTGTATTGTCTGAACATTTGTTTAGCACGGCTGGAGGGGGTTAACACATGGTTATATTTCCGAATGTTAAGGGGTGTACCCTAATTTTACGTATTTTATGTTAATTTAATTAATTTCCCTATCTAAATTTGTTTGCAGAGCACTTGCCATGCTCTTAACAACATTTTGCTGCCATTTGCAGTCCTCTAGCCCTTTCCATGACTTTTTTACAGCCATTTTAGTGCTCAAAAGTTCAGGTCCCCACTGACCCCCACGGGTCCCGAACTCGAACTTTTTAGCGAAGTTCGGCCGAACCCCTCGAACCCAAACATCCAGGTGTCCGCTCAACTCTAATCAAGATCAATTAAATGGTACACTGTGTGAAATGAATGGAAATTGTTGTGGTTAATATGTTGCCAGTCCTTATCCTCCTCCACAGTCCATATAACTTTTCTTTATTTCATGTTCACCACTGGCAATAAAAGTAACTAATAAAATAATTCTTTTGGTTGCTACAGTATTTTCTTGGTTAATTGATAACCTCATAAATATTTCACTCACATGTTAAAAGTTACTAAAGCTTCACATTTATTCCAGTAGCTACATGAGTAGTGACTACATGTTAATTTCTATGTGGTGATTATTGGCACAATATACATGTAGAAGTGTTTTGTGTAAATAGGGTGAATGACCCGATGGACTTTTGTTTGAATGGAATGTATTACTGGCATGGTTTTATTAGCAGTATGGATTGTATTACAGAATTGGATTACTAGTATACATTCTATAAATATAAGAACTTTAGAAGGCAGGTACATTAGCTGTATAGGGCATAAGTCCTCCCAAAGTAATATATATACTAAACAAGCTCATACTCTATAAATGGTCCAACATACTCCAGCCAACATTTTTTCTGTATTAAAAAGCTTTTTGGCTGCTAAGCTTTACGGAACAGGTTTTAAACTCCTGCTCTTGCAATCTAGCAGGAGCAGGTTGAGCACTGATCTACTGAACTGTTATCAAGGTGCTATGTGATAACATTATAATGTTGCAAGCTTACTTCATAGGAGCAGCGTTCAATACCACTTCTTGAAATGAACATGCTTATCTGAAACTGATGTAAATAACACATTAAGTGTCAAAAATGCATTAAAAAAATCAAGTACAGAAAAGTAAAAAAACAAATATTAAAAAGGTTAACAACAATTGAAACTATATGCATAGCCACTCTGTTTGTGTCAGACTATACATATTTAAACAGAAATGGAAAGCCAATATTAATAATTTATATTTGTGTCAATTTGCTCATTTAAAGAATAAAGAGTTTATGGAAAAAATTACCCATATAAAACTTTCAAGACAAAAATTCTCTAAAACTATATTAAGAAACAGTCCTGTATGTCACGCATATAATGCTGCAAAAATTATTTTGCCCAACAAATCTAAAAAAGTTAGGGCTGCTAAATCACAAAAAAAAGTCTGGTTGTTCAGGGGTTAATACAAGGACAGACTGCAAAAAAAATAATAATTATACTGTGCAAATTTTTTTTCAATAGGAATCAATGGGTGATGTGTACATTTGTATGACATATATGTTGTGAGATTTTCTCAGCATAAATGCCAAAGGTGGAGTGAACAGAGCTTCACGCTAATCACCTATGAAAAAATCCTTCAGGGAAATGTACTTTTAATGATGTGAGATCATTGATCAGAAATATAAAAGAAAACTAAGGAAAATCTTATAGAAAGTGTCCTTTTTATCAGCTATGAAACGACAAGAAAGACTGAAAACTTGAAAGTAGAATTGAACACAATAACTGATAACTGTAGCAAAGAAGCTATTAAGCTTTGAAACAACATTTTATACAAGATGATTGTGATATTTGAACACAGGCAATATGTCAAGTAAAGGAAATAATGAAACTATTCAGTACAAACATCACAGGTCTGCAGTCTATACAGAGAACAGGATCCACATACCTTTGCACTGCATGATTTGAATGAAAAAAGATAAAAGCTTTTCAGGTTAATCATTAATAATTCTTAAATATTAAACCGTCTCCTACACCTACTCATAACAAAAATTAACAATATCCAATCTGATGGTGACTGTACTTATGCAGGGTATTTTTTATTTGTATATTTCTTTACTTGCTTTTTACTTTTTTTTGCTTATTTTTTCACTTTTTTCTATACATGATAAGTATAGGCAAATATAAGAAAAAATATAATATACCTCATCAGAGAAAGACACTTCCTACTTTTACTAATCTCCACTCCTACCCCTTCTCTTCATTAACTCTAAATCTACTGCTCAGATCTATCTTCAATGGGAACAGGCTGCCTGCTCACTGAACATTCAGATGGCATGGGGTTCTGATTTGAGGTATGATATGGGGTTCTGATTTGAGGTGTGATATAGGGTTTTAATTTTAGGTCTGATATGGGGGTTTAATCTGAAAGCCCAAAAAACATAGGGCCAATTGAAAACAATGCAGATGCATACACTAAACTAGCGGCACCAATAAAGAACGCACTGTACATATATAATTGTAAAAATTAAGATACTTTATTATGACGCACGATTAAAAAATGAATATATGGTATTGACACACACAACAGATAAGGCACCAAATACATGGTCATAATTGAGCTCCCTCCCCTCACATACTCACCCCCTCCAGGGGTTGTTTTGAGGCACCATACTGGGTCTGTATTACTTGTGTCTTGCTGCTATCATTGTGTCACTTATGACCACGTATTTGGTGCCTCATCTGAGATGTGTGTCAATACCTTATATTAGTATTAGTGCATCATAATAAAGTATCTTAATTTTTACAATTATATAAGTAGAGTGCGTTCTTTATTGGTGTTACTTGTCTGATCTGAAAGGTAAAGAGATATGTAAGGGGGGATTTTTGAACTGGCACACATCATAATGGGGTATTTTTGAACTGGCACACATCATAAGGGGGTATTTATTGAACTGCGCCCATTATGAAGGAATACTTTTTGTACTGACACACATTATAAGGGGGTATTATTTGGACTGGAGCACATTATAAGGTAGAAGGATGATAAAAAAAAAAAGAAGGAAACTGAGATGTCAGTTGGTCAAACTCTGCAGAGACAAAAGATGGTGCAAAGAAATCATAATGGCTGTCTGTCTGAAGGAAGAAGACAAGGAAAGAGAATGTCTACATCAGAGGAGACGTCACTGTATGTTTTGTAGCACTGTATGTAATGTTTTCCAAGTATGTCTTTTAGGCCTCATGCACACCACCGTTCCGCAATTTGCGGAACGTAACGGGCGGCCCATTGTAGAAATGCCTATTCTTGTCCTCAAAACGGAGAGAAATAGGACATGCTATTTTTTTCTGCGGGGCCACAGAACGGAGCAACTGATGCGGACAGCTCACGGAGTGCTGTCCGCATATTTTGCGGCCCCATTGAAGTGAATGGGTCCGCACCTGAGCCGCAAAAAATGCGGCTCAGATGCAGACCACAACAATGACCGTGTGCATGAGGCCTAACAGTAAGGCTGGAGAGAAAGGGTTAGGTTGATAATTCGGCATGGGGGGTAGAATTTAAATTTTTGCCTCAGGCAACAGAAAGGCTAGGTGCTACAAAGCACTGAGGGAAGGGGGGCCCAAGCTGAACCCCAGGCTCTGTTTTTGACCCCTTTTTGAATATTGGCACCATATAGTGCCAATCCTGTAGAACATTCCCTGTCAATATATAGTCCTTAAATATCAGAAATAAGGGTCAGTCTATTACATCAGGGTTCCTCAACTCTGGTCCTCAGGGCCCACCTACCGGTCATGTTTTCAGGATTTGCTTAGTATTGAGCAGGTGCATCAGTGCATCAGGACTTACCACAGGTATTCATTCTGTGGGATATTCTCAAATCATGATCGGTAGGTGGGCCCTGAGGACTGGAGTTGAGGAATACTGTATTACATTATTTAATTCTGTTAGGATACGGGCTGTATGCCATCTGGACGCGGTGATTTGTCTATGTTAATCTTTTCAAGACACTGCTGCTTTTCTTAATAGGTCAGAGAGGCCACTTTAGTTTACTTTAACATTCTGCATTTCATTTGACAGTTATACTAGAGATGAACGAATTTCTTAAAAATTCGATTCTGCCTCCTCGCCGAATTTTCCTAAAAAATTCAGTTTGATCCGAATGTATTTGTCGCGAATTGTGTTAAAAACAGCTATTTCCTGGCTGCAGAGAGCTTTTATAGTGGTATAGAACACTGTGCCTTGCAGTAACACGCATAGTGGCTGTGGTAGTGAAACAATACTGTGAGTCAGTATGAAATGTAGATGACAGGCGTCGCTCTTAGAATCACAGTCCGCAATTCCGATCCCGAAAAATATAGAACATGTCCTATTCTTGTCCGCAATTGCGAATCGAATATTTGAAAAATTTGCTCATCTCTTGTCCTGATCATCAGGTCATTTTTGGCTTCATCGCTTTCAAACCTGGCACTCTTTGTAGCTGGACTTACATCCTTATACTAAGGCCTCTTTCACACTACCATTTTTTTTTTCCGTTTTGCAGGCCGTTTTTTGCATTCCGCATACAGTCCGTATACTGAACCATTCATTTCAATGGGTTCGCAAAAAACGGAATGTACTCTGTATCCATTCCGTTTCCGTGTTTCTGTATCTCCGTTCCGTGCAAAGATAGAACATGTCCTATATTTGGCCGCAAATCACATTCCGTGGCTCCAATGACAGTGTGGAGGTAGCAGCAGCAGCATCAGGAGACCTGAGTGGTGAGGTGGCAGCAGCATCAGGAGACCACAGAGTGACCCGGTGACAGAGTGGGGAGGTGGGTGACAATACCAGTACCAGCTGAAGATTGTGGGTGAAAGACGGAGCACTTGGCATCAGATGTGTGGCATCAGACTGGTGGAAGCATCAGAATAGTAGCTGAGGCGGGTAGCCAGAAGAAACCGGTCTCTTTTGTCAAAGTGTTGGTGTGGCACCCTGAATGATCTAGTCTGATGCATCAGGCATTGGTGGGTGTAAATGCTGGCTAATCCAGAACTGATTCATCTTGAAAAAGGTCAGTCTCTCCAAATTTTGGGTGGACAGGCAAGTTCTTCTTGGGGTAACTATGGCCCCAGCCACACTAAACACCTACTCTGATGCCACACTACTGTCCGGGCAGGACAGCTTTTTCAGGGCCCACTCCTCAGACTTGCGAGAGGATGGACGATGGCGCAGATAGGCAACGGCCAACTAAACACATAGGATGTCTCTATAGTAGTTCAGTTTGTCCTCTCTCTCAGCCGGTGTAAAAAAGGCCCCATTTTGGACCGGTAGAGAGAATCCAACAAGGTGGAGAGCCAGAAGTCCTCCCTCTGTCGAATGCTGACAATTCGGCTGTCAGTACGCAAGCAAGTGAGCATGCATTGGACCATTTGTGCAAGTGACTCAGAGGTACCCTCCGGCTGCTCCTGCTCCTCCTCTCCTGTCACCTGTGTAGAAAAAGCACCCATTCTGCTACACATTGCTTGTGCTCCAGTGTCCTCCTCCTCCAGTTCAACCCCCACAGGGCTCATGTGGCCGTAAGATCTAGGCACCACGTCTTCAGTCCCCTGACCAGCCAGATTTACCAGCATCTGTTCCAGGACATGAAGCAGTGGAATGACGTTGTTAATCCCATAGTCCTGGCGACTGACAAATAACATGGCCTCCTCAAAGGGCCTGAGCAAATGACAGGTGTCACGCATAAGCTGCCACTAGCTGACATCGAAGTTACACAGGGGAGTACTCTTGTCCGCGTGGATCATCAAGAAATTGTTTATGGCCTTTTTCTGTTCGTATAGTTGGTCCAACATATGAAAGGTTGAATTCCAGCAGATGGAAACGTTGCATATCAGCCTATGTTGGGGGATGCCGTTCTGCCGCTGCAACTAAAAGAGGCTGTGCTTTGCGGTGTACGAGTGGCTGAAGTGCATGCAAAGTTTCCTGGCCATTTTTAGGATGTCTTGCAGATGGGTGGAAGACTTCAGGAACCGATTGACAACCAGATTGAACACATGTGCCATGCAGGGCGCCAACAGCTAGTTCTTCCCATTGTTGGTCACAATGGTTCCGATTCTGAGTTGTCTCGGAAAAAGGCAGGATTCGATTTCTTGATGGAGGACACTGAGCAGTTCCTCCCATGTGTGCCTCCATTCGCCCAGGTAAACGAGGTGCAGAACAGTGACACCACCATGCCCTGCCCTGTGAATTGTCCCTACAGTGGAGGCTCAGGACACTGTAGAGGATGAGGAGGCAGAGGCGGACATTGTCGCAGGACTAACAGTGTGAATATGTGAAGGCGGAAGCGGCGTCACCTGGCCAAGTTGCTGGTGTGGCTGTGCAGGAACCACATTAACCCAGTGGGCCGTAAAGCACTTGTATAGTCCCTGACCGTAGTTGCAGCTCTACACGTTGGCGCTGCCATGCACTTTGGCAGACACTGACAGGCTTAAGGACTGCCCCACCTTCTGTTCTACATGCAGGGCTGTTACTTTGGTAAAGAAATGACGGCTTGGGACTCTCCACCTTGGCTTGGCACAAGTTATTAGTTCTCTGAAAGGTGCAGAGTCCACCACTTTGAAAGGGAGGGACTGCAGCACCAGTAACTTGGTCAGGAGCACGTTCAGTTTCTGCACTGTTGGATGAGTGCATGCATACCGTTGTCTCTTGGCAATCTCTCCAGTGATCGATTGCTGATGGAATGAATGACGATGAGTAGGAGAATGAGTGACGAGGAGTAGGAGGGCGAGGAGCAGGAGCATCAGGACCAGCAGATGATGGTTCGGCTGAGGAGGTCGAGCCTTGACTGCCTGAAATCGGCTGCATCCCATTGGGTGATGCATCGGTAGCTGCGGCAGGCTGGACCACCACATAGGAGCTGTGGTTCTCCAAGGCCACTTTATGGTGATGCTGCATATGTTGACGCAGGGCTGTGGCACCCTCGCCATGCTTCACCTTCTTCCCACAGATTCTATATATGGCCATGTTCACCTCCTCCAGCGGCTTAACAAAAAACTGCCTCACCACCGAGTAGTTGATTTTACCCCCAACACTCCACACTGACTGACTTAGCTATAGAGGGTTCACCACATGTGGGAGCAATCCATGCAAATGCTGCAGATATGTGACTCCCACTCAATACTTTGAGTCTTCAGACCACTCCTGTAGTTTTTCCATTAAAAATTATATTAATTGCAACTTGGAGGGAGTTGTATATATCATCCGTTGTTCAGAGTGCGATTTAATTTATATAGGCAGCACCATGCGAAAGTTTAAAAACAGACTCTTGGAACATCTAAATTATATCAGCAACCCCAATGCCTTGGGTGTCTCAAAAGCAGCAAAACACTTTATACAGGCTCATGCTTGTAGAGTCAGCAATTTTACTGCATTTGTGATAGGAAAGGTATCTGCACCCGCAAGAGGTGGTGACCATCGTAAAAAACTCCTCTTGCGGGAGGCATTTGGGATTTTTAGATTGAGCAGCAGGGTCCCTACGGGGTTAAATTTAAAGAAGGAGCTCATGTAGATCTACCAATAAATCTGAGAGTACTGTTGTATATTTTACATTCCACATGTATTATCAGGTTTTGGTTTCATTTATATGTGGTATGTTCTGTTATATGGTTATGAATCCAAGGCATAATATGACATAATAGAATATTTGTGTATTGTGAAAAAGGTATAGCAATAAAGGGAAGGCTATATTTACCTAGTTTTAATTAATGTTACCTGTTTTTAATTTCCACGTTGTTCACATTGTGCGTTTTCCCTGCGCCTTTTATTATTATTTCGCCCTTCGCATGGATCTCAATAAACCAAGACCATCAAGTAAAAAGGGTTAAAGGGCTTCAGGTATCTGCACAATGTGAAAGTCATTTTCTACTTTGATTAGATGTGCTAGATGTGAGGGGTGTTAACGTTAATGCAGCAACCAATGATGTCAGCTTCCCCTCCCTGAAAATGTGGGAAGGAGGATTAGAAATGTATTTAAATATGGTGCTACATTTTGTTACAAAGTTACGACTAAGGACATAGTTCCGAAACGCGTCAACTGAACTTGTGTACTGGTGGATATGTTTGCTGCTATTATTATCTACAAATAAAGGAGACGTTTTAGAGGATCTCTATACGCATCCAGAGCCGTCCTTTCGCATTCTGGTAAGAACTTATCTGTGATTAACCCGTACCAGAAAGGCCTTTATGGGGGCTGTTGACTTTTTGACTTTCCACGATTACTCAATAAAGTGTTGCATAAGACAGGAGAGAATTGGCCAGTCTTCTTGCTATTCAAGAATGTTGTTGCGATGGAGAAAGCATTCCAAAAAACATTTTCTCTCCACCTGGAGACGAATCCTGTCAAGATTGATGCAAGTGCAGTATCGGCTGCTCATCAACCCAGATACTTCTGGGGTAACCTGCCTGGCATGAACATGCCTCTAGTAGCTACAGACAATGAGAAGACAAAGCTTCAAGATTGCTTGGAGCCCGGAAGAGTCGCAAAGTTCATCAAGATTCAAACCATAACTACTAGTCCCTGGTCTCTTCATTAGGGAAAACATCACGAGTTCCCAGTCATCATGAATGGGAAGGAGGACATCCTGTAGTGCACGGAGATGGAGAGGATCTTCCTATTACCCCCGCACTATACGGACATCTCAGAAATGAACCGCTGCTCCCGACAGAAGCTCCTGGGAAGGTCATAGAGCGTCCCAGTCACCCGGCATCTATTCGCACCGCTGAAGGATTATTTTGAAAGTGTGTAGAAGCCACACGGGGCCCCCACTCTGCAGATTTATTATGGAGACACCAGATTGTATAATATTACATTATTATATAAAGAAAAAAATAATGAAGCCCCTTCGTCACCCGGCTTCCAAGTGCGATCAGCTACATCATCATCATCGAGTACTGTCTGCAGGTCACTGATGTCCTCCTCAACCGTCTTATGGTCAGAAGCCTGACCACTCGAAACACCAGCTCCCACGCCACTCTCCTCATTACTACTTGCCCGCCTAGTGGAGGAAGCGGCGGATTTCTCATCCACATCTTGGCTGGCCATTAGCTGCTGACTGTCTTCTAGTAGCTCGTTTTCACTGTATAGTGGAGCTGAGCCCACAGCATACAATACTTCTCTGGCTCTGGGAACAGAAAAGGACAGAGGAAGGTTGTGGACAGGTGAGTGCACAGGGCCTGCTCCCAGGCCAGGTCAACTAAGGGTTGTGTCTGACGAACCCACTGAATCTTGGCTGGGGGTGTCTAATATCACTTGCGACGAAGTCGAAGATCGACGCTACCACTTAAGAACCGCTGGGTTGCTGCTCACGACACGACCGCTAGCTGACACTGGAAGCTCAGAGCTCTCGAAGTGACCCCTGCTCCCATGGCCCCTAACTCTGCTGCAACCTCTTCCTCCGCCTGAAACATTTACGCCTCTGCCACTCCCCAGTGCAGGGCCTGGTACTTCTCTGGCTGACATACTGTTACATCAAATAAAAAAAATAAAAAGCTAATTGAAACACCCCAAAAAAGTCTGCAATTTTCTCACTTCACCACACAACGGCTAATAAGCCCTTTTTTCCACTAATACATGCCACAAAAGGCTTTACAACAGATAACTGCACCGCTGAGTGGAAATATATTTTCTCTTTTTCCGCTAATACATGCCACAAAAGGCTTTACAACAGATAACTGCACCGCTGAGCGGCAAATGTATTTTTTCTTTTTCCGCTAATACACATCACAAAAGGCTTTACAACAGATAGCTGCACAGCTGAGCAGGAAATATATTTTTTCTTTTTCCGCTGATACATGCCACAAAATACTTTACAACAGATAACTGCACCGCTGAGCGGCAAATATATTTTACTTTTGTCACTAATACACAACAAAAAAGGTTGCAATTTTAGCAATTCACCACACAATGGCTAAGTAATAAGCCTTTTTTCCCCCACTAATAAAAGCTAAAAATGCTTTAGAACATATAACTGCACCGCACAAGGGCAAATAAAGCGTATAAATATTTCCTTGTAATAAACCCTATTAATGCCTCTTTCAAACAGCACTTGCACCCTAATAAAAATGGTAATTTGGATCCCCAGTCAGTGCAGCAAGGTGTAATTGGATTGTTCCTATTACCCAGACTGTAACCTCCCATACTGAACCCTGTTCAACATAAATGCTGTGGAAGGATTCCTCCCTATACTTTCCCTACACCTTGAATAATCTTTCCCTGCACTTTCTAAATTGTTTTTTTAACACAATAAAGTTTTTTCTAACACTGTCCCTAGTGCCTGCTGATGTATCTCCCTGCACTAAGTATGGGTGATCCTGCCTTCCCAGAATTCCTTTCTCCATGTCCTCACACGTGCAGCAGACATTTTAGGGAAAAATATCATTCGTTACCATGAAGCGTGAGGAAATTTGGCTTTGGTGCAAATCGAATTTTTCCTCAAATTCGGATCAAATTCCACTTACTCAGCTTCGATTCGCTCATCTCTAATTATTGCACTGAGAAATATAAACCCCACATCATCACATTTTTTAGTTGTGTTCTTCAGTATAAACTTTGTCCTTCTTAAGTAACATTTACAACCATTTGAAATTTATGAGGCAAATTCTCTTAGTCCTTGCAGATATTTTCTACACTATAAATAGCTAAGAATAATTAGTATGCTTGAACCAACTTCTCTTTTAATATGAAAGGATGAAGAATTGATTCCTTGAAGGGCTGTCTCATCTCACCATTACTGAGGCAAGATTAGACATAGTCCCAACCACCAGCCATCCATGGAACAGTGGAACACTCTGTTGCTTGCTGTCTCAGTAGCTCCCATTATGGTGTTTGGGAGCTACAGAAACAGCGTAACACAATAAGCTATGCAGTTTATGAGTTAGGTGAAACTGCCTGGCTTGCTATGCTGCGCTGTTTCTGTAGCTCCCATGCACCACAATGGGAGCCACAGAGACAGCGAGCACCAAAGTTCTCCACTGTCTCTCAGCCAGCTGGTGGCCAGGACTGTGTCTCACCTCACGTTAGTAATGGTATGATGAGACAACTCCTTTTACCCCTTTAGCCACCAAGACATAGCAGAGGGAATGTATGGAGCAGGCTGCTGCGCTAATCCTTCTCCATACATGGTAGGTATTGGCTGTATAATACAATAGGCCCCTGGCTGCAATGACTGGGATTGGAGATGATGGTAAAACTGGTTATTCAACCCCTCAGATGTCGCATTCAATAGCAATCACAGCATCTGTTACGTTAGACAGAGGGATACGGCTCCCTCTTCTTAACAATCGGAGCCCCCGCAGTGAAATTGCGGGGCTAAGTTCAGTTACCATGACGCCCTCTGGCCTGCTGAAGATTCCCAGGTCTATCATGGTAATCTGCCTGCTAAGTTGTGCACGAGGCACAGCTCAGCAGGTAGAGTAGCAGACACCCATTCACCTATAGGTTTATATGAAGTTCTATTCCCTTAAGGGGATAAAAGCTATATATATATATATATATATATATACAGTACAGAACAAAAGTTTGGACACACCTCCTCATTCAAAGAGTTTTCTTTATTTTCATGACTATGAAAATTGGAGATTCACACTGAAGGCATCAAAACTATGAATTAACACATGTGGAATTATATACATAACAAAAAATGTGAAACAACTGAAAATATGTCATATTCTAGGTTCTTCAAAGTAGCCACATTTTGCTTTGATTTATGCTTTGCACACTCTTGGCATTTTCTTGATGAGCTTCAACGTGCGCAGTATTGTGCGCAGTACTGGAGGCCATATCTCCAGAAGGATATAGATACTCTAGAGAGAGTTCAGAGAAGAGCTACTAAACTAGTACATGGATTGCAGGATAAAACTTACCAGGAAAGGTTAAAAGACCTTAATATGTATAGCTTGGAAGAAAGAAGAGACCGAGGGGATATGATAGAAACTTTTAAATACATAAAGGGAATCAACTCGGTAAAGGAGGAGAGCATATTTAAAAGAAGAAAAACTACCACAAGAGGACACAGTTTTAAATTAGAGGGGCAAAGGTTTAAAAGTAATATAAGGAAGTATTACTTTACTGAGAGGGTAGTGGATGCATGGAATAGCCTTCCTGCAGAAGTGGTAGCTGCAAATACAGTGAAGGAGTTTAAGCATGCATGGGATAGGCATAAGGCCATCCTTCATATAAGATAGGGCCGGGGCTATTCATAGGATTCAGATATATTGGGCAGACTAGATGGGCCAAATGGTTCTTATCTGCCGACACATTCTATGTTTCTATGTTTCAAAAGGTAGTCACCTGAAATGGTTTTCACTTCACAGGTGTGCCCTGTCAGGTTTAATAAGTGGGATGTCTTGCCTTATAAATGGGGTTGGGACCATCAGTTGCATTGTGGAGAAGTCAGGTGGATACACAGCTGATAGTCCTACTGAATAGACTGTTAGAATTTGTATTATGGCAAGAAAAAAGCAGATAAGTAAAGAAAAACGAGTGGCCATCATTACTTTAAGAAATGAAGGTCAGTCACAAGAAAATTTTGAAAGTGTCCCCAAGTGCAGTCACAAAAACCATCAAGCGCTACAAAGAAACTGGCTCAAATGCGGACCGCCCCAGGAAAGAAAGACCAAGAGACACCTCTGCTGCGGAGGATAAGTTCATCCAAGTCAACAGCCTCAGAAATCGCAGGTTAACAGCAGCTCAGATTAGAGACCAGGTCAATGCCACACAGAGTTCTAGCAGCAGACACATCTCTAGAACAACTGTTAAGAGGAGACTGTGTGAATCAGGCCTTCATGGTAGAATATCTGCTAGGAAACCACTGCTAAGGACAGGCAACAAGCAGAAGAGACTTGTTTGGGCTAAAGAACACAAGGAATGGACATTAGACCAGTGTAAATCTGTGCTTTGGTCTGATGAGTCCAAATTTGAGATCTTTGGTTCCAACCACTGTGTCTTTGTGCGACGCAGAAAAGGTGAACGGGTGGAATCTACATGCCTGGTTCCCACTGTGAAGCATGGAGGAGGAGGTGTGATGGTGTGGGGGTGCTTTGCTGGTGACACTGTTGGGGATTTATTCAAAATTGAAGGCATACTGAACCAGTATGGCTACCACAGCATCTTGCAGCAGCATGTTTTTCCATCCGGTTTGCGTTTAGTTGGACCATCATTTATTTTTCAACAGGACAATGACCCCAAACACACCTCCAGGCTGTGTAAGGGCTATTTGACCATGAAGGAGAGTGATGGGGTGCTGCGCCAGATGACCTGGCCTCCACAGTCACCAGACCTGAACCCAATTGAGATGGTTTGGGGTGAGCTGGACCGCAGAGTGAAGGCAAAAGGGCCAACAAGTGCTAAGCATCTCTGGGAACTCCTTCAAAACAAACGGAAATAATGTGGTTGCATAAGTGTGCTCCTATAACTGGGGATATAGCTGTGTTTAGAATTAAGCAATCACATTCAAAAACATGTTAAATAGGAGTCAGCATAAACCTGACATAATTTAAAGTACCTCTGATTAACCCCAAATAAAGTTCAGCTGCTCTAGTTGGTCTCTCCTGAAATTTGCTTAGTCGCATCCCACAATAAAAGCCATGGTCCACAGAGAGCTTCCAAACCATCAGAGGGATCTCATTGTCAAAAGGTATCAGTCAGGAGAAGGGTACAAAAGAATTTCGAAGGCATTAGATATATCATGGAGCACAGACAGTCACCAACAAGTGGAGAAAATATGGCACAACAGTGAAATTACCAAGAACTGGACGTCCCTCCAAAATTTATCAAAAGACGAGAAGAAAACTGGTCTAGGAGGCTACCAAGAGGCCTACAGCAACATTAAATGAGCTGAAGGAATATCTGGCAAGTACTGGCTGTGTGGTACATGTGCAACAATCTCCTGTATTTTTCATATGTCTGTGTTATGGGGTAGAGTGGCAAGACGAAAGCCTTTTCTTACGAAGAAAACATCCAAGCCAGGCTACATTTTGAAAAAAAAAACATCTGAAGTCTCCCAAAAGCATGTGGGAAAAGGTGTTATGGTCTGATGAAACCAAGGTTGAACTTTTTGGCCATAATTCCAAAAGATATGTTTGGCGCAAAAACAACACTGCACATCACCAAAAGAACACCATACCCACAGTGAAGCATGGTGGTGGCAGCATCATGCTTTGGGGCTGTTTTTCTTCAGCTGGAACTGGGGCCTTAGTTAAGCTAGAGGGAATTATGAACAATTCCAAATACCAGTTAATATTGGCACAAAACCTTCAGGCTTCTGCTAGAAAGCTGAACATGAAGAGGAACTTCATCTTTCAGCATGAGAACGACCCAAAGCATACATCCAAATCAACAAAGGAATGGCTTCACCAGAAGAAGATTAAAGTTTTGGAATGGCCCAGCCAGAGCCCAGACCTGGATCCGATTGAAAATCTGTGGGGTGATCTGAAGAGGGCTGTGCACAGGAGATGTCCTTGCAATCTGACAGATTTGGAGTGTTTTTGCAAAAAAGAGTGGGCAAATCTTGCCTAGCCAAAATGTGTCATCCTGATAGACTCATACCCAAAAAGACTGAGTGCTGTAATAAAAAAAAATCAAACAGTGCTTCAACAAAGTATTAGTTTAAGGATGTGTACACTTATGCAACCATAAAGGTGAAAAAAGTTCTGAAATGATTTATCTTTGTCTAATTTTTTTACATCACAGAAACCTGACATTTTAACAGGGGTGTGTAGACTTTTTATATCCACTGTGTATATATATATATGTATATATATATATATATATATATATATATATATATAGAGAGAGAGAGAGAGAGAGAGAGAGAGAGAGAAAGGATCAAACCAGGCCCTACACACAGGACAGATGGGTTTCTGCCTAAACTCTTTTCAATGACCCTTGGGCGATTTTTTTTTCCCCACTGCCTCATTTGCTATACGTGGTTCCTTTAGAGGGTAGAGTCCTGACCAAGTTTTCACCTCCAGTAGAAGAGCATATAATCCCAACTAAGGGCTCATGCACACGACCGTATGTATTTTGCGGTCCACAAAAAACGGATCCGCCAAATATACGGATGACATTCGTGTGCATTCTGTATTTTGCTGAATCGAACAGCTGGCCCCTAATAGAACTGTACTATCCTTGTCCGTAATGTGGACAATAATAGGACATGTTCTATTTTTTTGCAGAATGGCAATACGGACATACGTAAACGGAATGCACACGGAGTAACTTCTGTTTATTTGCGGACCCATTGAAATGAAAGATTCCACATACGGTCTGCAAAAGAAATTGAACGGACACGGAAAGAAAATACGTTCGTGTACATGAGTCCTAAGACTAGGCCCCCTCTTGCCCTGGGTACCCATAGCAGTCGCATGGTCTGCCGCTATGGTATTTACTCCCCCGTGTATATATATATATATATATATATATATATACAATTGTGCTTATAAGTTTACACGCCCTGGCAGAATTTGATTTCTTAACCATTGTTCAGAGAATATGAATGATAACACAAAAACTTTTCTTTCACTCATGGTTAGTGGTTGGCTGAAGCCATTAATTGTCAAACAATGGTGTTTACTCTTTTTAAATCGCAAATAAAACTACCCAAATGAACCTGATCAAAAGTTTACATACCCTAGTAATTTGGCCACAGAACATGCACACAACTTGAAACAAAAGGGTTACTATGGCTATTAAAGGTAACCATCTTTACCTGTGATCTGTTTGCTTGTAATTAGTGGGTGTGTATAAAAGGTCAATTACTTTCTTGACTCCTTGACTCCTGACAGACCCTTGCATCTTTTATCCAATGCTGCACTGATGGTGTTTGGATTCTAAGTCATGGGTAAAGCAAAAGAACTGTCAGAGGATCTGTGGAAAAAGGTAGTTGAACTGTATAAAACAGGAAAGGGATATAAAAAAATATCAAAATACTTGAGAATGCCAATCAGCAGTGTTCAAACTCTAATTAAGAAGTGGAAAAGTAAGGGTTCTGTTGAAAGCAAACCAAGGACAGGTAGACCAACTAAACTTTCAGCCACAACTGCCATAAAAATCGTTCGGGATGCAAGATAAACCCACAAATAACTTCAGGTGAAATATAGGACTCTCTTAAAGAATGTGGTGTGGCTGTTTCAAGATGCACATTAAGGAGGCACTTGAAGAAAGATGGGCTGCATGGCCGAGTTGCCAGAAGAAAGCCATTGCTACGCAAATGCCACAAAGTATCCCGCTTACAATATGCCAAACAGCAAAGAGACAAGCCTCAAACCTTCTGGCACAAAGTCATTTGGAGCGCTGAGACTAAAATTTTACTTTTTGGACACAACCATAAAAGCTACATTTGGAGAGGAGTCAACAAGGCTTATGATGACAGGTAAACCATTCCTACTGTGAAATATGGTGGTGGATCGCTGATGTTTTGGGGACGTGTGAGCTACAAAGGCACAGGAAATTTGGTCAGAATTGATGGCAATATGAATGCAGTAATGCATCAACTAATACTGGAGGAAAATTTGCACTCATCATCCTGGAAGTTGTGCATGGGATGTACTTGGACATTCCAACATGACAATGATCCAAAACACAAGGCCAAGTCAACCTGTCATTGTCTCCAGACCTCAATATCATTGAGCCACTCTGGGGAGACCTCAAACGTGCAGTTCATGCAAGACAGCCCAAGAATTTAGGGGAACTGGAGGCTTTTTGCCAGGAAGAATGAGAAGAATTACCATCTGAGAAGATAAAGAGCCTCATCCACAACTACCACAAAAGACTTCAAGCTGTCATTGATGTTAAAGGGGGCAATACACGGTATTAAGAACTGGGGTATGTAAACTTTTGATCAGGGTCATTTGGGTAGTTGGTGTTGTGATTATGAGTTAAAAAGAAGAAACACAGTTGTTTGACAATAAATGGTTTCAGCCAACCACTAACCGCGAGTGACAAAAGTTTTTGTGTTATCATTCATATTCTCTGAACAATGGTTAAGAAATCATAAATTCTGCAAGGGTATGTAAACTTATGAGCACAACTGTATATATAATAATAACAGGTATCGCCGCTTCCCAAAATGCCTAAACTACTTAAAAGATAAAAATATTTTTCCTATTGCGCCGTAAAAAAATATAAAACACACGATTTGCATTTTTTGTTATCTTATTTTCCCCAAAAATTGAATAACAATGATCAAAAAATTTTATGTATCCCAAAAATGATACCAAGAAACACTACAGTTCATCCTACAAAAACAAGCCCTCTGTGGACAACTCTATAACTCTATGGAAGAAAATATAAAAATGTTAAGGCTGCCAGAATATGGCAATGCAAAGAAAATTTGGATTTTTAAGTAGTAAAATCCCCAAAAATATACAAATTTGGTATTACCATAATTGTATTGAGCCACAGAAAAAGGACATCATGTCATTATTAGCGTGCAGAGTTTTTTCAATATAAGAAGTAAAATGGGCACTCATATATCTAGATCACAAGGTAGGCAAAGTGACTCAAATATTAGTTTATTATTAGAGTTGAGCGAACACCTGGATGTTCGGGTTCGAGAAGTTCGGCCGAACATCCCGGAAATGTTCGGGTTCGGGATCCGAACCCGATCCGAACTTCGTCCCGAACCCGAACCCCATTGAAGTCAATGGGGACCCGAACTTTTCGGCACTAAAAAGGCTGTAAAACAGCCCAGGAAAGAGCTAGAGGGCTGCAAAAGGCAGCAACATGTAGGTAAATCCCCTGCAAACAAATGTGGATAGGGAAATGAATAAAAATAAAAATTAAATAAATAAAAATTAACCAAAATCAATTGGAGAGAGGTTCCATAGCAGAGAATCTGGCTTCCCGTCACCCACCACTGGAACAGTCCATTCTCAGATATTTAGGCCCCGGCACCCAGGCAGAGGAGAGAGGTCCCGTAACAGAGAATCTGTCTTCATGTCAGCAGAGAATTAGTCTGCATGTCATAGCAGAGAATGAGGCTTCACGTCAGCCACCACTGCAACAGTCCATTGGCATATATTTAGGCCCAGCACCCAGGCAGAGGAGAGAGGTCCCGTAACAGACAATCTGGCTTCATGTCAGCAGAGAATCAGTCTGCATGTCATAGCAGAGAATCAGGCTTCACGTCACCCACCACTGCAACAGTCCATTGTCATAAATTTAGGCCCAGCACTAGTGTTGAGCGGCATGTCCCATATTCGAATTCGCGAAATTTTGTGAATATTCGAAAGAATATTCGTAAAATATTCGCGATTATTCAAATTCGTTATTATTTCGCATATGCGATAATTCGAATTTTCGCATCGCATAATACATATGCTATGCAAAATTCACATGTGCGCTAATGAAATCGCCTTACGAAGATTCGCAACTCAATTCAATCACTAATGTATGAATGCAATGCCCTTTGCCTCTGTTCTGGGACAAGTGTAGATATTCGCATGTGCGCTAATAAAATCGCCTTACGAAGATTCGCACCTCAATCACTTTCTAGGGAATGTGAGACTTTTGGGAATCAATCGAGATACAGTGGGGGGTGATGACAGTAGTTGACAGAGTACAGATCAATGTAATCTGTAAGGTGGAAAGTAAAATAAAAAATACGAATTTTCGTTAATCAAATTTTACGAAGTTCTACGTATTCGCGAATATGGTGCTATACTATATGAATGCACAGGCCTTTGCCTCTCTGTTCTGGGGACAAGTGTAGATATTTGCATTTGCGTTAATAAAATCGCCTTACGAAGATTCGCAGCTCAATTCAATCACTAATGTATGAATGCAAAGCCCTTTGCCTCTGTTCTGGGACAAGTGTAGATATTCGCATGTGCGCTAATAAAATCGCCTTACGAAGATTCGCAACTCAATCACTTTCTAGGGAATGTGAGACTTTTGGGAATCAATCGAGATACAGTGGGGGGTGATGACAGTAGTTGACAGAGTACAGATCAATGTAATCTGTAAGGTGGAAAGTAAAATAAAAAATACGAATATTCGTAAATCGAATTTTACGAAGTTCTACGTATTCGCGAATATGGTGCTATACTATATGAATGCACAGGCCTTTGCCTCTCTGTTCTGGGGACAAGTGTAGATATTTGCATTTGCGTTAATAAAATCGCCTTACGAAGATTCGCAGCTCAATTCAATCACTAATGTATGAATGCAAAGCCCTTTGCCTCTGTTCTGGGACAAGTGTAGATATTCGCATGTGCGCTAATAAAATCGCCTTACGAAGATTCGCAACTCAATTCACTAATGTATGAATGCAAAGCCCTTTGCCTCTGTTCTGGGACGTGCCGATATTCGCATGTGCGCTAATAAAATCGCCTTACGAAGATTCGCAACTCAATTCACTAATGTATGAATGCAAAGCCCTTTGCCTCTGTTCTGGGACAAGTGTAGATATTCGCATGTGCGCTAATAAAATCGCCTTACGAAGATTCGCAACTCAATCACTTTCTAGGGAATGTGAGACTTTTGGGAATCAATCGAGATACAGTGGGGGGTGATGACAGTAGTTGACAGAGTACAGATCAATGTAATCTGTAAGGTGGAAAGTAAAATAAAAAATACGAATATTCGTAAATCGAATTTTACGAAGTTCTACGTATTCGCGAATATGGTGCTATACTATATGAATGCACAGGCCTTTGCCTCTCTGTTCTGGGGACAAGTGTAGATATTTGCATTTGCGTTAATAAAATCGCCTTACGAAGATTCGCAGCTCAATTCAATCACTAATGTATGAATGCAAAGCCCTTTGCCTCTGTTCTGGGACGTGCCGATATTCGCATGTGCGCTAATAAAATCGCCTTACGAAGATTCGCAACTCAATTCACTAATGTATGAATGCAAAGCCCTTTGCCTCTGTTCTGGGACGTGCCGATATTCGCATGTGCGCTAATAAAATCGCCTTACGAAGATTCGCAACTCAATTCACTAATGTATGAATGCAAAGCCCTTTGCCTCTGTTCTGGGACGTGCCGATATTCGCATGTGCGCTAATAAAATCGCCTTACGAAGATTCGCGCCTCAATCACTTTCTAGGCAATGTGAGTAAGATCTGAGCTGTTGGACCTTTGGGAAACAATCAATTATATGTGTACTGTAATTTTGTGGGGGGGGGAAAAAACAAAAAACGAATATTCGTTTTTACGAATATATAGCACTATATTCGAAATATTCGCGAAATCGCGAAGTTGCGATATTCGCGAAAAAAATTTGCTTTTCGAATATTCGCGCTCAACACTACCCAGCACCCAGGCAGAGGAGAGAGGTCCCGTAACAGACAATCTGGCTTCATGTCAGCAGAGAATCAGTCTGCATGTCATAGCAGAGAATGAGGCTTCACGTCAGCCACCACTGCAACAGTCCATTGGCATATATTTAGGCCCAGCACCCAGGCAGAGGAGAGAGGTCCCGTAACAGACAATCTGGCTTCATGTCAGCAGAGAATCAGTCTTCATATCATAGCAGAGAATCAGGCTTCACGTCACCCACCACTGTAAGAGTCCATTTTCATAAATTTAGGCCCAGCACACAGGCAGAGGAGAGAGGTCCCGTAACAGAGGATCTGGCTTCATGTCAGCAGAGAATCAGTCTGCATGTCATAGCAGAGAATCAGGCTTCACATCACCCAACATTGGAACAGTCCATTGGCATATATTTAGGCCCCGGCACCCAGACAGAGGAGAGGTTCATTCAACTTTGGGTAGCCTCGCAATATAATGGTAAAATGAAAATAAAAATAGGATTGAATGAGGAAGTGCCCTGGAGTCCAATAATATATGGTTAAGGGGAGGTAGTTAATGTCTAATCTGGACAAGGGACGGACAGATCCTGTGGGATCCATGCCTGGTTCATTTTTATGAACGTCAGCTTGTCCACATTGGCTGTAGACAGGCGGCTGCGTTTGAGGCCTAGTATTTAGGCGCTGGGTGACCGGTATGGATTTAGTGACAGAATTAGACTTGGAAATGCACAGAAGCGTGTGTGTGTGAAGTTATTCTGAATGACCCAATGTGCACCTTGAATATTATATACCCTTTTAGGGATAGATTTCAAATAGCTCTGATATAGCAGAAACCACTAAATTATGAAATTGCTAAATTGGGAATTGTACTTCAACCCAGAACAAAAAATGTGCTTTGACGGACACTAAATATCTTGCCCAGCAACAACAGTACAGCGGTGGGTAACGAGAGATTTAGAGGGAATTAAATTTGAGGCCTAGTATTTAGGCGCTGGGTCACCGGTATGGATTTAGTGACAGAATTAGACTTGGAAATACACAGTAGCGGGTGTGTGTGAAGTTATTCTGAATGACCCTATGTGCACCTTCAATATTATATACCCTTTTAGGGATAGATTTCAAATAGCTCTGATATAGCAGAAACCACTAAATTATGAAATTGCTAAATTGGGAATTGTACTTCAACCCAGAACAAAAAATGTGCTTTGACGGACACTAAATATCTTGCCCAGCAACAACAGTACAGCGGTGGGTAACGAGAGATTTAGAGGGAATTAAATTTGAGGCCTAGTATTTAGGCGCTGGGTCACCGGTATGGATTTAGTGACAGAATTAGACTTGGAAATGCACAGAAGCGTGTGTGTGAAGTTATTCTGAATGACCCAATGTGCACCTTCAATATTATATACCCTTTTTGGGATAGATTTCAAATAGCTCTGATATAGCAGGAACCACTAAATTATGAAATTGCTAAATTGGGAATTGTACTTCAACCCAGAACAAAAAATGTGCTTTGACGGGCACTAAATAACTTTCCCAGCTACAACAGGACAACGGTAACGAGAGATTTAGAGGGATTTAAATTTGAGGCCTAGTATTTAGGCGCTGGGTGACAGGTATGGGTTTAGTGACAGAATTAGACTTGGAAATACACAGTAGCGGGTGTGTGTGAAGTTATTCTGAATGACCCTATGTGCACCTTCAATATTATATACCCTTTTAGGGATAGATTTCAAATAGCTCTGATATAGCAGAAACCACTAAATTATGAAATTGCTAAATTGGGAATTGTACTTCAACCCAGAACAAAAAATGTGCTTTGACGGACACTAAATATCTTGCCCAGCAACAACAGTACACCGGTGGGTAACGAGAGATTTAGAGGGAATTAAATTTGAGGCCTAGTATTTAGGCGCTGGGTCACCGGTATGGATTTAGTGACAGAATTAGACTTGGAAATACACAGTAGCGGGTGTGTGTGAAGTTATTCTGAATGACCCTATGTGCACCTTCAATATTATATACCCTTTTAGGGATAGATTTCAAATAGCTCTGATATAGCAGAAACCACTAAATTATGAAATTGCTAAATTGGGAATTGTACTTCAACCCAGAACAAAAAATGTGCTTTGACGGACACTAAATATCTTGCCCAGCAACAACAGTACAGCGGTGGGTAACGAGAGATTTAGAGGGAATTAAATTTGAGGCCTAGTATTTAGGCGCTGGGTCACCGGTATGGATTTAGTGACAGAATTAGACTTGGAAATGCACAGAAGCGTGTGTGTGAAGTTATTCTGAATGACCCTATGTGCACCTTCAATATTATATACCCTTTTTGGGATAGATTTCAAATAGCTCTGATATAGCAGGAACCACTAAATTATGAAATTGCTAAATTGGGAATTGTACTTCAACCCAGAACAAAAAATGTGCTTTGACGGGCACTAAATAACTTTCCCAGCTACAACAGGACAACGGTAACGAGAGATTTAGAGGGATTTAAATTTGAGGCCTAGTATTTAGGCGCTGGGTGACAGGTATGGGTTTAGTGACAGAATTAGACTTGGAAATACACAGTAGCGGGTGTGTGTGAAGTTATTCTGAATGACCCTATGTGCACCTTCAATATTATATACCCTTTTTGGGATAGATTTCAAATAGCTCTGATATAGCAGAAACCACTAAATTATGAAATTGCTAAATTGGGAATTGTACTTCAACCCAGAACAAAAAATGTGCTTTGACGGACACTAAATATCTTGCCCAGCAACAACAGTACAGCGGTGGGTAACGAGAGATTTAGAGGGAATTAAATTTGAGGCCTAGTATTTAGGCGCTGGGTCACCGGTATGGATTTAGTGACAGAATTAGACTTGGAAATACACAGTAGCGGGTGTGTGTGAAGTTACTCTGAATGACCCTATGTGCACCTTCAATATTATATACCCTTTTTGGGATAGATTTCAAAGAGCTCTGATATAGCAGGAACCACTAAATTATGAAATTGCTAAATTGGGAATTGTATTTCAACCCAGAACAAGAAATGTGCTTGAACGGACACTAAATAACTCGCCCAGCTACAGCACTAGGGACAGATTTAGCTGGATATAAATTTGAGGCCTAGTATTTAGGCGCTGGGTGACCGGTATGGATTTAGTGACAGAATTAGACTGGGATATGGCCAAAAAATGAACAGACTATTGCTGGTTAAATGCACTTGGTGTGACAGCTTCACCCTGATGTAGGCTTTAGCCAAAAAACAACCACACCATTGAGGGTTAAATGCACTTGGTGACAGGCGCAGCTTGCCCCTGATTTTGTATATGGCCAAAAAATGAACAGACTATTGCTGGTTAAATGCACTTGGTGTGACAGCTTCACCCTGATGTAGGCTTTAGCCAAAAAACAACCACACCATTGAGGGTTAAATGCACTTGGTGACAGGCGCAGCTTGCCCCTGATTTTGTATATGGCCAAAAAATGAACAGACTATTGCTGGTTAAATGCACTTGGTGTGACAGCTTCACCCTGATGTAGGCTTTAGCCAAAAAACAACCACACCATTGAGGGTTAAATGCACTTGGTGACAGGCGCAGCTTGCCCCTGATTTTGTATATGGCCAAAAAATGAACAGACTATTGCTGGTTAAATGCACTTGGTGTGACAGCTTCACCCTGATGTAGGCTTTAGCCAAAAAACAACCACACCATTGAGGGTTAAATGCACTTGGTCGCAGCTTGTGCTGGCGCACCACAAGACACAAAATGGCCGCCGATCACCCCAGAAAAATGAGACTGACAAACGGTCTGTGCAGCCTAAAAACAGTGAGCAATTGAGGATCAGCAGCTCAATGATCCACAGCTGCAGATCGATCAGTTAATCAAGTCCTTTGGAGGAGTTAATCTGCCTAATCTCGCCCTACTGTCGCAGCCGCAACCTCTCCCTACGCTAATCAGAGCAGAGTGACGGGCGGCGCTATGTGACTCCAGCTTAAATAGAGGCTGGGTCACATGGTGCTCTGGCCAATCACAGCCATGCCAATAGTAGGCATGGCTGTGATGGCCTCTTGGGGCAAGTAGTATGACGCTTGTTGATTGGCTGCTTTGCAGCCTTTCAAAAAGCGCCAAGAAAGCGTCACAAAAGCGCGAAGAAAGCGACGAACACCGAACCCGAACCCGGACTTTTACGAAAATGTCCGGGTTCGGGTCCGTGTCACGGACACCCCAAAATTCGGTACGAACCCGAACTATACAGTTCGAGTTCGCTCATCCCTATTTATTATATATTATAAACTAATATTTGAGTCACTTTTAGAGTTGAGCGAACACCTGGATGTTCGGGTTCGAGAAGTTCGGCCGAACATCCCGGAAATGTTCGGGTTCGGGATCCGAACCCGATCCGAACTTCGTCCCGAACCCGAACCCCATTGAAGTCAATGGGGACCCGAACTTTTCGGCACTAAAAAGGCTGTAAAACAGCCCAGGAAAGAGCTAGAGGGCTGCAAAAGGCAGCAACATGTAGGTAAATCCCCTGCAAACAAATGTGGATAGGGAAATGAATTAAATTAAAAATTAAATAAATAAAAATTAACCAAAATCAATTGGAGAGAGGTTCCATAGCAGAGAATCTGGCTTCCCGTCACCCACCACTGGAACAGTCCATTCTCAGATATTTAGGCCCTGGCACCCAGGCAGAGGAGAGAGGTCCCGTAACAGAGAATCTGTCTTCATGTCAGCAGAGAATTAGTCTGCATGTCATAGCAGAGAATGAGGCTTCACGTCAGCCACCACTGCAACAGTCCATTGGCATATATTTAGGCCCAGCACCCAGGCAGAGGAGGGAGGTCCCGTAACAGAGAATCTGTCTTCATGTCAGCAGAGAATTAGTCTGCATGTCATAGCAGAGAATGAGGCTTCACGTCAGCCACCACTGCAACAGTCCATTGGCATATATTTAGGCCCAGCACACACACAGGCAGAGGAGAGAGGTCCCGTAACAGAGAATCTGGCTTCATGTCAGCAGAGAATCAGTCTGCATGTCATAGCAGAGAATGAGGCTTCACGTCAGCCACCACTGCAACAGTCCATTGGCATATATTTAGGCCCAGCACACACACAGGCAGAGGAGAGAGGTCCCGTAACAGAGGAATCTGGCTTCATGTCAGCAGAGAATCAGTCTGCATGTCATAGCAGAGAATCAGGCTTCACGTCAGCCACCACTGCAACAGTCCATTGTCATAATTTAGGCCCAGCACCCAGGCAGAGGAGAGAGGTCCCGTAACAGACGATCTGGCTTCATGTCAGCAGAGAATCAGTCTGCATGTCATAGCAGAGAATGAGGCTTCACGTCAGCCACCACTGCAACAGTCCATTGGCATATATTTAGGCCCAGCACCCAGGCAGAGGAGGGAGGTCCCGTAACAGAGAATCTGTCTTCATGTCAGCAGAGAATTAGTCTGCATGTCATAGCAGAGAATCAGGCTTCACGTCAGCCACCACTGCAACAGTCCATTGGCATATATTTAGGCCCAGCACACACACAGGCAGAGGAGAGAGGTCCCGTAACAGAGAATCTGTCTTCATGTCAGCAGAGAATTAGTCTGCATGTCATAGCAGAGAATCAGGCTTCATGTCACCCACCACTGCAACAGTCCATTGGCATATATTTAGGCCCAGCACCCAGGCAGAGGAGGGAGGTCCCGTAACAGAGAATCTGTCTTCATGTCAGCAGAGAATTAGTCTGCATGTCATAGCAGAGAATGAGGCTTCACGTCAGCCACCACTGCAACAGTCCATTGGCATATATTTAGGCCCAGCACACACACAGGCAGAGGAGAGAGGTCCCGTAACAGAGAATCTGTCTTCATGTCAGCAGAGAATTAGTCTGCATGTCATAGCAGAGAATGAGGCTTCACGTCAGCCACCACTGCAACAGTCCATTGGCATATATTTAGGCCCAGCACACACACAGGCAGAGGAGAGAGGTCCCGTAACAGACAATCTGGCTTCATGTCAGCAGAGAATTAGTCTGCATGTCATAGCAGAGAATGAGGCTTCACGTCACCCACCACTGCAACAGTCCATTGGCATATATTTAGGCCCAGCACCCAGGCAGAGGAGGGAGGTCCCGTAACAGAGAATCTGTCTTCATGTCAGCAGAGAATTAGTCTGCATGTCATAGCAGAGAATGAGGCTTCACGTCACCCACCACTGCAACAGTCCATTGGCATATATTTAGGCCTAGCACACAGGCAGAGCAGAGAGGTCCCGTAACAGACAATCTGGCTTCATGACAGCAGAGAATCAGTCTGCATGTCATAGCAGAGAATGAGGCTTCACGTCACCCACCACTGCAACAGTCCATTGGCATATATTTAGGCCTAGCACACAGGCAGAGCAGAGAGGTCCCGTAACAGACGATCTGGCTTCATGTCAGCAGAGAATCAGTCTGCATGTCATAGCAGAGAATGAGGCTTCACGTCAGCCACCACTGCAACAGTCCATTGGCATATATTTAGGCCCAGCACCCAGGCAGAGGAGGGAGGTCCCGTAACAGAGAATCTGTCTTCATGTCAGCAGAGAATTAGTCTGCATGTCATAGCAGAGAATGAGGCTTCACGTCAGCCACCACTGCAACAGTCCATTGGCATATATTTAGGCCCAGCACACACACAGGCAGAGGAGAGAGGTCCCGTAACAGAGAATCTGTCTTCATGTCAGCAGAGAATTAGTCTGCATGTCATAGCAGAGAATCAGGCTTCACGTCACCCACCACTGCAACAGTCCATTGGCATATATTTAGGCCCAGCACCCAGGCAGAGGAGGGAGGTCCCGTAACAGAGAATCTGTCTTCATGTCAGCAGAGAATTAGTCTGCATGTCATAGCAGAGAATGAGGCTTCACGTCAGCCACCACTGCAACAGTCCATTGGCATATATTTAGGCCCAGCACACACACAGGCAGAGGAGAGAGGTCCCGTAACAGAGAATCTGTCTTCATGTCAGCAGAGAATTAGTCTGCATGTCATAGCAGAGAATGAGGCTTCACGTCAGCCACCACTGCAACAGTCCATTGGCATATATTTAGGCCCAGCACACACAGGCAGAGGAGAGAGGTCCCGTAACAGACAATCTGGCTTCATGTCAGCAGAGAATTAGTCTGCATGTCATAGCAGAGAATGAGGCTTCACGTCACCCACCACTGCAACAGTCCATTGGCATATATTTAGGCCCAGCACCCAGGCAGAGGAGGGAGGTCCCGTAACAGAGAATCTGTCTTCATGTCAGCAGAGAATTAGTCTGCATGTCATAGCAGAGAATGAGGCTTCACGTCACCCACCACTGCAACAGTCCATTGGCATATATTTAGGCCTAGCACACAGGCAGAGCAGAGAGGTCCCGTAACAGACAATCTGGCTTCATGACAGCAGAGAATCAGTCTGCATGTCATAGCAGAGAATGAGGCTTCACGTCACCCACCACTGCAACAGTCCATTGGCATATATTTAGGCCTAGCACACAGGCAGAGCAGAGAGGTCCCGTAACAGACGATCTGGCTTCATGTCAGCAGAGAATCAGTCTGCATGTCATAGCAGAGAATGAGGCTTCACGTCAGCCACCACTGCAACAGTCCATTGGCATATATTTAGGCCCAGCACCCAGGCAGAGGAGGGAGGTCCCGTAACAGAGAATCTGTCTTCATGTCAGCAGAGAATTAGTCTGCATGTCATAGCAGAGAATGAGGCTTCACGTCAGCCACCACTGCAACAGTCCATTGGCATATATTTAGGCCCAGCACACACACAGGCAGAGGAGAGAGGTCCCGTAACAGAGAATCTGTCTTCATGTCAGCAGAGAATTAGTCTGCATGTCATAGCAGAGAATCAGGCTTCACGTCACCCACCACTGCAACAGTCCATTGGCATATATTTAGGCCCAGCACCCAGGCAGAGGAGGGAGGTCCCGTAACAGAGAATCTGTCTTCATGTCAGCAGAGAATTAGTCTGCATGTCATAGCAGAGAATGAGGCTTCACGTCAGCCACCACTGCAACAGTCCATTGGCATATATTTAGGCCCAGCACACACACAGGCAGAGGAGAGAGGTCCCGTAACAGAGAATCTGTCTTCATGTCAGCAGAGAATTAGTCTGCATGTCATAGCAGAGAATGAGGCTTCACGTCAGCCACCACTGCAACAGTCCATTGGCATATATTTAGGCCCAGCACACACACAGGCAGAGGAGAGAGGTCCCGTAACAGACAATCTGGCTTCATGTCAGCAGAGAATTAGTCTGCATGTCATAGCAGAGAATGAGGCTTCACGTCACCCACCACTGCAACAGTCCATTGGCATATATTTAGGCCCAGCACCCAGGCAGAGGAGGGAGGTCCCGTAACAGAGAATCTGTCTTCATGTCAGCAGAGAATTAGTCTGCATGTCATAGCAGAGAATGAGGCTTCACGTCAGCCACCACTGCAACAGTCCATTGGCATATATTTAGGCCCAGCACACACACAGGCAGAGGAGAGAGGTCCCGTAACAGAGGATCTGGCTTCATGTCAGCAGAGAATCAGTCTGCATGTCATAGCAGAGAATCAGGCTTCACGTCAGCCACCACTGCAACAGTCCATTGGCATATATTTAGGCCTAGCACACAGGCAGAGGAGAGAGGTCCCGTAACAGACAATCTGGCTTCATGTCAGCAGAGAATCAGTCTGCATGTCATAGCAGAGAATGAGGCTTCACGTCACCCACCACTGCAACAGTCCATTGTCATAAATTTAGGCCCAGCACCCAGGCAGAGGAGAGAGGTCCCGTAACAGACAATCTGGCTTCATGTCAGCAGAGAATTAGTCTGCATGTCATAGCAGAGAATCAGGCTTCATGTCAGCCACCACTGCAACAGTCCATTGGCATATATTTAGGCCTAGCACACAGGCAGAGGAGAGGTTCATTCAACTTTGGGTAGCATCGCAATATAATGGTAAAATGAAAATAAAAATAGGATTGAATGAGGAAGTGCCCTGGAGTCCAATAATATATGGTTATGGGGAGGTAGTTAATGTCTAATCTGGACAAGGGACGGACAGGTCCTGTGGGATCCATGCCTGGTTCATTTTTATGAACGTCAGCTTGTCCACATTGGCTGTAGACAGGCGGCTGCGTTTGTCTGTAATGACGCCCCCTGCCGTGCTGAATACACGTTCAGACAAAACGCTGGCTGCCGGGCAGGCCAGCACCTCCAAGGCATAAAAGGCTAGCTCTGGCCACGTGGACAATTTAGAGACCCAGAAGTTGAATGGGGCCGAACCATCAGTCAGTACGTGGAGGGGTGTGCACACGTACTGTTCCACCATGTTAGTGAAATGTTGCCTCCTGCTAACACGTTGCGTATCAGGTGGTGGTGCAGTTAGCTGTGGCGTGTTGACAAAAGTTTTCCACATCTCTGCCATGCTAACCCTGCCCTCAGAGGAGCTGGCCGTGACACAGCTGCCTTGGCGACCTCTTGCTCCTCCTCTGCCTTGGCCTTGGGCTTCCACTTGTTCCCCTGTGACATTTGGGAATGCTCTCAGTAGCGCGTCTACCAACGTGCGCTTGTACTCGCGCATCTTCCTATCACGCTCCAGTGCAGGAAGTAAGGTGGGCACATTGTCTTTGTAGCGTGGATCCAGCAGGGTGGCAACCCAGTAGTCCGCACAGGTTAAAATGTGGGCAACTCTGCTGTCGTTGCGCAGGCACTGCAGCATGTAGTCGCTCATGTGTGCCAGGCTGCCCAGGGATAAGGACAAGCTGTCCTCTGTGGGAGGCGTATCGTCATCGTCCTGCCTTTCCCCCCAGCCACGCACCAGTGATGGACCCGAGCTGCGTTGGGTGCCACCCCGCTGTGACCATGCTTCATCCTCATCCTCCTCCACCTCCTCCTCATCCTCGTCCTCCTCGTCCTCCAGTAGTGGGCCCTGGCTGGCCACATTTGTACCTGGCCTCTGCTGTTGCCAAAAACCTCCCTCTGAGTCACTTCGAAGAGACTGGCCTGAAAGTGCTAAAAATGACCCCTCTTCCTCCTCCTCCTCCTCCTCCTCCTGGGCCACCTCCTCTTCCATCATCGCCCTAAGTGTTTTCTCAAGGAGACATAGAAGTGGTATTGTAACGCTGATAACGGTGTCATCGCCACTGGCCATGTTGGTGGAGTACTCGAAACAGCGCAACAGGGCACACAGGTCTCGCATGGAGGCCCAGTCATTGGTGGTGAAGTGGTGCTGTTCTGTAGTGCGACTGACCCGTGCGTGCTGCAGCTGAAACTCCACTATGGCCTGCTGCTGCTCGCACAGTCTGTCCAGCATGTGCAAGGTGGAGTTCCACCTGGTGGGCACGTCGCATATGAGGCGGTGAGCGGGAAGGCCGAAGTTACGCTGTAGCGCAGACAGGCGAGCAGCAGCAGGATGTGAACGCCGGAAGCGCGAACAGACGGCCCGCACTTTATGCAGCAGCTCTGACATGTCGGGGTAGTTGTGAATGAACTTCTGCACCACCAAATTCAGCACATGCGCCAAGCAAGGGATGTGCGTCAAATTGGCTAGTCCCAGAGCTGCAACGAGATTTCGCCCATTATCACACACCACCAGGCCGGGCTTGAGGCTCACCGGCAGCAACCACTCGTCGGTCTGTTGTTCAATACCCCGCCACAACTCCTGTGCGGTGTGGGGCCTGTCCCCCAAACATATGAGTTTCAGAATGGCCTGCTGACGTTTACCCCGGGCTGTGCTGAAGTTGGTGGTGAAGGTGTGTGGCTGACTGGATGAGCAGGTGGAAGAAGAGGAGGAGGAAGCCGAGAAGGAGGAGGTGGCAACAGGAGGCAAAGAATGTTGCCCTGCGATCCTTGGCGGCGGAAGGACGTGCGCCAAACAGCTCTCCGCCTGGGGCCCAGCTGCCACTACATTTACCCAGTGTGCAGTTAGGGAGATATAGCGTCCCTGGCCGTGCTTACTGGTCCACGTATCTGTGGTTAGGTGGACCTTGCCACAGATGGCGTTGCGCAGTGCACACTTGATTTTATCGGATACTTAGTTGTGCAGGGAAGGCACGGCTCTCTTGGAGAAGTAGTGCCGGCTGGGAACAACATACTGTGGGACAGCAAGCGACATGAGCTGTTTGAAGCTGTCTGTGTCCACCAGCCTAAATGACAGCATTTCATAGGCCAGTAGTTTAGAAATGCTGGCATTCAGGGCCAGGGATCGAGGGTGGCTAGGTGGGAATTTACGCTTTCTATCAAATGTTTGTGAGATGGAGAGCTGAACGCTGGCGTGTGACATGGTTGAGACGCTTGGTGACGGAGGTGGTGGTGGTGGTGTTGGTGGTACATCCCCTGTTTGCTGGGCGGCAGGTGCCAACGTTCCTCCAGAGGCGGAGGAAGAGGCCGAGGCGGCAGCAGCAGAATAGGCCGAGGCGGCAGCAGCAGAAGAGGTAGCAGGGGGAGCCTGAGTGACTTCCTTGGTTTTAAGGTGTTTACTCCACTGCAGTTCATGCTTTGCATGCAGGTGCCTGGTCATGCAGGTTGTGCTCAGGTTCAGAACGTTAATGCCTCGCTTCAGGCTCTGATGGCACAGCGTGCAAACCACTCGGGTCTTGTCGTCAGCACATTGTTTGAAGAAGTGCCATGCCAGGGAACTCCTTGAAGCTGCCTTTGGGGTGCTCGGTCCCAGATGGCGGCGGTCAGTAGCAGGCGGAGTCTCTTGGCGGCGGGTGTTCTGCTTTTGCCCACTGCTCCCTCTTTTGCTACGCTGTTGGCTCGGTCTCACCACTGCCTCTTCCTCCGAACTGTGAAAGTCAGTGGCACGACCTTCATTCCATGTGGGGTCTAGGACCTCATCGTCCCCTGCATCGTCTTCCACCCAGTCTTGATCCCTGACCTCCTGTTCAGTCTGCACACTGCAGAAAGACGCAGCAGTTGGCACCTGTGTTTCGTCATCATCAGAGACATGCTGAGGTGGTATTCCCATGTCCTCATCATCAGGAAACATAAGTGGTTGTGCGTCAGTGCATTCTATGTCTTTCACCGCTGGGGAAGGGCTAGGTGGATGCCCTTGGGAAACCCTGCCAGCGGAGTCTTCAAACAGCATAAGAGACTGCTGCATAACTTGAGGCTGAGACAGTTTCCCTGGTATGCATGGGGGTGATGTGACAGACTGATGGGGTTGGTTTTCAGGCGCCATCTGTGCGCTTTCTGCAGAAGACTGGGTGGGAGATAATGTGAACGTGCTGGATCCACTGTCGGCCACCCAATTGACTAATGCCTGTACCTGCTCAGGCCTTACCATCCTTAGAACGGCATTGGGCCCCACCATATATCGCTGTAAATTCTGGCGGCTACTGGGACCTGAGGTAGTTGGTACACTAGGACGTGTGGATGTGGCAGAACGGCCACGTCCTCTCCCAGCACCAGAGGGTCCACTAACACCACCACGACCATGTCCACGTCCGCGTCCCTTACTAGATGTTTTTCTCATTGTTATGGTTCACCACAACAACAAATATATTATTTGGCCCAATGTATTGTATTCAAATTCAGCGGGATATAAATTTGAGGCCTAGTATTTAGGCGCTGGGTGACCGGTATGGATTTAGTGACAGAATTAGACTTGGAAATGCACAGAAGCGTGTGTGTGAAGTTATTCTGAATGACCCTATGTGCACCTTCAATATGATCTACCCTTTTAGGGATAGATTTCAAATAGCTCTGATATAGCAGAAACGACTAAATTATGAAATTGCTAAATTGGGAATTGTATTTCAACCCAGAACAAAAAATGTGCTTTGACGGACACTAAATAACTTTCCCAGCCACAACAGGACAGCGGTAACGAGAGATTTAGCGGGATATAAATTTGAGGCCTAGTATTTAGGCGCTGGGTAACAGGTATGGGTTTAGTGACAGAATTAGATTTGGAAATGCACAGTAGCGGGTGTGTGAAGTTATTCTGAATGACCCTATGTGCACCTTGAATATTATATACCCTTTTAGGGATAGATTTCAAATAGCTCTGATATAGCAGAAACCACTAAATTATGAAATTGCTAAATTGGGAATTGTATTTCAACCCAGAACAAGAAATGTGCTTGAACGGACACTAAATAACTCGCCCAGCTACAGCACTAGGGACAGATTTAGCTGGATATAAATTTGAGGCCTAGTATTTAGGCGCTGGGTGACCGGTATGGATTTAGTGACAGAATTAGACTTGGAAATGCACAGAAGCGTGTGTGTGAAGTTATTCTGAATGACCCTATGTGCACCTTGAATATTATATACCCTTTTAGGGATAGATTTCAAATAGCTCTGATATAGCAGAAACCACTAAATTATGAAATTGCTAAATTGGGAATTGTATTTCAACCCAGAACAAGAAATGTGCTTGAACGGACACTAAATAACTCGCCCAGCTACAGCACTAAGGACAGATTTAGCGGGATATAAATTTGAGGCCTAGTATTTAGGCGCTGGGTGACAGGTATGGGTTTAGTGCCAGAATTAGACTTGGAAATACACAGTAGCGGGTGTGTGTGAAGTTATTCTGAATGACCCAATGTGCACCTTGAATATTATATACCCTTTTAGGGATAGATTTCAAATAGCTCTGATATAGCAGAAACCACTAAATTATGAAATTGCTAAATTGGGAATTGTATTTCAACCCAGAACAAGAAATGTGCTTGAACGGACACTAAATAACTCGCCCAGCTACAGCACTAGGGACAGATTTAGATGGATATAAATTTGAGGCCTAGTATTTAGGCGCTGGGTGACCGGTATGGATTTAGTGACAGAATTAGACTTGGAAATGCACAGAAGCGTGTGTGTGAAGTTATTCTGAATGACCCTATGTGCACCTTGAATATTATATACCCTTTTAGGGATAGATTTCAAATAGCTCTGATATAGCAGAAACCACTAAATTATGAAATTGCTAAATTGGGAATTGTATTTCAACCCAGAACAAGAAATGTGCTTGAACGGACACTAAATAACTCGCCCAGCTACAGCACTAAGGACAGATTTAGCGGGATATAAATTTGAGGCCTAGTATTTAGGCGCTGGGTGACAGGTATGGGTTTAGTGCCAGAATTAGACTTGGAAATACACAGTAGCGGGTGTGTGTGAAGTTATTCTGAATGACCCAATGTGCACCTTGAATATTATATACCCTTTTAGGGATAGATTTCAAATAGCTCTGATATAGCAGAAACCACTAAATTATGAAATTGCTAAATTGGGAATTGTATTTCAACCCAGAACAAGAAATGTGCTTGAACGGACACTAAATAACTCGCCCAGCTACAGCACTAAGGACAGATTTAGCGGGATATAAATTTGAGACCTAGTATTTAGGCGCTGGGTGACAGGTATGGGTTTAGTGCCAGAATTAGACTTGGAAATACACAGTAGCGGGTGTGTGTGAAGTTATTCTGAATGACCCAATGTGCACCTTGAATATTATATACCCTTTTAGGGATAGATTTCAAATAGCTCTGATATAGCAGAAACCACTAAATTATGAAATTGCTAAATTGGGAATTGTATTTCAACCCAGAACAAGAAATGTGCTTGAACGGACACTAAATAACTCGCCCAGCTACAGCACTAAGGACAGATTTAGCGGGATATAAATTTGAGGCCTAGTATTTAGGCGCTGGGTGACAGGTATGGGTTTAGTGCCAGAATTAGACTTGGAAATACACAGTAGCGGGTGTGTGTGAAGTTATTCTGAATGACCCAATGTGCACCTTGAATATTATATACCCTTTTAGGGATAGATTTCAAATAGCTCTGATATAGCAGAAACCACTAAATTATGAAATTGCTAAATTGGGAATTGTATTTCAACCCAGAACAAGAAATGTGCTTGAACGGACACTAAATAACTCGCCCAGCTACAGCACTAAGGACAGATTTAGCGGGATATAAATTTGAGGCCTAGTATTTAGGCGCTGGGTGACAGGTATGGGTTTAGTGCCAGAATTAGACTTGGAAATACACAGTAGCGGGTGTGTGTGAAGTTATTCTGAATGACCCAATGTGCACCTTGAATATTATATACCCTTTTAGGGATAGATTTCAAATAGCTCTGATATAGCAGAAACCACTAAATTATGAAATTGCTAAATTGGGAATTGTATTTCAACCCAGAACAAGAAATGTGCTTGAACGGACACTAAATAACTCGCCCAGCTACAGCACTAAGGACAGATTTAGCGGGATATAAATTTGAGGCCTAGTATTTAGGCGCTGGGTGACAGGTATGGGTTTAGTGCCAGAATTAGACTTGGAAATACACAGTAGCGGGTGTGTGTGAAGTTATTCTGAATGACCCAATGTGCACCTTGAATATTATATACCCTTTTAGGGATAGATTTCAAATAGCTCTGATATAGCAGAAACCACTAAATTATGAAATTGCTAAATTGGGAATTGTATTTCAACCCAGAACAAGAAATGTGCTTGAACGGACACTAAATAACTCGCCCAGCTACAGCACTAGGGACAGATTTAGCTGGATATAAATTTGAGGCCTAGTATTTAGGCGCTGGGTGACCGGTATGGATTTAGTGACAGAATTAGACTGGGATATGGCCAAAAAATAAACAGACTATTGCTGGTTAAATGCACTTGGTGTGACAGCTTCACCCTGATGTAGGCTTTAGCCAAAAAACAACCACACCATTGAGGGTTAAATGCACTTGGTGACAGGCGCAGCTTGCCCCTGATTTTGTATATGGCCAAAAAATGAACAGACTATTGCTGGTTAAATGCACTTGGTGTGACAGCTTCACCCTGATGTAGGCTTTAGCCAAAAAACAACCACACCATTGAGGGTTAAATGCACTTGGTCGCAGCTTGTGCTGGCGCACCACAAGACACAAAATGGCCGCCGATCACCCCAGAAAAATGTGACTGACAAACGGTCTGTGCAGCCTAAAAACAGTGAGCAATTGAGGATCAGCAGCTCAATGATCCACAGCTGCAGATCGATCAGTTAATCAAGTCCTTTGGAGGAGTTAATCTGCCTAATCTCGCCCTACTGTCGCAGCCGCAACCTCTCCCTACGCTAATCAGAGCAGAGTGACGGGCGGCGCTATGTGACTCCAGCTTAAATAGAGGCTGGGTCACATGGTGCTCTGGCCAATCACAGCCATGCCAATAGTAGGCATGGCTGTGATGGCCTCTTGGGGCAAGTAGTATGACGCTTGTTGATTGGCTGCTTTGCAGCCTTTCAAAAAGCGCCAAGAAAGCGTCACAAAAGCGCGAAGAAAGCGACGAACACCGAACCCGAACCCGGACTTTTACGAAAATGTCCGGGTTCGGGTCCGTGTCACGGACACCCCAAAATTCGGTACGAACCCGAACTATACAGTTCGAGTTCGCTCATCCCTAGTCACTTTGCCTACCTTGTGATCTAGATATATGAGTGCCCATTTTACTTCTTTTTAATACTATTGTTCTTGGTGATTGGGTACAACATCTATTTTGGTGCACCTTGCCATCCCAAACCAGAGGTGAGCCGTCCTTTATCCCTTTATTACTATTTTTTCAATATAACCCCAGAATGAATTTTTCCTATTTTCCAATACAAGACATGGCAAATTAAATGATGCCATTAAAAAATACAACTTATTCTGCAAAAAAATAAACCCTCATATGGCTATATGAATTGAACATTTAAAAAGTTATAGCTATTGGAACTTGGGGAGGAAAAAACTAAAGTACAAAAATAAAAATGACGAAGTGGAATTCGATCCGAATTTCCGAAAAACTTTGATTTGCGACAAATGCTAATTTCCTCGAGCTTCGTGGTAATGAATCGCAACTTTTCCTAAAATGGCGGCTACACGTGTGAGGACTTGGGACAAGGAACTCTGGGAAGGCAGGCTGACCCATAATGCCATGCATGCAGCCAATCAGCAGCCAGCCAGCCCTGTGATGTCACAGCCCTATAAATATGGCAGCCATCTTAGAGTCAGACATTTTCCAGCGTTCAGAGTGCAGGGACAGACGTGAGAAGGCACTAGGGACAGATATTCAAAAAACCTCATTGTGAAAACAAAACTGAAAAAATGATTTATAAGTGCAGGGAAAGGATAATTTCACAGCATCTTAGTGCAGGGAGAGATATCAAAAAGCGCTAGGAACAATGCCAGAAAAGCGATTTACAAGTGCAGGGAAAGATTATTTGGGGATCCAAATAGCCATTATACAGCTCTGTCATTCCAGCAATTTGTTCTTGGGGTGCAAGTGCTATGTTGAAAAACCTTTAGTGGCTTATATCTTTTCAAACAAGAAAAATATATACGCAGTTCACTTCTGCAGTTATATGTGTTGAAAGCATATTGTGGCAGTGGAGCTACCAGAGGGCCACATGACTGCCATTAAAAGGGTGTATCTCACCCAGAGGAGCCTGGGTGAGAACAGAAAAGTCCCGGCAAAGCATGGAAAGGGGGTGTTGTTTGCACCAGGAGTGTGTCACCAAGGGTCCCAGCCTTGGTGGCGTAAAGGCATTGATATAGGTGGCCACTAAGCTAGTTGGTGGACACCAAGCTACTTAGCTTAGCTGGCTCTAGCTAGTCTAGGGAAGGCTTTTACTGGGAACAGGCAATGTGTTGGGTGCATGCCTGTTCCCCATGCTTCACTCTGGGATTTAAGAATATGCCCATGTCCAGGGATACTATTTAATCCTGTTGCTGGACTTGGGTGGGGCTCCCAGTCTGGGGAAGGGGACAGAGTTTTTGTGAAACACAGTCCTGCTGGAGGCTCTGGAAGAGTGGTCTCAGCTGGGCTGGCTAGAGGTGCCAAATAAAGCAATGTTTGGACCTGAAACTTGGTGTTGGCGAAGATACTTGTGTGAATAACCCCCGGAGAAGAGCTAACCCCCCACAGTACAGAAAGAAAAAAGTATATGCACTTCACTGGTGCAGTTGCAATGTGCCAGTCAGCAGGGGTAGAACACGTGAGGTGCACAGTGTTCTGGAATGTATATACAATTCATCGGTTACTCATGGTTTAGCAGTTGCCTCCCTGGGCCAGCAGTGAAGAGGAAAACAGCACTGGATTCTCCGGGGCACACTCGGTTGCAGGGGACATCAGCCAGGTGGTGGTTGAGGTGCCCTTGTTGGTGAATGGTTGTTTAGTGCCTGGGCAGGCTGGGCCCCTTGGTTGAATAATGTCGTGACACCAGCACCTTTATGGTGCAAGAGGTTGTGGGTAATAGTGGTGTGGAGTTGAAAGAATGAGGCAGGTTTAAATCCAACGATAAACTTTACTTTAACCAGGTTCTTGGTAACAATTTACATCCAGCAATAAAACAGTCTCTGATACACATGCAAGTAGGATGTGATAAATCCTAGTAACAGACTGTGCTGATGATACTGTGTCAGGCTAGCGTGGTAAGTTATGTACTCACTGAGAAAACAGCTCTTGACCTTGCTTCAGTCTTAGTTGAGGTAGTCCCAATCCTGAGCTTCTACACAAGTGATATGACAGTATCCCTATCTGTCTTCAGAATAACGGTGAGCCTGCCTGAAGCTATTAAGTCCTTCACCAAATTACAAAGGCACCTAGAGCCTACAACAATGGCTTTGTCCTTCCTTTGTCTTGATCCACTAAATATCAGAAATCCACTTGTTGCTCCTGAAGAATAAGGGTAGACTTACCTCCGCCTGTCTTCCTGGCTTGAATCCTAAGGTCTATGATGGTTTCTCTGGGCCGTGAAGCTAAGAGAGCTGGGAGGAGAGGGAACCTCTCCTTCCCCCTGTAGCTCCTCACTCCATCTCCTCTTGAGATCTCCCTAACTAGGCCTGAACTACACTATTTAAACTGTGGTGCTACCCCCATCTAGTGGTGGATGTATGTAGTGTACCTCACAGCCTGGTAAATAAGAATATCACAGGATGATGCAATACAGCATGATATATAGATGATAACAAAAAGCTTTTGCAGTTCTCACATAAGCTAGTGGGATGCTGCACAGTTATTTGTGGCAAAATGGTTTAGTGGCCTATTTCAGTACAGAAAGAAAAATAAATACACACTTCACTGGTGCATTTATTTGTGCTAAAAGCGTTTACTGGCCTATTTCAGTACAAAAAGAAAAATATATTCTCAATTCACTTCTGCAGTTATATGTCTTGAAAGTGTTTACTGGCCTATTTCAGTACAGAAAGAAAAATATATACGCACTTCACTGGTGCATTTATTTCTTCTGAAAGCGTTTACTGGCCTATTTCAGTACAAAAAGAAAAATATATTCTCAGTTCACTTCTGCAGTTACAAAACGGATTCCAAAAAAGTTGGGACACTAAACAAATTGTGAATAAAAACTGAATGCAATGATGTGGAGATGGCAAATGTCAATATTTTATTTGTAATAGAACGTAGATGACAGATCAAACGTTTAATCTGAGTAAATGTATCATTTTAAAGGAAAAATACGTTGATTCAAATTTTCACAGTGTCAACAAATCCCCCAAAAGTTGGGACAAGTAGCAATAAGAGGCTGGAAAAAGTAAATTTGAGCATAACGAAGAGCTGGAAGACCAATTAACACTAATTAGGTCAATTGGCAACATGATTAGGTATAAAAAGAGCTTCTCAGAGTGGCAGTGTCTCTCAGAAGCCAAGATGGGAAGAGGATCACCAATTCCCACAATGTTGCGCAGAAACATAGTGGAGCAATATCAGAAAGGTGTTACCCAGTGAAAAATTGCAAAGACTTTGCATCTATCATCATCAACTGTGTATAACATCATCTGAAGATTCAGAGAATCTGGAACAATCTCTGTGCGTAAGGGTCAAGGCCGTAAAACCATACTGGATGCCCGTGATCTCCGGGCCCTTAAACGACACTGCACCACAAACAGGAATGCTACTGTAAAGGAAATCACAGAATGGGCTCAGGAATACTTCCAGAAACCAGTCAGTGAACACAATCCACCGTGCCATCCGCTGTTGCCATCTGAAACTCTACAGTGCAAGAAGAAGCCATTTCTAAGCAAGATCCACAAGCTCAGGCGTTTTCACTGGGCCAGGGATCATTTAAAATGGAGTGTGGCAAAATGGAAGACTGTTCTGTGGTCAGACGAGTCACGATTCGAAGTTATTTTTGGAAATCTCGGACGCCATCTCATCCGGACCAAAGAGGACAAGGACAACCCAAGTTGTTATCAACGCTCAGTTCAGAAGCCTGCATCTCTGATGGTATGGGGTTGCATGAGTGCGTGTGGCATGGGCAGCTTGCATGTCTGGAAAGGCACCATCAATGCAGAAAAATATATTTAGGTTCTAGAACAACATATGCTCCCATCCAGATGTCATCTCTTTCAGGGAAGACCCTGCATTTTTCAACAAGATAATGTCAGACAACATTCTGCATCAATCACAACATCATGGCTGCGTAGGAGAAGGATCCAGGTACTGAAATGGCCAGTCTGCAGTCCAGATCTTTCACCTATAGAGAACATTTGGCGCATCATAAAGAGGAAGGTGCAACAAAGAAGGCCCAAGACGGTTAGAGGCCTGTATTAGACAAGAATGGGAGAGCATTCCTATTTCTAAACTTGAGAAACTGGTCTCCTCAGTCCCCAGACGTCTGTTGAGTGTTGTAAGAAGAAGGGGCGATGCCACACAGTGGTGAAAATGGCCTTGTCCCAACTTTTTGGGGATTTGTTGACACCATGAAATTCTGATTCAACATATTTTTCCCTTAAAATGGTCCATTTTCTCAGTTTAAACTTTTGTTCTGTGATTTATGTTCTATTCTGAATAAAATATTAGAAGTTGGCACCTCCACATCATTGCATTCAGTTTTTATTCACGATTTGTATAGTGTCCCAACTTTTTTGGAATCCGGTTTGTATATGTGTGCAGAAAGAAAAAAGATATACGCACTTCACTGGTGCACTTATTTGTGGCAAAAGCGTTTAGTGGCCTATTTCATTATAGAAAGAAAAACTACACACTTCACTGGTGCACTTATTTGTGGCAAAAGCGTTTAGTGGCCTATTTCAGTACAGAAAGAAAAATATATACGCACTTCACTGGTGCATTTATTTCTTGAAAAAGAGTTTAGTGGCCTATTTCAGTACAAAAAGGAAAAATATATACGCATTTCACTTCTGCAGTTATATGTGGTGAAAGCGTTCAGTATCCTATTTCAGTATAAAAATGGAAAAAAGGTACACACTTCACTGGTGCATTTATTTCTGCTAATTGCGTTTACTGGCCTATTTCAGTACAAAAAGAAAAATATATACGTATTTCACTTGTTCAGTTATTTCAGTACAAAAACAAAATATATTCACCGTTCACTTTTGCAGTTATATGTGGCAAAACCTTTAATGACATATTTCAGTCGAAAAACGAAATATATTCAGCTTTCAGCACTGCGGTTATATGTAGTAAAATCTTTATTCACCTATTTTGGTTGAAAAACTAAATTTATTCAGCGGTCAGCACTGCGGTTATACGCGGTAAAATCTTTAGTGACGTATCTTGATGAACTTCGTGACTCTTCTGGGCTCAAAGCTATCTTGACTCTTTCTCTTCTCTGTAGCTACTATAGACCTGTTCAAGCCAGGCACGTTCCCACAGAAGTATCTGGGTCAATGAGCAGCCGATACCGCACTTGCATCAATCTTGACAGGATTTGTCTCCAGGTGGAGAGAAATAGTTTTTTCTAATACTTTCTTCATCACAACCATGTAGTCGAAAAAGCTGAAGACGGTGGATTCTCTCCTGTCTTAGGCAGGATTATTGAATATTAAATTGAACCAAAACTTGATCAAAATTATAAGAAAGTAAACTTAAATTCACCAATATATTATCCCAATCTTCGAGGGAAATTCACGGACAATCAATTTGCCAAGCCTTTTGTGCCGGAGAACGTGTATTATTAAATCGTGTTTTAAACAACACTTTGGAAAGTTGAGAAATTTTAACCTTCTGTTCTGTCCCATATTCCCTATAAATGAATAGACGAAGCGGCCACACTATGGCCTCCTCATGCTGCTGCCACCTCCACAATCTCTCATCGTCGTGCCACTCTGTGGCCCCCTCACGCTGCTGCCATCTCCGCAATCTCTCGTCGTCTCGCCTTTGCGCCCTCCTCATGCTGTGGCCTCCTCATGCTGCTGCCACCTCCACACTATGTCACCTTGCCACTCCGTGGCCTTCTGATGCTGCCGCCACCTCCATACTATGTCACCTTGCCACTCTGTGGTCTCCTGATGCTGCCACAATCTCAACCACTCGGTCATTGTGCCACCCAGTGGCCTCCTCCTGATGCTGATGCCACCGCCACCTCCAGACTCTGTCATTGTGCCACTCTGTAGCCTCCTACTGATACTGTTGCCGCCGCCACCTCCAGACTCCGTCATTTTGCCACTCAGTGACCTCCTCATACTGCTGCCACCTCCACACTCTGTCATTGTGACACTTGGTGGCCTCCTCCTACTGCTTCCACCTCCACACTCTGTCATTGTGCCACTCGTTGGCCTTCTCCTGATGCTGCTACTGCTGCTGCTGCCACCTCCTGGCTCTGTCATTGTGCCACTCGGTGGCCTCCTCATACTGCTGACACCTCCACACTCTGTCATTGTGCCACTCTGTGACTTCCTCATGCTGCTGCCACATCCACACTCAGTGGCCTCCTCATACTGCTGCCACCTCCATACTCTGTCATTGTGCCACTATGTGGCCTCCTGATGCTGCCGCAACCTTCAGACCCTGTCATTGGGCCTCTCTGTGGTCTCCGCATGATGTTCCCACCCTCGCCACTTCATGACTGGGCCACTATTTTGCCTTTCGGCCTGGCTGAGATCATCATTTGTTTGACCGTTCTTCTGATTTGTCAGAAGAAAGGAAAAATTAGACGCACAGCGGATCCTGTCTGTGTAGAAGCTGTAAGGCCTGTATGGTCCCATCAGAATTGACTTACGATTTGGCCGCCAAAACCAGAAGTGTGTACAAAACACAGAAGACATGCAAATATTCCATTCACATGTCATCTGTTTTAGATTCAGTCCTGTTTTTTTTTTTTTTTTGCATTAGCAATACTGATGGATTATTGAGCAAATGGTGACTAAGTGAAGGCTGATGCTCCACAGACAGGATCCGTTTTTTGTGGGTTATTGTTCTGATGGATCAGAGGAAAGGCAAATTAATCAGTGACGTCAACACAAAACTTACTGCTGACACCGTCTCCACTCTGTCGGAGGGCTCTGCTTGTATAAGTGTTTAATAGAACAGGTTCTGATAACATCTACGTGGAATCAGCTGGCGACTGTGTAAAAGGAGTGCACTTCTTCTTGGCGCTAACATTGACCTGTAAGGCTGAGTTTATGCTTGAGTTATTTGGTCAGTTTTGGCCCCGTGACTGCCCTAATAAGTGAAGTGTGCAGTGATTCTAAGAGAGACGCCTGTCATCTGCATGTCATACTACAGTATTATTTCACTACCACAGCAGACTCCCTATGCATGTTACTACAAGGCACAGTGTTCTACACCACTATATAGGCTCTCAGCAACCAGCAAATAGCCGTTTTATCACAATTCGCTGCAAATATATTCGTATCGAACCAAATTTTTCCTGAAATTTTTGGACAAACCAGCGAATCCAATTTTTAAAAAATTCGCCAATCTCTAATTACAGTGATACCAAATTTGTATACTTTTTTCTTATGTTTTAATACTGAAAAACATCTTTTTTTGTAATGCCACATTCTGATATATAGCCTTTTTATATTTCTGTCTATGGGGTTGTGTTAGGGCTCATTTGTGCAGGGCAATCTGTAGTTTTTATTGATACCATTTTGGTATGTACACATTTATACATTTAATTTGTTTGCAGAAGATGAAGCAACAAAAAAATGGCAATTTGGCCATTTTGATTTTTTTTTTAATCACATCTTTCACCATAAGGGATGAATACCCTTTTTAATAGTTCAGGCATTTTTTTTAACTCAGCTGTCATGTACTTACTTGCTCTATCACTGTGGCAACCAGCCCTGCTGACAGTAGAGCTAGCCTATCAGGGAGCCTCAATGTTTGCCCTGGTTCCCGAAGGCGGGGTAATTGAACTGGCAACATTTGGCCACAGTTCCCTGTGATTTGGTATTCTTGCCTCACACACTTAGGCCTCTTGCACACAAACGTTGTGCATCCGTTCCATGCATTGGGGACCGCAATTTGCTGGTCCCCAATGCACGGGCAATGTCCGAGACCCATTTACTCCGCAGTGCTTCAATGGGGTTCCAATCCATGCTTCCGTTCTGCATCTCGTAATTGCAGACCCATTCAAGTGAATAGGTCCGCATCCATGATGCGGAGTGCACACGGGCCAGTGCCCATTTATTGCGGACCCACCGTATGCGGCCACGGGCGCAATACGGCCACGGGCACACAACGTTTGTGTGCAAAAGGCATTAGTTTGTGTTTCATGTAGATTCCTGGACTTCTAACCTTCTGCCTGTTAGTGACTTCACCTTTAACTGCTGATTCTGGTTCTGACATTTCCTCCTGGTTTTGACCCTGCTTAATATACTCCTCTACATTTGTTTCTTCCTTAGTTCTGACAGTATTCTCTTGACCGTCGCTCAGTTGGGGGCCACCATTTAGGGCAGATGTTCCAACTAGGTAGTGACAGTGGTGTGGGTGCAAGTTAGGTCTGCACTGTTCCCTACATGATGTGATAGCAGTGATACCAATTAAATATATTTTTTATTTATTTTTATCTGTCAAATGTCAAAAGAGCCTTTTCAAATTTTTTATTCTTTATGTTTTGTTTTAATATATATTTTTTTATTTGCCTTTATTTTTAGTCCACCTAGGGGACTGTAACATATGATCATTAGATCGATTATACCATAGACTGCAATGGTTTACCATTTCTATTAAGCCCTGCCACAGGGCTTATTAGGAAGTTTTGGACAGCATGTAAGTGTTAAATGCCACAAAAATGTAGCAGCAGTCACACATGCGTGCTACAAATGCATTTAAAACTATGAGACTGCTGAACTCAAGACAAGTACAGCTATCTTCAGCAACAGCTGAATGGGGCAGCAGTGCTCATGTATGACCACCGCTACATTACTCTAGGGCCTGCGGTGCTGTGGATAAGCTGATATGGTGAGTCAACATAGGTAAAATATATTAAATTGGTGTGAATTGGTGTGGAGTCATATTAAAGTGTATTGCTGATAAACCTCTAGCAATTACAATATCTGCAATCATAAACATGGCAATTAGCAAGTTTTTTTTCAAGAGCTTGTTTCATACTCAGCATGGTGATTACGTCTATACCATAAAGTTGATTTTTAAAGGTGGCTCCTTTTAAATTTAAGTTGGTTTGTTATCAAGAACTTTACTATTCATAAAGGTGATAATGACATTACTTATCAAGCAAATTATTTTTTATTATGCTAACAGTGTACTTTGAGCTGTAATATACTACAATACCAGGAAAAAAAAAGAGTGCAAACAACTGTGATAGGAGCAGGAAGTCAATGATAACAAAGAATGGTAAATCAAGGTGCAGAGCCTGGTTGAGACACTAGCAATTTCATTGTACTTGGGACAAACTCCAATCACAGGTAGAAGTTGCTTATCTATAAAATGTAATGAGATTAAAGAAAAGCAAATATTGAATGTTTTCATCACTTTCCTATGTATATAAAAATTCCAGTAAAAGGGTTAGATGAGCAAAACATACTGCCAATTTGTGGGTTTAACAATACTTATTTATCACTCAACAATCAAACATTTTTACAACTTAATATAATGGTTTATTAAAAGAAATTACCAGATAATAGCTGAAAAGTTTCACAAGACTGAAACAAAGGACAAAACTAGAAAGGCCATGCCTTTGATATAAAGCAAACATTGAACGCTGGGAATAAAGGTCCCATTAATGTAGTGATATTGATAACCTGAATTAAACCCAGTTGCTTACCCCATGTTATGTGGGTTGCAAAATATTGCTTAGAATATGATGCGACATATAATCCCACGTGATTGGGCATGCTTCTCAGTAGATCCAATGTTTGGCATATCAATTCAATTGCTTGTTCCTGTAGGACCTTTCCTATACAGAATTTTGCTAAGAGCATCTTAAATCACACTGCTCAAGGAACACCTGTCATGCTTGTATGGTGGGCTAGGCTGAAGATAGCCTTTAAGTCTTTAAGTGTACCCTTTTAAATTCATATAGTCCAGGACACTAAACGGTAGTCTTGTGATTTGTCACCATTTGGACTTATACACACAACAGAGGAGACTGTTACCATAAAACAGTATCATATTTAGCACTGAATGCTAGCACAATGGAACACAGGACAATTCCTTTATATGTTTAAAAATTTATTGGCAGGGTACTATCTTTCCTTGGGGTGAGAGCGTCTTAATCGGCTGAGGAGACTTATACGTGCTCCTCTGGAATTCTGGGAAGAAAGGGATGCAAATGAGCTCTTAACAAGGTCTGATGCCTCTAATGCCTCCAGATATAAGGCAGCTATCCTGTAAGTCAATGTTCAAACCTTTAAATTCGTCTTGAGAAATGACTTGGATATTAACCCTTTCAAGACCAGGCCTAAAAAAGGCCTGAATGTCCAGGCAACATTTTAGTGATTTTGTGCACATGGTGGTTTGGTGACCCTAACTTTTGCAATGTATTTTACTTGACACTTAGGATGTTTTATTAGCATGGTTTATGTTACACATTTGTTTTCCTTTTTTTACGTTTAATTTGGGGGAAAACAGCTAAATCTTATTAAAAAAGTAATTAGTTTTTTTAATTATAGCTTTTTATTTCCTAAATATTAAAACTGAAAAACTGACAAAAACTGAAAATTAATTATTACAATGGGTTCCCTACTTTGTGTCAATTGTTTTGATATATAACCTGTATAGGTTTGAATGAACGGGGTGACTATGGTGACGGTTTCTTTTAGTGCCATATTTTTGGCACATAATATGTCCCCCAGGAGATCATTAAAGACCTCTGGAGGACACAGACTTTACTGTTTCCACTGTAACTGGGTTATTCACAGGAGCCACAGTTACAGGGGAAAACAGCCCCCTGTGGGGGCGTTACATGCAGGCAGAGCTGATAAGGGTCTCCTTAGACCCTGCAGCTCTGCTCCTGCCCCAGACACCTCTGACGGTCATGTGACCACCGGGACTAACAGAGGAAGCAGCTCGGTTGCTTCCTGCTCTTCCCCCTGCACTCAGGTACCAGCTCTCCTGCCGGCACAGGAGAATCCAGAAGCGGTAATAAACTGCTCCTGTCTTCTCCTCATGGTCCCCGCTGTGTCTGACAACCAGGAACCGACCTGCTCCTGCTAGATTGTAGGCACAGCTTTAATCCCAGAGCTGATCAGCACTGGGATTAAAGCGCTGCCTGCACGTTTATATACATGCTATCTGCACGGGGTATGTGCAGATAGAACATATATATCCAGTGGGCAGTCGGCAAAGGGTTAAATAAACCAGCACCTCATCTGCAGAAAGCTGTTTCGGAGTGATTGCCCCTCATCAGTGCAAAACTGAATGTATGAAAAGATACTGTTGAGCCTATTGATTTCCTGGGTGCCATGTTACAACCCAGAGGTAGTACTGAGTTATAATACAGTCATGTGTATGTGACCATTAGCAGTAAGTTGATGAATATGGCATGTCTTAATGAAACACGTCAGAATCTGGCTATAACCAGCCATGCCCCCCTTCACACACACGAAAATTAAATATTTGTATGTGCCATATATTCTGGATATTCATTTTTTTATCAACTAATTTAAAAGATTTTGATAAGCTAAAATTTAGGAAATTCCAACCTCAAATAATTCCCCATGCACAAGTCAATTTCTGTGTTGTCTAAAATTGTTTCTGTTACATTAAATGATGCTGAATGCGTATTACAACTGCCCATAAAACTGTTTGAATCTCATTCCAGGTTTTCATCAGGAAATGGATTCAGATAATTATGATATTTTTATACACTGCTCAATCAATGCTAACTTGTTAGTAAATTATAATTTTATTAATATTTCAGCTTTAGTTTTTCTTTTGAATTTATTTTATTGTATCATCACACTGAGCAAGGTCATTGGGCAGATATTTTTTAGACACAAATAACCATCATGTACAGAATACATTTATATAAACATTAATTGTCCGATGTTGACCGCATTCATTTCACAGTTTTACATGATTATTTGTATAGTAGAGAAAAATCAATTTGACACTGTCTCCGTAGAAATCAGAAAGGTTAATTATTTTTTACAATACTTACTTGTGTAGTAAATGAAGTGGTATCATTGCCTCCTATTCTTATTCATTACAGCTTTCTTCAAATGCTTTCAAATTAGCATTTCCTAGCAGATAATCAGTCACTGCTGCAGAGCCGGCTTATGGCATTCAAAACCTCTTCCTCAGGCAGCTTAGTAAAATCTTCATTGCAGTAAGCAGTCTATTAAATATTTTAATACTTATTATTCCAGTTTTTGCACTACTTTTATCAAGCACACTATTATAGCCTGAGATTTCTCCCAGTCAGATGATGAGGATGACCTCATATAGCAGTCATTTTCATTTGTGATCATAAAATAGACAAAAACTATGAAGATTTGTATTCCTTACTGGAGCTAAAAATCATAAAACAAGTTTTGCAGAGTTTGTGTTGCGATAATCTGCACCAAATGTATCAAATTGTCGAATAAAGTTTGATAAATTTGGTATGTCTTGAAAACTAACTTCAGTCATGAGATATTACATCCATTTCCCACCCCTGGCATAGGATTGAGATAATTTTTGTATCATTTATAATAGTGTTAGCTGATATATCTGGCTTAAAGTGACCCTCCTGTTAAAAAACTAAAATACATTAACTAGGGAATGAACAGAACACTTACCTGCTGCATGCCTTTTCAACTTTTTAGTTGCAGATCCACCAGTTCCTGGGCTTCTCTTGTGCCATCCAAGATGGTCCCCCCTCTTCTCCGACTATCTGATGCATACTGTACATTTGATAGCCCAATACACTTCCTAGTTGGCCAGCACTTTTGGATTGGCCAGCACTGTTCACGTGTCTGAGGACAGCAGGAAGTGTCTTGGGCTACCAAATGCACAGTGTGCATCAGGTAGTATGAGAAGTGGCGTAGCCATCTTGGATAGCAGAAGATGATCCCAGGAAGTGGTGGATCTGCAACTAAAAAGATGAAAAGGAGGAAACCCAGTAGGTGTTCTATTTCTTCCCAAATTAATGTATTTTTTTTTTCTCGAGATGAAAGGTCATTTTAAATAAGCTTGACTGGCCAACCATGTCCACTTTCTCACTCACTTTTCAAGACTGGAGTGAATAGTGTAAGACTGCAAAATGTTCATGCAAATTAGACCAAAAAGCCTTATTTTGCAATCTTTTAAAGCCAGAATTATAGAGTACAGGGCTTGATAAATTCAACTCATAATATAGTATTTTGATGAAAAATTATTTTAAAAAAATATGCATATTATACATTCAAGATTCTTAAAGAGGTTGGCCACTTTCTGGTTACTGTTGAGCAATGTTTTTGTGAGCTGATTATCTGTCACTTACTAATATAATCTTTGTTGAAATTCTGCACTATTTTCCATATTTTATAAGATATGCTTACTTGTTTACAAAGTTTTTTGTGCTTTCTACACAGATGTTCTGTCCATAAGATGTCTGGCAAATCATCTCTGTGTGATGTCCCCTCCATTCAAACACACTGCATTTGCCACCTGTACTTGTTCTGTTGGGAGTTTAGTGAAGATGCAGTGTGTCTGAATGGAGCAGACATCACATGAAGGTAATTTGCCTGGTCATGTGCCCCTCCATCAGTTTTTGGAGGTAAGATGTTGCCAGAATACCTTTTGGGCGTCATGTTGCATTTGAAGAGACCCTGAGGTAGCCCTATGCTAAAAACATTACAAAAACATTTTGGAGACTGCACCCCTTAAGGATTTTGTTTTAGTTGTGTAGTGAACTCTTTCACCCAACATGTGTTTCAGACAATTTAGGGACACTGAAAAAAAAAAAATTTCTTCCAATAAAATGCTGTTGTAGCCCTAATTTTTTCATTTTCACAAGGGACACCCCTCGCAAAGCATCCTACAAGTTCTTAAGCATTTTTTCCTAAATATGGCATCACCTCATATGGGGTCATTAACTGCTATATGGGGGTCTCAGAAGGGAAGAAGTGTGATTTGGCATTTTAGGGCATTCAAGGGCACAATGTTTTTCAGGCACTATGTCGCATTTGAAAAGACTTTAAGGTACATCTACAGTGCCTCTATTTTGGAAACTACACCCCTCAAGTAATTTATTAAAGGGTATGGTAAGCCCACTGGTGTTTCATAGAATTTAGAAAAAGAAATTCCAATAAAATGATTTAGCACCACATTTTTCATCTTCACGGAAAAAAAAAAAACTGGTTATCCATTTTCTTTTGAATATGGCAACACCCTATATATGGTCATAATCTGCTGTTTGGGCACACTGCAGGGCTCAGAAGGTCTGGAACACATTTGTCTTTTGAAGGGAAGATTTCTCTGGTTCTTGGGTACTATGTCAAATTTGCTGAGCCCTTGAGGGACCAGTATAGTGTAAAACCCCAAATATTTATTCAAATTTGAAAACAAAACCCTATAAGAAATTTACACTTCTACAGTTGTCACATTAGGCCTCAAAATACACATGGTGCTATTTTACTCCTGAGCCATGTTATACATTTAGTCAAAAGAATAGGAATACATATAGGGTGTTTCTAAAACCAGGAAGCACAACATAATAATAAAAGAGCTAACTTTTTACCAGAAACATGCTGGACACAAAATATTGGGAAATTCCATATCTATGTAAAATTGCAGCTGTGTAAAATGTAACAAAATTTGGGGTGCTTTTTTTCCTGCTACCACTAGTCCCAAAATTTATATGAAGCACCTGTGGGGTCAAGCCAATCACTATACCCCGGGTCCGGAAAGTTTTAGGACTGCACTATCCCTGTTTGTGTGTAATAGTTGCCTTATCCTGACAAAATAGCAAGCATGGAGGCAACAACATTATCTAAAGTTTATGGTCACCTTTACTTGTTTCTGTTCTTGCAAGTGAAATGTAGAAAAGAACATGATCTTATTGATTTCCTGTTAGCTTTCTTTTTTTCCAGTATGTCTATGTTTGCCAGGCAAGTGCCAGCAAGGGACTGGAATAGATAAATGTCAGTATTTTTATTGCTTATATAGCACTAACATATTCTGTAGCAGAATTCGTCATGTGTTAAGTAAATAATAGGGTTGAGCAAAGCAAAGCATTCAAAGCTGCATGTGTTACAGAAGAGGAGACAAGCCCAGGAACACAAGATTACCTATAATGCCGTGCAGCCAATTCACAGATAGCCATCCCCTGTGATGTCACAGACCTATAAAACTCTTATCCTCCATTGTCCTGTGAGTGGAGCATAGGGAGAGACGTGGCAAGCGCTCATGCGCTAGGGACAGTGTTGCTGATAATGATTAATTGAAGAATATTGGAGAAGGGACAGTGCAGGGAGACTGCAGGGAGCGTGTAGGGAGATTGCAGCGAGAGTGCAGGAAGACTTATTCTGCATCAGTTTTATTTATTTATTCCTATATTTACTTATTCCTACATCACTAGTAAACTAAGATATGTAATTCAGTATCAATGAGAAGGAAGCCTTTATTTTTCTACTACCAGCATTCCAATCAATGCCATCCAGTCTAGACCCCTTAGGAGAACCAGGCCTTCATGATGAGCATCCTCATCTTTTGATGGCTTTACTTCTTCCACATCATCCTTCAAAGTCTCCATCTCCTAGAAAAGTCAGCCAGATGCAGAGAGAGACGAGAAGCTGGATTTTCCTGATAACATATTCTTATTGATATTAGATGATGTGGAAAAGGAGGAAAAGCACATTGCAGAGGAAGGGCTCCCACCTCTAGGGCAGGAGAGCACTGGGGCTAGAGAATTGGCTATGCGAGAGCTGATTAATATCCTGTATACTGTCAAATAACCTGCAAAAGATTGCAGACAAGAACAGCAATAGTTTGTATATTGTGCCCCCACCTATCCAGCCAAAACCCATTAAAGGTGCCATGCGGCTATTAACAATGAAGACCGACTATACAGTGCGGTTTTCATTATTAAATGAAAGGCATCTGCGGGCTAATTGGCCCCTTGTTTCTTCACCACACCATGGATGCAACCCTCCCGCAGCATAGCCGCTCCAGACGTTCCCTAAGGCAAAGTGGCCTGGATATACCTGGTTTATATTGATTTGTGACAAATGAATTCAAAACAAATCAAATTTCTTGATGAACTTCGGCAAAGTTGCTGAATCTAAATTTTAAAAACTTTGCTTATCTCTAATAAATAATCATCTCTGAATTTTAAAGTCAGGAAATTTTCATCCTCATAAAATCTACTGTAGATATGGACAATATGCAGATAATTTTGAATAGTGTTAAAGTAAGTAATAGTCTGTGCGGGCAAACATAATGCTGGCACAATAGTACCCTCAGTTCCACTAATAGTACTACTCAGTTCCACTTACTGTGGCTTTATCGCTAGTTTAACAATTGCTGGCCCTTGCTGCATAAAATATCCAAGTATGAAAGGAGAATAAAATTCTCCATCTGGTCCTCAAACCATATAAACACTCAGCCACTCTTCTGTATTTTTCATGTAGAACCAAAAAAGAAAAGAAAACAGGGCTGATAAAAGGCATTAAGAGCCATTTTAAAAATAAGTCACATTGAAAGACTAAAGCTGTAATGACCATTATTGTGATAATTGATCATTTCGGCTTCTCCCAGAGATGCAGTAAGTGTTTCTCAAGTATATAGGAAGTAGCCCACAATACAAATCTAATATGCCATTCACTTCCCAGACAAATTGAAATAAATGGATATAATTTGAGCATTTGTTTGTACAAAATGTTTAGCTAAAAACATAAACAAAGCAAGACGACTTCACAGAAAAATGCAATGTGCACATCGAAAGATACATTTAGTTTATGTGCGGGACAACAGCCATCAAATCCTGACAGAATTTCATTAATTCCCTTCATTGCACAGATCTTTGTTAGATCATCTGGGACCATCTAATATGCTACAATATCACGGTGCTGTTTTGTTCTCTTAATTGAATTTCACCTAAGTAGCAAGATACAAAACAACTTTACAATATTGATTTTTAATGATGTTAAATCACAGACCTACATGTCTAAATTAACAGTTTATCAATAGCCTTTGTTTTCCTTTACCTGTCAGCTATCAAATCCACTAAAACAGCTATTGTATCCTATGTTTTGTTTGTCCTTCTTCTACAGATGTAGCAACCTTGACATCAGGTTATAGACAATGATTCCTTGCATAGGTCATCAACATGAAATCAGTTGGCGTCCGACAGTTCCGGCATCAGTATCTATAACTTGGAATATCCCTTTAAATACACTACATATTCAAAATAGTTATTCATTGCACAGATATTGATGACATGTCCCCATGATAGGTCATAAATATCAGATTTGTGGGAGTCTAACTCCTGGCACCCCCACCGATTGCAGAGATAATGGTGCTCGTAAGAATGATGTATAAATACCCCTGTTCTGAAAGGCTCCTGTGTCTATAATAGTGCTAATATAAATGCCCTTGTGTATATATAACACTACTAAGAAAGTAGGAAGACCAGAGAACTCTCCAAACAGGTCAGATACCAGGTTGTGGAGAAGTATAGATCAGGGTTGGGTTATAATAAAAAATATTACATTCCCCAAACTTTGAACATCTTGCTGAGCACCATTAAATCCATTATATCAAAATGAAAAGAATATGGTACAACTACAAACCTGACAAGAGAAGGCCATCCACCAAATCTCACAGATGAGGCAAGGCCATTGCTTAAAGAAAAACACAAGAAAACATGTTCACCAAATAGCATGTGACAGACTTCTCAAAAACATGAAGGGAGATTATCTGGCCAGAGACTAAAGGTGTGGAGGAAGGACACAGTAAGTGATGTTAAAGCTGGTCATGGCAGTATAGCAGCAGCAGGGTCAATGTAGGTTGTAGGTTTATCTGAAGAGGTGGGTTTTCAGGTTTCTTTTGAAGGTTTTCACTGTAGGTGAGAGTCTGATATATTGGGGTAGAGAATTCCGGAGTATACTGGAAAGGAGAGGAGAGAAGGAGGTCTTGTGAGGATTGGAGATTACGTGGAGATGTATCGGGAAAGTAGCTCAGAGATATAAAGAGGGGACATCTTGTGGACGTCTTTATATGTATGTGTTAGCATGGAATTTGCTGGGCAATGGGGTGCCAGTGAAGGGATTGGCAGAGGAAAGAGACAGAGAAGTAATAAGGTGAGAGGCGAATTAGTAGGGTAGCAGAGTTCAGGATAGATTGGAGGTCTGCGAGAGTGCTAAATGGAAGGCAACATAAGAGGATCTTATAGTAGTATAGGCGGGAGATGATGTGGGCATGTACAAGCATTTTTGCAGACACCTGGTTGAGGAATGTGCAGAGGAAGACAGGTCAAGGAGGAGGAGGACAGAGTAATGTTTTTTTGGTCTTGGCCATTAGCAGGTCATTGGTGACTAGTGATGGATGAAAATTGGCCGGGACGATTCACGAACGCGATTGCGCGAATATGATCAAATGTTTGCGAACCGTAAGTTCGTGGCGGACCCCATTCCCCATGGCAGGCGAACCTGAAAAACCTTCAGGTCATATTTGCAGCTACCAAATACTTACTAGAAGTGCACAAATCGTCCCACCACATGGACAGTGACAGACCAGAGATGGGGGTCAATGGCAAAAATTCCCACAAAAAAACATGTATTTTAACAGGGGCCATGTTTATGCGTTTTAAAGGGAAACTCTCAAAAATGTGCCCTGCTGGAGCATAGAAAGATTTTATTTTAGGCCACGGGAGTACAGGCCCCAAACATTAGGCATTCACCGGACAGAAAACATCAAGTGATTATGTGGCTGGAGGTATATTAGACGGTAATTGGATCTCAATTTTACTGCAGGCCAGTGGAGTACAGGCCCCAAACATTAGACATTCACCGGACAGAAAACATCAAGTGATTATGTGGCTAGATATTAGACGGTAACTGGATATCAATTTTTACTGCAGGCCAGTATAAATACATATCAAATACATATGTTTAAAAGAACTAAAAATATAAAATTGGATTAAAAACATGGTTAACGAAATCCCCCCTCTTGAAAAGACCCACAATGGTAATAGGTAAATTCAATTAAACATGGTTGTCACAGGTGTTAAATTCCTCCGAGATCCATGCTCATTCATTTTTTGAAATGTGTGGTAGTCCACATTGTTGTGAGCTAGGCGAGTGCGCTTATCGGTCACAATCCCCCCTGCTGTGCTGAACGTCCTTTCGTACAGGACACTCAACGAGGGGAAAGCCAAGAGTTCCATGGCAAATTGTGCCAGCTCTGGCCACAGGTCAAGCCTGAACACCCAGTAGTCAAGGGATTCCTCGCTTCTCAGAGCGTCTACATTGGCCGTTAACCCGATGTAGTCAGACACCTGTCGGTCTAGGCATTCCCTGAGGCTGGATCCGAAAGGCGGCTGTCGATGGGTTGGCTGCAAGAATGATCTCATATCCGAAGTGACCAACACATCTTCAAACCACCTTCTTCTTGCATGCACTGTAGGATTGGTACCCGCAACTGTTTCTCTGTGGGTGAAAATTCCTCTGCCAGCGCCCGTAACAGCAGAATGCAGCATCTCTAAAAGCAAGGCCTGGAAATGCTGCATTCTGACAGCCCTCTGTGATGCTGGTAACAAGTATGCCATTTTGTGCATGTACCGGCAGTCTAAGTACGTTGCCACCCAGTACTGGTCCTTGCCCTTTGTGCTTTTATACGGGGGTCCCTCTTCAAACACTGGAGCATGAAGGCCCCCATTTGCACTAAATTGGAAGTGGTGGAGTGCCCTGGCTCCTGCTCATCGCCCAGGAGAATGTCAACCTGGGTCTCCTCCCCCCATCCACAGACAACACCAGGGATCCCAGAAAAGTTTAAAGCCTGCTCTTATTGCTTCTCCACTTCCTCCTCCCCCAAGCACCATCTCCTCTGACTCCTCTTCAGACTCCTGCTGACTTTTCTCAGATGGAGTAGCCTCCCTTGGGAATTCTTTCAGCATTGCGACTTCCCCATCTTCCTGCTCCTGCAGATTGGCACCATTGTCGCACACCACTTTACCAACTGTCAAATTGAACGGGGTTAGCCACTGATCGGACTGTGACCGCAGAGCTGAAAGGAGTGCAGGACCAGTGTGGCTCTTGGCTTCCAGGCAAAAAAGCCCCAGCACAGCATGCGTCTCACCTGGCACGTCGAATAGGTTCTGGGGAGCTTGGGGGTGCAGTGGAAGAGACGGTAGCAGTGGAAAAGGAGGATTCAGCCGAGGAGGAGACTGAGGATGGAGTAGGAGGAGGGGAAGAAGAGGCAGGCCTGCATGCAATCCGTGGAAGTAACACCAAATCCACATGGGTGTCAAAGGTTGCATGCTTGACAGCCATCAGAAAGTTCACCCAGTGGGCAGTAAAAGTTATTTACCTACCCTGGGAGATACATTTCACTTGCTGCTGAACATGGCCATATAGCTTTGGGATACTCTTCTGGGAGAAATATTTCTTTTCGGAGACCTTCCATTGTGGTGTGCCAATGGCCAAAAATTTTATAAAGCCCTCCAAGTCCACCAGTTTATATGGTAGTAGTTGGCGGGCTAGCAGTTCTGACAAGCCAGCGGTCAGCCGTTGGGCAAGAGGGTTATCCGGCGTCATCAACTTTTTATGTTCGAACATTTGGGTCACGGAAGCCTGCCTTTTGCCAGATGAACGCGACGACTGCACGGTGGAAGGTGGAGTGGAGGACAAATGGGATGAGAGAGGAGAAGAAGAGGCAGGACGTGGATCACCGGGAGTGTGGCTTTGTGGGTTCTGAAGGTGTTGCTCTCACTGGGCTCGGTGATGGGAAGCAAGGTGCCTTCTTAAGGCGGTCATCTCTAGGTGAGTGTTGGGCTTACGGCGACGTATGCATTGACAGCACAGGCTGCAGATGGCAACACTATTGTCAGCAGCTGACACGTTTAAAAAAAGCCCACACTGCGGAGCCATGTGCCAGCGTCCTGGGAGCACCAGATGTGACCGTGCATGGTGGATGGCTCACTCCAGATTCATTTGCAGTCTGCTTTTTGCCTCCTGTGCACTGCTAGTTCTGCCTGCTTCTCCTCCTTCTCCTCCCTATCTGCTGCTCAGTCTCTCCCTCTGAACTTCCCTCCTCTTCCTTTCTTGTGGGCACCCACATGATGTTCATCGACATGTCATCATCATCACCTTCACTACCACTGACATTATAGATCTCGGAGTAGGCAGCAAGAGCGGAGACCACCCTCCTTGGGCTAATCTGGGTACTGTCATCAGACCGCTGGGTGGAGGCTACCTCCTCTTCCTGATCTGATGCCAAGAATGGCTGCGCATTGGTAAGCTCTGGGAATGGATGGGAAAATAATTCCTCTGACTAAAACTAGAGTGGAGGGACTATGGTGGTGATGGTGGTGTCTTTGGGGGTGCACACAGCAGATAGTGAGGAGGGTGCTGATACAGATGATGAAGATGGTGCAGAAGGGGAAGGCTGAGTAAGCCACTCAACCAACTGTGGTGCGTCTTTTGACATAATCGCACGCACCTTCTCCAACTTCCCACTTAGGTTCCGGCCTGGTGCACCTGCCCGACCCCTACTACCCCTGCGGTATGGCCTGCCTCTTCCTCTGCCTGCCATTTTCAAAATGAACCTTTGACAAAGTCCCTATAGAAGAGTAGTATTTGTGGAAGCAGATATATAGAACCCCTTAATGATTATTTGCTGGAAGCAGGTATATCTGTCACGGATGTTCCTGTGGCAAGTACCAGGAGATCGGAGAGAGACTGGCAACTCGTGGGTTAAATTGAAAAATTCACTGTGGATCTTATTGTGTCTGTATTTTGGTGAATGCCACCCCCCTTGCTTCAGGCATTGCTTGTTGGTAAACTACCGTATATTCCGGCGTATAAGACGACTGGGCGTATAAGACGACCCCCAACTTTTCCAGTTGAAATATAGGGTTTGGGCTATACAACATTTACTTTGGCATCAAGATCTTCAGGTAATTGTTGTGCAATTTTCGTCTTTTGCCTCAGTACCATACTATGCCTTTCCAAGAATCTAGTACACCAGGATGCAGTTGCCTTAAATCTGTTGCTGTGATCTGGGTTAGATTTGGCTCACTGAAGTGCAAACAAACGTATTTTATTTTGTGTCACTACATAACCGTTTTGGCGATGCTCATTCACCATGTCTGCTACATGTTTTTTGAGTTCTGGCCAATGTGGGGTGCCTCTCCTTAATGCACACTTATCCCTTGGCATACTCTTTAATGCTTTTTAATTTGCTTTCCAGTCAGCAAACCATCTTTTCTGTTACTCCATATTGTCTTGCAGCAGCGCAGTTATTATGTTCCGTGGCAAAGTTTACAACTTTAAATTTGAAACTGGCTTCATATTTCTTTATTCTTGCTGGTAGAGCCATGATGGGGTGTTGACTGTTAGCCATTTGTATACTGTACTGTATGTACTGGTGCTATACTGTATGAACTGATGCAGATACTGGTGCTGTACTGTATGTACAGGTACAGATACTGGTGTTGTACTGTATTCACCACCACATGTATCTGCTCCCCAGATAGACTCTGTTTTTTCACCACAGATAAGATGCACACCAAACTTCATTAGAGATCCGCCAACATTAGAATTGGCTGAAGTGCAGATGCTCCTGCTCCCCCCCTGCCTTCCCTCAGAATCGCCAATCCAACCCAGTATACAACAACCAGCCAATCACAGCAAGCGATGTACCGGTATTTTCTGTGCACACTGCATACAAAGCCTGCTTGGATTGGGTGGGTCAGCTCTCCCTGCCTGCCCAGCCCTCCCTGTCTTCAAGACGGCATGAGAAAACCACTGAGAGCAGGAAGAGGGGGCTGCTTCAGGAGCGGCTGGCCGGGATGCAGCACACGGTGGCTCAGCTAGAGGGCGCCTGTCCCTGAAGCTGGAGAAGGACAGCTTCTCCAGTCTTGCTAGGAAGTAAGTTTCAGCACGCTGTATACCGGCATATGAGACGACACCCGGCGTATAAGACGACCCCCGACTTTTGAGAAGATTTTCATGTGTTAAAAAGTAGTCTTATACGCAGGAATATACAGTACCTTTCCCATAAGTAGCAGCTTCTCACTCTTGGAGGTGGGGTTTATAGATTTTATTCCTGCTACTAGCTGGTCGGTTGTACTCTGTGGTGCTTCTGGAGTTGCCAGTTTTCCACTTACAAATAAGTCTAGTTTGTTCTTATTGTTTTGTGTTTGCTATATTCCCTTTTGTTTGTATCTAGGCCTGAGACAGAGACTTCCATTTGTCTATCTGGGGAGGAATGGGTTGTCTCTGGTCCTAACCTCATTCCAAGGCCTTATAAGGATATAAGGGCCTAGGTATACAGAATATTAATATTCCTACCTTCAAGGTCTATTCATATTGATAGGTGGTTAGGGCCCGGATTAGGGTTGTTTAGGAGGTGACCTGTTTCTTCCATAGTATCCAGGCCCAGTTACTGTTCCCCTTCCCTCCTGTGTTTAGTGTGGAGTTTTTCCCCCACACTGATCGTGACATTATAAACCACCGAATAACCGTCATTTTGTTGTCTGTATCAGGTGCAGGGGCTGTCTCTGGAGGTGGATGACCTCCGCATGACTGTCTCACAGATGCAGAGACCACTGTTGGCTGATCCTAGTAGTGGTTACCTGACTTGTCCTGAACCTAAAGTTGCTCTCCCTCGGGGTGGAGAGAGCAACTTTATCAGAGTCTGGAGACTTACTTGAGATGTTTTGTATCTGAGAACAAGGAGGAGTGGTCTTCCTTTTTGTCTTTGGCAGAGTTTGCCATAAACAATGGTAGTCAAGAGTTCACTGGTGAGTCACCGTTTTTTGGGGCCTATTGATTTCACCCGCAGTTTGGTGCATTTTCTGGTTCTAATACTTTTGGTATCCCTGAGGAAGAATGTTTTTCGTCATCATTGTCATCAATATGGCGACAAAATTCAAAATAACTTGAAAAATATGGGCAACAAATATAAACGTAAGGCTGATAGGAAACGTATGAATGGTCCGGACCTAAGTGTGGGTGATTCTGTGTGGCTGTCGACAAGAAATATTAAGTTGAAAGTACCTTCCTGGAAGTTGGGTCCAAGGTTTATCGGCCCATATAAGATCACGGCTATTATTAATCCTCTAGCTTTTCATCTTAAGCTTCCTCAGGCCCTATAAATTCATAATGTGTTCCATAGGTCTTTGTTGAAAAAATATGTGGAACCTTTACAGCCACCTTCCTTGCCACCCGCTCCGGTCATGGAGGACAGTCATTTCAAATTCGAGATCGCGAAAATGGTTGACTCTCGAGTTCTCTGTAGATCCCTTCAATATCTTGCCCACTGGAGAGGTTATGGACCGGAGGAGAGGATGTGGGTGCCGATATCCGACGTAAATGCCAATCGTTTAGTGAATGCCTTTCATAGATCTCACCTGGATAGAAGGGGGGGTACTGTCACGGAAATTCCCTTGGCAGGTACCAGGAGATCGGAGAGACTGGCAACTCGTGGGTTAAATTGACAAGTTCACTGTGGATCCTATTGTGTCTGTGTTTTGATGAATGCCACACCCCATGCTGCAGGTGTTGCTTGTTGGTAAATTACCTTTCCCATAAGTAGCAGCTTCTCACTTTTGGAGGTGTGGTTTATAGATTTTCTTCCTGCCTTCTAACTAGCTGGTCGGTTGTACTCTGTGGTGCTTCTGGAGTTGCCAGTTTTCTACTTTCAGATAAGTCTAGTCTGTTCTTATTGTTTTGTGTTTGCTATATTCCCTTTTGTTTGTATATGGGCCTGAGACAGAGACTTCCATTTGTCTATCTGGGGAGGAATGTTTTATCTCTGGTCCTAACCTCATTCCAGGGCCTTATAGGGATATAAGGGCCTAGGTATACAGCATATTAATATTCCTACCTTCAAGGTCTATTCATATTGATAGGTAGTTAGGGTCCGGATTAGGGTTGTTTAGGAGGTGACCTGTTTCTTCCCTAGTTTCCAGGCCCAGTTACTTTTACCCTTCCCTCCTGTGTTTAGTGTGGGGCTTTACCCCCACACTGATCGTGACAATATCAAACCCCATAATCAGTTTTTTTGGGGGGCAATTGGTATATCACACCAGTTGCAATTAGTTGTTCCAATAGCGTTTGTCCCTCTGTATAGCTGCTGTATCTCAACAGAACCGCACACAACTGCTGTACAATATCAATGTAGTATAATATACTTTCTATGTTAGAAACTAGAGTGGTTTTAGGGAAAACATTTAAATGAATTGAAATGGCCAAGTCAAAATCCAGACCTCACTCCAACTGAGAATCTGAGGTATGACTTGAAGACTGCTGTAGAGCAACACCCATCTACCGGTTTTGCATGAAATAAAAGGCAAAAATCCATGTCTAGATGTGTTAAGCTAATAGAGACATACCCTCAATTGGTTTACATCTGTACCTGCAGCAAAAGGTGGATCCACAAAATATGACATTCAGGGGATAAATACGAACCTTTGAATTGGCAGGCATGCTGTGTAAGGCTACTTTCACATATGCGTTTTTGCTGTCGGGTTTTGAGATCATAAAACTACAGCAAAATGTATAATACAACCGTCTGCATCTGTTCAGAACATATCCGGTTGTATTATATCGAAAATTAACATGCTGGAAAAAAAAACGGATCTGAGACTCATGGACCCATCATGTTAAGTTTTCCATGCTACACACAAAAACGCTGCTTGCAGCAGTTTTGTGTCCGGCATGGGTACGCAACAAACCATAATGGAATGCATTCTGACGCTCTCCATTCCAGTTTGTTCAGTTTTGTCCCAATTGACAATGAATGGGGCCAAAACTGAAGCGTTTTCCTCCTGTTTTGGAAAGGAAACCGCAGAGGTGCATTCAAAATGAATGGGAAATATAAAAGATAATTTCTCCTTCCTGCGGATTCACTTCTGACTTTTGCCAACATAAACTGCATCAAAAACCACAATGGTATTTGTTCCCAAAAAACATTGTTTTTAAACCCACCCTAAGGACTGAAATGCTAGTACTAGACAGCTGCAGTGGAAATGTAACATTACTAGTGCCCATTCAAATAATTTGTCAGCCATGTAATGCATGTACAGAGCAGGTCAGCCAGAGCGAGCGCTGCCATTACAGAGGTTCTTCATGCTGTCTCATAGAGGGGGTTGAGGGCATAAGACCCCCTTTATGATATCCAGGTTCTCTAATATTGCCATAGCTAGACTAAAGATGTTTAGATTACCTCAACAAGTTCCCATTATTATAGGCATGAGCCAAATTAGCTGTTCCTCTAAGGCCATTATGTACTGACGATAACCAGCAAACTACCTAAAGCTCTGCTGGAAGATAGACATTTGTATTTTATTATTGACAGATAAATATGAGCTTACCATATTTTGATGAATATGAGCTAATCATGTTCTTTTTCAAATGTGCCACTCCAAAAACAATATCGTACATCTACCAAAGATGTTCTCTATTTATGGCACCCACTTCACAATCAAATTATGAATCAAGTGTTTCTCTTTCTGAAGTTTATTGTATGTGCGCCAGCTAGAGCTGTGTCCTTCAGGTAGAGATAATATTTCTGCTCTTTGAAGATTAAAAAATGTATGTAACATATTGTGGCTACATTATAGCTTGTAAATGCGCACAATACGCTGGAGACGAGCTGATTATTTTTAAAAAAAGAAGTAAAGATTTTCTATTTCTGGATTCACATTTCATCTCCGTCAATAAGAATTCGGTTGTTTTTTTTTTTACCATGAGGCTTTAGATGGATACATGCTTTTTTTCTCTATACTCTTAGAAATGTAAAATGTGGTTTGTTTTCCCATGTTTCATCGAGAGAACAGATTGAATGAATTACTCTCAGCTGACAATCTTCAATATGTAGTATTTCGGGCCGGTTCTCACATCATCATCTCAGTGTGCACTCTATATGCACAGTGATTGCCGTGCGGTTTAAAGGGACATAAACACCTAGCAAAATGGTCTCATTTACCATTAAATGCTGTCACTCCTGGCACAGCATCAATAAAACAGATGCATTTGACACACATTCCATTTAATATAGTTTCCCTGGTGGTGCGTGTGCATAGGGCTGTTTCCTGTTGCAGAAAGTAATTTATTTTTTAAGAGTTTTTTGTTGTTTTTTAACTACTAACCTTTTTTAAGTCTTTTAACCCTTATAGTCTAGACACATATTGAATCACTCCGAACAGTTAGAATTGCAAAGGGGAATATGTGAATATGATGATGATTATTCTGTTTGAGCCTTAAAGGACTTTAAAAATGTATATAACTTGTGCTATGTACTTAAGGATTTTTAATTGAGGTTTTTACATACATTTTCTATATTACGTATATTTATTAATAGAAAGCAACCTGGTAGCAATTTTTCCTTCATTGCAAGTACTGTTAATAGCAATATGATGAAGATACAGAAAAAACGCATCTGTTGCCAAAAAACCGCATGAAAAACGCATTAAAATCACAACACGTGTAAAAGATATTCCAGTCCAAGTTTTGAAAAGTACCTGTGGCAATATAAAAGGAAGTGATGTGGCAGCAGGGATATAGCCACTGAGGAAGGGGAGTGAAGTCCCCGAAACGCGTCTGGCGTTATATCCCTGCGTTAAGTTAAAATCCGGATATGAGTGAGATCATTTAAATTATCGCATCGAATTTGGAGCGCTCCAATTCTTTCATCTAAGCGTCAGTATCATCTCACTGGAAGACCGCAACAAAGATACCAAGTCCCGCGATACTTCGGGAGGAGAGAGATCACGTGACAGACATCGAGGAGTGAGGACGCTGGAAGCGAATGCAGCCGAGCGGTGCGGTAAGCTAAACAACGGGATTGCCGGAAACTCTGGTTACATATCGGTAAGCAAATGTCCCCACAGCATTGTGCACCTGAAGATATTAAGGTCCTCAATACGCCACAAGGTCTGAATTGCATTTTTTGCGGTGAAAGGGTAATTTACAGACGAACTCTGCGATAGTATTACCTGCATTTAAAGGGACATTGCTCTAAACATCAAGTGGATGTCCATATTTTGCATCTAAAGGGACGTTGCGGTCATCGCTACCTCAGAATCTGTCTATAAAGATCACACAGGTGCAATATTGGAATTATATTTATCCTATTCATTAAGCCGTGCAATATACAAAGGACTCTTTTCATATAGGGTTCTACTACCAGTGGACTGCTGTTATATTTTATATATATATATATATATATTTTTTTTTTTTATGTGATTGATATTTCCAGATATGGTATTTTACTAGATCGTTTTATTATATGTTGTATTATTTTTGCCGCTTATACTCCATTGCTGAGCTAGTGGCTATTAAATGCTGTCGATGTGACCCACATAGTGAGTGCCAGTTGTCTTTCTATTCATTTTCTATTCACTTGCACTGATTGGGTGATCAGTTTTCAACTAGAGCACCCTTGCCATACGGAGGAGGGTGGTGAGCTATCCACAACAACTTATTCTAGACACATATTTAATGTTAGGCTATTGCAATGATTTTTAAGGCTGTTGTTTTACCATTTGTAGTAATTTTTGGTTTGCGAGGAGTTCGGTGTTTGCATCCAGTGTATCTGATTCATAGATATCTAGGTTCATAGCAGAGGGGAAAATGCCACTACATTATTCTCATGTGAAATCAGCTTTAGTGCTACTACATGTAATGTGCAAAAATATGCTCCAATGCTTAAATTTTTAGTTGACGTGGCAACAGACAACAGTACAATATTAAACTGGAGTTTGCTGTTTGTCACAGTCATTTTGATGCATGATATATCATCTTTTGGTGATGGGGCATGCAATGTGAATGGTTAAGGGTTGTTTTATCATTTTATGAGTGTTTTTATAATGTTATTAAATATTATACATGGATACCATGTAGAATCTATTAGTTCAATAGAATCCATTGTAATGATTGTCAGAGGTGGATTTTCCAAGATAATTCCCTAGTTAAAGAGTTATGCACTAGCCTGACAAGCATCAAATTCTAGAAAGGGAACCTGTCAGCTCCGTTATGCTGTCCTCTCTGAGGGCATCATAAAGTAGTGACAGACACGCTGATGTCCGCAGTCTGTCACTGATGAGTTAATGTGCAGTAGCTTTGTAGCACTTTCATCTTAAAGGGAAACTGTCAGCAGTTTTATGCTGCCCTAACTAAGGGCAGCATAAATTAGTGACGGATGCCCTCAGCAAAATGCTGGGTCATTTTCTTGTACTGAGCCAGCCATTTTGCTAATATCTTGTAATGAATAGTTCCAGCGCTGGGACTGTTCAACTCACAGTGTGTGCCGATGAGTACTCATATTTATGAGGTTCTGGCTGTCCCCAAACACAGGTAGCAATTGTAGTAGGTAAAAAAAAAAAAGGTCAATTTGCAGCCAAGGGGCAGGTAAAGCTTGTTCCTCTTAAATATGAGGACTAGAGATGACTAAATGTCCTGAGATTCATTTGGGGTCCAATTTGATTGAATCGGCTGTCAGATTTGATTCAGTACAAATAAATTTGGTCCAAATTGACAGTGCCCTAATTGCTGTGAAGAGTTGTGTATGACCCTCTGGAGTTTTCTAGGATGGTATCCAACCACTTTCAGGTTCTTTAAAGCCAAGACAGCATTAGCAATGTCAAAGTGACATTGACATATATGCCTATGGGTAAACGGGTGATTTCCATTGGGAACAAACAGCCTGTTTAAAAATATACTGCACTTTTCAGATTTTATATGCTTTATAAAATCCCTAAGCTAAACCGGTTGTTCGGTACAGTGGGTCCACACCCACTGCCCATAACATCTGTCAGGTTGCCGCCTATGGTCATTTCTCCTCTGATCTGTAAAATGATGGCTGTCATTTTTTAAGAAAACAAATCCTAAGACATTATTTGGCTTCGATGAAATTTGAAACTTTTGGAAAATTTGATTCTTGTTGCATTGTAACTCATCTCTAATGAGAACTTATTGGTGCACACTGTGTATTGAATGGTTCCAGTGCTGGACCTGTTCAATACAAGGTTTTAACAGCTGGGTCAATTAAAGAAAGCGTTTTACTAAGGACTGTTTCACACTGCAGAGAACAACCTGCCAGAGCTCTCTGGGGTCTGGCAGAGATCCAGCTACTACCCGGCAATTATGCTGGGATTCTATGGAGTGGATAGTGGCTGTGGTTGATATTGCCACATCAGCCCCATTCACCTGAATGGGATTGAGCCGCACCTTGGTTATGTGACTGATAAATGTGATGTTACAGGCCTAGGAAGGGGTCATAATGTTTACCGGAGTACTGTGGCCTCTTCAAACTGTTTATCGGTAGGGGTGCCAGGAGTTGGATACTGAAGACCTATCCTGAAGATAGTCTTGAAACAAAGCAGGCAAATCACCTACCTGTTAACCTGATGAAGGGGACAATTTGAGTCCCGAAACGCGTTGTTCTACACATCTTTTACTTATTATGCAAATAAAGAAGATTCACCTTCAGAGACGTATTGGAACCTGTGATTTTGCGCCTGATCAGAACCTTTTTTTACTACTATCCTGAAGATAGTCCATCAATATAAAAATCTCTCTAAATTTCCCTATGTACATGTGAAGGGACCCAGTAGATCACCTGGACCTGCCTCCTCTGACTCTCCATCTCTATATGCTGATGACAAATCACAAACTTTAGAGATAAAGAGAAAGAAATTCACAGACTTGTTTAGGACGATAAAGGACAGTGCATGATAGCAAAGTTAACATAAGTCTGTGGTTTTGGACTTTGCTGTTTATGGAAAGGGTATGTATATTGCTTTCATGCCTACCACACTTTGGAGACAGATTGGCCATTCGATCTAAGATCTGCACCCTGCAACTGTGAACTACAGTTAATAAGAATGGAATTGCGCACATTTGGTCAATTTGTGGAGTTGTCTGGATTTAATAAAGAGAGAATCATAGATCGCTATTAATACAGACTGCTTTAATATATACAACCCTGGTAGGATTATGGGTGCACTAAACTTTTCCTTACAAGTGTGATTTGCCAACATTACCCGAAAAAGCTTGTTAGACTTGTTACCTCACACTGGCCTCCTTATTGCATTTCACCCAGCATCTGCACTGCTGCCACCATGAGGAAGTCCTGCCTTGCACCCATCTACCTCACATTAAGAGCACCCCACCTAACACCAGACAGGAGCCCTAGAATGTCCAGGATGTGCCCTGAGGAATGAAAGGGTGCACCCTCCATTCACTGAATGGCTCCAGGAAGCGTTGGAGTGAGGACAACCACAGTGAACTGCTACCACTTCTATCACTGCCACTCCTCTCATCCCAGTTCTCCCCTATGGGTTGCTGCATATGGCAAATGTTGAGCCTAAACACAATGCAAACTGAGGGGCACATTTATTAAGATTGTCGTTTTAGACGTCGGTCTAAATAAAGGCCCTGTGCTGATGGTGGATCCGCAAGCCTCTCCATAACTTCGGAGCATGTAGCGTCAGTTTTAAATGTAAGACAGCTTCCGAGCTGTCTTACATTTAGACCATTTTCTGTGCCTAAACGAGACGTAGAAAATGGTAAATGAGATGGGCCTTCCCCTAGATGGGCCTTCCCCTACCCCGCCTGCCCCACGCACACACAAAGTGAGCGGGGCGAAGTCACAGATAGAGGTGCAACTAACCATTGCGCCACCATCTGTGCCTGAAATATGCCTTATTTAGATGTATTTAAGTAAAGTAAGTGGCCATCTATATCTTTAATTGCAAAATTGTGCCAATGCTCTACAAGGAACTTTTACCACCCCATGGATGCCCTGCAGACCAATAAGCAAACTGCAGCCGGTGTCTTCTAATGGGTCTGCATGCTGTTTATATACATTCCTAATACACTATTTAAATCTGCTCCTAGGAGGAGCTACTCTTGAATTTATTTATTATCCTTTGCTGTCTTATGCTATGAGCCCTTTGTCTTTACTAAATGTACAGAGACAGCTGTTTTCAAAGAGTTATCTATTTCAGTTGCACAAATTTCCTTGACAAGCATGATGATTTGTTACATATTTAACTGCCTGAGCTAAAAGGAGCTTTGTTTTTGTAGAACATCACATACAGCATGCACTTACTACTAATACTGATGACCTATAAGCACAGTTTGCAATGGCTGATATACTGCAATGCGACTTTCCAGTGTATCAATCTTCCTTCCTCTGTATTATACATCAGCCTCTACAAGTGGATACAGGAAATATACTTTCACATGTGACAATATGAATGTTTAAACATTTTTTTTGTCTGCTGGAGCTACACTGCCAAAAGCAAAATGCAAAAATATTACAGCATTTCTCAGATTTCTTTTGTGCAGATAAGGTTGCTAAACTTTCGTATAAATAATACTAGTTGACCCCAGGCCAAAATGCACAGCTATTATTAAACTGGAATTTAAATTCCAACCTCACACAGAGTACAGTTGATTTTGAAAGCTATAATGTACTTTTCATATTCATCTAGATTTATGCACCTGAAGATTGAAAACAAATGTCTTCTTGCTTATTCATATAACATACGCCAGAATCCCATACGCAGAAAAAGGTTTTGGAAATTTAAGGTCCTATATACAATTATTGGCAATATACTGATGACAGATTTATTGGTGCCAAACCCCTAATATTAATGAGTGCGAGAGAGGGTTCATGCGAATATGTTTCTAGGCTTTTATGAAGACACAAATATGGTTACATTTTAAGAAACTGAAGTGCATGCTATTCTTAGATTAAGAAAAAGTAGAAATACAAAGTATACAAAGCAAACTTTTTCAAAGTGTAAATATCACTGTAAAAAGAAAGAACATAGAGGATCTCTCCTAACAATTCCCCATGAAAGAGCAATACTTGAGTATCTTTTCTTAGAATTCTGTGTTGTGCCATCCTTCTGATATTTCTCCTGTAAATGTATGAATGAAATTGGGATATATCATTCCCCTTATTAATAGGGTGTGTTACTAATTCTTTCAATATGTAAATGTGAAAAAAAAAAGAGGTCTACTAAATAATGCTAACAAAAAGATGGTCACTGGGTATCAAGAAAAGGCTGAGCTACATCTAGTAACATACTTAAATGACTGAATATAGTTATGATCAAAGGCTTAAAGAATTAAAGCGTAACTGCCATTTCGTTTTATTTTTAATACTGTGTAGGGACATGGATGTTAAACATTTTTGTAATATACTTTATTAGTGAAAAATACTTCTTTGTTCTGGAAATCTGAGTATAAACAATCATCTGAGCAAAGCTCTAACTGCATTGCTAAAGAAAATCTGTCTTCAGTCTTCAGTGTTTTACTGAGTGATGAAGACTAGTGTTCAGCGAAGCATGCTCGGCCGAACTGCTGTTCGGCTCGAGCATCGCTATGCTCAGCACATGGCGTACCGAATGTGCTCGAGTCTCCTCCTCGCACGTTTCGCAGCTGCTATGCAGCCAATAAATGTGCAGGTAAGTGCTGCCCTTACTATAATGCCAGTAGCCAGTATATTGGCTAGCCGGAACACGATAATGCATGTTCGGCTAATTTGTAGTCAGGGAGAGCTGCGTTTCGGAAGGGACAGAGAGTGTAGGGAGTCTGATATTCAATCAATTCAGTAGAAAAACATTTTAAAGACGCAAAAGTTCTTTTAATGACTATTGTGTGTGTGGTGGCAGGCTGGCAGTATTTTATAGCTACTGGCATTACAATGATTGGCTGGCCGGAACACGATGACGCATGTTCAGCTAATTTGTAGTCAGGGAGAGCTGCGTTTCGGAAGGGACAGAGAGTGTAGGGAGTCTGATCGCAATATATTCAGTAGAAAAAACATTTTAAAGACCTAAAAGTCCTTTTAATGACTATTGTGTGTGTGGTGGCAGGCTGGCAGTATTTTATAGCTACAGTACCAATTGTGTATTTCGAGCATTTTCAATACTTATTCCATTAAGGGTGTCTGCAGTGACTAGTGACATCTGTATTATACCTTCTGTGTGTCATGGCCAGAGATTAAAGAACTATAACTGAAAATTACTATATTTTTTCAATCATTTTTAATATTTTTTATATGGAGGGTGTCAGCAGTGACTTGTGACATCTGTCCAATACCTTCTGTGTGTCATTGCCAGAGATTGGAGAAATATAACTGAAAATAAATATATTTTTTCCATCATTTTCCAAAAAAATTCTATAGAGGGTGTCAGCAGTGACTAGAGACATATGTCCAATACCTTCTCTGTGTCAGGGCCAGAGATTTGAGAAATATAAGTGAAATCTATTTTTCTTTTGCCATACTTATGTTTTACTTTTTCCATATATTGTGCTTTCTTTGAACTGTGACATCCGTGCCACATCCTGTGTGTCAAACATGTATATAACGTTTAATATGCGCAAAATGAGCAGTAAGAGATGGGGAAGTGGACGTGATGCTGATGGTTCACGCAGAGGACGTGGCCCTCGGCTCATTGAAATTGTGCCTGCTGCCAGAGAACAAAAAAAACAATCATGCGCAATACCTAGCTTCATGTCCCAGTTTGCAGGGTGTCGCAGGACAAACTCTTGAAGTCAGACCTGTGCGACCAGGTGGTCAGTTGGATTGCAGCAGATAATGCTTCCATTCGGTTAAGCACCACCCTGTCTTCCACCAAGTTCAGTCTCAGTAGCCAAGAGTCTGGTCAACAGAATCCTTTTCCTGATCCTCCTTCCTCCCACCTTGGAGAGTCTGGCCAAACAAGTGATCACACACACGGAAATTCCGAGGATCTCTTTTCATCGCCATTACTTTATTTGGTTATCTCGCAAAGCACGCTTGAAGAGAAACCTGAGATCTTGTGCCCTGATTCCAAGCCTCTTGAGCATCCACAGTCACAAGAACATGACGGTGGGGAACAGCAATAAGTGTTTAATGAGGTGGATGATGATGAGACACAGCAATTACTGTCTCAAGAGGTTGATGAAGAGGATGAGACAGTTGTCAATCACTGAGGTTGTGATTAGGTCAACAAATCAAGTGGATGATCAGAGTGAAGAAGTGGAAGAGGAGGTGGTGGATGATGAGGTCACTGAGGAGGAAGGATCTGCAGCAGGAAGAGGCAGTGGAGTGGCAAAAGGGAGAAGGCAGGCCACACCAAACAGGCCCGCAACTGTTCCATGGAGCACCCCCTTGTGTAAATCTCCCTTGCCAAGGGGTAGGTGTTCCGCAGTATGGAGCTTTTTTGAGGAAAGTAGATGACAAAAGAATAGAAGTTTGAAACCTGTGCCACACCAAAATGAGCCGGGGTGTGTACACTAGCAAACTCACCACCACCAGCATGATTCGCCACATGGCATCCAAGCACCGTAATAACGAACACTTGGGTCCACAATCTGTGTCTGCGAGTCACAACACTGCCTCCCCTTCCTCTATGGTATGTGCTGGACAATCGCCTGTCGAAAGGCGCAGGTGAGGATGCCTCCTGCCTTGTACCTGGACCTTCACAAGAACTATCAGCGACCACATCCACTTACCTGTCCCAGCGCAGCATCCAAATGTCATTACACCAGGCAGGGCCGGTGCATGGTTTTTTTGCTGCCCTAGGCAAGATAAAAATTGCCGCCGCCCCCCCCCCTTATCAGACGTTCTGCCCATATCATGACATCACATATGTTCCACCCCTTTCTCAACATTTAAATTAAAAGAACTGATAATCAAGCTTCTTGTAGCTGTCTCCCTGACAGCCGCTAGAGGTGCTTCCGTGATTCTCACTGTGAAAATTACTGTGGGAAAACACGGAACATAGTTTTGAATGCGTGCGCATGCGCATTCGCAGCTGAGAGGAGGATCGGGGAGAAGAGTTCCCAGTGCAGGCGCTGGAGAAAGGATAAGTGGCTGAAGGGGTTTTAACCCCTTCAGCCCAGTGGGAGGGGGACACGAGGGTGCCCCACTCCTAACAACTATATAGTGCCAGGAAAATGAGTTTGTTTTCCTGGCACTATAGTGCTCCTTTAACACCAGTACTGCACAGTGTCTTTTCTCTGCAGGAACAGGCTATAGACACCAGTACCACTACATTAAACTGTAGTGGTTCTGGGACTATAGTGTCCTTTCAGGCTCCATTCACACATCCGCAATTCCATTCCGCATTTTGCGCAATGGAATTGCGGACCCATCCATTTCTATGGGGCCGCACATCGTGCGGCCCCAATCCGGAATTGCGAGACCCGCACTTCCGGGTCCACAATTTCGATCCTGAGAAAAATAGAACATGTCCTAATCTTGTCCGCATATTCTCTTAGTGCCAGCAATGTGCATCCGCAAAACACACACGGATGTGTGAATGGACCCTTAATGTGAGGTAAATTAGTTTCCAATGTAGTATTAATGACTAAACAATTAAATAATAAACATATTGCATTGTCTACTTACCATCAGGACAATATGATCTGGTCTCTGGCTGCAGTCTGGCTCTTTGTCTGGCTCTGGGAACTCCCTTGTCACTCTCTTCTCCTCCCTCCTCCCTTGTCACTCTCTTTCCCCCCCCTCTCTTGTCACCCTCTCTTCTTCCCCCCTCTTCACTCTCTCTCCCCCCCTCCCTTGTCACTCTCTTCTCCCCCCCTCGCTTGTCACTCTCTTCTCCTCCCCTTCCTTGTCACTCTCTTCTCTCCCCCTTGTCACTCTTATTCCCCCCTTGTCACTCTCATTCCCCCCCTTGTCACTCTCATTTCCCCCCCCTTGTCACTCTCATTTCCCCCTCCCTTGTCACTCATTTCCCCCCTCCCTTGTCACTCTGATTTCCCCCCTCCCTTGTCACTCTCATTTCCCCCCCTCCCTTGTCACTCTTATTCCCCCCTCCCTTGTCACTCTCATTTCCTCCCCCCTCCCTTGTCACTCTCATTCCCCCCCCCCCACCTCTAGTGTAGGGTGTCCGAGCTCTGTTCGGTCCGCGGTACAGGAGCATTTGTTTCCTGTACCCGGCCGGACTAAACGGAAGTGCACACTAAGTCGAATGGCGCAGTCCGACCGGGTACAGGAAACAGAAGCTCCTGTACCACGGACCGAACAGAGCTCGGCCACGCTACACTAGAGGCACTTCTCTCCTGTCAGTACCTCTCTTTAGGCTGTGCCGGGGTGGGCAGCGAGGCAGCCGCATGGTGCGGGGAGGGCCTGCCACTGTACTTAAAAAAAACTTGCGGCAGGACCGGCCCGGCCGCCACTTAACCAACGCTTTGTTTTTAAACCGCACGCGACCGGCGGCCCCCACTAAACTGCGCCCTAGGTGGCTGCCTAGGTCGCTTTACAGGTGGAGCCGGCCCTGACCCCAGGCATTTAAACGCAAGCGCAAATACCTAGCCACCACCCACAGGCCAAAGCACTAAATACGCACCTTTCAAAATTACTGGCCCTGGAAATGTTGCAATTTAGGCTTGTGGACACTGAGGCCTTCCACAGCCTAAAGTCGGCAGCCGTCACGCGGTACTCTGTCCCCAACTGCCACTATTTTTCGAGGTGTGCCGTGCCCGCCTTACACCAACATGTGTCCCGAAACATCACACGTGCCCTGACCAACACAGTTACTCGGAAGGTCCACTTAACCACGGACATATGGACAAGTGTATTTGGCCAGGGACACTACATTTTCCTGATGGCACACTGGGTGAACATTGTGGAGGCCGGGAGCGAGTCGTACCCTGAGATGGCACAGGTGCTACCGACGCCGAGGATTGTAGGCCCTAATTCCATGAGGGTTTCCGCCAGCACCTACATTAGTGGCTTAAACCCCCACTTCTCCTAGTCCACCTCCTCCACTTCCACCTCCGAAATTATCTTCGTGCAGCACCAGTCAGCCTTCCACCGGTAGCTGGAAGCAGTGTAGCACTGCAGTGGGGAAGAATCAACAGGCCATGGTGAAGCTGAAATGCTTAGGAGACAAACAGCACACCGCCGCAGAGCTGTTGCAGGGGATAAGAGACAAGACTGAGCTGTGGCTCTCGCCACTCAACCTACGACCAGGCATGGTTGTGTGCGATAATAGCCGTAACTTGGTGGCGGCTTAGGCAGCTCGACTAGCTCACACACATCCCATGCCTAGCCCACGTTAAACTTTGTGGTTCAGCGGTTTCTCAAAACCTACAGCAATTTGCCTGAGCTACTGGTGAAGGTGCGCAGTGTGTGTGTACATTTCCACAAGTCATCGACAGGTGTTGTACGATCATGAACTCCACTTTCCACATGTTGGCCAGGCTTTGTGAGCAGAAGACAGTAGTGGAATGCCAGCTGCTACATGGTCGTCGCCTTTCCAGTCAGCTTCCACTAATCAGAAGCGAGGAGTCGGCATAGATGTCTGACTTCTGTGAGGTTTTAAAAAACTTTGAGGAATCCACACAGATGGTGAGCGACGATAACGCTATTATTAGCTTAAATATCCCACTACTGTGTCTACTTAAACGCTCGCTGCTCACAATAAGGGACAACGCTTTGCATGTGGAAGAGGTGGAAATGGGGGAATAAGACATTACACAGGGTGATAGCCAGACCACCCTCCGTTCGTCTTCTCAGAGCAAATTGGACGATGAAGAGAAGGAGCAGGAGACGATTCCCTCTGCTACAGAGGGTAGTACCCATCAAAGTTTAATTCCATCTGTTCAGCATGGGTGGGCAGAAGAGGAGGAAGAGGATGAGGAGATTGAAAGTGATTCTCCTGATGGCGACAGCGAAGTCTTGCCTGTTGGTACTCTGGCACACATGGCTGACTTCATGTTAGGCTGCCTTTCCCGCGACCCGCGTGTTATACGCATTTTAGACAACATGGATTTCTGGGTGTTTACCCTTGACCCTCGCTACAAATAGAACTTCTCATCTCTCATTCCTCAGCTGGAGAGGATGAGCAAATTGGTGCAATACCATAAGGTCCTTGTTAAAAAATAGCTCCAAAAATTTCCATCTGACAACGCTGGCGGCAGAGTCTGTAGTTCCTTGGCCAACCAAGGAGGGTAGACAAGGGGAACACACAGCAGTTCCAACTGAGGCAGAGCAACACTCTCCAAGGCCTGGGACAGTTTCATGACACCCCGCCAGCACTCTCACCCTGATGTGCGGCCTAGGGTCACAAGGAGGGAGAATTTTCGGAAGATGTTGAAGGAGTACATAGCAGACCGTGTCAGCATCTTCAATGATCCCTCAGTGCCTTACAACTACTGGGTGTCCAAGCTGGACACATGGCATGAACTGGCGCTCCACGCCTTGTAGGTGCTGGCCTGCCCTGCCGCCAGCGTTTAGTCTGAGCGGGTATTTTGTGCTGCTGGTGGCATTATAACAGATAAGTGTATCCGCCTGTCAACTGAAAATGCTGACAGGTTGAAAAATGAACAAGGCCTGGATTGCCCCAGACTTCTCGACTCCACCAGAAGAATGCGTATAAACAAATACACTTTAAATGTGTTGTTTAATGTACTGAATACACTGTATTCCCATGTACCCCTTCCACCACAAAAAGGGTATATGGTTAAATCTTCCTTTTCTCACCCTCCTCTTCCATCATATCAACATGCTTATTCGTCGCATATAATGCCCTTGCATATATGCCCTTGCATATCATTTTTTACAGGGTCAGCTAAACTGCAGGCCCTCACATATAATGTTTTACAGGGTCAGCTCAACGGCAGGCATTAGCATATAATGTTTTACAGGGTCAGCTCAACTGCAGTCCCTTGCATATAATGTTTTACTGGATCAGCTCAACTGCAGGCCCTCTCATATAATGTTTTAAAGGGTCAGGTCACCTGCAGGCCCTCACCTAAAATCTTTTACAGGGTCAGCTCAACTGCAGGCCCTTGCGTATAATGTTTTACAGGGTTTAGCTCAACTGCAGCCCCTCACATATAATGTTCTCCATCCCTTCTACAAAGATAACTTCTCATCTCTCATTCCTCTGGTGGAGAGGACAAGCAAAAGAGTGCTATTCCAGAAGGTCCTTGTTGAAAAATCGCTCCAAAGTTAATAGGGCAGACATCCAAATGGATCGTTGCCGTCAAGGGGACGTGCGATCGCCTAGAAGTTATCTAGAGTCAACAAAGCAGCAGCAGGCCTTCGCCTACAAGTCCAGTCTCAGTAGCCAAGAGTCTGATCAACACAATCCTCCCCATGACGGCACACTGGGTGAACGTTGTGGAGGCCGGGAGCAAGTTGGCTGCTGGCACCAGACTTGCCCTCCAATAGATCTTCATTAACGGAAAGTGTACTCATTACACTAACAGGGCCGCTTAGGAGTGCTGTATTGTTATTTATCGTCACTACCTTCCCGAGTCGAGAGTGGGTAATTGCCGCGCGCCTGCTGCCTTCCTTGGATTCTTGTGCTTTAATAACTTGACCCACCCTCTCTGGGTGGTTCACAATTAGGAAAAAAAAAGGGGCAAGGCAACAAGAGCCAATCAGATTTCAGTCTATAATCGCCCTTGGATGTGGTAGCCGTTTCTCAGGCTTCCTCTCCGGCATCGAACCCTTATTCTCCGTTACCCATGATCAACATGGTGCAGAAAAGAACATATAAAGTTGTTGGGGCAGACATCCAAATGGATCGTTGCCGTCACGGAGACGTGCAATCGCCCAGAGGTTATCTAGAGTCACCATTGTGGCAGCAGGCCCTCGCCCCTAATGTTTTAGATGGTCAGATCAGCAGGCCCTTGCGCCAAATGTTTTTGAGGGTCACCAGCAGGCCATAAATCATACATTTTTAAAGGGTGTGTACGATACCCTCCTTTATGTGTAACAAAGAGTGTTTTGGAGTGCCTGTTCCTTGTAATTTTTGGCAACCCTTTCACTTAGTGCATAGCCTTTATGAGTGTAGGAGTCCCACTATCTGAACTATTGTACCACAATGTGAATGAGGCCCTCCATTATGTGATATACAGGTTGTATCGGAGTACCTCTTCCTTGTAATGTTTGGCAGCACTTGCACTTTATATACAAGTAAATATACAGGAAAGAATGTTTCTTAACCATTTTTCCTCTAAAAATTATTATTTTTTTCTCGGTTTTGTGCTTATTATTGTCAGTCTTTAAAAGTGGCATACTACTCGTACAACATGGTTTCCAGCAGCAACCTCGGAGTCCAATATGCATCGAGACATCCTCCCCATGCTGTTTCCGAACCATTTTGGTGGAGTTTCCATCAATTTCTGACCTTTTCTTATGAACCAGGTACCCTCCCCTCTTCAGAGCAGTGGGTGAATGGTTTAATGTTCGGGTTCTCCCATTGACTTCCATTATACTCAGGTGTTCGGCCAGAGCACCCGAGCATTTTGGTGCTCGATCATCACTAATGAAGACACCTTTGTGTAATATACAGAGGTTTCAAGCCACCTCATTCATTCACCTCAGTCATTACCCCAGTCCCTGACTCTGTACATATGTCCTAACTATCACTGGCCATCACCCTGCCTTGTTACACACAGGCATCTTCAGTGATCAGTAAAATGCTGAAGACTGAAGACAGACCCTCCTTTGCAGACAGACGGACCCTCCTTTAGACTTTTAAACGGAAACTATATTTACGCTTTAAGTTTATTTAGTCTTGAGAAGAGGCATCTAAGGAGGGACATGATTAACATATATACAAGTGGTCCATACAAAAAAGATAGTGAAAATCTATTCCATGTAAAACTCCCTCAAAATACAAGGGGACACTGTCTGCGTCTCCAGACGCAACAAAGATTCACTACTTACAGTAATGGCCCATGCACAAGACTACTGTAGTCTCACATTACCCGGCACCATCTTGGAAAAGCTTCATTGGAGACAAAACATTCTTTGCATGTATGGAGGAGACAGGTTTGCTACCAATATCATTATGTACATGGATGAACCATGTTGGGATACAGCAGGCCATACCCGGTTCATTCATCACAACAATGGGTAAACACAAGACTGCTAGTGGTAAGTCATTTATTATTATTTTTTTTTAAACTGTGCAGTAGGATTTTTTGACATTTAAAAAAAATGGTCTGAAAATTTTTAGAGGCAAATGCCTGCTGGTGTATATAAACACACACTGCCCAGGGTCATATGATCCTCCTTCATCTTTCCTGTCTTCTGATATGAAAAATGATTGATACCATTTTAAGAAATTTTCCCAAATCACCAAAAAATGCAAATTTATATTGATCCAAATTTTGGGGAAAAATCGGGTCAATTTTGATTACTTTAGAAATGATTTGCTCATCTCTACTTAGAACAAAATAAAATTAATACTTACAGAAATCTGGTTTCCCACTCCCCTTCCCGTCACTCCCATCCTCTCCCATCCCGTGGTTGAACTTGATGGATTTTTAAAAAAAAATATCCGTAACTATGCATCTACACCCCAACACTGACCAAACACTGCTGGCATTGTAACTAAGAACACGCATGCGGAGAGCCCTGCGGAGATCCATTGAATGCTCAGCTAACTTCATTTTAGTAAAAAGGTAGTCATGATAAAACAACCCCTTCAAGTAAATATAAACTATTTCTAGACTGCACAGGTCTTTAATTCTGACTTCTTCCCATAGCCTATAAAGAGCTGTAGATCCTGTCTATTTTGTGGATTATTTTACATGATTCAGTCAATCTGAACTATTCTTATAAATGACTCTGTATTGTGGACATAACAATACCAATTTTATTATTTCTTAATTCATAAGGAGCATTGGATAGCAATTTTCCAGTAGGTATCTTTTAAATATGCTCATAGTCAGTAAAATTAGTTTAACAATGTGGTTCAGACGCAACAGCGCCAATCAGATACTAGTGTATTTTTCTCAGCCTTACATGAGAGACTTTTTTGTGCAAATCATATTTTTAGACTTGGTTAATGTGTTGCTTCTTTTGTGACTAAATCACATCCATTAATTTGAATAATTATAAGCTTGAGTACAAAGTAAGGCCTGCATTTCTCATACAAGACGTATGGGGCATGGATTGTAAGAATGATTTTTGTGAAATGGAGTAATTGTGTATATTAAAAAGGAAGCTAAAAAAGTAAGCAACATCAAGAACGTGATAATGTTTAATTTATTGTTCAATTTCTTTCATGAATGAAAGAAAAGGTGAAAAACAAGCTTCTTTATAATAAATAATAATATTCATCAATATAATGTGTTCTGTACTATTATATAATCTGTATTACCAATTTACCACTACTTTCACTGCTACTACTACCACTACTACAGTAATAACAACAATCATAAACACCCATAATTAGCAGTAGTATCCATTGAGTAATGAAAATCAACAATAGCTTCTATTGATGAGATACAGATCTGTTGTCTCGCATCAAACTGAAAAAGATTTCAAATTAACTTTCTTGATTGTCCAAAACCTCTAGCATATGGCTTGCCTAAGCCTTGAACATAGACTTGCCCTTTTGGAAGAGGCTTAAAGAGTTACTGTACTTGCACACAATTTGATTTAATTTAATAGAGGATGGTAACTAGCAAATTTCAAAATCACCTCATCTAAAAAATATGCCTACATCCACATGAAAAAAAATCTGTGCAAGTTATCTCACGTCCACCTAATTTCAGTCCACTGCCTGTCATCCAGCAAGATCCATCCCAGGTAAAAGAGACTCAGAAGACAGCTCGCAGGAAATGGGGGCGTGCCAGAGGTAGCTGAAATCCTGAGCCTGATAGAAACACTGCTTCTACACTGATTATAAACATCACAGGAGCATTCTGCCTTTCTGTAAGTGTGTTTCATCTGTTCTGTGAGCTCCAGAGCTGAAAACAAACATATTTGGAAGTAAGGTCACTACATACAGTACTGTCAGATTTAAGAAAAGAGAGACACCCACTGCTTCTGAGAGAAATGCATCTAGCTGTACTGGGAATAATATAGCTGAAAGACACTTTACGGAAGCCCTTCTCAGTTATGATTCACAGACAGTTATAATGCACAGACGTTATGCATACTTTTTTTTTTTTAACTCAGGTACTTTAACCGCTTGCCGCCACGCTAACGCCGAAAGGCGTCATCGCGGCGGCTCTCCCAGGTCACACTAACGCCAATAGGCGTCATCTCGCGAGACGCGAGATTTCCTGTGAACGCGCGCACACAGGCGCGCGCGCTCACAGGAACGGAAGGTAAGCGAGTGGATCTCCAGCATGCCAGCGGCGATCGTTCGCTGGCAGGCTGGAGATCCGAATTTTTTAACCCCTAACAGGTATATTAGACGCTGTTTTCATAACAGCGTCTAATATACCTCCTACCTGGTCCTCTGGTGGTCCCTTTTGTTAGGATCGACCACCAGAGGACTCAGGTAGGTCAGTACAGTCGCACCAAACACCACACTACACTACACCCCCCCCCCCCGTCACTTATTAACCCCTTATAAACCCCTGATCACCCATGATCACCCCATATAAACTCCCTGATCACCCCCCTGTCATTGATCACCGCCCTGTCATTGATCACCCCCCTGTCAGGCTCCGTTCAGACGTCCGTATGATTTTTACGGATCCACGGATACATGGATCGGATCCGCAAAAAGCATACGGACGTCTGAATGGAGCCTTACAGGGGGGTGATCAATGACAGGCGGGTGATCACCCATATACACTCCCTGATCACCCCCTGTCATTGATCACCCCCCTGTCATTGATCACTCCCCTGTAAGGCTCCATTCAGACGTCCGCATGATTTTTACGGATCCATGGATACATGGATCGGATCCGCAAAACACATGCGGACGTCTGAATGGAGCCTTACAGGGGGTGATCAATGACAGGCGGGTGATCACCCATATACACTCCCTGATCACCCCCCTGTCATTGATAACCCCCCTGTAAGGCTCCATTCAGACGTCCGCATGCGTTTTGTGGATCCGATCCATGTATCCATGGATCCGTAAAAAATCATGCGGATGTCTGAATGGAGCCTTACGGGGGGGTGATCAGTGACAGGGGGGTGATCACCCTGATTACCCTGATCACCCCCTGTCATTGATAACCCCCCTGTAAGGCTCCATTCAGACGTCAGCATGCGTTTTGTGGATCCGATCCATGTATCCATGGATCCGTAAAAAATCATGCGGATGTCTGAATGGAGCCTTACAGGGGGGGTGATCAGTGACAGGGGGGTGATTACCCTGATCACCCCCTGTCATTGATAACCCCCCTGTAAGGCTCCATTCAGACGTCCGCATGCGTTTTGTGGATCCGATCCATGTATCCATGGATCCGTAAAAAATCATGCGGATGTCTGAATGGAGCCTTACAGGGGGGGTGATCAGTGACAGGGGGGTGATTACCCTGATCACCCCTGTCATTGATAACCCCCCTGTAAGGCTCCATTCAGACGTCCGCATGCGTTTTGTGGATCCGATCCATGTATCCATGGATCCGTAAAAAATCATGCGGATGTCTGAATGGAGCCTTACAGGGGGGGTGATCAGTGACAGGGGGGTGATCACCCTGATCACCCCCTGTCATTGATAACCCCCCTGTAAGGCTCCATTCAGACGTCCGCATGCGTTTTGTGGATCCGATCCATGTATCCATGGATCCGTAAAAAATCATGCGGATGTCTGAATGGAGCCTTACAGGGGGGGTGATCAGTGACAGGGGGGTGATCACCCTGATTACCCTGATCACCCCCTGTCATTGATAACCCCACTGTAAGGCTCCATTCAGACGTCCGCATGCGTTTTGTGGATCCGATCCATGTATCCATGGATCCGTAAAAAATCATGCGGATGTCTGAATGGAGCCTTACAGGGGGGGTGATCAGTGACAGGGGGGTGATTACCCTGATCACCCCCTGTCATTGATAACCCCCCTGTAAGGCTCCATTCAGACGTCCGCATGCGTTTTGTGGATCCGATCCATGTATCCATGGATCCGTAAAAAATCCTGCGTATGTCTGAATGGAGCCTTACAGGGGGGTGATCAGTGACAGGGGGGTGATCACCCTGATTACCCTGATCACCCCCTGTCATTGATAACCCCCCTGTAAGGCTCCATTCAGACGTCAGCATGCGTTTTGTGGATCCGATCCATGTATCCATGGATCCGTAAAAAATCATGCGGATGTCTGAATGGAGCCTTACAGGGGGGGTGATCAGTGACAGGGGGGTGATTACCCTGATCACCCCCTGTCATTGATAACCCCCCTGTAAGGCTCCATTCAGACGTCCGCATGCGTTTTGTGGATCCGATCTATGTTTCCATGGATCCGTAAAAAATCATGCGGATGTCTGAATGGAGCCTTACAGGGGGGGTGATCAGTGACAGGGGGGTGATCACCCTGATTACCCTGATCACCCCCTGTCATTGATAACCCCCCTGTAAGGCTCCATTCAGACGTCCGCATGCGTTTTGTGGATCCGATCCATGTATCCATGGATCCGTAAAAAATCATGCGGATGTCTGAATGGAGCCTTACAGGGGGGGTGATCAGTGACAGGGAGGTGATCACCCTGATTACCCTGATCACCCCCTGTCATTGATAACCCCCCTGTAAGGCTCCATTCAGACGTCCGCATGCGTTTTGTGGATCCGATCCATGTATCCATGGATCCGTAAAAAATCATGCGGATGTCTGAATGGAGCCTTACAGGGGGGTGATCAGTGACAGGGGGGTGATCACCCTGATTACCCTGATCACCCCCTGTCATTGATAACCCCCCTGTAAGGCTCCATTCAGACGTCCGCATGCGTTTTGTGGATCCGATACATGTATCCATGGATCCGTAAAAAATCATGCGGATGTCTGAATGGAGCCTTACAGGGGGGGTGATCAGTGACAGGGGGGTGATCACCCTGATTACCCTGATCACCCCCTGTCATTGATAACCCCCCTGTAAGGCTCCATTCAGACGTCCGTATGCGTTCTGTGGATCCGATACATGTATCCATGGATCCGTAAAAAATCATGCGGATGTCTGAATGGAGCCTTACAGGGGGGGTGATCAGTGACAGGGGGGTGATCACCCTGATTACCCTGATCACCCCCTGTCATTGATAACCCCCCTGTAAGGCTCCATTCAGACGTCCGCATGCGTTCTGTGGATCCGATACATGTATCCATGGATCCGTAAAAAATCATGCGGATGTCTGAATGGAGCCTTACAGGGGGGGTGATCAATGACAGGGGGGTGATCAGGGAGTCTATATGGGTGATCACCCCCTGTCATTGATCACCCCCCTGTCATTGATCACCCCCCCCCCCCCCCCTGGTAAGGCTCCATTCAGACATTTTTTTGGCACAAGTTAGCGGAAATTTTTTGTTTGTTTTTGTTTTTGTTTTTTCTTACTAAGTCTCATATTCTACTAACTTGTGTCAAAAAATAAAATCTCACATGAACTCGCCATACCCCTCACGGAATCCAAATGCGTAAACATTTTTAGACATTTATATTCCAGACTTCTTCTCACGCTTTAGGGCCCCTAAAAAGCCAGGGCAGTATAAATACCCCACATGTGACCCCATTTCGGAAAGAAGACACCCCAAGGTATTCCGTGAGGGGCATATTGAGTCCATGAAAGATTGAAATTTTTGTCCTAAGTTAGCGGAAAGTGAGACTTTGTGAGAAAAAAACAAAAAAAAATCAATATCCGCTAACTTATGCAAAAAAAATAAAAATTCTAGGAACTCGCCATGCCCCTCATTGAATACCTTGGGGTGTCTTCTTTCCAAAGTGGGGTCACATGTGGGGTATTTATACTGCCCTGGCTTTTTAGGGGCCCGAAAGTGTGAGAAGAAGTCTGGGATCCAAATGTCTAAAAATGCCCTCCTAAAAGGAATTTGGGCCCCTTTGCGCATCTAGGCTGCAAAAAAGTGTCACACATGTGGTATCGCCGTACTCAGGAGAAGTTGGGGAATGTGTTTTGGGGTGTCATTTTACATATAACCATGCTGGGTGAGAAAAATATCTTGGTCCAATGCCAACTTTGTATAAAAAAATGGGAAAAGTTGTCTTTTGCCAAGATATTTCTCTCACCCAGCATGGGTATATGTAAAATGACCCCCCAAAACACATTGCCCAACTTCTCCTGAGTACGGCGATACCAGATGTGTGACACTTTTTTGCAGCCAAGGTGGGCAAAGGGGCACATATTCCAAAGTGCACCTTTCGGATTTCGCAGGCCATTTTTTACACATTTTGATTGCAAGGTACTTCTTACACATTTGGGCCCCTAAATTGCCAGGGCAGTATAACTACGCCACAAGTGACCCCATTTTGGAAAGAAGACACCCCAAGGTATTCCGTGAGGGGCACGGCGAGTTCCTAGAATTTTTTATTTTTTGTCACAAGTTAGCGGAAAATGATGATTTTTCTTTTTTTTTTCTTTTTTCCTTACAAAGTCTCATATTCCACTAACTTGCGACAAAAAATAAAAAATTCTAGGAACTCGCCATGCCCCTCACGGAATACCTTGGGGTGTCTTCTTTCCAAAATGGGGTCACTTGTGGCGTAGTTATACTGCCCTGGCAATTTAGGGGCCCAAATGTGTGAGAAGAACTTTGCAATCAAAATGTGTAAAAAATGCCCTGCAAAATCCGAAAGGTGCACTTTGGAATATGTGCCCCTTTGCCCACCTTGGCAGCAAAAAAGTGTGACACATCTGGTATCGCCGTACTCAGGAGAAGTTGGGGAATGTGTTTTGGGGTGTCATTTTACATATACCCATGCTGGGTGAGAAAAATATCTTGGTCAAATGCCAACTTTGTATAAAAAAATGGGAAAAGTTGTCTTTTGCCAAGATATTTCTCTCACCCAGCATGGGTATATGTAAAATGACACCCCAAAACACATTCCCCAACTTCTCCTGAGTACGGCGATACCAGATGTGTGACACTTTTTTGATGCCAAGGTGGGCAAAGGGGCACATATTCCAAAGTGCACCTTTCGGATTTCACCGGTCATTTTTTTACAGATTTTGATTGCAAAGTACTTCTCACACATTTGGGCCCCTAAATTGCCAGGGCAGTATAACTACGCCACAAGTGACCCCATTTTGGAAAGAAGACACCCCAAGGTATTCCGTGAGGGGCATGGCGAGTTCCTAGAATTTTTAATTTTTTGTCGCAAGTTAGTGGAATATGAGACTTTGTAAGGAAAAAAGAGAAAAAAAAAAAAAAATCATCATTTTCCGCTAACTTGTGACAAAAAATAAAAAATTCTAGGAACTCGCCATGCCCCTCACGGAATACCTTGGGGTGTCTTCTTTCCAAAATGGGGTCACTTGTGGCGTAGTTATACTGCCCTGGCAATTTAGGGGCCCAAATGTGTGAGAAGTACCTTGCAATCAAAATGTGTAAAAAATGGCCTGCAAAATCTGAAAGGTGCACTTTTGAATATGTGCCCCTTTGCCCACCTTGGCAGCAAAAAAGTGTGACACATCTGGTATCGCCGTACTCAGGAGAAGTTGGGGAATGTGTTTTGGGGTGTCATTTTACATATACCCATGCTGGGTGAGAGAAATATCTTGGCAAAAGACAACTTTTCCCATTTTTTTATACAAAGTTGGCATTTGACCAAGATATTTTTCTCACCCAGCATGGGTATATGTAAAATGACACCCCAAAACACATTCCCCAACTTCTCCTGAGTACGGCGATACCAGATGTGTCACACTTTTTTGCTGCCAAGGTGGGCAAAGGGGCACATATTCCAAAGTGCACCTTTTGGATTTCACCGGTCATTTTTTACACATTTTGATTGCAAAGTTCTTCTCACACATTTGGGCCCCTAAATTGCCAGGGCAGTATAACTACGCCACAAGTGACCCCATTTTGGAAAGAAGACACCCCAAGGTATTCCGTGAGGGGCATGGCAAGTTTTTAGAATTTTTTATTTTTTGTCGCAAGTTAGTGGAATATGAGACTTTGTAAGAAAAAATAAAAAAAATAAAATCATCATCATTTTCCGCTAACTTGTGACAAAAAATAAAAAGTTCTATGAACTCACTATGCCCATCATCGAATACCTTAGGGTGTCTACTTTCCGAAATGGGGTCATTTGTGGGGGTTTTCTACTGTCTGGGCATTGTAGAACCTCAGGAAACATGACAGGTGCTCAGAAAGTCAGAGCTGTTTCAAAAAGCGGAAATTCACATTTTTGTACCATAGTTTGTAAATGCTATAACTTTTACCCAAACCATTTTTTTTTTTTGCCCAAACATTTTTTTTTTTATCAAAGACATGTAGAACAATAAATTTGGCGAAAAATGTATATATGGATGTCGTTTTTTTTGCAAAATTTTACAGCTGAAAGTGAAAAATGTCATTTTTTTGCAAAAAAAATCGTTAAATTTTGATTAATAACAAAAAAAGTAAAAATGTCAGCGGCAATGAAATACCACCAAATGAAAGCTCTATTAGTGAGAAGAAAAGGAGGTAAAATTCATTTGGGTGGTAAGTTGCATGACCGAGCAATAAACCGCTAAAGTTGTGGAGTGCCGATTTGTAAAAAAGGGCCTGGTCACTAGGGGGGTATAAACCTGTGGTCCTTAAGTGGTTAAAGAAGCAGCAAAGTAAATAACCAGTAAGAAAACTCCTAAAACCATAATCCATGGAAGGTTACTATGTATTACTTTATTGCCACTGCTTTAGGCAAATTAGGCAATAGGAAAATTAATGTTGCTTAGTGACAATATACATATAGAGAATCACAACTAAAGATGAGGATAAAGTGTTAAAGGGTTATTCTCATAACAGTCTTCATGGCAGAGATGGCAATAATTTAAGTAAGCCTGGGGTACACAGATATATAGATATGGTGGTCTTCCATAACTCACATAGCAGTGAGTACAATGAGCTACCCTGTGTCTGTAGTGTTGATCGAGCACCAAAGTGCTCGAGTGCTCTGGCCGAACACATCGGGATGCTCAGGTGCTCTACCGAGCACAAGTGTATAATGGAAGTCAATGGAAGAACCCGAGCATTAAACCATTCACCCACTGCTCTGAAGAGGGGAGGGTACCTGTTTCATAGGAAAAGGTCAGAAATTGATGGAAACTCCACCGAAATGGTTCAGGAACAGCATGGGGAGGATGTCTCGATGCATCTTGGACTCCCAGGACGCTGCTGGAAACCATGTTGCCCGAGTAGTACGCCACTTTTAAAGACTGACAATAATACGCACAAAACCCCCTAAAAAAACTATTTTAGAGGAAAAAAATTTAAAGGGACACTGACAGCCCTTCTGAGCATAATTAGCTCTTTATATGCCCCCCTAGGTCTTATAATAAGTTTCCAATTCATATAAGTATTATCCCTGTGCGCATTGTAAAACGTTAAAATAATCTTTATAATCACCTGTCCTTTCTGCCCAAGGGGCGTTCTTTGTGCCAAGCCGCGTCCCAACTGCCGGATCCTTAGACACGCCCATCTCATTAGTATTCACTTGGCGCAATGTGATCCCGGCGAGCGAGGGTGCCGGGCGCATGCGCAGGATCTCCGAATGTCGGGGACAGGAAAATACCGCCCAGGGATCAGAAACTTTAAAATGGCCAAACTAAAATATTTTTAACCCCCCCTGCACCCCTGAATGATTTTATGTCGGTGGGGTGCAGGGGGGGTTAAAAATATTTTAGTTTGGCCATTTTAAAGTTTCTGCTCCCCGCGGTCAGGGACCGCAGGGATCAGAAACTACAGAAAGCGCTGCAAACCGCAGCGATCGCCGATACGGGGCGGCTCATAGGACCCCCCTCGGCATTGACCCTGGGTGCCTGGCTGTGTGTAACAGCCAACACTCAGCGCTGTCACCATGTCTGCAGACATGGTGACAGTTTAATGCCAGGACGAGTATACTCATCATGGAGCGCTAAGTAGCAGTGCTCCAGGACGAGTATACCCGTCCTAGGTCCTGAACGTGTTAAACCAATTCCCAAACATTTTAAAATGAGCCATGAAGGAAATCCCTCCCTTTTGAGAGTACGTGGAATTGATCATGTAAATTTAGGAATGCAGGGAGGCAAAGTTATGAAATTATTGGCACAACGGAAAACAAGATGGATTTGGACCCTGGATACAATGCAACCTAAAGGATTAAATGATGTTCTGAGTTTTGCCCCTTTCCTCTGAGAGTTGTTTTTATATTATTATTATTATTTATTAATTTTATTATTGTTTTATTACTTTTCACCTTACTTTTTATCTTTTCTGCTCTTTCTCTGTTTATGTGTTTTTAATGGTATTTGTATTTACTTATCTTATTTTATATTTCTGTAGCTTACCAACACTCACTATTTCGTGTGGCTGTCCATTTGTCATGGCTGTCATGGTCTGGTGGTAGTGGACCATGACACTTTTGCCGTGCATGCTTGTTGCTGGTTGCAACATAATGTTTATCATGATTTTACCCCTTTAAGGCTGGTGTTCCTTCCCATTTTTGTTTGTTTAGGGTTTAAGGAGTGTTCAAGGTGGAGCTGGGTGTGGCCTCATGACTCTTCTTATTCTGGAGTTGTTTGCTGAGGTTAGTGGTAAGTCTACATTTGTATGAGCAGGAGCTTTGCTCCTCTCTGGATGTGTCATCTGTCCATGAGGCCCTCCTTGTAGAACATCAAGGCCTGTGGGAGACTCCAGTTATTCCGTGTCTTGGAGGAACTGATTGTCTTTTTTTCCTTTCAATACCATCAGGGATCTTTAGGGCGAATTAGGGTCCATGATTTCGTGTATGAGCCCTACCACCATCAGGGTTGGCTCATACAGTCAGGAGGTCAGGGATTGTATTTAGGGATGCACAGGAGGTGACTTGCTTGCTTATCCTGGCTTCCAGGTCTATTGGCTTGGTCTTCCCCACCACCCCACCGTGACACCATTTAACATTTATTGTCTGATCCCTTCTCTATGGATCTGACGGAGAAGACCTTTGAAATGTAACGGCTTTAGCAGACTGAATATTTAATAAGTTGATCATCTTTGAAATAGAATGTTTTTTAGTAATGTTTCTTTAAATGGAATAATATTTTTGACTTTTTTAATTTTTTATATATTGCTTGCAAGTGCGCTTTTGATAATCATGTATTTCATTTATAATTATTATATGGCATATATTTTTACATTTATGTATTTTTATTTTTTTTCACACAATATTTATATTCTGTCTGTTTTTGTTTATGTAATCACAATTATGTATTGCTTTTTGCACTGTATATTTATCACTTTTTTTCATTATTCATAATGTGTGTATGTAATTGCACTTTAATTGATCTTGTTCTTATTGCACTTGCACTTCAAATATTCTACGTCTTTATAGATGTTCCATTACATGTCTCAATAGGTATCTCCAATTCTTATGATGAAAAGTTTGCGTGCACCGCCGTCCTTCCTGAGCATACCCGTATACTTCTTTGCTTTCTGTGGGGCGAGCGGTCATGTGACTGACCATCACCGACATGCGTCATGGAAGCCGGGTTGCCAGCAGTCACCTGACTGGTTATCACGTGACCGCTGAGCATTTCTGGCTTAGCATGGATGGTGCACGGATGTGTATTCACATCATGACGTGCTTTTGACACACACCTTTATTCTATCTTTCACAATCATGCTAGCAGCCATTTGATTGGTGAGTCTTACATTTAAATAGTGCACATTTCTAGGGAGAGTCGCACCCCCAGGTGACGGTGTTGCTGAAACGCACGTCGCGGTTCTCCTGAGGTGATTTCCCTATTCATGGGTATGTAATTAGACTGGTGTTACAGTGTGTCTGTTTCTTTTGTGTGTATCTAGGATACTTTTTCTGTGTTACTTACAGTATATATCAGGGATGCTCAACCTGTGGCCCACCATGCCCTTCTGTAGGCTAATAGCTGTAGGCTGTCCGGGAATGATGGGAGTTGTAGTTTTGCAACAGCTGGAGGGCCGCAGGTTGAGCATGCCTGGTATATATGATATTTTCCTATTGACCATTTACCTTGTGGCCAAGGGATATATCATTTTGGTATTCCTGTCTATAACAGACACTTTTATCATGTTTCTCCTCAGGCATAAACCACACTTTTTCTTGATGTATTTTGTCTCTTTTTTTAATAGTATTTTATATATGTATATTTAATAAAGATTTGTATTTACTTTGAGCTATTTTAGACTCAGCTTTTTCTTTTTCGTAGAGGTCACCTTCACACTGACATACCACTCGAAAATAAATCTTAGAGCTCATGCATTCAGGGGCAGAGTGGCAACTTAAGGTGGCCCTGGGGGAAAAAAACTAAAAGTGGCCCCATTTTGTAGACAGGTCAAAATTAACAGAAGGCTGGGCCACACAAGTAGGAGGAGTCAACAATACCATAGTGCAAAATACTATTCCAGCAGAACAAAAGAAAAACAGTGTAGCACAATATACTGCCCCAAAAGCTGGCCTTCTATGCTGGCTATCAATAGCTACCATCTTCCGTCCTCCTCATCCAGTTGTCTATGGAGCAGGGGGCTTAGGAGTTGAGGTACAGCCACAGCAGTTGAATTCAGGAAGACATGTGCAGTCATTGGCTGGGTACATAAGTACCTGATTCTCACAGTGTTAATTACTGTTGAGAGCTCATTATGTAACCGGTCAGTGGCAGAAAAGAGGGCTTGGGTGGCCCCCTGGAGCATCGGCCCTCCAGGAAATTCCCTGTAGGATCTGTGGCCAATCTGCCCCTGCATGCTTTCTTCCACATGCAGAGCCCTGCATATGGATCCTCTATGGCAGTGTATGGAGATATCAAACTGAGTGTGTAGAGGGATATTCTCCACTAGAACTTAAAGTGATTGTGCTCTGTAATGATATGGATGATCTATCCTCAGTAAAAGGTTATCAATATCAAAGTGGTGGGGTCTGACTCCTGGCATCCTTTCCCAACAGTTTGAAGGGGACGGGGCACTTGTGCGAGCACTGCATTCTCTTCAATGCTTAAAGGGATTGTCCAAGTTATGGAAAATATATAGCACTGCAAATCTGATGGTCAGCAATATATAACATAGCTAAGAAAGTTTTAGGCAAAAAAATATATATATTTCCTTATTTCCCTGGTTCTCTTCTGGCCTTTTGTTTACTTGCAATAAAAACTATTGCTGCCCCAGCCTCAGCACTGCTAAGGGAGTAAATACAAGTACAGCCCTCAGTGACATGTATGCCTGCTGGGAGACTCAGCAGCATGTTGTATGTGTAGGACTACAAGTCCCAGCTGTATAATGAAACTGCTAAGGGAGTAAATACAAGTACTGCCCTGAGTTACATGTCTGCCTGCTGGGAGACTCAGCAGCATGTTGTATGTGTAGGACTACAAGTCCCAGCTGTACAATGAAACTGCTAAGGGAGTAAATACAAGTACTGCCCTGAGTGACATGTCTGCCTGCTGGGAGACTCAGCAGCATGTTGTATGTATAGAACTACAAGTCCCAGCTGTATAATGACACTGCTAAGGGAGTGAATACAAGAGCTGCCCTGAGTGACATGTCTGCCTGCTGGGAGACTCAGCAGCATGTTGTATGTATAGAACTACAAGTCCTAGCTGTACAATGACACTGCTGATACACACAGGATCTCACTGAGATCGTGAAAACTCAGATCCGATAGTATATTCTAACCCCCAGGCGTTCCCATGGTGACGGGGACGCTTGTCGGGGAGGAGTATGCCGAAGTGGAACAACTGTACAGATTGAAAAAAAAAAGACGAATATTCTAAAAAACAAATATATTCAATATAGTGCTATATATTAGTTTTTTAGACTATTCTGCATTTTTCCCATCTAAAGTCATGATTCCTCCCTGCTTAAGTTGCTTGTGAGCTAATGACTCATTGGCCCACAAGCAAGAAGTAGGGAGGAATCATGTGTTTAGTTCATGTGGGAAAAAATGACGAATATTCGCTATAACGAATATATAGCACTATATTTGAAATATTTGCGAATTCTCAAAGTTGTGATATTCGAGATAAAAATTTGATGTTGGAATATTCGCGCTCAACACTAGTAATTATACTACACCTCCACTATAAGCTAGATGGTGTGCAGTTAAAAGCTGCAGAGGACACAGGGGTTGCACAAGCTGCGTGATCCCTTTAAACAGTTGACTGGTGAGAGTGCTGGGAGTCTGACCCCACCAATTTGATATTAATAACCTTTCCTGAGGATAGAGAGGATAGATCAGGCATCCTCAAACTGCGGCCCTCCAGCTGTTGCAAAACTACAACTCCCAGCATGCCCGAACAGCCTACAGGTATCAGCCAACAGCAGGGCATTGTGGGAGTTGCACTTTTACAACAGCTGGAGGGCCGCAGTTTGAGGATGCCTGGGATAGATCATCAATGTCATTACACAGCAAAACCCCTTTAGGACAAGTCCTTTGCACTTTTCTGGAAGCTCTATCATGGCTTTATAGAAATGGAGCAGACAATAAGTTCAAGGACATTAGGACATGAACTAATATGTCCTCTTGTACTTAATATGTGAGAGATAATATTTTCTTCAAAATTTCCTATGATCTTTAATGTTTTCATAGAATTCAATAATAAAGGAACATAAATACATTTTGATTGAAAAAATAAGATATAATTTCTGCAATTAAACACACAAATGTTGAAGTAAATGAATGACATGCAAAACATGCTTCTAATGAACTCATTGATATGATTAAGGTGGATCTTGGCTTTAAGCTCTTCAGTGCCTCAGGGGCATGCAATGTATTACTAAACCATGCATTACAAGCCCATCTGTCACAGAATAAGAAAAATACAGTATTCATATGCAGCACTGTGGTTCTTGCTATAACCCAGCAGAAATAGGAGTAATCATTGCTTAAAAGAGTAAACTGCTTCCCATTTCATAAACCACCTGAGGTAACTAGGCCTCTCTCTTTCACTTTATACCTTGAAAAGCTGAACTGAAAAATTCATGAAACTATAAAAAAAAAAACTAAATAACAATACATAAGGACACTTTTGCATATTTGCCGGTCAATGTATGATAAAGGTATGTTTACATGATTCCACCATGAATACTATGAAAAACAACAAAAAAGCATTGTACAGAAGTGCCTTAGTGACTAAAAGCACCCATGGAATAACTGTAAGACAGTATGTATGCAGTCATGACGTGCAGATCTTTATCCTGTTCATGACCCTGCGTTTTCATTTTTTACACTGCCTTTCTGGAGTCATAACTTTTTTATTTTTCCATTCACATAGCCGTATGAGGGCTTGTTTTTTGCTGGACAAGTTGTACATTTTAATGGCACCATTTAATATTGTATACAATGTCGAGGGAAGATGGAAAAAAATTCCAGATTGGATAGAATTAGAAAACAAAAACAATTCCACAACAATTATGTGTTGTTTTTTTTTTACAGTGTTGCCTATTAGTGTTGATCGAGCATGCTCGGACGAACACCAGTTTGGCTCGAGCATCTCGATTCTCGGCACATGGCCGAATACCGCATGTGCTCAAGCGCAATGCTCGAGTCTCCTCCCCACACGTTTGTTGCCTGCTACATAGCCAATAAACGTGCAGGTAAATACTGCCCTTCACTGTAATGCCGTAGCCATATTGGTTACAGGCATTACAGGAATTGGCTGGCCAGAAAGCGTCATCAAGTGCTGTTCGGCTCAGTGTTAGTCAGGAAGAGCTGTTCTGAAGAAATGAAAGATAGTGTAGGGAGTGAACATAGTAACAGTAACATAGTACATAAGGCCGAAAAAAGACATTTGTCCATCCAGTTCGGCCTGTCATCCTGGAAGTTGATTCAGAGGAAGGCAAAAAAAAAAACTGTGGTAGAAGCCAATTTTCCCCACTTTAGGGGAATAAAAAATTCAATCAGGCAATCAGAATAACTCCCTGGATCAACGACCCCTCTCTAGTAGCTATAGCCTGTAATATTATTACACTCCAGAAATACATCCAGGCTCCTCTTGAATTCCTTTATTGTACTCACCATCACCACCTCCTCAGGCAGAGAGTTCCATAGTCTCATTGCTCTTACCGTAAAGAATCCTCTTCTATGTTTGTGTACAAACCTTCTTTCCTCCAGACGCAGAGGATGTCCCCTCGTCGATGTTTTCACATCTAAAATACCTGTGACATTCCCTGTAATTTTTTATTAGCCACTGGTGACATCAGCGACATTATCTGTGGTATTTCTCCTGTGTAACGTTTCCACATCCCAAATACCTGTGACATTCCCTGTAATTTTTTATTAGCCACTGATGACATCAGCGACCTTATCTGCGGTATATCTCCTGTGTAACATTTCCACATTCAAAATCCCTTTTTACATTTTTTTGCGCATACACTTACAAATCCTACGCTACTAAAAGTGTGACAAACTTTCAAGCATATATAACATTTAATATGAAGAAGGCGAGCAGTAAGGGAGAGGGGAGTTGCCTGATGGTGCACGCAGTGGCCGTGGCCCTTGGCGCGTTGAAACTGTGCCTTCTGCCAGAGCACAAGAAAAACAATCATCCACGATACCTAGCTTCATGTCCCAGTTTTCAGGACGGCGCAGGACAGCGCTCTCGAAGTCAGACCTGTGCGACCAGGTGGTCGGTTGGATTGCAGCAGATAATGCTTCCAGTTGGTTAAGCACCACCCTGTCTTCCACCAAGTCCAGTCTCAGTAGCCAAGAGTCTGGTCAACACAATCCTCACTCTGATCCTCCTTTCTCCCACCATGGAGAGTCTTGCCAAACAAGTGATACCACACTCCGATTTTCTGAGGAGCTCTTTTCAGCGCCATTCCTTCATTTGGACCTCTCAACAAGCTCGCTTGAAGAGGGACATGAGGTCTTGAGCTCTGATTCCCAAAATCTTGAGCATCCACAGTCACAAGAAGATGACGGTGGTGAACGGCAGTTAGTGTTTCACGAGGTGGATGATGATGATGAGACACAGTTGCCAATAAGTCAACGGCAATTAGTGTCTCAAGAGGTTGATAATGAGGATGAGACACAGTTGTCAGTAACTGAAGTTCTTGTTAGGTAAACAAGTCAGAAGGCTGAGCAGAGTGAGGTAGTGGAAGAGGAGGTGGTGGACGATGAAGTCACTAACCTAACCTGGGAAGATGGAAAGCCGAGCGAGGACAGCAGTATAGAGGGGGAGGGATCTGCAGCACCGGAACAGGCTGGTAGAGGCAGTGGGGTGGCAAAAGGGAGAAGGTTGGCCACACCTAAAGGTCCACAACGGTTATCCGGAGCACACCCTTGTGGAAATCTCCCTTGCTAAGGGGTAGGTGTCCCGCAGTCTGGCACTTTTTTTAGGAAAGTGCAGACAACAAAAGAATTTTAATTTGCAACCTGTGCCATACAAAGATCAGCAGGGGCGTGAACACTAGCAACCTCACCACCACTAGCATAATCCGACACATGGCATCAAAGCAGCGTAATAAGTGGGCCAAACACCTGGGTCCACCATCTGTGTCTCTGGGTCACACCACTGCCTCTTCTTCCCCTGTGTTACGTGCTGGCCAATCCCCTGTCGAAGGCGCAGGCGAGGATATCTCCTGCCCTGCACCTGGACCTTCGCAAGCACCATCAGCAACTACATCCACTTCCATGTACCAGCGCAGCGTCCAAATGTCCTTACCCCAGGCATTTGAATGCAAGCGCAAATACCCAGCCACCCACAGGCCATAGCACTAAATTTGCAACTTTTCAAATTCCTGGCCCTGGAAATGTTGCCTTTTAGGCTTGTGGACACTGAGGCCTTCCGCAGCCGGATGTCGGTGGCTGTCCCTCGTTATGCAGTCCCCAGCCGAAACTATTTTTCACAATGTGCCGTGCCTGCCTTACACCTGCATGTGTTAAATGACATCACCGATGCCCTGACCAATGCAATTACTGGGAAGGTCCACTTAACCACTGACACATGGACAAGTGCTTTTAGCCAGGGACACTACATTTCACTGATGGCACACTGGGTGAACGCTGTGGAGGCTGGGAGCGAGTCGTACCCTGGGATAGCACAGGTGCTACTGAATCAAAAGATTGCGGGCCCTAATTCCATCAGGGTTGCCCCACCACCTACTTTAGTGGCTCCAACCCCCACTTCTCCTCCTCCACCTCCTCCTCCACTTCCACCTCAGAATTATCCACTTGCAGCACCAGTCAGCCATCAGTCGGTGGAAGCAGTGTAGCACGGCAGTGAGGAAGCGTCAACATGCCGTGCCTAAGCTGATCTACTTAGGTGACAAACAGCACACCGCTACAGAGCTGTGGCAGGGGATAAGGGACCAGACTGAGCTGTGGCTCTCGCTACTCAACCTACAACCAGGCATGTAACTTGGTGGCGACTTTGGAGCTCCACAAGCTCACATACATCCCATGCCTAGCCCACGTCTTCAACTTAGTGGTTCAGTGGTTTCTTAAAACCTACCCCAATTTGCCTGAGCTACTGCTGAAGGTGCACCACGTGTGTGCCCATTTCCGCAAGTCATCGACAGCTTCAGCTTCAGCTTCAACGCTGCAGCAGCGCTTACAATTGGCAGCTCACCGACTGTTGTGTCACTTGAGCACACGCTGTAACTCCACGTTCCTCATGTTGGCCAGGTTTTGTCAGCAGCAGAGGGCAGTAGTGGAATACCAGCTGCTACATGGTCATCGCCTTTCTAGTCAGCTTCCGCTCTTCACAAGCAAGGAGTGGGCATGGATGTCTGACCTCTGTGAGGTTTTAAGAAACATTGAGGAATCAACACAGATGGTGAGAGGCGATAACGCTATTATCAGTGTCACCATCCCACTTCTGTGTCTACTCAAACACTCGCTGCTCACAATTAAGGCCCAAAAAATTTGAAAGAGGTTGAAGACATTACACAGGATTATAGCCAGACCACCCCTAGTTCCTCTTCTTAGCGCAAATTGGATGAAGAGGAGGAGGAGGAGCAGGAGACGGTTGCCTCCGCTATAGAGGGTAGTACCCATGGAAGTTTAATTCCATCTGTTTATGGGTAGAACAGAAGGAAGAGGATGAGGAGATTGAGAGTCATTCTCCAGATGACGACAGCAAAGTCTTGCCTGTTGGGACTCTGGCACACATGGCTGACTTTATGTTAGGGTGCCTTTCCCGTGACCCACGCATTTTTGCGCATTTTGGACAACACCGATTACTAGTTGTTAACCCTTCTCAACCCCTGCTACAAAGATAACTTTTCATCTCTCATTCCTGTGGTGGAGAGTAAGAGCAAAAAGGTGCAATACCAGAAGGTCCTGGTGGAAAAAAATTGCTCCAAAAACTTCCAGCTGTCAATGCTAGCAGGAGAGTACATAGTTCCTTGGGCAACCAAGGAGGGGAGATGAGGGGAACACACAGCAGTTCCAACAGAGACAGGGCCAGTTTCATGACACACCACCAGCACCCTCACCCTGATGAGCGGCCTATTGTCACAAGGAGGAAAAAGTTTCGGAAGATGATGGAGTACATAGCAGACCAAGTCAGCGTCATCAATGATCCCTCTGTGCCTTACAACTACTAGGAGTCCAAGCTGGAAACGTGGCACGAACTGGCGCTCTATGCCTTGGAGGTGCTGGCCTAACCTACCGCCAGCGTTTTGTCAGAGCGGGTATTTAGTGCTGCTGGGGGCATACTGATAAGCGCACCCGCCTGTCAACTGAAAGGTTATAAAAATGAACAAGGCCTGGATTGCCCCTGACTTCTCTACTCCACCAGAGAAAAGCGGCTGAACATAAAGCTACTTTAAATGTGTTTTTTTATAATTTACTGAATACACTGTATTCCCATGCACCCCTTCCACCACAGTCCTCCTCCTCCGGCTCTTCCATCATATCAACATGCTTATTAGTCTGCCCTCGCTCCTAATGTTGTAGAGGGTCAGCTCACCTGCAAGCCCTCGCATATAATGTTTTAGAGGCTCAGCTCCCCTGCAGGCCCTCAACCATAATGTTTTACAGGGTCAGCTCACCATAAGGCCCTTACCGACAATCTTTTAGAGGGTCAGCTCATCTGCAAGCCCTCGCATGTATTGTTTTAGAGGCTCAGCTCACGTGCAGGCCCTCGCATATAATGTTTTTGAGGGTCAGCTCACCAGCAGGCCCTCAACCATAATGTTTTACAGGGTCAGCTCACCAGCAGGCCCTCGCATATAATGTTTTTGAGGGTCAGCTCACCAGCAGGCCCTAAACCATAATGTTTTACAGGGTCAGCTCACCAGCAGGCCCTCACCTACAATCTTTTAGAGGGTATGCTTTTCATAACCATTGAATGGCTCCCCCAATCCCCGCATGGAGGAGCTGTTCCAGGTTTTGCGGTCTGAGATGCACATTTGACCATGGCATCTGAGGGGTTAAATGCATGCAACCAATCGGATATGATATCCTATTCTGTGGATAGGTCATCAATATCATAACACTGCAAAACCCTTTTCACTGCTTCCAGGTCAGTGGATCATCAAATAAACCATGGATATCACTAGTTTTTCCATTTGTTTCATCAAGTATAATAAACTGTATCGCATTATAATCTGGCAGAATTCAATGACAAGTTGTACATCCACATGTACTGTATATCTATGAATTCTAGTATCAGTCAACACTAATAACATAAAATCTCCGGGAAGACAATAATAAGCTTGTGATGTCTATGAAAACACAGCAAAATTATTTTCTGGTACTATACCAAAATTGAGATCTGATTATCACAAGAAGAAGGACAAGGTGTAATCAGCATTCAAGATGAGATAAATGAAGCATTTGCTGAATTTCAAAGGCTAATTTTAAATCATCAGAAGAAACAAATTTCATAAACTTGAAAGCAATTTGTTCTTTTGTAAATGAATGCAGAATAAAGTATATCAACAGAAAAACGGCCATAGCAATAAAGTCACTTGTGACGTCCATTTTTGTATACTTTATGTGGATAGAACACAATTAAAGGACTCTGTCGGGAGGTTTATGACACCCTATCTGAGAGTAGAATGTGAGTTAGAGAAGCTGAGGCATGTGATATACAGATTTATATGATTTGGAGCAGGGTTTCTGAGTAAAGAGCAGAGCCTAGAAAATCCTGACAGGACTCCTAGAAGAGACAATAAGAGTCCTGAAAACTCCACCCACCCGCGCACACACGGCGATTGACAGCTTTCTCTGTATACAATGACACAGGGAGAGTTGTCAATCATGCAGTGTGGCTGGGTTAATCAAGACTCTCACTGTCTTTCCTGGGAGTCCTGTCAGGATTTACTCTGCTTTTTGCTCATTAATCCTATTCCTACATACATACTGAGTGGGCCATGAAAAACAGAAACCCTTGTGTGGTTTGTACAGGATAATGGATGATGGCAGAATGACGTACACATTATGGTAGATGCTAAAAGTGATTTCTTTTGGTAGCTTATCATATTCAGGACCACCTTTTGCAACACCACACATTCAATATATACTGGTCATGAATTTTCATTTGCTGTTTCAGTTTAGGCACTGTCTAGGGATTAGTTCCATAAATACTGCCCTTCAGGTATCCCCACAGATAAAAGTTGCACACTGTTAGTGACATTATTTAATCAGTGCCGGACAGTCCAGGACATACCCGTAACTGGTAACACCTTGTTGGATATTATTGCAAACTGTTGAATGTTCATTCATAAACTTCTAGTAGTAATAATAGAGTAAGGGGACAATGTGGAATCATAAGAAGAGATGTTTCAGAATTGATATTACATGGGGAAGTAGATACTAAAACAGACTTGGTATACCAAAAACAGATTTGTCAGGAGAGGTGATAAGTCTGCTTTAACCCCTTTAGCACACAGCCATATTTCACCTTGAGGACCAGGCCATTTTTTGCAAATCTGACCAGTGTCACTTTATGTGGTGATAACTTTAAAACGCTTTGACTTATCCAGGCCATTCTGAGATCGTTTTTTCGTCACATATTGTACTTCATTACCCTGGTAAAATAGAGTCAAAAAATTAATTTTTATCTATAAAAAAATACCAAATTTGCCCAAAATTTGTAAAAATTAGCAAATTTCCAAGTTTCAATTTCTCTTCTTCTATAATACATAGTAATACCTACAAAAATAGTTATTACTTTACATTCCCCATATGTCTACTTCATGTTTGGATCATTTTGGGAATGACATTTTATTTTTGGGGGATGTTACAAGGCTTAGAAGTTTAGAAGCAAATCTTGAAATTTCTCTGAAATTTTCTAAAAACGACTTTTTAAGGACCAGTTCAGGTCTGAAGTCACTTTGTGAGGCTTACATAATAGAAAACACCCAAAATGACCCCATTCTAGAAACTACGCCCCTCAAGGTATTCAAGGTAGTCAAACGTTGTTAACCCTTTAGGTGTTCCACAAGAATTAATGGAAAATAGAGATACAATTTTAAAATTTCACTTTTTGGGCAGATTTTCCATTACATTTTTTTTTTCCAGTTACAAAGCAAGGGTTAACAGCCAAACCAAACTTAATATTTATGGCTCTGATTCTGTAGTTTATAGAAACACCCCATATGTGGTCGAAAACCGCTGTACGGGCACACGGCAGGGCGCAGAAGGAGAGGAATGCCATATGGTTTTTGGAAGGCAGATTTTGCTGCACAGTTTTTTTGACACCATGTCCCAACTGAAGCCCTCCTGATGCACCCCTAGAGTAGAAACTTAAAAAAATGACCCCATTCAAGAAACTACACCCTTCAAGGTATTCAAAACTGATTTTACAAACTTTGTTAACCCTTTAGGTGTTCCACAAGAATTAATGGAAAATAGAGATACAATTTCAAAATTTCACCTTTTGTGCAGATTTTCCATTTTAATAATTTTTTTCCAGTTACAAAGCAAGGGTTAACAGCCAAACCAAACTCAATATTTATGGCTCTGATTCTGTAGTTTACAGAAACACCCATATGTGGTCGTAAACCGCTGTACGGGCACACGGCAGGGCGCAGAAGGAAAGGAATGTCATATGGTTTTTGGAAGGCAGATTTTGCTGGACTGGTTTTTTGACATTTGAAGCCCCCCTGATACACCCCTAGAGTAGAAACTCCAAAAAGTGACCCCATTCTAGAAACTACACCCCTCAAGGTATTCAAAACTGATTTTACAAACTTTGTTAACCCTTTAGGTGTTCCACATGAATTAATGGAAAATAGAGATACAATTTAAAAATTTCACTTTTTTGGCAGATTTTCCATTTTAATATTTTTTTCCAGTTACAAAGCAAGGGTTAACAGCCAAACAAAACTCAATATTTATGGCTCTGATTCTGTAGTTTACAGAAACACCCCATATGTGGTCGTAAACTGCTGGACTGGTTTTTTGACACCATGTCCCATTTGAAGCCCCCCTGATGCACCCGTAGAGTAGAAACTCCAAAAAAGTGACCCCATTTTAGAAACTATGGGATAGGGTGGAAGTTTTGTTGCTACTATTCTAGGGTACATATGATTTTTGGTATCTCTATATTACACTTTTTGTGAGGCAAAGTTACAAGAAATAGCTGTTTTGGCACCGTTTTTATTTTTTGTTATTTACAAAATTTATCTGACAGGTTATATCATGTGGTATTTTTATAGACCAGGTTGTCACGGATGCGGCGATACCTAATATGTATACTTTTTTTTATTTATGTACGTTTTACACAATGATTTCATTTTTGAAGCAAAAAAAATCATGTTTTAGTGTTTCCATATAAATCGGTGAAAAATCCAACAAGCCGCCAATATGTTGCGAATATGAATCTTCTTTATTGCTCAGTAGAGTAGATTATTTCAAAATAACGCGTTTCGGCATATAGCCTTCATCAACAGATATATCTCAAATTCACAGTGACTCTTATATATACACATTAATTAAGCAAAGTGACATAATCCACCCCCTTATGGGCGGGAACAAAAAATAAACCAACCAATTTCTTGGTTTCACTATAGCATGGGAACACACATAACAGAAGATTTTAACAATATCAAAAATAGCAGATCAGCGAGTCGATAATGTCTACAATAAAGGAAAAGAAATAAATTATTCGAATCAAGCAGTACGAAAACATACGCATAGTCTCATAACCTTACAACCTCATAATCGCAATTAAGACCTCTGGGATACAAGGTATCAATCGTATGTATCCAAAATGCCTCTCTACTAAAGTTTTTTTATATCGCCTCCTCTCCTTGGTCTGAGAACTTGCTCCAAAACATGAAACCTTAACTGAGATATAGAATGTTTACATTTATCAAATTGGTAAGGCAATGGTAGTAATACATTTTTAGTCCTAATTGTGGACTTATGCTTGCATATCCTGTCCCTCTCCGTTTGCATAATTTCGCCCACATCCGCAAGCCCACATGGGCATTTGATCAAATAGATCAAATTTTTTGACTCACAAGTGAAAAAACCTTCAATCTTGAAGGCCTTTCCTATGTGAGGATGATATACCTCAGAACCCTTAATAATATGAGAACATTGAAGACAATGCAGGCACGGAAATGTGCCTTTCTTTATTGTCCTCAATGTACTCTGTCTCAATGTTTCCTTTTTACTCCCTAAGTCTGCATGGACTAATTTATCTCTCAGGCTGATTTTTTTTTTAATTACAAATCAATTGTAGACTTTTAAATTCCTCCACATCTGGGTACGCTTTAGTTAAAATACTTCAATGTTTCCTAACCACACCATCTATGCTTGCATTATAGGGATGATATTTATGTATAAACGTTATGCGTTGTTGTTCACTATCTCGAGTATCCTTAGATGGGGAAGTAGTTCTAGCTTCCTCTAAAATCGACCTTGGGAACCCCCTTTCACTAAATCTAACCACCATTTCCTGCAATCTGTGGTCCCGCATAAGTGGGTCAGAAACAATTATTTTTATTCTCTGAAACTGTGACTTTGGTATTGATTTTTTCAGCGAGGGTGGGTGTTCACTAGTAAAATGTAAAATACTGTTCCTGTCTGTCTCTTTCCTGAACAAATCAATTGAGAGACGGCCATACTCATTCTTCATTACCACAGTATCCAAAAAGCTCACCTTATGCTTATCACAGGTAATAGTAAATCTGAGACCATCACAGACCCTGTTCAAATATTCAAAGAACTTGGATAGGATCTCACGTGGCCCCGCCCACACACAAAAAATATCGTCTATAAATCTTTTCCAAATAAGTACGGTTTCTTGGTAATACATATTACTATAAACAAAGGACTCCTCAAAAGCTGACATGAAAGCATTTGCATAGGGCGGGGCCACGTTCGATCCCATCGCTGGTTCCCCGTCGCTGCACCACCATGCATCTTCAAACATAAAGTAATTGTTATACAACACCAAAAATAGCATATGCAAATAGTGATGTTGCGAACATAAAATTTTCCTTTCGCGAACGCAAATTTCCGCAAATGTTCGCTAACGTGCGAACGGGGCGAACCGCAATAGACATCAATAGGAAGGCGAATTTGAAAACCCACAGGTACTCTTTGTGGCCACAATAGTGATGGAAAAGTTGTTTCAAGGGGACTAACACCTGGACTGTGGCATGCCGGAGGGGGATCCATGGCAAAACTCCCATGGAAAATTACGTAGTTTACGCAGAGTGTGGTAAGTTGAAATCGCAATGCGATTTATAGAACTTGAATTAATCGCATTGCGATTTCAACTTAGAGCTTCTGCCGACTTCCGTGCTCATGGAGCGTCCCCATCACCATGGGAACGGCTCCATGCTAGAATGTACTGTCGGATTTGAGAAAGTTGTAATTGCAATGTGATTAATGCAGGTTATATTAATCGCATTGCGAATTCAACTTAGAGCTGCTGGGTTCCTAATGGTTGCATTGCTAGTATATAACGAAGATTGAGAATATAGTGCTATATTCGTTATATTCGTCAATTCTAGCAATACAACCATTAGGAACTTAGCTTGCATTTGCTAGCTTGAATTCGCAATGCGATTAATATAACCTGCATTATTCGCATTGCGAATACAACTTAGATCTGAGTTCCTAATGGTTGTATTGCTAGAATTGACAACGACTATAGCACTATATTCTCAATCTTCGTTATATTCTATCAATATAACCATTAGGAACCCAGCTCTAAGTTGTAATCGCAATGCGATTAATATAACCTGTATTAATCGCATTGCGATTACAACTTTGTGACACTGCAGCTTCAGAATTAATCTAAGATGGATGCTGTCCTTGCTTTTTGATAGGCGGTGGGAGGGTCTGGGAGGGAGGGAGGGTCTGCTGCTGATTGGTTGGAATGTGTCTGCTGACTGTGAGGTACAGCGTCAAAGTTTGCTCAATGATGACGTATAGGGGGCGGACCGAACATCGCATATGTTTGCCCGCAGCGGCGAACGCAAACAAGCTATGTTCGCCGGGAACTATTCGCCGGCGAATAGTTCGGGACATCTCTATATGCAAAAAGAGTTCCTGTTGTATCATTGGGTAGCCACTAGTTAATAATATATCAGCCACCGCCTGAATCCCTTTCTCATGATCAATTGATGTGTAGAGACTCACAACATCAATTGTCACGAGCCAACTATCCCCTGGAATGGAATGCAGGTTCGTAATTTCTTTCAAAAATTGCATCCTATCCAACAAGAACGACCGAGTATTTTTTATCAAGGGTGTTAAGACCTTTTCCAGGGTGATAGATAAGGGGGACAATATCGAATCCCCCGAAGCCACTATTGGACGGCCGGGGGGATCCACAAGCGTCTTATGGACCTTAGGCAATATATAGAGTACTGGTGTAATAGGTGATTTTTTTAACTAAATATCTCCGCAACTGCTCATCAATTACACATTTTACACCATAATGGTTTACCATTTCCATGATCTTGTCCTTGATAGAAAAGACTGGGTCATGTTGCAGGCATTCATAAGTATTAATGTCAGACAATTGACGCATCACCTCCCGATTATTGCTTTTGTCCATGATCACTATGGAGCCCCCTTTATCAGCAGGCTTAATGACCAAGGACGTATCCTCCATTAACATTTTAATAGCTGCCCCTTTCTTTAAGAGCAACATTATGACACATGTTTGGTGCTGGCTATATTCGATTTGATTAGTGTTTCCATAGTCTAAGAGCCATAGTTTTTTTCAGGTTTTGGGCGATTATCTTGGGTATGGTATGATTTTTGCGGGATGAGATAACGGTTTGATTGGCACTATTTTGGGGTGCATATGCCTTTTTGATCGCTTGCTATTACACTTTTTGTGATGTAAGGAGACAAAAAATGGTTTATTTAGCACAGTTTTTATTTTTTATTTTTACGGTGTTCTTCTGAGGGATTAGGTCATGGGATATTTTTATAGAGCCGGTCGATATAGACGCGACGATACCTAATATGTATACTTTTTTTTATTTATGTAAGTTTTACACAATAACAGCTTTTTTAAAACAAAATAAATGATGTTTTAGTGTCTCCATATTCTGAGCCATAGTTTTTTTTATTTTTTGGGCGATTGTCTCAGGTAGGGGCTCATTTTTTGCAGGATGAGGTGACAGTTAGATTGGTACTATTTTAGTGGGTATACGCCTTTTTGATCGCTTGCTGTTGTACTTTTTGTGATGTAAGGCTACTTTCACACTTGCGTTCAGAGCGGATCCGTCTCAGACGGATCCGCTCATATAATGCAGACGGTGGCTCCGTTCAGTACGGATCCGTCTGCATTATATTGTTAAAATATTTCTAAGTGTGAAAATAGCCTCAGACGGATCCGTCCAGACTTTCAATGTAAAGTCAATGGGGGACGGATCCATTTGAAGATTGAGCCATAGTGTGTCATCTTCAAACGGATCCGTCCCCATTGACTTACATTGTAAGTCTAGACGGATCCGCACGCCTCTGCACGGCCAGGCGGACACCCGAACGCTGCAAGCAGCGTTCAAGTGTCCGCCTGCTGAGCGGAGCGGAGGCTGAACGCTGCCAGACGGATGCATTCTGAGCGGATCCGCGTCCACTCAGAATGCATTAGTGCTGGACGGAAGCGTTCGGGTCCGCTTGTGAGAGCCTTCAAACGGAGCTCACAAGCGGACACCCGAACGCTAGTGTGAAAGTAGCCTAAGGTGACAAAAAATTGTTTATTTAGCACAGTTTTTATTTTTTTATTTTTTACGGTGTTCATCTGAGGGGTTAGATCATATGATATATTTATAGAGCCGGTCGATGCAGAAGCGGCGATACCTAATATGTCTACTCCCCCCCCCCCCTATTTTTTACCAATTTATTTGGGGAAAATGACGTTTTTGTTTATTTTTACTTGAAACTTTACAAAAATTTGGGGGGGGAAACTTTATTTTTTCTACTTTTTTTTCACTTTATTTTTTGTCCCACTTTGGGACTTCTACTTTTGGGGTTCTAATCCTTTACATCGCATTCCAATACTTCTGTATTGGAATGCATTGGCTGTATGAGTAATACAGTGTGTATTAGGCTCCATTCACACATCCGAAATTCCATTCCGCATTTTGCGGAACAGAATTGCGGACCCATACATTTCTATGGGGCCGCACGACGTGCGGCCCCGATCCTGAATTGCAGACCCGCACTTCCGGGTCCACAATGCCGATCCTGAAAAAAATAGAACATGTCCTATTCTTGTCCGCAATAGCGGACAAGAATAGGCATATTCTCTTAGTGCCAGAATGCGGAACGCACATTGCCGCTGTCCGTATTTTGTTGATGTGTGAATGGATCCTTACTCATACAGCTTCCGGCCTGTGAGATCCAGGGGGCTGGATTTCACAGGCTCGTCACCGGAAGGCAGGGCAGATGCCTCAGAAAGGCATCGTGCTGCCTTCCATGCCATCGGGTTCCCCCCTATAGCCCAACGGGGACCCGATGGCACTGCTGCCGCACCATAAAAAGCCGCAAACCGCAGGTCTGAAATGAGACCCCCCCGCGCATTTAGCCAAGGTGCCTGCTCAATGATTTGAGCCGGCACCTTATTCCGATCATCACCCGCCCCACAAGTGTCACCAAATATGTTATCTGGCAGTTAAAACCAGATCTTTTTTTCTAATTTGATTTTAATTTCTGATTGCAGATTTATTTTCTTTCCTGAACATGATTATAGGGGTGGCCATCTTGCCTGAGCTGTTCTTAACAGCATTTAGAAAGCAAAATTGATTTACAGCTGCCCCATGAGCCATAGACCTAGTGGTCTGGAGGGACCCTCTTTGAATTCTATAGGAGAGTATTCTAGGCATGCTGTGTGACCTGTGCAGAGATCATTGTACAAGGAAAGAATATATAAGCTCTGACAATCACCTATTGTGAATGGTGGATCCTGTCTTATCTGTACATAGAAGTTATATCTCCTTATCATTACAGGCAGGTATAGAATAATATATAACTGCAGTAAAGTGATCTGTACAGACCAAGAAGTGGCGCCAATTATTAGGCTGTGTGGACAGTGTAAAAATGCTGACATTTATAAGTTTTGTATAAATATAGATATTTACATAGAAAATTAAAAATAACATATTCAAAAATGCTTGAAAAATATGTTAAACATAAAAATGTGATTTATACAATACATCTTCTGATGACATATTACATTAAAGCACATAAGGCTACTTTCACACCTGCGTTAGGTGCGGATCCGTCTGGTATCTGCAGAGACGGATCCGCACCTATAATGCAAACGATTGTATCCGTTCAGAACGGATCAGTTTGCATTATGAAGAACAAAGTCAAAACGGATCCGTCCTCACTTACATTGAAAGTCAATAGGAAACGGATCCGTTTTCAATTGCACCATATTGTGTCAGTGAAAACGGATCCGCTCACATTGACTTACATTGTAAGTCAGGACGGATCCGTTTGGCTCCATATCGCTGCTGGCAGCGTTTTGGTGTCCGCATCCAGAGTGGTATGAAGGCGGAATGGAGCCAAACTGATGCATTCTTTACGGATCCTTATCCATTCGGAATGCATCGGGGCTGAGCTGATCCGTTTTGAACCGTTTGTGAGAGCCCTGAAACGGATCTCACAAACGGAATTCAAAACGCCAGTGTGAAAGTAGCCTAAGACAATACTGAATTCATTGAGCACTACTCCCAGTGTACAAAACAAATATAAGCCATTTTAACACTGTGTTGTTTTTAGAGCTGCAATTTTGCACTGACTAATCTTTTAATACATCTTTAAAGCTGACAAAGGTTATTTTTCAGAATTTGTGGATCCTGCTTTGTTGCTGAGTTTAATGTATAAGCAGCATGCATAAAGCTCATAAAGGTATTATACAAGATTTAATAAAAATAGGCAGGGAGTAGTGGGGCAGAGTATAAAAAATAAAATAAAGCCTTACCTTTAAAATGACCCTTGCTGCAACTCCAGTCCCCGTCGGGCTTGTATTGATGATGTCAAATTCATCAGTCCCATGACTGCTACAGCCAGTCATTGGCCTCAGTGGTCATGTGTGCATGAATGGCTCAGCTGAGGCGAGTGAATGACTACACACCATTCATAGAAATGATCAATGGCCCTATACTAGTTGTATAGTATAGATGTTTTTTTTTTTTTCTTTAATTATACACTGTCCTCTGCTTCCTGCCAATGTTTTACAACATTTTGAAGAACCCCTTTAAGAACCCCCCTATAACCTATATGCTGCATAAATTTGTAAAAATGTTCTCTTTGCATAGCGATATCAGGGCTTATTTTTTATGGGATGTTTCTTAATTTACTAAGGGGTGTATTGGAAAATGGGCAAAAAATTCTGTGTGGAGTGAAACAAATAAAAACAATTTCAACATGTTTTTGGGCTTTATTTTTAGAATGTTTACTCTGCACTAAAAACAATATGACAACCTTATTCTGCAGGTCAGTATGATTACAGCAATACCAAAGTTATATAGTTTGTATTTTTTTTGTTTTACAACTTTTAAAAAATAAAAACGTTCAAAAAGTTAACATTTCCATATTCTGACACCCATACCATTTTTATATTTCTGTCTATAGAGCACACAAGAAATATTTGTATATTTTAATATTTCAGACATTTTTGGAAAAAATGGTACCAATGATGTTTATTTATTTCATGTATTTTTATATGCAAAATTGGGAAAGTAGGTGATCTAAATTATTATTTTTGTGTTTCTTTTATATTTAAAAACAAACTTTTGTACTGTTATCCTTAGCCCCCTTAGGGGACTTAAATATGCTTTCTTCAGATTGTTTGTACAACAGACTTTTGGCAAGGATTTAGGCAAGCTTCTTGCTTAGCCAGCAGCTTAACAGGCAGTCTGCTATGGCAGGCCTGGGAGCCTTCACAAGGTTCCCTGATCAAAGCTCCGAAATGTTGACCTTTCCCTCTAACCCCTTAGATGCTGTGGTTGCTATTGGCCTTGGCATTTGAGAGGGTTTTTCTGAATGGGATCAGAGTCATCTCCAATCCTGGTCATTGGCAGTGAGTAGTATTATACAGCCAACATGCGCCATATAGGGAGCAGAGTCAGCTTGTGAGCCTGCTTTATACATCTCCTTAACACAAATCATGGAAATGTATGTAATTTAATGTTAAGCTTCTCCAGGTGGCAACTTAAGACAACGAAAGTGTTATTACATAACGCATTTACACTTCTGGAATTCACGGTGACTAACAATAAAATGTAGGTGTATACAGGAACGATCTCAACAATGACTAACAATACAACAATCGTTTGTCATTCAGTCATTAAATGCTTTTACTACTCAAATTGATCAGTTTGCTCAACTTTTACAATTTTTCATATGATTATCTACTTGTGTAAAGGGGCCTTAAGGATAAGCCATCAATGGTATAGTTCCCTTAAAGGGAACCTGTCATGATGCACATGGTGTCAGAACTGAAGGCAGCATGTTATAGAATAGGATGGGCTGAGCAGACTAATATATAGTTTTATGGGAAAAGATTCAGCAAAACTTGTATTTCATTTATTTAGGTTCCTGCTCATTCTGGGCTTTAGGAGGCGGGCCTATCAGTAATTGACAGCTATCTCTGTATACACAGCCTTAGAGGGAGGGCTGTCAATCACTGATAGGACCAACTCCTAGACTTCAAAGCCCAGAATGAGTAGGAACCTAAATAGATAAAATGCAAGTTATATTGCATCTTTTCCACAAAACTATATATCAGTCTGCTCAGCTCCTCCTGTTCTATAACATGATGCTTGCAGATTAATTCACATTTTCATGGTGACAGGTTCCCTTTAAAATATCTGCTACAACACTTTCCTAAAGATATGTACTGTAGTATCTTATCATCATACAGGAGAGTATATGGGTTTCTTTTTATTTAAAAATAGTATTCCACTTGCCAATACAAATGCATATACTGGATGATAAAAGACTCCAAAGAAGAGCAGATGCATTCTTAAAAAAAATGTAAAGTGCAAAACTATAATGGAAACTTCTTGTCCCTTTTTTTAGTGTGAATATATTCCATTCCATGCAGAAGTGCATACATTGCGATTATCCAGCTAATAAATCCCAGATATATAATTTTTTTTTTAAAGAATATTATAATGAACCAGACCTTCCATACATTCATTTACTTAAAAACAGCACTCCATCGGCCTTATTATAATGTATGTTCAAACCTATTATTAAACTTTTTTATTTTATGTAAGCCTTTAGAATGATTACCTTTATATTTAGTCCATAATTGATATATTCCATGTTATTATCCAAGCTAAGTATAGTTCAGCAGGTGATAATTAAAACCTATACTTCTAGGCTCAGTCCTCATTTATAATAAGCCTTTAAGAATGTGTATACATTTTTCTATTTATATCTTTCATATTTCTCCAAGGATGTCAAGGTGAAAATATTGTATGTCAGCAGTTGTCAAGAAGAAAGCAACGTTATCCAGTTTATCAAATGCAATTTAATGAAGGACTATATATATCAAGAGTGATAGGAAGAATGCATGCATTTCAGTTTTAGATGGTAATAAAAAGCATTGTTCTAATGTACAAAGAAAGCAAATATACGGATAATTCTCATTGTAACTAATGGTGATAAACAGGATTGAAAGTAATATAGTGAAAGAATAAAAGAGATAAGGACGAATATCGCCTTTGTTCTTCCTGTGTGTTCCAAACACATTTAAGCAACAATTAAACTTAGCACTAATCATCCTAACATAATAAATGTTATTGCTTGCCTGGGCACAGTGTAATTTTTGCTTCATTAATAACACAGTCTCCGTACATGCATTGTGTATATGCAGATTATACAAAGATAATTGCCACATGACAATGGTTTTTAAAGCTGAAAACATCTATAGCTTACAGCCCAACAAATAAAAGCTGTTGCGTAGTCCTTTTGAATGGTATATTTGAAAAAATATATCTTTTAAAAGGGTCCTGCTGGCACGTGACACTGAAATAAAAGAATACTATAAGGCTTGACTAATAAGACCTTTCTACTATAAAAAGCCACTGATTTTAGAAAAATGATTTGCGGAATTACAAGTTTTCCTTTGTATACAACCTTAAGCCTATACGAAGTCCGTAGGGCTGCACACAAAGGCCAAGATTTACTAATGTGTTTGCGCCTAGAATCTTGCTAAAAAGTGGCACACAGCAGTGCAATTTTAGCACAATTTGGTGCAATTAGAGTTTTCTCAGATTTTTTTTTCAACTTGTTCGAAGGGAGTGGGTATTACTGTGAAGGGGTGTAAGGGCAAGGGGCATGTCCTAACGTGCTGTTTTGCACCAAAATTGCACAACAATTCTGGCCTAAAATTCTGCCTCAAAGTAAGCCAATCAATAGTTGGTATAGAGCTTGACAAAAGTGTCTATCACTGTACTAAATTTATCACCCAGCCTGAGCGCCTGTGATAAACTTTGTGCAATTCTAGACAGCCTGTCTAAATGTATACCATCTACAGGCTTAGTAAATCTACCCCAGATTCCTTAGGGTCCCCTAATATAGTACATGACACTGAATCCCATAGAGAATGCCACACTATATTTCAATAGTTTGTGAAGTTGAAACCTATTATTTTGTGTGAAAATAGGCTTCTGTGGTCCTCATATTATATAATTTTTCCTAAAACAGTCCATATATATTAGATATTTCATTTGAAATCCACTGACAATCTAATATCTAATGGAGGATGATAGATCAAATTACCATAAGACACAACTAGGTTTTAGAGGAGGAAAATAAGAAAAAGGTAGTTTTTATTAGACCTCAGATAAGACCACCAATAAGAACCCCAATGTTAATCAGACCTCACCACAGTGTCCCAAATCAGACCCCCAATGTTAATATAAACCCCAATCAGACCCCTAATGTTAAAAGACCCCATTTAGATCAGACCCCCAATGTGAACGACCCCATTCATACCTCGCGTCAGACCTCCAATGTGAATGAATCCCATTCAGATGTCAGTTCAGCGCAGCGGAGGAGTCTGCAGAAGACCAGGAAGCGGTGAGTACAGAGCCTGGGGAGTGCTGCATCTACCGATTCCCAGTCCTTCTGTACTAATGAAAACGCTCCTGTACTAATGAATAACTCATTAGTATTCAACACATAAAATGCACTGACATTTTCCCCCTACATTGGGGGGGGGGGGGAGTGTGCCTTGTAGGGTGAAAAATACAGTAGGTGCTTCCTGACCAATTCTTGATCACATTGAGATACGAGAATTAAAAGCTTATGGAAACCATTTAATTTATATTTGTGATCAGCTTTAGACCTACACTGAGCAAAAATATCAACGCAACACTTTCGGTTTTGCTCTCATTTCGCATGAGCTGAACTCATACACAAAAGACAAATTACTCTCAAATATTGTTCTCAAATCTGTCTAAATCTGTGTTAGTGAGCACTTCTCCTTTGCCCAGATAATCCATCCCACTTCACAGGTGTGGCATATCAAGGTGCTGATTAGACAACATGAATATTGTACAGGTGTGCCTTAGACTTCCCACAATAAAAGGCCACTCTGAAAAGTGCAGTTTGATCACACAGCACAAAGCCACAGATGTCTCAACATTTGAGGGAGCGTGAAATTGGCATGCTGACTACAGGAATGTCTACCAGAGCTGTTGCTCGTGCAATAAATGTTCATTTCTCTACCATAAGCTGTCTCCAAAGCCGTTTCAGAGAATTTGGCAGTACATCCAACCGGCCTCACAACCGCAGACCATGTGTAGCCACACCAGCCCAGGACCTCCACATCCAGCATGTTCACCTCCATGATCATCTGAGACCAGCCACCCAGACAGCTGCAGCAACAATAGGTTTGCATAACCAAATAAATTCTGCACAAACTGTCAGAAACCATCTTAGGAAAGCTCATCTGCATGCTCGTCTTCCTCATTGGGGTCTGGACCTGACTGCAGTTCGTCATCGTAACCAATTTGAGTGGGCAAATGCTCACGTTCGATGGTGTCTGGCACTTTTGTGAGGCGTTCTGTTCACGGATGAGTCCTGGTTTTCACTGTTCAGGGCAGATGGCAGACAGCAAGTGTCTCGTTATGTGGGTGAGCGGTTTGCTGACGTCAACGTTGTGGATCGAGTGGCCCATGGTGGCGGTGGGGTTATGGTATGGGCAGGCATATGTTATGAACAACGAACACAGGTCCATTTTATTGATGGCATTTTAAATGCACAGAGATACCGTGATGAGATCCTGAGGCCCATTGTCGTGCCATTCATCCACAACTATCACCTCATGTTTTAGTAACTTCGCACAGCTATTGAAGAGGAGTGGACCAACATTCCACAGGCCACAATCAACAAATCTGATCAACTCTATGCGACCGACATGTGTTGCACTGGGTGAGGCAAATGGTGGCCACACCAGATATTGACTGGTTTTCTGATTCCCCCTCCCTGTAAGGCAAAACTGTGCACATTTCAGAGTGGTCTTTTATTGTGGGCAGTCTAAGGCACACCTGTGCAATATTCATGCTGTTTAATCAGCAGCTTGATATGCCACACCTGTGAGGTGGGATGATTATCTCGGCAAAGGAGAAGTGCTCACTAACAGATTTAGACAGATTTGTGAACAATATTTGAGAGTAATGGGTCTTTTGTGTATGTAGAAAATGTTTCAGATCTTTGAGTTCAGCTCATGAAAAATGGGAGCAAAACCGAAAGTGTTGCGTTTATATTTTTGCTCAGTGTAAAATTGTTGGATGTCTTCTTATATTTTTGGGGCTAGAACAGATAATTATTACTGTCATTTTTTTTGTATAATAGAATGTATTTGGTGTTCTTTGAGATAATGGATACATTTTCTACATCTAACCACATGTCACAGAATGAGAAAATATGTTTTCTGAACAATTTTTCAGGCATAGGAAAGAAAATATGGAATATCAAGATCAGTGTTGTTTTTCAAAGAGTCTTCCATGAATAACTGATGCCCTGTTCTTAAAGGGATTGTGTCATACTGCTGATGGAACCAGGGTAATTGACGACCAGTCAAGCCTTTTCTCTGCATTGACCATTGTAGGGGAAATTTAAGGCTTTATTAGACTGTCAGATTGTCTAATTGATAACAAGCATTCGTAGTAACTCTTGTTAGCGATGATCTGCCGCTGCTGCAAACGCTCGTTCGTCGGGCAATCCAAATCTTTCAACAGGTTTAGAAATAATTTGCAGGCAGCAGATCATGGTGTCTAATCATGATTTGCTGATGGCAAACAAGGATTCAGTATAGGGGAGAGTGATGGCATTAGCAATCTCTCCTCCTCATACTGAGGAGGGGATCGCTGCATATAATAGCAGCAGTTTCCTCCACTGACGAGCAGGCAATTTCCGGGAAGGATCAGCCTTTAGTATTACATGTCGGCAATTCAGATGTTGGGCTGTCTTTGTACTGCAAGGTTGACTCAACTCCACCTGAACAGACCCTTTTGGTAACGAGCAGCTATCCATTCTGAAAGGGTTCCCACGCAAGACAGGGGTTGTTTTTATGAAATAACCACTTTAAGATTGTCTGTTAATGAGTGATTGGTAAGAGTCTAACCCTAAGACTCAGCAGAACAAAGGAAGCAGAGCTGCACTGGATAAGCATTCAAGGGGCCACTGCACTCACTGGACTGGTTCAACTGATTTGTTCTGCTGATCATTTGGAGTCCCCAACTGGTTGCTTATTGATCATCTATCCTAAGAACAGACCATCAATAGTTATTTCCTGTAAAAACCACTCTAAATAGCATAAAGATTAATACAGTATAATTGCGTGTTTTTTCTTTATTATATTTGTTTACTGTATATCTATACTCACACTATAAATTATTGTTATGTATGCATTGAAAAGATTGTACAACATTTAATGTTTCTTTTCGGGAGTCAAGGTAACAGTTAAACAATGGTTATGGTTTACAAACTGTATACTCCAATACAGAAACTTGAGTAATAAAAATTATTTGCCAAGCGTGACAGGATTTACTGACCATACATTCCTTCACTCAGGTTTTACGGAGACAAAATAGAAGACATGTTACACATTCTAAAACACGAAGCAAATAATACCTCAGATCAGCAATTCTGAAGTGAGAAAAGAAATTCTAAGACATGATAAATGACATTAGCTTTTTTTTTTGTAGAACTGGAATATAGAGAGCTCTGTAATGTTGGCACTAAATCTTTGATGGCTTTTCATGAACAGATATTTCTTTACTTGTAAAAATGAATTGCAGTGTGGGCACTTAAGGATTTCAGATGTTAAACAAATTTGATATGGACAAAGCAAGGAAAAATATGGCATAGCTATTCAAACTTTTACATTCATAGGATACAATTGCGCATTATGTTACTTCTACTGAGAGCAGACTTAAGACATATTTCTTTTGCTGATACTTTAAAGTTATTTCCATTGAAAAAACAAGACAGTTTTTTGGTTGATTTAACATAAAAGTAACATGATATATAACAACCACCCTCTTTTTCTGATGTTCTTCTTGAGCACCAAATAACAATGACGATAATAATAAACATTAGCAGTCCACAACCATTACTGGAAAGAGAAGGTGATCAGCCAGTTGCAAGGTGGTCATTCAGTAGACATCTCAAGAACATAACAGGCTGTAATGTCTTTGGTCAACCTGTGGATGCCCACATAATGACTTTATCAGAAATAAAAACTTAAAGAGGACCTTTCACCAGAATAAAACTTCTAAACTAACTATACAGACATGTAGAGCGGCGCCCAGGGACCCCCCTGCACTTACTGTTATACCTGGGCGCAGCTCCGTTTTCCCGTTATTGCCTCCGGTATCTTCACAGTTAGGCTCCACCCAGGGGAACTTGCCGTCGGCTCATTCTCCCATGCTGTAGCGCTGGCCAATCACAGTGCTCAGCTCATAACTTGAGAGAGAAAAAAGCCTCTCAGGCTATGAGCTGAGCGCTGTGATTGGCCAGCGCTGCAGCATGCGAGAAGGAGGCACCGGCAGGTTCCCCTGGGTGGAGCCTAACTGTGAAGATACCAGAGGCAATAACGGGCGAACGGAGCGGCGCCCAGGGATAACAGTAAGTGCAGGGGGGTCCCTGGGCGCCGCTCTACATGCCTGTATAGTTACTTTAGAAGTTTTATTCTGGTGAAAGGTCCTCTTTAAGTCCCCAATTGCTATTCCTACTATGAGCTGGTCTCCGGCGTAGTGAGTCCAATTCACACCAAGGTCCAATTAATAGTCATAAAGACCACGCAGCTCCAGATAGATACAGATCCGACCAAATTGTAATAGATAGAAAACTTGGTACAGTTAATCACTGTTATGTCAAGTGTGGACTCCACAATAACTCTTGTCTGCACCTCTTATATTGGAAAGGACAGACTGGCCAAGAATAGTGAAATACTGCTAGCACTTGATACCAAACCAGTATGCATTATACTTACAAGATTCCATAAAACATAGTTATATAAAATTTTAAATCAGTCTCCCATCATTCGCCCGAACCGGGTTTCGCCTCCGCTTCACCAGGGGTATATATATGTATATCAAAAATGTTCTGTGGGGCCCAGTCATTTCTAGTTACGCCACTGGATAGCTGCCAACCGAATGATTGGTCGTCAGCTATTGAATGAGTATGGCCTCCCTTGGTTTTGCTTTTTAATGTACCTTTTGACCAACAGAAGTATAATTGAATCTTATCAAGACGTGTGCTGAAATATGAAAGAGCAAACAGTTCTCCTAGATCACCATATAAGACCTTTATCTCAAATTCTACCTTATAGACACTAGACATAACAAGAAAACAAAAAACATTTGGGTAGAGTTAGAAGTCCTGTCTAAAATGTAGACAGCGTGAACTGACAGATGGTATAAAGTGTTTCAGGCTGGATGATAAATTTGGTGCATGTTAGACACTTTTATCTAAGTTTACACCAATAATGGGTTGGCCTATGTTGCGCTAAATTTTGGAGCAATGTTGATGCACAATGTTGCATAGTAGGCTATGCTCCTCTCATTAACTCACAACCCATTGGCACAGCTAGGTATGGTGCATTTTTTTTTTTGTATTTGGTTTATAAATAGGGTGAAAACTGAAATGTGCAAAATGCAAAAAAAAAATTTGGTGCATTTCAAAGGAGTTGCTCACCATCGGGGCCTTTCTGCCAGACCTCCACACATCGCCAGACCTGTGGATGGAAGCATACTTACTGAGTTCCAGCTCCTTTGATCCCATCCGCCACCCACCTCCTAGCTGCCACTGCCACACTCCAGTTTGTGTGTATTAACATACTGGCTATTGCAGCCAGTGATTGGTCACAACAGTGATGTTTCCACCATGTGTTTCCTCACTGGATAACATGACGCATGGGGATACGTCACCATAGCGGTTCCCAACAAATGTGCTTAAAGAGGACATGCCACCACCTGCGACATGTCTCTCTTAAAGGACATGTCACCTCTCCTGACATGTCTGTCTTAGAGGATATGTCACCTATTAAAGAGGACATGTCACCTCTCCTGACATGTCTGCCTTAGAGGATATGTCACCTATTAAAGAGGACATGTCACCTCTCCTGACATGTCTGCCTTAGAGGATATGTCACCTATTAAAGAGGACATGTCACCTCTCCTGACACGTCTTTCTTAATTTATACTTTTATTCTCCATGAAATTACAATTCTGGATCATCTTTTTAATAACTCTCCATTCTATTATACCTCTGTTATTCTTTAACAGTTCTGAAGCATCTTTTTAAACAACTCTCCAGTCTATTGTTCCTGAGCTATTCCTTCTAGAAATTAATATAGAGATTTACAACTGGGTATTACTGTTTACCTTGCCAAAGAGGTGTGTATCTACACAGTCTGATACTGATATCAATTATAGGACAGTGTAGACTATGGAGGGATACCAGTTCTCAATGTAGTCAGGAATGTTTGAAATTCCATATGAAGAACTGCATATTAAAGCATTGAATATGTTAAAAGAATTTGGTGTTAAATTATAATTATTGAGTTTTGAAAATTCTGCAGCTGTGGAGAAATCAATACAATATGGGCAACATCCATTAAAGAGGATATCCAAGACTTAATATTGATGATGTACCCTCAGTACAATGTTCATTTTAGTACATGGTCAGATATCATAGTCAAGTATCAGAATAATGGCAGTGTGATACCTACCACTGACCGCTGACCTGGACACCTGACACCAGACTCTGACACCAGACTCTGACCCTGACTTTGATATTTGACTTTGACTTATTGTCAGGCTTAAAGTGAGAAGGAGTTATATGAAGAAAATCTTTCAGGTCACTGTTTAATGCTAGAGCTCAGTGGTTTAGATGCTTGCCTTGCATGAAGTGTTCTTGAGTTCAAAACCTCCTTCAGTCTTCAAAAAAAATTGACATTTTATTTAGCCATAGAAAATAGACAAGTTCAAGTGATGTGTGACCCTGATGTCTGACTTTTCTCTTCTTACTAGTCAACGTTGCATTGAATTTTAGCTTCAGTGTACCTTTAATATGCTCCATCATATGGATAAAGAAAAACCTTCAGGTTGCTGTCTAAGGCTATAGCTCAGTGGTGTAGATGCTTGAGTTGCATGCAGTGTACTTGAGTTCAAAACCCCATTAAGTCTTTTTTTTTTTTATTGACATTTTATTTAGCCCTAGAAAATAGACAAATTCAATTGATGTGTGACCCTGACGTCTGACTTTTCCAGCGTCACATATAATTTTAGCTTCATTGTACTTTTAATTTGCTCCATCATATAGATAAAAAAAAATCCTTTAGTTTGCTGTCTGAAGGTATAACTTAGTGGTTTAAACACTTGCCATAATTGCATTTTTGGGGGGTTCAAAACCCCTATGAGTGTTTAAAATTTTTTACATTTTATTGAACCTTATAAAAGAGACAAATTCAAGTAATGGGTGAGCCTGATGTCGTCTGACTTTTCTCTTCTCACTAATCAGCGTCGTATTGACTTTTAGCCTTATTGTACTTTTAATATGCTCCATCACATAGATAAAGAAAATCCTTCAGCTTGCTGTCTGAAGCTATGACTGGCATGCAGTGTGTTTGGGTTCACAAGCCCTCTTAGTCATTAAAACAAATTAACATTTTATTGAGCCCTAGAAAATATAACAAAACAATAGCAAAGACAGGTGCACTCTGCAGTCTCACTAAACCCTCAAACTGATTTTAAAATTGAGAGATTAGTCAACATGTCCTACGGTGTAGAACATGTCTAAGCCCGGGTACCATGCCAAGGTTTCTCAAGTAGCCCGGGACCTAACACTCTCCTCCCTGAGCCGTATGGGCAATACCAGGAGCCAGTGGGCTACTTGAGAAACCTTGGCGTGGTGCCCGGGCTTAGACATGTTCTACACCGTAGGACATGTTGACTAATCTCTCAATTTTAAAATCAGTTTGAGGGTTTAGTGAGACTGCAGAGTGCACCTGTCTTTGCTATTGTTTTGTTATATTGTTATATTGATTATGACATCCGCACTTGCTACCTTGTGTGAGATGTCTATTGTGGTACTTGTGGTTCGCCGCAGGCATCCTCCACGTATGCATTTTGCTGAGGATCGCCATTAGCAACGGGCCACAAGTGCAGGATTTGCTCCCCTGTATATATGCACAACTGCATGTGGGTTTGAGCACCTCCTGCTAATGCCACCCTGTCTTTTTAGTTTGTAGCCCTAGAAAATAGACAAATTCAAGTGATGTGTGACCATTATGTCTCTTCTCACTAGGCAGCATTGCATTGAATTTTAGCTTTATTGTACTTTTAATCTGCTGTATCTATTTTCTAGGGCTCAATAAAATGTAAATTTTTTTAAGACTAATAAAGGTTTTGAACCCAAAAACAAAGCATACAAGGCCAACATCTAAACAACGGAGCTATAGTTTCAGACAGCAAGCTCAATGATTTTCTTTATCTATATGATGGAGCAGATGAAAAGTACAATGAAGCTAAAATTGAATGTGACGCTGACTAGTGAGAAGACACCTATAATTAGATAAAGATACAGTAAATTAGTGCCCCCCCCCCCCCCTTACTATAGTGGTGCCCATATAATCTTTAATAAAATAAAAAAAGGACTACTTATAGTACTCTTTGTTATATGTAAAAATCAAAGCTCTTTTTTTTCTTGTCCATTAGTAGGTGCATGAGAGTCAGACAACTCACCAGTAAGCTACAGGTCTACCTATTGTTTGGTAGTGATTTTCTCTAACTATGTGATTCAAAAGACAAATACATAGTAAACCTAAAGTTTTCTCTTTTCTAGGGCTCATTAAAATGTAAATTTTCTTTTAAGACTGACAGGGGTTTTGAACCTAAGAACACTGCATGTACGTAAAGCATATAAACCACTAAGCTATCGGTTTAGACAGCAACCTAAGGTATTTTCTTCATCTATGTGATTGAGCAAATAAAAAGTCCAATGAAGCTAAAATTCAATGCGACGCAGACTAGTGAGAAAAGTCAGACATCAGGGTCACAAATCACTTGAATTTGTCTATTTTCTATGGCTCAATAAAATGTAAATTTTTTTAAAAAGACTAAAGGGGGTTTTGAAGACAAGAAGACCACATACAATGCAAGCATTTAAACCACTAAGCTACAGCTTCAGACAGCTAACATAAGGATTTTCTTCCTATAACTCATTCTAACTTTGAACCTGACTTATGAATGCGATAAGTCAAACTCAGATGTCAAAGTCAAATATCAAAATCAGGGTCAGATGTCAGTGTCAGGTGTCACACTGGCATTATTGATACTTGACTAAGATATCTGACCATGTCCTAAAATGAACACTGTACCTCAGGATGGCTCCTCAATATCTGACAGTCAATAAGCTGTTGGAAGAGTCTTTTTCCTCAGCTTGTGATCACATCAATCAGTCACAGGGCCTTTCTACAGTTCAGTCCCAATGCCAAGCACTGCCACAAAATAATGAATGGCACTGTGCTTGGTATACAATCAAGAGGCCATGGTGCTCATCCCCTACAAACAGCTGATTGATAGTCAAATCCCCACCAATCTGATATTGATGTGAGAATATTTCATCTGCCATGGTTATTTAAGTCCTAGTTATTTAAGATCCTGTTTGTGATATGGACCTTAAACTTCCTTCCCATTTATCGTGTTTCTTTTTTTCAGAAAGATTCCCTGGATACAGAAATCTATTATCTAAAACGTGTAATATTATTACACTCCAGAAATACATCCAGGCCCCTCTTGAACTCTTTCAGTGAATTTGCCATCACCACCTCCTCAGGCAGAGTTCCATAGTCTCACTGCTCTTACAGTAAAGAATCTTCTTCTATGTTTGTGTACCAACCTTCTTTCCTCCAGACGCAGAGGATGTCCCCTTGTCTCAGTCACAGCCATGAAGATAAATAGATGATGGGAGAGAGCTCTGTACTGACCCCTGATATATTTATACATAGTTATTAGGTCTTGTCTCACTCTGCAACTATTGAATATATGGATTTTTAATGGTATTACTGGTATATTCACTATATACCTAAATGTGAAGTTCTTAAGTGTTCTTTAGCCCCTATCATCATGAAATTCAATACAATTTACAGTGAAACCCGGATCGGGCGATACTGAAGTGTGCATACCATTGTTTTATGCATTTTATCAGAGCTATTGTTGTAAGTACAATAAATCTTTGCACGTGACAGTGGCAGTCTGGGCTTCAATATTGTTGCGACCTTTAATTACCCACAGGAGTGTTGGAGAGAGGATGGATCCTCGGTTATACCCCTTGCAGATCGTACCCCATGCCTTTTGTAACCCGTACCAAGAAGGGAGGAGGTCAAGCAGTGCGGTCTTCCACTTTCTTGGAATACAATTTACAAGCAGCATGTTATAGAGCAGGAGGATTTAAGCAGATTGATATATAGTTTTGTGGGTGAAAAGTCAGACAGTTTTCTCTGTATATAAACTTACACACACAATGCTATCATTCACTGATAACATCTCCCCGCGTACAACTGAAGTCAGTAAGAGCAGACATTTAAATGTATAAATGACATGTTTTATTGAATATTTTCCCACAAAACTATATATCAATCTGCTCAACTCCTCCTGCTCTATAACATGATGCCTGCAGACTGGACAGTATTTTATGGTAGTTCCACTTTAAGCTCATCTGCCCAGGACTAACCTTGGCCTCCAAATGAACTCTGGAAGAGTGGAATCCAGCAATACAAACTGGAGACCATCTATTTAAAGGGAGTCTGTGACCTCTACAAACAGTTACAAGGTAAGCATTCCACCATGTAAGGTAGGTGCCCTGAAATATCCATTTGGTGCACCTGGATTCCCCTGCATCATTGCTACCAGCTCTGAAATCTCAGGAACTGCCATTCAAACAAGAGAGATAGCACTGAGAGCTGTTATGAAGGAACTATGGTGCACAAAACAGAATGACCCTGCCCCGCCCACAGTGCACTGAAAACCTTGTTTGCATACTAATAAAAAGAAGCATTTTGTGGACCAGAAGGATATGATTAATTTTTGGAATACCTACCTTACATGATGGTTTGCTTATAGTACTTTAAAACCGATTTTTTTTTCCATATGACAGATTCCCTTTAAATATGGTGCTTATAATATGGACATTTAACCCCATCAAAACCAGTTTGGACAAAATGCCGGAGCCCCATTTTTCAAATCTGACACGTGTCAGTTTATGTGGTAATAACTTTGGAACGTTTTTACTTATCCAAGCCATTCTGAAAATGTTTTCTCGTGACACATCATACCTTATATTAGTGATACGTTTTAGCTTTATGCATAAAATATATATATATATATATATATATATTGGGAGAAAATTTTTAAAACTTTTTTCAAAATTAGAATTTCTCTGCTTTTAAGACGGATAGCCATACTTCATAAGATAGTTATTACTTTACATTTCCCATATGTCTACTTTATGTTTGCATCATTTTGTAAATGTCATTTTATTTTTTAGGACGCTAGAAGGCTTAGAAGTTTAGAAGCACATTTTAAAAGTTTTAAGAAAATTGCCAAAACCCACTTTTTTAAGGAGCAGTTCAGCTATGAAGTCACTTTGTGGGGCTTACATAGTAGAAACCACCCATAAATTACCTAATTTTAGAAACTGAACCCCCTAAAACTGATTTTACAAACTTTGTTAACCCTTTAGTTGTTCCACAAAAATTCAAGCAAAATGGAGGGAAAATTAAAGAAATTTTTTTTTTTGCAAATTTTCAATTTTAATCAATTTTTCCTGTTACACAGTAAGGGTTGCCAAACAAATCTCAATATTTCTTACCCTGATTCTGCAGTTTACAGAAACACTCTATATGTGGTTGTAACCTGCAGTATGGGCACAAGGCAGGGTGCAGAAGGGAAGGAGCGCCATATTGTTAACGGGGGGCAGATTTTGCTACAATGGTTTTCAGGTGCCATGTCACATTTGAAGAGACCCTGAGGAACCCCTAGAAAGAAAACCCAAAAAGTGAACCCATTTTGGAAACTACCCCCCTGAAGAAATAAATCTAATGGAGAAGTGAATGCTTTGACCCAACAAGCGTTTCACAGAATTTAGAAATGCATGGCTGTGGAAATAAAAAAATTACTTTTGTTTCCAATATAATGTTTCTTTAGCCCCAACATTTTTATTTTCACAAGGGCTAACAGGAGAAAGTGCACCCCACAATTTGTTATGCATTTTCTCCTAAATACGGCAACACCATATATGTGGAAAGGCAAGGCAGCATTCAGAAGGGAAGGAGCAGCATCAGGATTTTCTAACATTTAATTTGCTGAAATTGTTTTTAGGGGCCATAACCCATAACACTTTTATTTTGTCACCAATGTAGCTGTGTGAGAGCTTGTTTTTTTTGCAGGAGAGCCTGTAGCTTTTATTATCATTTTGGGGGACATATCTTTTTGATCACTTTTTATACCATTTTTTTGTGGAGGTGAAGTCCATTCTGTCAATGTTTTTTATTTTTATGGGGTTTCTCTTGCGGTAAATATGATATGATAGTTTTATTCTGTGGGTTGATACGGTTATAGCGATACCAAATGTATATATTTTTTTATTTTCTACTACTTTTTCAGCATGAAATGACTTTTGTGTTAAAAATAAATTTTGTTTTGCATCGTCATATACTAATGTCCATAATTTTTTTTTTTTTTCACCAATGTAGCTGGTGACTTCTTTTTTGCAGGACGGCCTGTAGGTTTTATTGTTATAATTTTGGGGTACATATGTATTTTTGATCACTTTTTATACCATACTTTGTGGAGGTGAATTCGGTAAAAATGGCAATTGTGTCATTGTTTTTTATTTTTATTTTTTATGGGATTCCTTTTGCATTAAATATAATGTGATAATTTTATTCTGTGGGTTGATACGGTTATGGCGATACCAAATTTATATAGTTTTTTTATGTATTACAATTTTTTCAGCATATAATCGCTTTAGTATTAAAAATAAATTAATATTTTGCATCGCCATCACTTGCTAATTATTTTTTATGGAGCAATTCCATTATTGTTTTTATTTTATTTTTATAAAAAAAAGATCCAGTGGGCTTGATGGCTATACACTTCATTGCAATAGTCATCTATTGCAATGCACTGTATGGTCTGTGTTACATTTACACTAAGGCTGATCAGCGGGCGCGTAGGCGGCATCTGAGTGCATTTTCAGGGGCACTGGGGGCACGGCGGCACACAGGGGGTCTTACCCGATTTCAGGCTGTAATCACCTGGGTAACTGTACGTCCAAATGCACTAAATTACTTGCAATTTGGACATACAGTTACATCCAAATGCGTGAAGGGGTTAACTTGCTTCTTTTTTATTGTTATTATGGCTGTTTTGCTTTTGTTATTTGTGTGTTTCTATTTGTTTTGTTTTATTCATTTTCATTTTTCCTCTTTCAAAGTGTCTTTTATTTATTAGACAATAGACATGAATTATTGCAGTTCTCGTAGAGGAAGATTTAAGTGTGGGCGTCATTAGTGAAAATTACAGGCACTCAACAATATGAACATGCCATACATTTCTGCACAAAGGTGTGTTCTGTTTGTTTGTCACAATAAGCCAATTGAGGTCACTCAGAGGAGTTAACAGATCATTTTGCTCTGTGTGTATTTGAGAATTACTTATACCTGAGCGTCATAGATAGGAACTTTTGAAACTTGATAAGCAGTAAAAGTTATACTTTAAATAATGCCATGTCTAAATAGCTTCAATATCCACTCTCCCGCAAACATATATGCCATCACCCTTTGTGTCACTTTGTGTTGATAAATTATATTTTGTCTCTCAGTTAAATAAAGATTATGGGGCACATATAATAAAGACTGGCATTTCATATGTCCGACTTTAGCAAAAGTTTGTGGTTGTTTTTGTGAAAGTGTATTGATATATTTGTCGCATCTTTTGTGCCGTCCAAGTGCAATTAACTGAAATTTACACATGCTATGGAATGGCATAGATTTCAACTGTAATTCAGATCAGTCCTCTGGCGGAAATTATAAATTATGTGTTGTTCCAAGAGGGCCCACCCACTTTCTGTAAAAGTGTCGAAAGCTGTGGAAGACCGTAAAAAGTATCATACTTTTGTGCACAATGTCGTTTGTGCAAAAACGTATGACTTTTGTATGCAAGAAAACTGACGTTCAGCATTAATATATGTGCCTCATTGTCTTCATGGCGTCTTTTTATAAGATCATCATTCAGTTTTTTTTTTATATATTTCAGATTGTTTTTCTCATCTTTCATTTCATTTTTCAACATGTAGGATGTAATAGCTTTCAGTAAATTTATACAATGAATTATTATTGTAAAAAACAAGCAACAGACGGTGAGAACCCTTAGCCTCTGGGTCAAACCCATAGAAGGAATTATATTAAAGTCAAGGAGGCGGTCCTATCAGTGATTGACAGCTATCTATGTATACAAAGTCATAGAGGGAAGGTCTCAGTCACTGATAGGACCGTCTCCTTGACTTCAAAGCCCAGAATGAAAGTTTTGCTGAATCTTTTCCCATAAAACTATATATCAATCTGCTTAGTTCCTCCTGATCTATAACATGTTGTTTTCAGCTCAGACACCATGTTCAATGGGATAGGTTCCCTATAAATGATTAAATTCTTTCTGTCTGCAGGTACCACTGGGAGATGCTTAGGAGGTCACTACAGAGTGCAGTAAGAGTATAATGTTCATCTAAAAGTGGCTGCAGGTAGCCAGAATAAGTCAAAATATAAGATTGGAGGGGACTGAACTTCCTACATCCCCGTCTATCACAGCATACCAAGCTCATCGCAATACATGGTATAGTGGCTGTGCTAGTATTGAAGACCAGGCCTATTCACACAAAAGGTACTGAGCTGTACATGGGCCATGTGACTGATGAGCATCAATGACATCATTGCCCTAGGAAGACGCCCTAGCTCTTAGGCCAAGTTCACATCACCGTTTAGTTTTCCACTTTTGTGATCTGTCAGAAGAACAGGGGAAAAAATTGATCCTTTATTTTGAAACTCTGTTGTGTTCTTTTTGCATCCCTATAAGTCAGTCTCGTCTGAGATCCCTTATTTTTGATGGGTGAAATAGTCTTTTGTGGAGGACATTTTCTCTTGTCAAAAATAACTGATCTCAAGCGGAACTGATGGAAAATAAGCACTATCGATGCTTAAAATAAAGGATCCTGTTTTATTTGTTCTTCTGAGAGATCAGAAGAACAGAAAACTAAAGATTAATGTGAACCTGGTCTTCACGGAGAGCCGCATCCTCAGCTGATTGAAAGGGTACTGGGAGTAAGACCAGTGTTCCCTCTAAGCTGCGCGGGTGGGCGGCCGCGCAGCAATTATTATGGCCCCGCTCACAATTTTATAATGCCCGCTCACTCAGCCTAGTTCGCTAACTCTGCTGGCAAAATGCCAGCACTTGTCGTCACTCGTCAGACTCATGTGCGTGACGGCGCCGACGTCCTCCTCGTAGTCTTGTGCGGCTCAGCACAGCAGGGCGCCGCCTACATAAGGTCAGTCGTCACTGTGTTCCTTCTGCACGGCACAGACGTCACACACAGACCGCAGCACTGTTCGCGCACTTATTGGCGCTGCAAGATTCGCGGGAGAAGGAAGGGAACTCTGAGGAGCGTGGGCACAGAGTTCGCTGAGGTAGTGGTTTTGGATTAAGTGGTAGCCTAGGCAGCTTTATGTCTCAGCCGTGTCTGGTCTGAAAGAAATTGATAGACTGTGCTGGGCTGGCGGCGCTGCTGTTGCTGTGGGCTGTGGCAGGGCCGGAGGTGAAAAGGGGAGAAAAAAAGTTATAAAAAATCAGATAAATACCAGTGTGAATGAAGGACTGTTAAAAGGGGTTAATAACTACTGAAGGCTCTTCACAGTAGTTATTAACCCCTTTCAGCAGTTCGTCAGTCACAGTATTTATTAACCACTTCAGCAGTCCCCCATTCACAGTATTTATTAACCCCCTTTCACTAGTCCCCTCTTCAGTGAAGGGGGGACTGCTGAAGGGGTTAATCAATATTGTGAATGGGGAACTGCTGAAGTGGTTAATAAATACTGTGAATGGGGGACTGCTGAAGTGGTTAATAAATACTGTGACTGGGGGACTGCTTAAAGGGGTTAATAACTACTGTGAAGGGTCTTCAGTAGTTATTAACCCCTTTTAACAGTCCTTCATTCACACTGGTATTTATCAGACTTTTTAATAACTTATTTTTCTCCCCTTTTCACCCCGGCCCTGCCACAACCCACAGCAACAGCAGCGCCGCCAGCCCAGCACAGTCTTTCTTTTTTTCCACTTTAGGTGTTAGAGCAATCTAATTAAAGTTCTATTTTAACACCTAAAAAGAAAGGAAAAAAATAAAAACCTACTGTTTCTCTAGATGACCTTATGTTGATAGTAGTGTTAATAGAGTCTCAATGATTTGTAAAAAATAGTGTAGCTGCTTTTATAGACCCTTGAGACTCTATTACCACTACTATCAACATAAGGTCATCTAGAGAAACTGCAGCTTTTTAAAATTATTTTTAAATCAAATGAAAGTTATATTTTAACATAAGGGTCAGAAACTGGGTTTTGTCTAGCCTCTTAGTTATTAATTTTTCTATGTAAATTCTCTGCATCAAAGATTTTTTTTTTCCCTGTATGGTTTTTATATGGAGACCAATGTCCAGTGATCACAGAGAGGACTATACTGTATATTGTACGGGATGGTGCAGGGGTTATACTGTATTGTATGGGATGGTGCAGGGATTATACTGTATATTGTACGGGATGGTGCAGGGATTATACTGTATTGTATGGGATGGCGCAGAGGTTTGTATGCTCTTTGAAATGACAATTATCTTAGGTTTTCCTATCGCCCACCTCTGATGGCGCTGTGCCCAGCTCTGAGCCGACCCTGCTCAGCAGCTGCCAAGGCTTAGAGGGAACACTGAGTAAGACCCTCACCTTTCAGATACTGATAGGCTATCCTGAAGATAGATCATAAATATTATACATTCAGAAAACTCCTTTAACCCCATATTGAACTATACTTTAATATCTATGCTCTTACTGCAGGAAATAAAAAGTAAATACTTATAAACATGGACGAAACACAATTACGAATGATTTTTATTTTTATCTTAATGTGTGGCTTAAATTGTCCTAATGTTATTAATAAATTTAAGAAAAAAGAAAAAAACTTTAATGTGAGCAGTTTCAGCAAGCTGTTTCCATTATCATATTAGGCCACATTTACTAAAACAGCTGTACATAGAAATGGAAGTTCACACTGAAACAGAATACCAAGGTATTAAAAAAAAAAAATGCAAATCTGTATCCATAAAATGCAATCAGTCACTAACCAAAATGCCAGGTAAACATTTCCTTACGTGCAACCAAATCACAGCTTGGAAAATGTAATATGAATTTTTATAGCTGAAAAGTATCTTTTATGTTTCAGGCAGTTCATTTAAAAGGCCATTTGCTGTAATGAAAAGTATAATGAAAACTATTCAAAGGAAGATTAAGGTGAAGAGTGTGTTTTTTCAACTTTTTTTTTTTTACAGATGTCGGTCTTAGGTAAATGCAAGATATTAAAGTCCTATGAACCACTTTCATTATTAAATGTTAATCAAGTCAGGTTCAATATATTAGGGTTTGCCATCCAGCTTAGGCATTCAAGCATGCAGAACCTTTTCATTTTCACCTCTTACAATAATACATTTTGGCATATTGTAATATGTATACAGCTGGGTGACTACAACAGTACCGAACATGTAATAGACAATATGAAGTAGGTAATTTCTCAACATTTGTTTCTTGATGTTCCATAACAAAGATCATGGAACCATAGAACACTAACTAGCATTAGCTGCTTTACATTTTAGTATCAGGATTTAGTGTAAATGTTGTACTTTATATTAATATATAGTATATCAAAATTGTTTAAAGAGGATCTGTCAATAGATTTCACAGTAAAAATAAAATTAAAATAATAATAATCAATCATTATTAAATAGATCTGATGAGCCTGACACTAAAATGGACATGTTAAGGTGGATTTAGACCAATAATCGTTCAGATTATCGAGAACGACCGTTCCTGCAAACGGTCATTCCCGATCATCTGGCCGTCTAAATGTGCAACTGATCACCCAATGAATGAGCGAAACATTCGTTCACCAGATGATCCTGTCATTCATGCAGGGACCACCGATCATAGCTTCTGAACAGCAGATCATGTGGTATAAACAGCGAAGGAGATCACTGCATGTAAATGCATGGTCTCCTGCACTGAACAAGCATATCAGGAAGAAACGCTTCCTCCCCGACAATCGGCCGCTCAGTTGACCCATATAAATCCACCTTTAGGCTCCATCCAGCTAGGGCAGACATGTCCAAACTGCGGCCCTCCAGCTGCTGCAAAACTACAACTCCCAGCATGCCTGGATAGCTTATAGCTATTTGGGCACGCTGGGAGTTGTAGTTTTGCCACAGCTGGAGGGCCACAGTTTGGACATGCCTGAGCTAGAGAGAGCTCATGAGTCTTGTGTGTTCAGGAGCTAAACTCAATCTCCACCCACCTAGAGCTTAATTCACAAGCTTTGTTCAATGTACACCCGCCACTGCTGATGCTGAAACCTCACACTGCTCAGAACAAAGCAAGCTATAGTGTAGGTGAGTAAAGAATGAATTTAGTTTATTGATATCACAATATATGGGCTCCCTTAGTTTGTAGTTGAACTCATAAAGTGCTCATTCAAGTGCCAAAACTCAAAGTAAGTACACCAGCCTCATTAGGTCTAGGAGATATTCTTACTACACTATGCAGTTTGTATTGTGAAATCTGGTGACAGATCATGTTTAATTATTCTTTGACTAACCTGCATAAATATACATTTACAAATATTCTACTACTATGTATAGAACAGTGTTTGGCTGGAGCCATTGCAAACATACTGAAGTGTAAAATGTAAATATGATGGTAATTGAACTGTTTGGCCACCAAGACTTTTACATATAACCAGCAATGTATTACAGGTCAGGAGGGATCTTTTTTAAATATTTATTTATTTTACTCATTTATATAGTGATGACATATTAAACAGTGCTTACAGACATTAGCAAAAATTACTGTCTCCAGTGGAGCTCACAATCTAGATTCCCTGTCAGTATGTTTTAGGAGTATGGAAGGAAACCAGAGTACCTAGAGCGGAGATCAGCAACCTTCAGCACTCTACCTGCTGTGAAACTACAACTCCCAGCATGCATACTTATTTAGCTGTCTTTTGTAATTCCAATAGGAGTGAAAGGAGGATTCTGGGAGTTGTAGTTTCAGAACAGCTGGATAGCCAGAGGTTGCTGATCCCTGGCCCAGAGGAAACCCAGATAAACACAGGGAGAACATACAAATTCCATGCAGACTTCCTTCCTAGGTATTAAAAAAGTAGAAGTTGATGCAAAATATGATTCTTCCGGTCTTTATAATGACAATAATCATTATTTATAAGTTGCACAAGGAAGCAAACAAGAAAATAGCAAGTAATCAAATTAAATGAACAATCAATGAGACAGAGGTTCCTGCCCATAAGAGCTTAATATGTCCATGTATGGGTGGAATGACACAATACGTACAACTATGTCAATAAACAGAAAAAAATAGGTACATATCATGCGTTAACATTGTACACAAGAAAGCTTAACACATGAGCAAACATAACACTGTTATAAAATGGAAAATCTGTCACCATGTGACTTGCCTTAAAATGAAATGGCATTGAAATAGTGTTTAAATGTTGTTTACTCTAGGAGAACCAAGCAGGTGATTCAGATTAATGCAGCCACTAATAACCTGGTTTCAGACATACTTTTTTTTGTGTGTTCTTCAGGTTTTTTATGCTGTTTTTCATATCTTTTTCATTTTTCATGTTGCTTTAACGTGAAATTTTTAAAAAAGGAGTAAAAAAGTGGTGTACATGGGAAAAAAAGGTGCACATTTTGCTGCAAAACACCTTTGCAGCAAAATCTGCACCTTAAATACCACAAAAAGTGGCATATATTTTTAAATAAATTACCCTCAAAGCCTTTTTTCTGCATTGCGTTTTTGGTGTTGCATTTCTGGAGTTTTGGTCAAAGCGCAGCATACTCTAGGTATGACATTTCTTCAGGCATTTTTTTCTGGATGGAGCTCTGTGGGAGTTGAAAAGCACCATAAACGGGCTGTCAAGCTTTTTTTAAGTGATGGCCTATCCCGCAAACCCCGCCGATCAGCTGTACTGTCTAGTTGTGTTGTCGGAAATAGGCGTTGGCTCTACAGAGCATCCCCAACACTGTGGTGGACACTGCACCACTGCTCCCATTCACTTCAATGGGAGAACCTGCAGTTGCAAGCACTATCCACTACAATGTTGATGGTGCAGTGTAATTCTGGCATTGACTTCCGATAACAGAGCTACACAGAATAGCTGATCGTCAGGGATGAAGAGCAGATCCCTATCGATCAGCTAGTGATGGTCTATCCTAAAAAAGGCTGGATAACCCCTTTAAAAACACCTGTTCTAAGTATACAGTTAAAAAGAATGCAGCCTAAAGATTTGCAAAAAGGGTAAAAAAAAATGTATGGCTTTTTTTACCACCCAAAAACCCCACACACAAACAATGTATGTGAAGAAGGCCAAAAAAAGATCAGACAGCGATAATGAAAAAGTCCAGGCTATTCTCTTCAGGTTGGGTTTACATGTTGCTTTTCCTTTAGTCACATCAAAAAACCTTTACAAAAACAACATTGTAAACACCAGTTGCATTTTAACCACAACGGCTGCAGATTTGCAAAGCAACAACTGCCCACATATTTTTTTCCAGGTGAAATGTAAAAAAAAAATGTGTTTGGCCCTTAAAAACTGAGCAGGCAATTATCGCATCACAAAACCGTGGCCACCATAGTAAAGCGTACACTTTTTGGCAATGTGGTTTTTGTTGTGGATCTTTACTGCAACAAATTCCGCACCATGTAAAACTAGCCTCAACGGATAAAATGTTATTCCTGGCAAAATAAAAAGCTACAATCTATTCATGTATTTAAAATCGCACAAATTCCAGTATTAATAATAATAGCACAGCAGCATACGTTTATGTAGTTTCAACGCATTTCACAGCTTTATATATTTATAGAAGGCAGTAAACACATGAAATAACAGTGATAAAACACACATGTGACCGAGGACCCTGTCTGTAAGAAAAGCTATAATAGTGACAAAATACCACAGGTAGCTACATTGTGGTTTTCCCACAATTGTGGTCACAGTTTATACTACAATAAGAGCTAGTTGTAGTTAACATCCTACACAGCTACAAAAACTACACAACAGGAATTGCATGTAAGTGACTTCAGATCTGCAGCACTATTGCTACTGTGAGTGAATGTCCAGGTAGTACCTATATCAGTTCATTTCTTAAATTTTTTTTAATTTAATTTACTTTAATTTTTTTTATTTTTTTTATAGAGCTATAGACACACACAGCATCCAAAACCATTTGTTTCTGGGTGACTTACCTTGCTTTACTCTTGTCAGGTTTCATCTTACCAAATACATAGCAAAGTTCTACCAACCTTGCCACCTACATTAATGTTTTTTTTTTATATAATTGACATCACAATCTCACTTTTATCTCATAATTACACAGAAAACCAACAGTATTAGCGATATATTACTATCAGTTTTTTTTTGTTTTTTTTGTGGTCTCTACATCCCTGACTAAAAATGCCATGTCATGAAAATAATACATAGGATGCTATCAATCACACAGTATTTTATAAAATGCTATCTTGCCATCAAATTGACAGGGACATCATCAATTGCATGCTGTGTCTCCTTAGCAGATCATTTATCAAAGTCTTTCAGCTGTAAATTCAGAAGGGAAAAAAATTGTGCAGAAACACAGCACTGGATTTATCAAAGCAGAATATTCAGTGGCTTTCGCTACAAGTTATTTTCTTGTGATAAATCAATTTCGGTTTTCCATCTCAGCTTTGCAAAAGGCCATTAGGGGTTCATTTACAGGAGGTTCGATATCTATGCACACGCATATACGTACATGTTATACAACAATTATTCCTTGCTGATCATTTGCTGATCATTTGTTCCACTCTGTCATACTTATTTTTTGCACATCTTCCAATCTTTCACATAGAGAGTGGATATGTGTGCTGAGTGGATTTAATGATAATAGGAACTATCAGGCAAATTTTATAACATTATACCTATAATGCTATTACATATTGGAGACAAATAATTAAAAGGGATTGGTCCATCTCACAAATGGGTGGCATAGCACTAGAATATGCCAGCAATGTCAGGTGCGGATCTCCCCTCTGCAACCCACACTTATCTCTAGAACTGGGCCCCCCAAAGTGAAGGAGATTTCTAAAAAGTGCCAAGCAAGTTCATCTATTTCTGGAACTCCCATAGAAGTGAATGGAGAGGCCACAGTGCAAGTGCAGCCACCTCTCCATTACCCTCTATGTGAGTTCTGAAAATAGTCCTTCCGTCAGATTGCTATTTTTGGCACTCCAATAGAAGTGAAAGGAGGGTAGCCCCATGTACAAGGTGTGCCCTAGACCACTTTGGAGGCCAGAGGTGGGACCTGAAACCTATCTGACATTGTTGGCAAATCCTAGCGATATGCTAATGCCACCAATGTGTGAGATGGCTAAAACTTTTAATGCAGCTTTATAAAGGTCTCAAGGGCATGAACAGCCCATGATCGCTGGAGCCAGTGATTGGGCGAGCATTCACAAGAACAATGGACAAGAATTCATCACTTCTGGTCTGGCAGGGACAATATACCCTGGGAACTGGACCTGTAGCACTGGACCAGAGGAGTATTTATCAGGTAAGGTCAGTTTCCTTGTTTCTTTTATAAACCTGCCTGCTCTCTTCCAGATTTTGTAGGACAATCCAAATTTAATAACTTGAATATATGGAGTCATTTATCATTTGAGGTTGTTTTAGTGTCGGTTTTAAGTTTGGATTTGCTTTGCATGCCTGCACCAAATTTATGAAATGGCGCATCTTAATAATACATCTGGCGTGAGTGCAATGTGGTTTACACCTTTAGGTATAAAAGTACACCAGGGGGTTGCAAATGTTATGTGACTTTTGCAAAAGCCGCACATAGTAAATAAGCCGTAATCCAGGTTTAAACTCACTTTTAGCTCTTAAGGGCACTTTACATAGGCTGAGAATGCAGCGGTCTCCTGCGAACGTAAATGCAGTGGTCTCCTCTGACGAGTAGATGATTGTCGGGAAGGAACGCTTCCTTCCTGACAATCTGCTGCTATATCAATCCGTCTAATGGGACCTTTAAGCATTGTGTTGTCTTGGGGGGGTGTTATTCCCCTCTGCACACCAAAGTCACCGTAGTCACATTTCCAGAGGCTATCACAATCCCTGTGCTAAACATCCATGGCCGGGTACCAGAATGAAAAGGATACCCCAATTTTTAAAATAATTCCTAATAGTGTAATACAGTCCTGATCAAAAGTTTAAGACCACTTGAAAAATGGCAAAAAATCATATTTAGCATGGCTGGATCTTAACAAGGTTCCAAGTAGAGCTTCAACATGCCACAAGAAGAAATGAGAGTGAGACAAAACATTTTTTGAGCATTCAATTTTAATAAAAACAACAAATAAACTGAAACAGGCTGTTTTTCAGCTGATCAAAAGTTTAGGACAACACCTCCTAAAAAAATCTAAACCCCCCCAAAACAGAAATCCAACTTCCAAACATGAACTCAGTAATGAGTAGCTCCGCCTTTATTGTTTATCACTTTCCAAAATTCGTTTCGGCATGCTTGATGCAAGCGTTTCCATGAGGTGAGTGGGAACATTTCTCCAAGTGGTGAAGACGGCCGCACAAAGGCCATCTACTGTCTGGAACTGTTGTCCATTTTTGTAAACTTCACTTGCCATCCATCCCCAAAGGTTCTCGATTGGATTTAGATCAGGGGAACTCGCAGGATGGGCCAAAAGAGTGATGTTATTCTCCTGGAAGAAGTCTCTTGTCCTGCGAGCACTGTGTACTGTAGCGTTGTCCTGTTGAAAAACCCAGTCGTTACCACACAGACGAGGGCCATCAGTCATGAGGAATGCTCTCTGCAACATCTGGAAATAGCCAGCGGCCATTTGACGCCCCTGCACTTCCTGAAGCTCCGTTGTTCCACTGAAGGAAAAAGCACCCCAGACCATTATGGTGCCCCCTCCACTGTGGCGCGTAGAAAACATCTCAGGTGGGATCTGCTTGTCATGCCAGTAACGTTGGAAAACATCAGGACCATCAAGGTTAAATTTTTTCTCATCAGAGAATAAAACTTTCTTCCACCTTTGAATGTCCCATGTTTGGTGCTCTGTTGCAAAGTCCAAACAAGCAGTTCTGTGGCATTCAAGGAGACGAGGTCTTTGAAGAAATATTTTGTTTTTGAAGCCCTTCAATCTCAGATGCCGTCTGATGGTTATGGGGCTGCAGTCAGCACCAGTAAGGGCCTTAATTTGGGTCGAGGATTGTCCAGTGTCTTGACGGACAGCCAATTGGATCCTCCGGCTCAGTGCTGATGAAATTTTTTTGGGTCTTCCACTTGACTTTTTTGTTCCATAACCCTCAGGATCATTCAAGAAATTCCAAATGACTGTCTTACTGCATCCCACCTCAGCAGCGATGGCGCGCTGTGAGAGACCCTGCTTATGCAGTTCAACTACCCGAGCACGTCAAAAAAGGGAGAGTTATTTTGCCTTTACCATCACAACGTTTGACTACCTGACAGAAAATGACAATGAATCCACATCTTTGCACAGATTTGGCCTTTTAAAGGTATGTGGTCCTAAACTTTTGATCAGCTGAAAAACAGCCTGTTTCAGTTTATTCGTTGTTTTCATTAAATTGAATGCTCAAAAAATGTTTTGTCTCACTCCCATTTCTCCTTGTTGCATGTTGAAGCTCTACTTGGAACCTTGTCAAGATCCAGCCATGCTAAATAATTTTTTTTGCCATTTTTCAAGTGGTCTTAAACTTTTGATCAGGACTTCTTCTGTGTGTTTTACTGCATCATGCAGCTCATTGGGGGAAGTAGTATATGCATGAAGTATATAGACAGGTATGGCAATGGTCAGTGCTGTTATCCAGAGGTGGAAATGCCATAATTAGAAGAATAACCCTTCAAGAAATTAGACAATATCATGCCTCAATGTTTCAAAATTATAGCAGTTTTGCCAGTTTTAAGCAATATCACTTTCTAAGTATAGATTTTACAAAGCCTAAAGAAAGTTAAAAAATCTCTTTCCTCTGTGACATTTTGAATTTATTCAAGCCAAGCAAATTAACTGACCAGATTTGCATGCTAATCTCTACTGCCACTGCTGCTGTTGGAGACTGGGGATTGATGGCAGGTTTTGGCAGGGCTCGAATGCCACTCAGTAGTCAATTAGAAAAAGCTACACAACCACATATGTAAATTTGCATCTCCTTAGATTTTCACTTTATTTACATGCATTTTCGTGAAAAATAAAAGATTTTGCCATAGGTAATTATTTAAAAAAAATCACTTCTAAGTTGATTTGATTTGAACTTTGATTTGGGCATAGCTCAACTTGGAAGATCAATTGGGAATAGTCACAGAGGGGCTGGAGATTCTGCTATCAGACAGCTAGTTTGACAGATTGATCGCAAAACTGTTTACTGCAGCTTCTGTGTACTGTGAAACATAGAAGCTGCAGAAGCCAACTGGTGCAAAACATTTCATAAAAACCTATTACAATAATGTTTTTAGAAAAAAATACATGCAAATCAATTACAGCAATAAAATTAATGGCATAGTATTTAATTTGCATGCTGTTCTAGCTTTTTAAGATTGTTAGGCTGATGTCCGCCGTTGTCCTCGGCAAGCGCAAGCATCGCTCCATTCTCCCTGTGCGTATTGGGACTAGTACTCAGTGAACCTCTTTCAGCACTAGGAGAGTCAATGTCTTTCTCCTGGTTAAGTTGCTGATCAGCCTTCTATTAAGCTGGCCTGTGGACCCACCTCCTCACCTGAGCTTTGAGGTTTTCCACTAGTTTGTACACAGTGAAAGTGGACATGTCTGAATTTCTGTGTACTGAACCCTGTCTGTCTTCTGATTCTCCTCCTTGCTGCCTACCCTGACCTCAGAATTGTGACCTGAATTGTGCATGAACTCTGCCTGTCCTGACCTTTGAATCGCTATCTGAAATATACAAGTACTCAGCCTGCCCTGATTGGACTGTATTCAGACTATGATTTTGCCTATGTCCTTGGTGATTGGTAAAGGTGTCTCTGACTCCTGTGTGTCAGCAGCCAACTTCATGCAGGACTTTGTTTTCTGTCCTGCATAACGGAAACCAGACGGATCCGTTATGTTTGCCCATAGACTTCTATTATGACGGATCAAAACGGAATGCGGAATTCCATTATGCATTCAGTCTTACGAATAATGTTATGTTTTATTATAAACTGAATCTATAACGGAATACCCACCCTAAAAGGATTGTTTAAGTTATTTTTATTATCACCTATTATCAGGATAGGTCATCAATAGTGTTGAGCAAAGCGAGCTTTGGATGCTACTAGGGATGAGTGAATCGACTTCGGATGAGACATCCGAAGTTGATTTGCATAAAACTTCATTCTAATACTGTACTGAGCAGGAGCTCCATACAGTATTAGAATCTATTGGCTCCGATAAGCCAAAGTTATTGCAAGTTATTGCAATAATTTCATAAATTAATTTGTACTTTAAAAAAACATTTCCAGAACTCGGGTTTGGTTCCAAGGTACCACGAAGTCGCGCATGACTTAGTTGAATAACTTCGGTAGTTGATTTTTAAAGTGGAAAACCACTTTAAAACCGAATTCGGCTTTGGTTCCGAGGTACTAGTCGGAACTCAAGCCGAGTCCGGTGTCCACTTTAAAAATCAACTACCGAAGTTATTCAACAAAGTGACACACGACTTCGTGAATAACTAACTTAGACTTATCGGAGCCCATACATTTTAATCAGCCGCGGTACAGCATTAATCCGAAGTTTTGAACGAAGTGACTTCGGAAGTAGCATCTGAAGCTCGCTTTGCTCAACACTAGTCATCAATATCAGATCGATGGGGCTCTGACACCCAGCACCCCCTCCAATCAGCTGGTTGAAGAGAAGGTGCTCGCCATGCCAGCGCTGCCTTATCTTCACTGTTTACCTGCTCGCCGTCGTAACAGCAGCAGTGAGCAGGTGTAATTACAAGAAGCCACCCCATTCACTTCAATGGGACGGCTCCTTCCTAATCAAGGGACATGGACTGCTGGAGGATGCGCTTAATTTATGACAAAGACATCATACATTAGGTGCATTCTTCTGCAGTGCAAGGGATATCAAGACCGGAGAAGAAAGCAGTGGACTTGATAAATCTTTCCCATAGTCTAAAAGGGCTAAGTACAGACACATAGTGCAAAATATTTTTATTTATTCATTCTAAAATCATTTTTGCTAAATAGATATACAAATCCAGCTTTTGAATGCCATGTGCACTTATAATCCATCTTGTGTATGATAATGTTGTTGGAAAACTAATATGTGTGATAATTTACCACATAGATACAACATGGGGTCAAAACTGAGAAATTTTAAAATAGATTTACTTTGTAAAGGTCAGGCACTAAAAATGATATACCTAGTAAGAGTGCAATGTTCCCAACACATTTGTCTGTCCTTTGCTCAGCAATGTAAAGAGATTTATTAATCTTTTGTTGTAAATTTCACCATGCTTGCAATTTCTGCAGCGTTCGGTATTATTTGCATCAATAATAGAACAATGAAACGTGTGCTCAAAATGAAAATGCAATAACAAAAGAACATTTATGAATGATATTCTGTATTTAGGTCTTCCATAATAAAGTATTTATTCCCGCAACACACAATATCCGGCAGAATGACATGTTGATTAATGCTTCACAGAACAATTTACCTCCTCTTTCTTCATCCATGTTGTTCCTTGTCTATATAAAATAACTGGCTCTTAGCAGGAGAAAAAAATAGCTTACATTCACTGTCGTTATGGAGGATTTCAGTCACCAATGAAAGAAGGAGCTTGCAATTCCTGATTCAAACCACATGCAGTATTCTGTAGCAATTAGCAGATAAACTGCTGACTAAAAAAAACTAAAGCATGAAGCATATTGTAGTCAAGGTCAAAACTGCTCCTATTGAAATGATGAGAGATTTCATGTCTTCAAAATACTTATTACATATCTGTTGTCTGATAGAAATATTTACTGGTTCCTCTTGATAGTAATTTTGTGGATGTTATATATATATATATATATATATATATATATATATATATATATATGTGTTAGCTGTCAAAAATATCTGTCAAAAAATTGGTTTCCGATTAAATAAAAAATGTTGGGCTTTGTCCCGTATGAATCACACAGGATAGCAGCTATTTTACAGTTCAGAAGACAAAGAAGAAGGCATCTCCCACCACTTTAATTAAAAACGGTGAGTATTTGTTTACCCATACACAGTTGAGTCACGTTATAACCACACATTAATATGCAGAGTAATCTCCGCATACAGCATGGACAGAAGCTAGAGTGACTCAATAAGTTCTTGGTAGGTTGCCACAGGTATCTGGAGCCATGCTTCGGGAGGGTGCATGAAGGAGGATCCATAAAGCAAAAACAATGACAGAGGTAATCCCACAGATGCTCCATTGGGTTCAAGCCTGGGGAATCAAGTGGCCAGGGTAGAACTTGGATGTCTTGGTCATACTCTAAGCAATGTTTGACATTTCCAGCTGTGTGACGTGTCACATTGTCTTGCTAGAAGATCCCATCCATCCAGGAGAATGCAATCAGCATTTATAGGTGTACATGATCTGCAAGGATATATTCATACCCAAATCATTTGAAAGTGCCTTCCACATGGATTAATGAGCCCAGGAAATGACACAAAAACATTCCCCACACCATAATGTTGCTACCACCAGCTTGTGTTCTTCAGCTATGGTTGCAGGCTGTTTATTCTGTGATGTTTCTCGCCTGGCATGCCAACGTCTATCCATTCAATGAAGCAGACTCATCGGAGAAGGCAACCCTTTGCCAATCAGTGTAGGTCTAAATCAGATACTGCAGCAAAAATGTAAGTCTTTTCTGCCAATGCAGCCTCATTAACAGAGGTGCAGTCACTATCTAGTTGCTTTGAAGCCCTATATGCAGTAGGGTTCCCTAAACTGTTGTTTTAGATACATATATAGTAGCCCCCTGGTACATTTTGCCATTGAGCTGCTCGATTGTAGTACCTCGGTCCACCCTCGCGCACCTTGGTAGCCATCATTCACCTCTCACATGAATGGCATGTGGTGCTCCAAGGTTTTTACATTGCTTATTCGCAATTCTGCCATTTGTCCACTCACAATACATTTTTACCAAAGCCACATGCGAACAGCTCACAAACTGAGCTGTTTCAGAAATACTGCCACCTTTCGCCCGAAAGCTAACAAGAGATAGGTGTGCAGACAGCCTATGGCACACCTTATATACCCACCAAGCCAGCCCACAACACATGACTTCCTTCATGAGATGAGCACTGCCCAAGTCAAAAGAAGGAAGTAGTCATAATAATGTGACTCAACTATGTATATTGTATATTTCACTGTCCTTTTGACATTACTAATACGGTCTTGGTATTAAAGAGCCCCAGTGACAATTTACTGTGAAAATTGGTGGCGAAAACAACAGAAAGGAAAAAGAAGGAGGATAACAAGATAACAAGGGGAGGGTGGCTTTCCCTGATTGGCTCACAAGCTGACAAACAGCCTGAACATTCAAGGTGGCAGGATTTTGGCAGGTCCTGTTGCTCAGAAGGAAGAAAGTCCATTCCCTCTGCAGCGTGACATAAGCTAGCAATATATATATGTTATAATAAGAGAGAAGTGAGAGTATAAGAAGTGTATAAGGAGAGTATATAGATAATTAGGTCAATTTAGGGTTTTATCAGGGAAAGCATAGAGGGTGAGGCAGGGAAAGCATACAAAGTGAAGGATTGGAAAGCATACATAGTTAGTGATGGACGAACATCGGCGGAGACGGTTCGCGAATGCTTCTGCTCATATTTGCAGCCAGCAAACACTTACTAGAAGTACACAAATAGTCCCACAACAGTGGACAGTGAATATGCCAGAGGGGGATCATTGGCAAAAATTCCCACAAAAAATATGTATTTTATTTAGGGGCCATTTTTATGTGTCTTAAAGGGAAACTCTAAAAAATGTGCCCTGCTGGAGCCTAGAAATTTTTTATTTCCTATCGGTTTGATATATACAAATGTGCAGCACTCCATGTTTTTGTATCCTGCAGAGTCTATTTAAAAAATACATACGTTAACGTAATTTTTTTTTCTACCATGCAACTGTATGGTGAACGGACGCCACTGTACGGCATCAGTCTGAGGCATCTGTTAACACATCAATTTTTGGTATGCATTAAATGGAAGGCAAAAATAGGATGTGAACCCAGCCCTAGTGTCAGAATAAGCACCAGTACACAGCGGAGCAGCGTGGCGGAGAGGGGAGGCCGCCATGTACTGAAAGAGCGCTACCTGGTCCTGGTGGTCAGGGATAAGGACTGCATTTCCCAAGGATCAGTTTCTACTGGGAAATACAGGGCATAGTATAATACACTAGAATCTATATAATATAAAGATAGTAGCCCTACCCCCGAATGATAATAGAATTAGGTGATCATCTATTATATAGAAATACGTCTATGTTAGGTGTATTTCTGACACAGATTGTGGTGCAAAGGTCCTTAGCACCGCAATCTGTATATTTTTCCCGCTCATGCCAGGTTTAAAAAAGGATGGCGTGGGCAGAGAAAGGGATACAGTTATGGCCATCCAGTTATTGGATACCACCACCATACATTGACTAGATAACACCTCTGCACAGTGACCGGATAACACCGCCATACCGTGACCTGATAAAGGGGTATAAGAGGGCACAGTACAGTGAATGACTAGGGGCACTGCACAGGGTGTGGTAAGAGGGCACAATGCAGGGTATAAGGGGGCACAGTACCGGGTGAGGGGCACAGTACAGGGTGGGGGGCACAGTCACATGACCCTGTGACATTAGAAGGTCCTTATGGTGAATGCTGTTCATATGCCACCATAATGAGAGGCAGAGGAGTGAGACAAGGGTGTGATTATGTGGCTAGAGAAAAAAAATGTAACTGTCGGCCAGTACAGGCCCTAAAAATTTGACAATAGGCATTCACCTGACAGCAAAGAACTTTGGATTCTGTGGCTGGAGGTACATTAGGTGGTCACAGGATAAAAATTTAACTGTCAGCCAGGGGCGGATTAAGTGCATGATAGTAATTTCCCCCACACTGCCCCATATAGTAATTTCCCCCACACTGCCCAATATAGTAATTTCCCCCACACTGCCCTATATAGTAATTTCCCCCCAAACTGCCCCATATAGTAATTTCCCCCACACTGCCCCATATAGTAATTTCCCCACACCACTCTGTATAGTAATTTCCCCACACTGCTCCATATAGTAATTTCCCCACACTGCTCCATATAGTAATTTCCCCACACTGCTCCATATAGTAATTTCCCCACACTGCTCCATATAGTAATTTCCCCACACTGCTCCATATAGTAATTTCCTCACACTGTCCCATATAGTAATTTCCCCCACACTGCCCCCACACAGTAATTTCCCCCACACTGCTCCCATACAGTAATTTCCCCCACACTGCCCCCATACAGTAATTTCCCCCTCAGTAATTTCCCCCACACTGCCCCATATAGTAATTTCCCCACACTGCTCCATATAGTAATTTCCCCCCACACTGCCCCATATAGTAATTTCCCACACACAGTATTTTCCCCACACTGCCCCATATAGTAATTTCCCCCACACTGCCCCATATAGTAATTTCCCCCACACTGCTCCATATAGTAATTTCCCCCACACTGCTCCATATAGTAATTTCCCCCACAGTGCCCCATATAGTAATTTCCCCACACTGCTCCATATAGTAATTTCCCCACACTGCTGCATATAGTAATTTCTTCCACACTGCCTCCCATGTAGTAATTCCCCCCACAAAGTAATTTGCCCCCACACTGCCCCATCAAGTAATAACCCCCCACCCTGCCCCATTAGATAATTTGCCCTGATACTGCCAGCCATTAAGTAATTTTCCCCGACACTGCCATCTATATAGCAATTTGCCCCCACACTGACATCCATTAAGTAATTTGCCCCCCCCACTGCCCTTCATTAAGTAATTTGCCCCCACACTGCCCTTCACTAAGTAATTTTCCCCCACACTGCCCTTCATTAAATAATTTGCCCTCACTCTGCCCCATCAAGTAATAACCCCCCATACTTTCCCATATAGTAATTTGCCCCACACTGCTCCTATACAGTAATTTCCCCCCACACTGTTCCATACAGTAATTTCCCCCACACTGCTTCCTATATAGTAATTTTGCCCACACTGCCCCCCACACAGTAATTTCCCCAACACTGCCCCCACACAGTAATTTCCCCAACACTGCCCCCACACAGTAATTTCCCCCACACTGCCCCACACAGTAATTTCCCCCACACTGCCGCCACACGGTAATTTTCCCCACACTGCCCCCACAAAGTAATTTCCCCCACACTGCCCCCACACAGTAATTTCCCCCACACTGCCCCCACACAGTAATTTCCCCCACACTGCCCCCACACAGTAATTTCTCATACACTACCCCATATAGTAATTTCCCCCACACAGTAATTTCCCCCACACAGCCCCCAAACAGTAATTTCCCCCACACTGCCCCATATAGTAATTTCCCCCACACTGCCCCACACAGTAATTTCCCCCACACTGCCCCATATAGTAATTTCCCCCACACTGCCCCATATAGTAATTTCCCCCACACTGCCCCATATAGTAATTTCCCCCACACTGCCCCATATAGTAATTTCCCCCACACTGCCCCCACACAGTAATTTCCCCCACACTGCCCCATATAGTAATTTTCCCATACTGCTCCACATAGTAATTTTGCCCACACTGCTCCATATAGTAATTTCCCCCACACTGCCCCCATATAGTAATTTCCCCCACACTGCCCCATATAGTAATTTCCCCCACACTGCTCCATATAGTAATTTCCCCAACAGTGCCCCATATAGTAATTTCCTCCAGACTTCCCCCACATAATAATTTACCCCACACTGCCCCCACATAATAATTTACCCCACACTGCCCCATATAGTAATTTCCCCAAACTGCTCTGTCTAGCAATTTCCTCACATTGTCCCATATAGTAATTTCCCCCACACTGCCCCAACATAGTAATTTCCCCCACACTGCCCCAACATAGTAATTTCCCCCACACTGCCCCATATAGTAATTTCCCCCACACTGCCCCATATAGTAATTTCCCCACACTGCTTCATATAGTAATTTCCCCACATTGCTCCATATAGTAATTTCTTCCACACTGCCTCCCATGTAGTAATTCCCCCCCCATAGTAATTTGCCCCCCACACTGCCCCATCAAGTAATAACCCCCACACTGCCCCATTAGATAATTTGCCCTGATACTGCCAACCATTAAGTAATTTGCCCCGACACTGCCATCTATATAGTAATTTGCCCCCACACTGCCATCAATATAGAAATTTGCCCCCACACTGCCCTTCATTAAGTAATTTGCCCCCACACTGCCCTTCATTAACTAATTTGCCCCCACACTGCCCTTCACAAACTAATTTGCCCCAAACTGCCCTTCATTAAATAATTTGCCCCCACACTGCCCCATCAAGTAATAACCCCCCACACTGCCCCCATTAGATAATTTGCCCCAACACTGCCATCCATTAAGTAATTTGCCCCCCACACTGCACCAACAGTATTATATTCTCCACACTGCCCCCACAGTATTAATTTCTCCACACTGCCCCCACAGTATTAATTTCTCCATACTGCCCTCACAGTATTAATTCCCCCACGGTAGTAATTTGCCCCCATAGTATTAATTTTCCCCCACACTGCCCCCACAGTATTAATTTCCCCCCACACTAGTAATTTGCCCCCACAAAGTATTTTGCCCCCACAAAGTATTTTGCCCCCTACTGTCCCTTCAGTAATACCCCCCAAAGTTGGCACACAAAATATAAAAAATATAAAAGCTAATACTTACCTGTGTCCCAGTCGGCGCTCACTAGTAGATGGTGCAGGCGCACTGCACGCACACATTAGTGAGCTGCGTCCGGGCACAGGCATGGCGCGATAACATCATCACGCCCGCCTGCTCTGGGATTTTACTACCTCATAGGCTTCAGGCCTACTAGGCTTGAAGCCTATGAGGGTGATCGGCGGTGGGGCAGGGAACTATGCGTTCCCATGCCCTGCCATAGTTTCTAGGCGATTGGGTCAGCGTTGGGCCCCCCAGCCCTAATTGTAATCCACCACTGCTGTCTGGCAGTACAGGCCCCCAAAAATAGCCAATAGGCATTCACCTGACAGCAAAGCACTTTGGATTCTGTGGCTGGAGGTACATTAGGCGGTCACAGGATAAAAATGTAACTGTCGGCCAGTACAGGCCCCAAAAATTAGGCAATAGGCATTACCTGACAGCAAAGAACTTTGCATTCTGTGGCTGGAGGTACATTAGGCGGTCACAGGATAAATATGTAACTGTCAGCCAGTACAGACCCCCAAAAAATTAGGCATTCAACGGACATAAAAGGCCTTTTATGTCGCTGAATTTACCTAAGACAGGGACCATGATTTGTTCTGGGGGTGGCGGATATTTATGGGCTGTCATGAGGAAATTCAATCAAATGTGGTCGACTCGTCACATGTGTTGAATTCCTCCAAGATCCATGCCTCATTTTTAGAAATGTAAGGTAGTCCACACTGTCGTGAGCTAGGCGAGTGCGCTTATCCGTCACGATCCCCCCTGCTGCTCTTAACGTCCTTACGGACAGGACATTGGGCGAGGGGCAAGCCAACAGTTCCATGGAAAATTATGCCAGCTTTGGCCACAGGTCAAGCCTGCACACCAAGTATTCAAGGGGTTCATAGCCTCTCAGAGAGTCCACATCGGCCGTTAACCCGATGTAGTCGGACACCTGTCAATCTAGGCGTTCCCTGAGGCTGTATCCGGAGTACGGCTGTCGATGGGTTGGCTGCAAGAATGATCTTATATCCGAAGACACCAACACATCTTCAAACCGCCCTCTTCTTGCATGAGCTGTTGGAATGGTACCTGCAACTGTTTCTCTGTGAGTGGAAATTCCTCTTTCAGCACCTGCAAAACAGAATGCGGCATTTCTCGAAGCAAGGCCTGGAAGTGCTCCATTCTGACAGCCCACTGTGATGGTGGTAACATTTCCGCCATTTTGTGTTTGTACTGGGGGTCTAAGTACGTTGTCACCCAGTAATGGTCCTTGCCCTTTATGCTTTTTATACGGGGATCCCCTCTTCAAACACTGGAGCACGAAAGCCCCCATTTCCACTAAACTGGAAGCGGAGGAGTGGCCTGGCTCCTACTCATCATCCAGAATAATGTTGTCCTCGTTCTCCTCCTTCCAGCCACAGACACCAGGGATGCCAGAAACGTTTAAAGCATGCTCTTCTTGCTCCTCCGCCCCAGCACCATCCTCCTCTGACTCCTCTTCAGACTCCTGTTGTTGACTTGTCTCAGATGGAATAGCCCCCCTGGGAATTCATCCAGCATTGCGACTTCCTCATCTTCCTGCTCCTCGACAGCTTGATCAATGACACAACGCAATGCACGCTCCAAAAAGAAGGTGTAAGGTACGATGTCACTGATGGCGCCCTGGCGTCCGGGAGTGTGGCTTTGTGGGTTCTGATGGTGTTGCTCCCACTGGGCTCAGTGATGGGAGGTGCCTTTGTTAAGGCGGTCGTCCCTAGGTGAGTGTTGGGCTTACTGCGACTTATGCATTGACAGCACAGGCTACAGATGGCAACACTATTGTCAGCAGCGGACACGTTAAAAAAGGCCCACACTGAGGAGCCATGTGTCGGCGTCCTGGGAGCACCAGATGTGACCATGCATGGTGGATGGCTCGTTCCAGATACATTAGCAGTCTGCTTTTTGCCTCCTGTGCACTGTAAGTTCTGCCTGCTTCTCCTCCTTCTCCTCCCTAAGTGCTCCGTCTCTCCCTCTGAACCCCCCTCCTCTTCCTCTCTTGTGGGCACCCACGTGACGTCCATCAACATGTCATCATCGGATTCATCACCTTCACCGCCACTGACATTAGAGATCTTGGAGTAGGCAGCAACAGAAGGGACCACCCTCCTTGGACTGATCTGGATACTGTCGTCAGACTGCTGGGTGGCGACCGTTGATACCTCCTCTTCCTGATCCGATGCCAATAATGGCTGCACATCGGTAAGGTCTTGTAATGGATGGGAAAATAATTCCTCTGACTCGTGCGGAGGGGATATGGTGGTGGTGGTGTCTTTGGAGGTGCACACAGCAGAGAGTGAAGAGGGGGCAGATAGAGAGGATGAGGAGGGTGCAGAAGCGGAAGGCTGGGTGAGCCACTCAACCAAGTCTGGTTCGTCCTTTGACGTAATCGCACACACCTTATGCAACTTCCCACTTAGGCTCCGGCCTGGTGCACCTGCCCGACCCCTACCACCCCTGCGGAATGGCCTTCATCTTCTGCCTGTCATTTCCAAAAATACCCTGTGACAAAAGTCCCTATAGAAGAGAAGTATTTGTGGAAGAATCAGAATCAGTTTTTTGGGGGGGCAACTGGTTAATCACACCAGTAGTAATTATTTTTTCAAATAGTGTTTTTCACTCTGTGTAGATGCAGTAACGCAGCAAAACCGCAAACAAATGCTGCACTACCTAAATGCACTATATAGAAAGTATATTATTGGTATATAACACCCCTGCTTCAATCAGCTTTATTGAGGGGGCAACTGGTAAATCACACTAGTAGAAATTATTTGTTCCAACACTGTTTGTCACTCTGTGTAGATCCGGTAACGCAGAAAAACCGCAAAAGAATGCTGCACTACCTAAATGCACTATATGTGTGGCTGCAGTATCGCAGCAGAACCGCACACAACTTCTGCACAATACAATTGCACTATAATATACTTTCTATGTTAGAAAGTAAATTATAAGTATATTACACCCCCCAGTATGTCACTCCTATCGATAGCACACCTATACCACTTTTTAAAAGGACTTTTGTGGCCCTATTAGCTAGAGTTTAGTGTCCCTAACCATCTGTCCCTGCTCCACACAGCAACCTCTCCCTACACTGGCAAAAGACTGAATGCAAAATGGCGCCCAGAATAGGTTTAATTATCAGGTAGGGGGTATGTCCAAAGTTCGCTGCAAAACGACCGCCGGGCTAACCGCGAAGCCATCTCTACTCATAGTTGTGTGTTTTATAGTTTCAGAAAGCAGCTTGCAAGTTCTATATTACAGAATCCTGCAAAAACATATTTTAAATATATAAATGGACAGCCAGCCAGCTTCTTTTTTTGTGGGGAAAAAAATGGTTTATAGGTTTATTGTCAGTACCTCCATCATTAATAGCATACATTCTGCTGTAAAAACAGAGCAATTGCCCCACCTTCAATTTCTTCAAATTATGTACTGTTTGTAATTGAGCACATTTCAATAATATGTTGTATTACTTTCAGTTACAGTGCAGTTTTAGCAAACACAGTTTACAGCAATAACTGCATTTGTGTATCCATGTCAGTGAATGTTTTGTATTACTTCAAGATGCATTTGCAGCAAAAGTATTTTACTGTAATAACTTCATTACTGCCAATGTAAATTATCAATACCAGTGTGTAGAGTATTTGTGGAAGGGGAAGCAACAGTGGCAGATTACAATAGGGACGTTCGGGTCGGCAGCCCCAGGCCTAGCACCGCTGGGGTGCCCAACGTCGACCCGAACGCCCACATACTGCGGCGGGGCACGGGAGCGCATAGCTACCTGTCCCGTCGCCTATCACCGCCATAGGCTTCAAGCCTAGAAGGCCGAAGGCCGATGTGGTAGTGAAATCCCGGCGCAGGCGTGCGTGATGACGTCATCATCACGCGCCTGTGCCGGGACACAGCACATTGATGTGTGCACGCCTGCCTCATCCCGCCTTGAACCTTCGTCTGCGAACAAGTGCCTGGCCCTGGACGGTGAGTATTTAGCTTTTAATATATATATTTTTTATTTTTTCATTTTTCATTTTTTTTATTTCATGTGCCTACTTTGGGGGACATGTGGGGGACGACACACAGAGGAGGCCATATTAGGGAAGAGTTGAGACCTCGAGTACATGGGAGGGGGAATGTGGGGGCTGTGTGGGGCTAAATTATTATGGCATTGGGAGGGACTACTATGTGGGGGAAAATTACTATGTGGGGGCAAATTATTATGAGAGGGACTACTATGTGGGGGCAAATTACTATATGGGACAGTGTGGGGGCAAATTACTATATGGGGCAGTGTGGGGGGAAATTATTATGGGAGGGACCTGGACTACTATGTGGGGGCAAATTACTATATGGGGCAGTGTGGGGGAAAATTACTATGTTGGGGCAGTTTGGGGGAAAATTATTATGGGAGGGACTACTATGTGGGGGCAAATTACTATATGGGGCTGTGTGGGGCCAAATTATTATGGGAGGGACTACTATGTGGGGGCAAATTACTATATGGGGCAGTGTGGTAGAAACTATTGTGTGGGGGCAGTGTGGGGTAATTGCTATGTGGGGACATTGTGGGGTTATTTCTATGTGGGGACAGTGTGGGGAAATTGCTATGTGGGGACAAATTACTATGTGGGGGAAACTATTTTGTGGGGGCAGTGTGGGGTAATTTCTATGTGGGGACAGTGTGGAGGCAGTGTGGTGGAAATTACTATGTAGGGGCAGTGTGGGGGCAAATTACTATGTGGGGGCAGTGTGGGGGAAACTAGTGTGTGGGGGAAATTGCTGTGGGGACAGTGTGGGAAATTGCTATGTGGGGACAAATTACTATGTGGGGGAACTATTGTGTGGGGGCAGTGTGGGGTAATTGCTATGGGGTGCAGTGTGGGGTAATTTCTATGTGGGGACAGTGTGGGAAAATTGCTATGTGGGGGTCAGTGTGGTGGAAATTACTAGGTGGGGGCAGTGTGGTGGCAAATTACTATGTGAGGGAAATTGCTATGTGAGGGCAGTGTGGGGTAATTTCTATGTGGGGACAGAGTGGGGTAATTTCTATGTGGGGAAAGAGTGGGGTAATTTCTTTGTGGGGACAGTGTGGGGTAATTTCTATGTGGGGGAAATTGCTATGTGGGGGAAATTACTATGTAGGGGCAGTGTGGGGGAAATTACTATGTGGGGGCAGTGTGGGGCAAATTACTATGTAGGGGAAATTACTATGTGGAGGCAAACTACTATATGGGGGCAGTTTTGGGGAAATTACTGTGTGGGGGCAAATTACTATGGGGGGATTACTATGTGGGGGCAGTGTGGTGGAAATTACTATATGGGGGTGTTGCTATTGGGGAGGCACTGTAGGGGAAATTCTATTATTTTTGGGGGCACTATACAGGGATTATTGCCTGGAGCACAATAGAGGGTGGTATTATTACTCGGGGCACTCTAGGGGACATTATAACTGCTGTGGACACTATAGGAACATTTGGGGTAATTTATCAAACTGGTGTAAAGTAGAACTAGCTTAGTTGCCCATAGCAACCAATCAGATACCACCTTTCATATTTGACAGCTCTTTTGGAAATCCAGTTCTACTTTACACCAGTTTGATAAATGACTCCAATTATGTCTATTAGAGTCACTATTTTTTAAGCAGTATAGTACCTTGGACATTGGGGAGAAAAACAGGCACAGTATTGGGGGTGGCAGGATGACACTGTGGGGACACCAGGATGAGGAGGTTGATGGAAAAATTGAGAAATCTAACGTGTCTGTGTTACAAACTGTAGAGACGAGATGCGGCTGAAAGAATTTGCCATGGTGGTCTGGGTCAAACGGAGGAGAAGAGGAAAGAGAAGGTCTACATGACAGGAGATGTCACTGGATGTAAGAGGTATGTGGTGCTGTATTCTCCTCCATGTCTTTTTTATTATAATTATATGTATTTTAAATTTGGCGACCCAATTTTTCAGTTTAGGACCCAATTTGGGGTATTTTTTTTTTGTCTGAAGATCTCATATGGCCTAAGAAGAGACTGTGGCGCTCATGAAGCACCGCAGCCTCTTCATACAAAAAAAAACTAAACTAAAATGGGGGGGAAGACCCAAGTTGGTTAGACAGCCCCGGGCCTATCATGCACTTAATCCGCCCCTGGGAAGGAAGTCTCAATTTCACTACCATTTAATACTTTGTTTAAATCTGTGACTTTATATCTATAAAGGCTTCATGATAAAATGTTAGGTGAATGGAAGAGAGGAAAACAAAAGGCCCAGGCCTTGTCATTCAAGAGTCAGAATGTGAGTGGCTGTAGTGGGGCAAACAGCAGTTGCAGCAACCAGCCACAGTTCTCCCTGGGTTCGGATAGGCACCACATTATTATTAAGGACAACTAGGATGATGTTCTGGACTGGAAGGATCACTCCTCCTCTCAGTCATAGTAGAATGGTGTCAAAGTCACCTCTGAGTCTAATCTTGCATTGGAGCCAGGATTCACAGCATTATACCTGCAGCCCCAGAAAAGCTTGTCAGTTGCATCATCTCATTGTCCCCTCCAAGTGGGACATCTTTCTTTTTTTTCCCCAAGAAAAGGCAACAAAGCCCCACATGCTATGGAATATACTTAAAAGAGTCTCCCTGTTGATGACTTGTATGAAAACAGTCAACTTTTGGACTGCCATGAGAAGGAGGTTCAGGGGAAGGTGAGGGACCCCATACATACATGTGTTGATGGTAGATGTAATAGTTAGTGAAGATCGAGCACCGTAGTGCTCGGGTGCTCGGGGGCTCGGGCCGAACACATAGTGATATTCGGGTGCTCGACCGAGCATCCGAGTATAATGGAAGTCAATGGCAGAACCCGAGCATTAAACCAGGTACCCCCTGCTCTGAAGAGGGGAGGGTGCCTGGTTCATAAGAAAATATCAGAAATTGTTGGTAAAACCACCAAAATGGTTCTGTAACAGCATGGGGAGGATGTATGCATAACGAAGAGCTGGAAGACCAATTAACACTAATTAGGTCAATTGGCAACATGATTGGGGTATAAAAAGAGCTTCTCAGAGTGGCAGTGTCTCTCAGAAGCCAAGATGGGTAAAGGATCACCAATTCCCACAATGTTGCGCAGAAAGATAGTGGAGCAATATCAGAAAGGTGTTACCCAGCGAAAAATTGCAAAGACTTTGCATCTATCATCATCAACTGTGCATAACATCATCCGAAGATTCAGAGAATCGGGAACAATCTCTGTGCGTAAGGGTCAAGGCAGTAAAACCATACTGGATGCCTGTGATCTCCGGGCCCTTAAACGACACTGCACCACAAACAGGAATGCTACTGTAAAGGAAATCACAGAATGGGCTCAGGAATACTTCCAGAAACCATTGTCAGTGAACACAATCCACCGTGCCATCCGCCGTTGCCAGCTGAAACTCTACAGTCCAAAGAAGAAGCCATTTCTAAGCAAGATCACAAGCTCAGGCGTTTTCACTGGGCCAGGGATCATTTAAAATGGAGTGTGGCAAAATGGAAGACTGTTCTGTGGTCAGACGAGTCACGATTCGAAGTTCTTTTTGGAAATTTGGGACGCCATGTCATCCGGACCAAAGAGGACAAGGATAACCCAAGTTGTTATCAACACTCAGTTCAGAAGCCTGCATCTCTGATGGTATGGGGTTGCATGAGTGCGTGTGGCATGGGCAGCTTGCATGTCTGGAAAGGCACCATCAATGCAGAAAAATATATGGCCTTGTCCCAACTTTTTTGGGATTTGTTGACACCATGAAATTCTGATTAAACATATTTTTCTCTTAAAATGGTACATTTTCTCAGTTTAAACTTTTGTTCCGTGATTTATGTTCTATTCTGAATAAAATATTAGAAGTTGGCACCTCCACATCATTGCATTCAGTTTTTATTCACGATTTGTATAGTGTCCCAACTTTTTTGGAATCCGGTTTGTATATAAAGTAAAAGTGCTGTTGAAAATTACAAGGAAGAGGCACTCCCATACACCCTTAGTTACACATAAAGGAGGGCATCATGCACATCCTTTAAAAATTATGATTGATGGCCTGCTGGTGACCCTCAAAAACATTAGTAGCAAGGGCCTGCTGATCTGACCATCTAAAACATTATGAGCGGTGGCCTGCTGCCACTTTGGTGACTCTAGTTAACCTAGGGGCTATGGCACGTCCCCGTGACGGCGATGATCCATTCGGATGTCTGGCCTATCAACTTTCGATGTAATTGTCAGCTCAAAACCATTATAAACTACGGGTAACGGGAAATCAGTGTTTGATTCCGGAGAGGGAGCCTGAGAAACGGCTAACACATCCAAGGAAGGCAATAGGGTGGAGCACAAATCACACACTCCCAACTCGTGGAGGTAGTGACGATAAATAACAATACAGAACTCTTAAGATGCCCTGTTCTTGGAATGAGTAATAAAAAATTACAGGGAATGTCACAGCGGTATTTTGGATGAGGAAACGTTATACAGCAGAGGCCTTTCTGCCACTTTGTTCACTCTAGATAACTTCTGCCTGATCGCACGTCCCCGTGACGTCCACAATCCATTTGGATATCTTCCCTATCAACTTTCAATGTAACAGTAAGTTCAAAACCATTGTAACTACGGGTAACGGGGAATCAGTGTTTGATTCCGGAGAGGGAGCCTGAGAAACGGCTATGGCTACTACATCCAAGCAAGGCAGCATGCATGCAAATTACCTATTAGGTATAATTAGCTGAGGGCCTGCAGGTGAGCTGACCCTTTAAAAGATTTGAGTTGCGGGCCTGCTGGTGAGCTGAGGTGGAACCGACAAACTCAACTTGATTTTGATGGCTGCATTAATCTGCAGGTGACCGTTATACAGCTCTACAGATTTGTTTTAATCTGCATCTTTCTCCACAATCGGTGGCCTCAGTCTTTTATCCAGACTCTGTCATTGTGCCACTATGTGGCCTCCTCATTCTGCCATCTCCACAGTATGTCACCTTGCCACTCATTTGTATCACCATGCTGCTGATGATGCTGCTTAAAAAAGCCTTAAACTGATCACCAGGTCCACAATCTAATTAAGGTTTTACGCACAAAACCAAAGTAAAAAAATTATTTTATAGGAAAAATGGATTGAAAACATTCTTTCCTGTATATTTACTTGCATATAAAGTGCAAGTGCTGCCAAAAATTACAAGGAAGAGGCACTCCGATACAAACTGTATATCATATAAAAGAGGGCCTCATTCACATTGAGTTGCGGGCCTACAGGTGAGCTGACCCTGTAAAAGACATGAGTTGCGGTCCTGCAGGTGAGCTGCCCCTTTAAAAGATTTGATTTGCGGGCCTGCAGGTGAGCTGACCCTGTAAAAAATTACATGTGAGGGCCCGCTGGTGAGCGGACCCTCTAAAAAATTATATGTGAGGGCCTGCTGGTGAGCGGACCCTGTAAAAAATTAGATTTGAAGGCCATATATGCGAGGGCATTATATGTGACGAATAAGCAATGCATGTTGATATGATGGAAGAGGAGGAGGAGGATGAGAAAAGGAATATTCAACCATATACCCTTATTTGTGGTGGAAGGGGTGCATATGAATACAATGTATTCAGTACATTAAAAACAACACATGTAAAGTGCTTTTATGTTCATCAGCATTCCTCTGGTGGAGTCGAGAAGTCATGGTCAATCCAGGCCTTGTTTATTTTTATATGAGTCAACCTGTCAGCATTTTCAGTTGACAGACGGATAGGCTTATCTGCTATAATGCCACTAAATACATGCTCAGACAAATCGCTGGTGGTAGGGCAGGCCAGCACCTCCAAAGCGTAAAGCGCCAGTTTGTGCCACGTGTCCAGCTTGGACACCGAGTAGTTGTAAGTCACTGAGGGATCATTGAGGACGCTGACACGGTCTGCTATGTACCATCTTCCAAAAATTTTCTCCCCTTGTGGCAGTAGGCCGCACATCAGGGTGAGGGTGCTGGCGGGGTGTCATGAAACTGTCCCAGGCTTTGAAGAGTGTTGCCCTGCCTCTGTTGGAACTGCTGTGTGTTCCCTTTGTCTCCTCTCCTTGGGTGGCCAAGGAAGTACGGACTCTGCCACCAGCGTTGTCACATAGAAAATTTTGGAGCAATTTTTCAACAAGGATCTTCTGGTATTGCGCTATTTTCCTCTCCTCTCCACCAAAGGAATGAGAGATGAGAAGTTCTCTTTGTAGCGGGGGTTGAGATGGGTAAACAACCAGTAATCCGTGTTGTTTAAAATACGTATAATGCGAAGGGCACGGGAAAGGCAGCCTAACATGAAGTAAGCCATGTGTGCCAGAGTACCAAAAGGCGAGACTTCGCTGTCGTCATCAGGAGGATCAACTCCCAATCTCCTCATCCTCTTCCTCCTTTTCTGTCCACCCACGCAGAACAGATGAAATTAAACTTTCATGGGTACTACCCTCTGTAGCTGGGGTAACCGTCTCCTGCTCCTCCTCCTCTTCAGCCTCCAATTCACGCTGAGAAGACGGACGGAGGGTGGTCTGGCTATCATCAACCTGTGTAATATCTTCCCCCATTTCCACCTCTTCCACATGCAAAGCGTCAGCCTTAATTGTGAGCAGCGAGCGTTTGAGAAGACACATAAGTGAGATGGTGACGCTGATAATATCGTTAGCGCCGCTCCCAATCTGTGTTGATTCCTCAAAGTTGCGTAAAACCTCACAGAGGTAACATATTAACATAGTACATAAGGCCGAAAAAAGACATTTGTCCATCCAGTCCGGCCTGTCATCCTGCAAGTTGATCCAGAGGAACGCAAAAAAAATAAACTGTGAGGTAGAAGCCAATTTTCCCACTTTAGGGGAATAAAAAATCCCTTCCCAACTCCAATCAGGCAATCAGAATAACTCCCTGGATCAACAACCCCTCTCTAGTAGCTATAGCCTGTAATATTATTACACTCCAGAAATACATCCAGGCCCCTCTTGAATTCCTTTATTGTACTCTCAATCACCACCTTTTCAGACCTAGAGTTCCATAGTCTCACTGCTCTTACCGTAAAGAATCCTCTTCTATGCTTGTGTACAAACCTTCTTTCCTCCAGACGCAGAGGATGTCCCCTCGTCACAGTCTTGGGGATAAATAGATGATGGGATAGATCTCTGTACTGACCCCTGACATATTTATACATAGTAATTAGATCTCCCCTCAGTCGTCTTTTTTCTAAAGTGAATAACCCTAATTTTGATAGTCTTTCAGGGTACTGTAGTTGCCCCATTCCAGTTATTACTTTAGTTGCCCTCCTCTGGACCCTCTCCAGCTCTGCAATGTCTGCTTTGTTCACAGGAGCCCAGAACTGTACACAGTACTCCATGTGTGGTCTGACTAGCGATTTGTAAAGTGGTAGGACTATGTTCTTATCACGGGCATCTATACCCCTTTTGATGCAACCCATTATCTTATCGGCCTTGGCAGCAGCTGCCTGACACTAGTTTTTGCAGCTTAGTTTACTGTTTATTAAAATTCCTAGATCCTTTTCCATGTCAGTGTTACAGAGTGTTTTACCATTTAGTATGTATGAGTGACTTGCATTATTCCTTCCCATGTGCATAACCTTACATTTGTCAGTGTTAAACCTCATCTGCCCAAGCCTCCAATCTATCCTGATCCCTCTGCAGTAGTATACTGTCCTCTTCAGTGTTAATTACTTTACACAGTTTAGTGTCATCTGCGAAAATTGATATTTTACTATGCAAGCCTTCTACAAGATCATTAAAAAATATATTGAAGAAAATAGGGTCCAACACTGACCCCTGAGGTACCCCAGTAGTGACAGTGACCCAATCTGAGTGTGTATGTACCATTAATAACCACCCTCTGTTTTCTATCACTGAGCCAGTTACTTACCCACATACAGACATTTTCTCCCAGTCCGAGCATTCTAATTTTATATACTAACCTTTTATGTGGTACAGTGTCAAATGCTTTGGAGAAGTCCAGATATATGACATCCATTGATTTGCAGCTGTCAAGTCTAGAACTTACCTTCTCATAGAAACTGATTAAATTAATTTGGCATTAGTTGAGACAGTAATTGCAGTTGAGTCATTGGCAACTGTGTCTCATCATCATCCACCTCAATAAACACTAATTGCCGTTCCCCAGTGTCATGTTCTTGTGACTCTGGATGCTCAAGAGGTTGGGAATCGGGGCACAATATCTCAGGTCCCTCTTCAAGTGTGCTTGGCGAGAGGGCCAAATCAATTAATGGCGATGAAAAGAGGTTCTCAGAATATCCAAGTGTGGGTTCCCTTGTTTGGCCAGACTGTAAATGGTGCGAGGAAGGAGGATCAGGGTGAGGATTGTGTGGATCAGACTCCTGGCTACTGAGATTGGACTTGGTGGAAGATAGGGTGGTGCTTAACGGACTGGAAGCACTATCTGCTGCAATCAACCACCTGGGCTGACTTCAAGAGTAGTGTCCTGCACCGCCCTGCAAACTGGGACATGAAGCTAGGTAACTTGGATGATTGTTTTTCTTCCGCTCTGGCAGTAGGCACAGTTTCAGCGCTCCCAGGGCCACAGTCTCTGCATGTTCACCTTCTTCATATTAAATGTTATATGCACGCTTGACACACAAGATTTGGCAAGGATCTCACAGTCCACAGCAAGCACAGTATATGGAAAAAGTACGTAAAAGTATGGGAAAAGGAAAATAGATTTCACTAATATTTTTACTATTTCTTGTCCTGACACCAGACGCTATTGCAGCACAGATGTAACAATTCACTGCAGGGACAATTAATAGGAAAATAATGGAAAAAATATATTTGTTGTCACTAATATTTTTCCCAATATCTGGGCCTGACACACACACCCCCTATTGTAGCACAGATGTGACAATTCACTGCAGGGACAGTTTATAAGAAAATTATGGAAAAAAAATATTTGTTGTCACTAATATTTTTCCCAATATCTGGGCCTGACACACAGATGCTATTGCAGCTCAGATTTGACAATTCACTGCAGGGACCGTTTATAGGAAAATTGTGGATAAATTATGGAAAAAATATATTTGTTGTCACTAATATTTTTCCCAATATCTGGGCCTGACACACACACGCTATTGCAGCTCAGATTTGACAATTCACTGCAGGGACCGTTTATAGGAAAATTATGGATAAATTATGGAAAAAATATATTTGTTGACACTAATATTTTTCCCAATATCTGGGCCTGACACACGCTATAGCAGCAAAGATATGACAATTTACTGCGGGACCATTTATAGGAAAAATGTGGATAAATTATGAAAAAAATATAATTGTTTTTGCTAATATTTTTCCCAATATCTGGGCCTGACGCACAGACACTATTGCAGTACAGATGTGACAATTCACTGCAGGGACAGTTTATAGGAAAAATGTGGATAAATTATGAAAAAAATATAACTGTTTTCGCTAATATTTTTTCCAATATCTGGGCCTGACACACACATGCTATTGCAGTACAGATTTTACAATTCACTGCAGTGACCGTTTATAGGAAAATTATGGATAAATTATGGAAAAAATATATTTGTTGTCACTAATATTTTTCCCAATATCTGGGCCTGACACATGCTATCATCAGCCAGTGATAAGAAAATGTGTGATATTCCAATGGTATGCAAGCTTAACTCCTACATGGCCAAGTTGCTGACTGTGCAGTCACTGCAATACCACATAGTGGATTCTGTTGCCGTTAAGGAACTGATGCTGTGTTCTCAGCCTCACTGTAATATACCAAGAATTCCAGCAATTTACCAATAATAATTTTCCTATAACTGAGTTATCAAGTTCAAAATCAAATATCCAGCGAAATTTATAACCCTTAAAATATTATATACTTTATAATATTATATACTTTATTTTTACGTTCTAAAAAACAATTACCCTAAATAAATCTAGTGTGGCGGTCGGAGACCTATCCAATGTATAGAATAAAGTTTTATAGATACACAATAATGGGGGTACACATCCAGATATAGGGAAAGGGATGCTTTCCCTAAAGTTACCCTGCAGTTAGACTCAGCCCAGAGACGACCCCTAATGGTGGGGGGTCTCTGTCCTCGTACCTGGGCTATAGCTCTATGCTTGCTTGCTTACATACTGACAGACTATTGTTATCATCAAGACATCTGATGATTACTGGATAGCCATGCTTTGAAACACTCAGTATCAAAGCTAAATGGTTGAATGTTTTCCTGTTGCTGAAAGGGAGGCCAATTTGCTGTAGTACCAGAATACACCGTGTACGCAGCTTGCCTCAGCTTTCGGTAAGCAGAAGCCTTCCATCTGAATGTCTGAGCAGGAGGCCCCTCTCCATACCTCTTGATACCTCCAGCAGTCTCCAGTACCACATGTAGCAAAAACCACAGCAGCAACCAATTCAGTATAATGAACATGAAAGAGCAGTTTTTTTCCATGTGCTACACAAGGTTGACAGAAATCAGCGAGCTGAAACATACTGCCTGAGCAACCAGGTTCAGTCCTACATGGACTATGGCCTTTTTCTATGTGCTACACAGGCCATTCTGCTGCGTACCGTGTTCTCTGACTCCATGGATTTCTGGGTGGGTAGATTAGAACAGTGCCAGAACTGGCCCAGTTTGCTCTCTCTGTACTGTCTTGTTCAGCTTCCAGTGTTATCTCAAAAAGGGTTTTCAGCAAGCAGGTGGCATTGTCCCACCCAAATGGACAAAGTGGTCCTCCACCAGTGTACGAAACATAATTTTTGTCAAAATGAATCAGACATAGATCCATTGATTTTTTAGACATCTCCGGGTAAGACCAATGAAAAGATCTACCATTGCTGATTGTGGCTATTTATTGACAGTCATATCATGCCACTGTCCATTTCTACCTGCCTGCTATCATGTTCCGTTCTGTATGGCTGTTTTTGATGCCACTACCAAGGCAGTTGCTACTCCCCACAGCTATTCTCCCTACTGCCACTTACATTACCAATACTGCCACTATTACTACTATACTACACTACTACCTCATCACAGCTTGACATGCATCTAAACACACACAGATAACAAAATGTGTTTTTAAACTTAATCTGCCCTCAATAAGGGACAATTTTGGAACATGTTTTAATTTTAAAATTGTATAACAAATGTGAGGTGGAAGTGTGTTTTTAAATACACAGTTTTTTTTTTAATGCCATAAACCATGCATTTACCCATAGCCATATCTGTCAGTCCATGTGATACTATTTATTATTACTGTCATTGCATTAAATAGCTTAGGGGGGGGGAGAACAAATATTAAAGAAAAAAAAAGAACAAT